>NC_064637.1:155061115-155695490 GCF_023864275.1 Schistocerca cancellata
ATTATTTGCCCATCGGCAGCATCACAGCAACGAGAGGCGGCAACTGGACTAGTTTTCATTCTTTGGCAGGTACTCAGGCTTTATAGTTTTTAAAAAGTTCGTTGCTTCAAATTCATATAAGAATGAACTATTTGATTTCCGAAATGTATTAAATCTTTGTTTCCTCACAGTGAGGTCTCTTTGCTGGAAGGCGGCAATGATTACTTGTCCATCGGCAGTGTCACATCAACGAGAGGGGGCAACTGGCTAAGTTTTCAATCTATTGGTAGGCACTCAGGATTAATAGATTTTAAAAGTAAGTTGCTTCAACTTCATATAAGAATGAAGTATTTGATTTCCAAAATGTATTAAATCTTTGTTTCCTCACAGCGAGGTCTCTTCGCTGCACGGCGGCAATGATTATTTGCCCATCGGCAGCGTCACATCAAGGAGAGGGGGCAACTGGACAAGTTTTCATTCTATTGGAAGGTACTCAGGATTTATAGATTTTAAAAGTTAGTTGCTTCAACTTCATATAAGAATGAAGTATTTGATTTCCAAAATGTATTAAATCTTTGTTTCCTCTCAGCGAGGTCTCTTCGCTGCAAGGCGGCAATGGTTATTTGCCCATCTGCAGCAACACATCAAGGAGAGGGGGCAACTGGACAAGTTTTCATTCTATATGTAGGTACTCAGGATTTATAGTTTTTAAAGTTAGTTGCTTTAACCTCATATAAAAATGAAGTATTTGATTTCCAAAATGTATTAAATCTTTGTTTCCTCACAGCGAGGTCTCTTCGCTGCAAGGCGGCAATGATTATTTGCCCATCATCAGCGTCACATCAAGGAGAGGGGGCAACTGGACAAGTTTTCATTCTAGTGGTAGGTACTCAGGATTTATAGATTTTAAAAGTTAGTTGCTTCAACTTCATATAAGAATGAAGTATTTGATTTCGTAAATGTATAAAATCTTTGTTTCCTCACAGCGAGGTCTCTTCGCTGCAAGGCGGCAATGCTTATTTGCCCATCGGCAGCGTCACATCAAGGAGAGAGGGCAACTGGACAACTTTTCATTCTATTGGAAGGTACTCAGGATTTATAGATTTTAAAAGTTAGTTGCTTCAACTTCATATAAGAATGAAGTATTTGATTTCCAAAATGTATTAAATCTTTGTTTCCTCACAGCGAGGTCTCTTCGCTGCACGGCGGCAATGATTATTTTAGCCATCGGCAGCATCACATCAAAGAGAGGGGGCAACTGGACTAGTTTTCATTCTATTGGTAGGTACTCAGGCTTTATAGTTTTTAAAAGTTAGTTGCTTCAACTTCATATAAGAATGAAGTATTTGATTTCCAAAATGTATTAAATCTTTGTTTCCTCACAGCGAGGTCTCTTCGCTGCACAGCGGCAATGATTATTTGCCCATCGGCAGCATCACATCAACGAGAGGGGGCAACTGGACTAGTTTTCATTCTATTGGTAGGTACTCAGGGTTTATAGTTTTTAAAACTTAGTTGCTTCAACTTCATATAAGAATGAAGTATTTGATTTCGTAAATGTATTAAATCTTTGTTTCCTCACAGCAAGGTCTCTTCGCTGCAAGGCGGCAATGATTATTTGCCCATCGGCAGCGTCACATCAAGGAGAAGGGCCAACTGGACTAGTTTTCATTCTATTGGTAGGTACTCAGGATATATTGTTTTTAAAATTAGTTGCTTTAACCTCATATAATAATGAAGTATTTGATTTCCAAAATGTATTAAATCTTTGTTTCCTCACAGTGAGGTCTCTTCTCTGCAAGGCGGCAATGATTATTTGCCCATCGGCAGCGTCACATCAAGGAGAGGGGGCAACTGGACAAGTTTTCATTCTATTGGTAGGTACTCAGGATTTATAGATTTTAAAAGTTAGTTGCTTGAACTTCATATAAGAATGAAGTATTTGATTTCCAAAATGTATTAAATCTTTGTTTCCTCACAGCGAGGTCTCTTCACTGCAAGGCGGCAATGATTATTTGCCCATCGGCAGCGTCACATCAAGGAGAGGGGGCAACTGGACAAGTTTTCATTGTATTGGTAGGTACTCAGGATATATAATTTTTAAAGTTAGTTGCTTTAACCTCATATAAGAATGAAGTATTTGATTTCCAAAATGTATTAAATCTTTGTTTCCTCACAGCGAGGTCTCTTCGCCGCAAGGCGGCAATGATTATTTGCCCATCATCAGCGTCACATCAAGGAGAGGGGGCAACTGGACAAGTTTTCATTCTAGTGGTAGGTACTCAGGATTTATAGATTTTAAAAGTTAGTTGCCTCAACTTCATATAAGAATGAAGTATTTGATTTCGTAAATGTATAAAATCTTTGTTTCCTCACAGCGAGGTCTCTTCGCTGCAAGGCGGCAATGATTATTTGCCCATCATCAGCGTCACATCAAGGAGAGGGGGCAACTGGACAAGTTTTCATTCTAGTGGTAGGTACTCAGGATTTATAGATTTTAAAAGTTAGTTGCTTCAACTTCATATAAGAATGAAGTATTTGATTTCGTAAATGTATAAAATCTCTGTTTCCTCACAGCGAGGTCTCTTCGCTGCAAGGCGGCAATGATTATTTGCCCATCGGCAGCGTCACATCAAGGAGAGGGGGCAACTGGACAACTTTTCATTCTATTGGAAGGTACTCAGGATTTATAGATTTTAAAAGTTAGTTGCTTCAACTTCATATAAGAATGAAGTATTTGATTTCCAAAATGTATTAAATCTTTGTTTCCTCACAGCGAGGTCTCTTCGCTGCACGGCGGCAATGATTATTTGCCCATCGGCAGCGTCACATCAAGGAGAGGGGGCAACTGGACAAGTTTTCATTCTATTGGAAGGTACTCAGCATTTATAGATTTTAAAAGTTAGTTGCTTCAACTTCATATAAGAATGAAGTATTTGATTTCGTAAATGTATTAAATCTTTGTTTCCTCACAGCAAGGTCTCTTCGCTGCAAGGCGGCAATGATTATTTGCCCATCGGCAGCGTCACATCAAGGAGAAGGGCCAACTGGACAAGTTTTCATTGTATTGGTAGGTACTCAGGATATATAGTTTTTAAAGTTAGTTGCTTTAACCTCATATAATAATGAAGTATTTGATTACCAAAATGTATTAAATCTTTGTTTCCTCACAGCGAGGTCTCTTCGCTGCAAGGCGGCAATGTCTATTTGCCCATCGGCAGCGTCACATCAAGGAGAGGGGGCAACTGGACAAGTTTTCATTCTATTGGTAGGTACTCAGGATTTATAGATTTTAAAAGTTAGTTGCTTGAACTTCATATAAGAATGAAGTATTTGATTTCCAAAATGTATTAAATCTTTGTTTCCTCACAGCGAGGTCTCTTCACTGCAAGGCGGCAATGATTATTTGCCCATCGGCAGCGTCACATCAAGGAGAGGGGGCAACTGGACAAGTTTTCATTGTATTGGTAGGTACTCAGGATATATAGTTTTTAAAGTTAGTTGCTTTAACCTCATATGAGAATGAAGTATTTGATTTCCAAAATGTATTAAATCTTTGTTTCCTCACAGCGTGGTCTCTTCGCTGGAAGGCGGCAATGATTATTTGCCCATCGGCAGCGTCACATCAAGGAGAGGGGGCAACTGGACAAGTTTTCATTCTATTGGTAGGTACTCAGGATTTATAGTTTTTAAAGTTAGTTGCTTTAACCTCATATAAGAATGAAGTATTTGATTTCCAAAATGTATTAAATCTTTGTTTCCTCACAGCGAGGTGCCTTCGCTGCAATGCGGCAATGATTATTTGCCCATCGGCAGCATTACATCAACGAGAGGGGGCAAGTGGACTAGTTTTTATTCTATTGGTAGGTGCTCAGGCTTTATAGTTTTTAAAAGCTAGTTGTTTCAACTTCATATAAGAATGAAGTATTTGATTTCGAAAATGTATTAAATCTTTGTTTCCTCACAGTGAGGTCTCTTCGCTGCAAGGCGGCAATGATTATTTGCCCATCGGCAGCGTCACATCAAGGAGAGGGGGCAACTGGACTAGTTTTCATTCTATTGGTAGGTACTCAGGATTTATTGTTTTTAAAGTTAGTTGCTTTAACCTCATATAAGAATGAAGTATTTGATTTCCAAAATGTATTAAATCTTTGTTTCCTCACAGCGAGGTCTCTTCACTGCAAGGCGGCAATGATTATTTGCCCATCGGCAGCGTCACATAAAGGAGAGGGGGCAACTGGACAAGTTCTCATTCTATTGCTAGGTACTCAGGATTTATAGATTTTAAAAGTTAGTTGCTTCAACTTCATATAAGAATGAAGTATTTGATTTCCAAAATGTAATAAATCTTTGTTTCCTCACAGCGAGGTCTCTTCGCTGCAAGGCGGCAATGATGATTTGCCCATCGGCAGCGTCACATCAACGGGAGGGGGCAACTGGACAAGTTTTCATTCTATTGGTAGGTACTCAGGATTTATAGATTTTAAAAGTTAGTTGCTCCAACTTCATATAAGAATGAAGTATTTGATTTCCAAAATGTATTATATCTTTGTTTCCTCACAGCGAGGTCTCTTCGCTGCAAGGCGGCAATGATTATTTGCCCATCGGCAGCATCACAGCAACGAGAGGCGGCAACTGGACTAGTTTTCTTTGTATTGGTAGGTACTCAGGATATATAGTTTTTAAAGTTAGTTGCTTTAACCTCATATAAGAATGAAGTATTTGATTTCCAAAATGTATTAAATCTTTGTTTCCTCACAGCGAGGTCTCTTCGCCGCAAGGCGGCAATGATTATTTGCCCATCGGCAGCGTCACATCAAGGAGAGGGGGCAACTGGACAAGTTTTCATTCTATTGGTAGGTACTCAGGATTTATAGTTTTTAAAGTTAGTTGCTTTAACCTCATATAAGAATGAAGTATTTGATTTCCAAAATGTATTAAATCTTTGTTTCCTCACAGCGAGGTGCCTTCGCTGCAATGCGGCAATGATTATTTGCCCATCGGCAGCATTACATCAACGAGAGGGGGCAAGTGGACTAGTTTTTATTCTATTGGTAGGTGCTCAGGCTTTATAGTTTTTAAAAGCTAGTTGTTTCAACTTCATATAAGAATGAAGTATTTGATTTCGAAAATGTATTAAATCTTTGTTTCCTCACAGTGAGGTCTCTTCGCTGCAAGGCGGCAATGATTATTTGCCCATCGGCAGCGTCACATCAAGGAGAGGGGGCAACTGGACTAGTTTTCATTCTATTGGTAGGTACTCAAGATTTATTGTTTTTAAAGTTAGTTGCTTTAACCTCATATAAGAATGAAGTATTTGATTTCCAAAATGTATTAAATCTTTGTTTCCTCACAGCGAGGTCTCTTCACTGCAAGGCGGCAATGATTATTTGCCCATCGGCAGCGTCACATAAAGGAGAGGGGGCAACTGGACAAGTTCTCATTCTATTGGTAGGTACTCAGGATTTATAGATTTTAAAAGTTAGTTGCTTCAACTTCATATAAGAATGAAGTATTTGATTTCCAAAAGGTAATAAATCTTTGTTTCCTCACAGCGAGGTCTCTTCGCTGCAAGGCGGCAATGATGATTTGCCCATCGGCAGCGTCACATCAACGGGAGGGGGCAACTGGACAAGTTTTCATTCTATTGGTAGGTACTCAGGATTTATAGATTTTAAAAGTTAGTTGCTCCAACTTCATATAAGAATGAAGTATTTGATTTCCAAAATGTATTATATCTTTGTTTCCTCACAGCGAGGTCTCTTCGCTGCAAGGCGGCAATGATTATTTGCCCATCGGCAGCGTCACATCAAGGAGAGGGGGCAACTGGACAAGTTTTCATTCTATTGGTAGGTACTCAGGATTTATAGATTTTAAAAGTTAGTTGCTTCAACTTCATATAAGAATGAAGTATTTTATTTCCAAAATGTATTAAATCTTTGTTTCCTCACACCGAGGTCTTTTCGCTGCACGGCGGCAATGATTATTTGCCCATCGGCAGCATCACATCAACGAGAGGGGGCAACTGGACTAGTTTTCATTCTATTGGTAGGTACTCAGGCTTTATAGTTTTTAAAAGTTAGTTGATTCAACTTCATATAAGAATGAAGTATTTGATTTCGAAAATGTATTAAATCTTTGTTTCCTCACGGCGAGGTCTCTTCGCTGCAAGGCGGCAATGATTATTTGCCCAACGGCAGCATCACATCAACGAGAGGGGGCAACTGGACAAGTTTTCATTCTATTGGAAGGTACTCAGGATTTATAGATTTTAAAAGTTAGTTGCTTCAAATTCATATAAGAATGAAGTATTTGATTTCCAAAATGTATTAAATCTTTGTTTCCTCTCAGCGAGGTCTCTTCGCTGCAAGGCGGCAATGGTTATTTGCCCATCTGCAGCGTCACATCATGGAGAGGGGGCAACTGGACTAGTTTTCATTCTATTGGTAGGTACTCAGGAGTTATAGTTTCTAAAGTTAGTTGCTTTAACCTCATATAAGAATGAAGTATTTGATTTCCAAAATGTATTAAATCTTGGTTTCCTCACAGCGAGGTCTCTTCACTGCAAGGCGGCAATGATTATTTGCCCATCGGCAGCGTCACATAAAGGAGAGAAGGCAACTGGACAAGTTCTCATTCTATTGGTAGGTACTCAGGATTTATAGATTTTAAAAGTTAGTTGCTTCAACTTCATATAAGAATGAAGTATTTGATTTCCAAAATGTAATAAATCTTTGTTTCCTCACAGCGACGTCTCTTCGCTGCAAGGCGGCAATGATGATTTGCCCATCGGCAGCGTCACATCAACGGGAGGGGGCAACTGGACAAGTTTTCATTCTATTGGTAGGTACTCAGGATTTATAGATTTTAAAAGTTAGTTGCTCCAACTTCATATAAGAATGAAGTATTTGATTCCCAAAATGTATTATATCTTTGTTTCCTCACAGCGAGGTCTCTTCGCTGCAAGGCGGCAATGATTATTTGCCCATCGGCAGCATCACAGCAACGAGAGGCGGCAACTGGACTAGTTTTCATTCTTTGGCAGGTACTCACGCTTTATAGATTTTAAAAGTTAGTTGCTTCAACTTCATATAAGAATGAAGTATTTGATTTCGTAAATGTATTAAATCTTTGTTTCCTCACAGCAAGGTCTCCTCGCTGCAAGGCGGCAATGATTATTTGCCCATCGGCAGCGTCACATCAAGGAGAAGGGCCAACTGGACAAGTTTTCATTGTATTGGTAGGTACTCAGGATATATAGTTTTTAAAGTTAGTTGCTTTAACCTCATATAATAATGAAGTATTTGATTTCCAAAATGTATTAAATCTTTGTTTCCTCACAGCGAGGTCTCTTCGCTGCAAGGCGGCAATGATTATTTGCCCATCGGCAGCGTCACATCAAGGAGAGGGGGCAACTGGACAAGTTTTCATTCTATTGGTAGGTACTCAGTATTTATAGATTTTAAAAGTTAGTTGCCTCAACTTCATATAAGAATGAAGTATTTGATTTCCAAAATGTATTAAATCTTTGTTTCCTCACAGCGAGGTCTCTTCACTGCAAGGCGGCAATGATTATTTGCCCATCGGCAGCGTCACATCAACGAGAGGGGGCAACTGGACATGTTTTCATTGTATTGGTAGGTACTCAGGATATATAGTTTTTAAAGTTAGTTGCTTTAACCTCATATAAGAATGAAGTATTTGATTTCCAAAATGTATTAAATCTTTGTTTCCTCACAGCGAGGTCTCTTCGCCGCAAGGCGGCAATGATTATTTGCCCATCGGCAGCGTCACATAAAGGAGAGGGGGCAACTGGACAAGTTCTCATTCTATTGGTAGGTACTCAGGATTTATAGATTTTAAAAGTTAGTTGCTTCAACTTCATATAAGAATGAAGTATTTGATTTCCAAAATGTAATAAATCTTTGTTTCCTCACAGCGAGGTCTCTTCGCTGCAAGGCGGCAATGATGATTTGCCCATCGGCAGCGTCACATCAACGGGTGGGGGCAACTGGACAAGTTTTCATTCTATTGGTAGGTACTCAGGATTTATAGATTTTAAAAGTTAGTTGCTCCAACTTCATATAAGAATGAAGTATTTGATTTCCAAAATGTATTATATCTTTGTTTCCTCACAGCGAGGTCTCTTCGCTGCAATGCGGCAATGATTATTTGCCCATCGGCAGCATCACAGCAACGAGAGGCGGCAACTGGACTAGTTTTCATTCTTTGGCAGGTACTCAGGCTTTATAGTTTTTAAAAAGTTCGTTGCTTCAACTTCATATAAGAATGAACTATTTGATTTCCGAAATGTATTAAATCTTTGTTTCCTCACAGTGAGGTCTCTTTGCTGGAAGGCGGCAATGATTACTTGTCCATCGGCAGTGTCACATCAACGAGAGGGGGCAACTGGCTAAGTTTTCATTCTATTGGTAGGCACTCAGGATTTATAGATTTTAAAAGTTAGTTGCTTCAACTTCATATAAGAATGAAGTATTTGATTTCCAAAATGTATTAAATCTTTGTTTCCTCACAGCGAGGTCTCTTCGCTGCACGGCGGCAATGATTATTTGCCCATCGGCAGCGTCACATCAAGGAGAGGGGGCAACTGGACAAATTTTCATTTTATTGGAAGGTACTCAGGATTTATAGGTTTTAAAAGTTAGTTGCTTCAACTTCATATAAGAATGAAGTATTTGATTTCCAAAATGTATTAAATCTTTGTTTCCTCTCAGCGAGGTCTCTTCGCTGCAAGGCGGCAATGGTTATTTGCCCATCTGCAGCGTCACATCAAGGAGAGGGGGCAACTGGACAAGTTTTCATTCTATTGGTAGGTACTCAGGATTTATAGTTTTTAAAGTTAGTTGCTTTAACCTCATATAAAAATGAAGTATTTGATTTCCAAAATGTATTAAATCTTTGTTTCCTCACAGCGAGGTCTCTTCGCTGCAAGGCGGCAATGATTATTTGCCCATCGGCAGCGTCACATCAAGGAGAGGGGGCAACTGGACAAGTTTTCATTCTATTGGTAGGTACTCAGGATTTATAGTTTTTAAAGTTAGTTGCTTTAACCTCATATAAGAATGAAGTATTTGATTTCCAAAATGTATTAAATCTTTGTTTCCTCACAGTGAGGTCTCTTTGCTGGAAGGCGGCAATGATTACTTGTCCATCGGCAGTGTCTCATCAACGAGAGGGGGCAACTGGCTAAGTTTTCATTCTATTGGTAGGTACTCAGGATTTATAGATTTTAAAAGTTAGTTGCTTCAACTTCATATAAGAATGAAGTATTTGATTTCCAAATTGTATTAAATCTTTATTTCCTCACAGCGAGGTCTCTTCACTGCAAGGCGGCAATGATTATTTGCCCATCGGCAGCGTCACATCAAGGAGAGGGGGCAACTGGACAAGTTTTCATTCTATTGGTAGGTACTCAGGATTTATAGATTTTAAAAGTTAGTTGCTTCAACTTCATATAAGAATGAAGTATTTTATTTCCAAAATGTATTAAATCTTTGTTTCCTCACAGCGAGGTCTCTTCGCTGCAAGGCGGCAATGGTTATTTGCCCATCGGCAGCGTCACATCATGGAGAGGGGGCAACTGGACTAGTTTTCATTCTATTGGTAGGTACTCAGGATTTATAGTTTTTAAAGTTAGTTGCTTTAACCTCATATAAAAATGAAGTATTTGATTTCCAAAATGTATTAAATCTTTGTTTCCTCACAGCGAGGTCTCTTCGCTGCAAGGCGGCAATGGTTATTTGCCCATCGGCAGTGTCACATCATGGAGAGGGGGCAACGGGACTAGTTTTCATTCTATTGGTAGGTACTCAGGAGTTATAGTTTCTAAAGTTAGTTGCTTTAACCTCATATAAGAATGAAGTATTTGATTTCCAAAATGTATTAAATCTTGGTTTCCTCACAGCGAGGTCTCTTCACTGCAAGGCGGCAATGATTATTTGCCCATCGGCAGCGTCACATCAAAGAGAGGGGGCAACTGGACAAGTTTTCATTCTATTGGTAGGTACTCAGTATTTATAGATTTTAAAAGTTAGTTGCTTCAACTTCATATAAGAATGAAGTATTTGATTTCTTAAATGTATTAAATCTTTGTTTCCTCACAGCGAGGTCTCTTCGCTGCAAGGCGGCAATGATTATTTCCCCATCGGCAGCGTCACATCAAGGAGAGGGGGCAACTGGACAAGTTTTCATTGTATTGGTAGGTACTCAGGATATATAGTTTTTAAAGTTAGTTGCTTTAACCTCATATAAGAATGAAGTATTTGATTTCCAAAATGTATTAAATCTTTGTTTCCTCACAGCGAGGTCTCTTCACTGCAAGGCGGCAATGATTATATGCCCATCGGCAGCATCACATCAAGGAGAGGGGGCAACTGGACTAGTTTTCATTCTATTGGTAGGTACTCAGGATTTATAGTTTTTAAAGTTAGTTGCTGTAACCTCATATAAGAATGAAGTATTTGATTTCCAAAATGTATTATATCTTTGTTTCCCCACAGTGAGGTCTCTTTGCTGGAAGGCGGCAATGATTACTTGTCCATCGGCAGTGTCACATCAACGAGAGGGGGCAACTGGCTAAGTTTTCATTCTATTGGTAGGTACCCAGGATTTATAGATTTTAAAAGTTAGTTGCTTCAACTTCATATAAGAATGAAGTATTTGATTTCCAAAATGTATTATATCTTTGTTTCCTCACAGCGAGGTCTCTTCACTGCAAGGCGGCAATGATTATTTGCCCATCGGCAGCGTCACATAATGGAGAGGGGGCAACTGGACTAGTTTTCATTCTATTGGTAGGTACTCAGGATTGATAGTTTTTTAAAGTTAGTTGCTTTAACCTCATATAAGAATGAAGTATTTGATTTCTTAAATGTATTAAATCTTTGTTTCCTCACAGCGAGCTCTCTTCGCTGCAAGGCGGCAATGGTTATTTGCCCATCGGCAGCGTCACATCATGGAGAGGGGGCAACTGGACTAGTTTTCACTCTATTGGTAGGTACTCAGGAGTTATAGTTTTTAAAGTTAGTTGCTTTAATTTCATATAAGAATGAAGTATTTGATTTCCAAAATGTATAAAATCTTGGTTTCCTCACAGCGAGGTCTCTTCACTGCAAGGCGGCAATGATTATTTGCCCATCGGCAGCGTCACATCATGGAGAGGGGGCAACTGGACAAGTTTTCATTCTATTGGTAGGTACTCAGGATTTATAGTTTTTAAAGTTAGTTGCTTTAACCTCATATAAGAATGAAGTATTTGATTTCCAAAATGTATTAAATCTTTGTTTCCTCACAGCGAGGTGTCTTCGCTGCAATGCGGCAATGATTATTTGCCCATCGGCAGCATCACATCAACGAGAGGGGGCAACTGGACTAGTTTTTATTCTATTGGTAGGTGCTCAGGCTTTATAGTCTTTAAAGCTAGTTGTTTCAACTTCATATAAGAATGAAGTATTTGATTTCGAAAATGTATTAAATCTTTGTTTCCTCACAGTGAGGTCTCTTCGCTGCAAGGCGGCAATGATTATTTGCCCATCGGCAGCGTCACATCAAGGAGAGGGGGCAACTGGACAAGTTTTCATTCTATTGGTAGGCACTCAGGATTTATAGATTTTAAAACTTAGTTGCTTCAACTTCATATAAGAATGAAGTATTTGATTTCCAAAACGTAATAAATCTTTGTTTCCTCACAGCGTGGTCTCTTCGCTGCAAGGCGGCAATGATTATTTGCCCATCGGCAGCGTCACATCAACGAGAGGGGGCAACTGGACAAGTTTTCATTCTATTGGTAGGTACTCAGGATTTATAGATTTTAAAAGTTAGTTGCTCCAACTTCATATAAGAATGAAGCATTTTATTTCCAAAATGTATTATATCTTTGTTTCCTCACAGCGAGGTCTCTTCGCTGCTAGGCGGCAATGATTATTTGCCCATCGGCAGCATCACAGCAACGAGAGGCGGCAACTGGACTAGTTTTCATTCTTTGGCAGGTAATCAGGCTTTATAGTTTTTAAAAAGTTCGTTGCTTCAATTTCATATAAGAATGAACTATTTGATTTCCGAAATGTATTAAATCTTTGTTTCCTCACAGTGAGGTCTCTTTGCTGGAAGGAGGCAATGATTACTTGTCCATCGGCAGTGTCACATCAACGAGAGGGGGCAACTGGCTAAGTTTTCATTCTATTGGTAGGCACTCAGGATTTATAGATTATAAAAGTTAGTTGCTTCAACTTCATATAAGAATGAAGTATTTGATTTCCAAATTGTATTAAATCTTTATTTCCTCACAGCGAGGTCTCTTCACTGCAAGGCGGCAATGATTATTTGCCCATCGGCAGCGTCACATCAAGGAGAGGGGGCAACTGGACAAGTTTTCATTCTATTGGTAGGTACTCAGGATTTATAGATTTTAAAAGTTAGTTGCTTCAACTTCATATAAGAATGAGGTATTTTATTTCCAAAATGTATTAAATCTTTGTTTCCTCACACCGAGGTCTCTTCGCTGCACGGCGGCAATGATCATTTGCCCATCGGCAGCATCACATCAACGAGAGGGGGCAACTGGACTAGTTTTCATTCTATTGGTAGGTACTCTGGCTTTATAGTTTTTAAAAGTTAGTTGATTCAACTTCATATAAGATTGAAGTATTTGATTTCCAAAATGTATTAAATCTTTGTTTCCTCACGGCGAGGTCTCTTCGCTGCAAGGCGGCAATGATTATTTGCCCATCGGCAGCGTCACATCAACGAGAGGGGGCAACTGGACAAGTTTTCATTCTATTGGAAGGTACTCAGGATTTATAGATTTTAAAAGTTAGCTGCTTCAACTTCATATAAGAATGAAGTATTTGATTTCCAAAATGTATTATATCTTTGTTTCCTCACACCGAGGTCCCTTCACTGCAAGGCGGCAATGATTATTTGCCCATCGGCAGCGTCACATCAAGGAGACGGGGCAACTGGACAAGTTTTCATTCTATTGGTAGGTACTCAGGATTTATAGATTTTAAAAGTTTAGTTGCTTCAACTTCATATAAGAATGAAGTATTTGATTTCCAAAATGTATTAAATTTTTGTTTCCTCACAGCGAGGTCTCTTCGCTGCACGGCGGCAATGATTATTTGCCCATCGGCAGCATCACATCAACGAGAGGGGGCACCTGGACTAGTTTTCATTCTATTGGTAGGTACTCAGGCTTTATAGTTTTTAAAAGTTAGTTGCTTCAACTTCATATAAGAATGAAGTATTTGATTTCCAAAATGTATTAAATCTTTTGTTTCCTCACAGCGAGGTCTCTTCGCTGCAATGCGGCAATGGTTATTTGCCCATCGGCAGCGTCACATAATGGAGAGGGGGCAACTGGACTAGTTTTCATTCTATTGGTAGGTACTCAGGAATTATAGTTTTTTAAAGTTAGTTGCTTTAACCTCATATAAGAATGAAGTATTTGATTTCCAAAATGTATTAAATCTTTGTTTCCTCACAGCGAGGTCTCTTCGCTGCAAGGCGGCAATGGTTATTTGCCCATCGGCAGCGTCACATCATGGAGAGGGGGCAACTGGACTAGTTTTCACTCTATTGGTAGGTACTCAGGAGTTATAGTTTTTAAAGTTAGTTGCTTTAACCTCATATAAGAATGAAGTATTTGATTTCCAAAATGTATTAAATCTTGGTTTCCTCACAGCGAGGTCTCTTCACTGCAAGGCGGCAATGATTATTTGCCCATCGGCAGCGTCACATCTCAGAGAGGGGGCAACTGGACAAGTTTTCATTCTATTGGTAGGTACTCAGGATTTATAGTTTTTACAGTTAGTTGCTTTAACCTCATATAAGAATGAAGTATTTGATTTCCAAAATGTATTAAATCTTTGTTTCCTCACAGCGAGGTCTCTTCGCTGCAAGGCGGCAATGATTATTTGCCCATCGGCAGCGTCACATCAAGGAGAGGGGGCAACTGGACAAGTTTTCATTCTATTGGTAGGTACTCAGGATTTATAGTTTTTAAAGTTAGTTGCTTTAACCTCATATAAGAATGAAGTATTTGATTTCCAAAATGTTTTAAATCTTTGTTTCCTCACAGCGAGGTGTCTTCGCTGCAATGCGGCAATGATTATTTGCCCATCGGCAGCATCACATCAACGAGAGGGGGCAACTGGACTAGTTTTTATTCTATTGGTAGGTGCACAGGCTTTATAGTTTTTAAAAGCTAGTTGTTTCAACTTCATATAAGAATGAAGTGTTTGATTTCGAAAATGTATTAAATCTTTGTTTCCTCACAGTGAGGTCTCTTCGCTGCACGGCGGCAATGATTATTTGCCCATCGGCAGCGTCACATCAATGAGAGGGGGCAACTGGCTAAGTTTTCATTCTATTGGTAGGCACTCAGGATTTATAGATTTTAAAATTTAGTTGCTTCAACTTCATATAAGAATGAAGTATTTGATTTCCAAAATGTATTAAATCTTTGTTTCCTCACAGCGAGGTCTCTTCGCTGCACGGCGGCAATGATTATTTGCCCATCGGCAGCGTCACATCAAGGAGAGGGAGCAACTGGACAGGTTTTCATTCTATTGGAAGGTACTCAGGATTTATAGATTTTAAAAGTTAGTTGCTTCAACTTCATATAAGAATGAAGTATTGGATTCCCAAAATGTATTAAATCTTTGCTTCCTCTCAGCGAGGTCTCTTCGCTGCAAGGCGGCAATGGTTATTTGCCCATCTGCAGCGTCACATCAAGGAGAGGGGGCAACTGGACAAGTTTTCATTCTATTGGTAGGTACTCTGGATTTATAGTTTTTAAAGTTAGTTGCTTTAACCTCATATAAAAATGAAGTATTTGATTTCCAAAATGTATTAAATCTTTGTTTCCTCACAGCGAGGTCTCTTCGCTGCAAGGCGGCAATGATTATTTGCCCATCGGCAGCGTCACATCAAGGAGAGGGGGCAACTGGACAAGTTTTCATTCTATTTGTAGGTACTCAGGATTTATAGTTTTTAAAGTTAGTTGCTTTAACCTCATATAAGAATGAAGTATTTGATTTCCAAAATGTATTAAATCTTTGTTTCCTCACAGTGAGGTCTCTTTGCTGGAAGGCGGCAATGATTACTTGTCCATCGGCAGTGTCACATCAACGAGAGGGGGCAACTGGCTAAGTTTTCATTCTATTGGTAGGTACTCAGGATTTATAGATTTTAAAAGTTAGTTGCTTCAACTTCATATAAGAATGAAGTATTTGATTTCCAAAATGTATTAAATCTTTGTTTCCTCACAGCGAGGTCTCTTCGCTGCAAGGCGGCAATGATTATTTGCCCATCGGCAGCGTCACATCAAGGAGAGGGGGCAACTGGACAAGTTTTCATTCTATTGGTAGGTACTCAGGATTTATAGTTTTTAAAGTTAGTTGCTTTAACCTCATATAAGAATGAAGTATTTGATTTCCAAAATGTTTTAAATCTTTGTTTCCTCACAGCGAGGTGTCTTCGCTGCAATGCGGCAATGATTATTTGCCCATCGGCAGAATCACATCAACGAGATGGGGCAACTGGACTAGTTTTTATTCTATTGGTAGGTGCTCAGGCTTTATAGTTTTTAAAAGCTAGTTGTTTCAACTTCATATAAGAATGAAGTGTTTGATTTCGAAAATGTATTAAATCTTTGTTTCCTCACAGTGAGGTCTCTTCGCTGCAAGGCGGCAATGATTATTTGCCCATCGGCAGCGTCACATCAAGGAGAGGGGGCAACTGGACAAGTTTTCATTCTATTGGTAGGTACTCAGGATTTATAGATTTTAAAAGTTAGTTGCTTCAACTTCATATAAGAATGAAGTATTTGATTTCCAAAACGTAATAAATCTTTGTTTCCTCACAGCGTGGTCTCTTCGCTGCAAGGCGGCAATGATTATTTGCCCATCGGCAGCGTCACATCAATGAGAGGGGGCAACTGGACAAGTTTTCATTCTATTGGTAGGTACTCAGGATTTATAGATTTTAAAAGTTAGTTGCTCCAACTTCATATAAGAATGAAGTATTTGATTTCCAAAATGTATTATATCTTTGTTTCCTCACAGCGAGGTCTCTTCGCTGCAAGGCGGCAATGATTATTTGCCCATCGGCAGCATCACAGCAACGAGAGGCGGCAACTGGACTAGTTTTCATTCTTTGGCAGGTACTCAGGCTTTATAGTTTTAAAAAGTTCGTTGCTTCAACTTCATATAAGAATGAACTATTTGATTTCCGAAATGTATTAAATCTTTGTTTCCTCACAGTGAGGTCTCTTTGCTGGAAGGCGGCAATGATTACTTGTCCATCGGCAGTGTCACATCAACGAGAGGGGGCAACTGGCTAAGTTTTCATTCTATTGGTAGGCACTCAGGATTTATAGATTTTAAAAGTTAGTTGCTTCAACTTCATATAAGAATGAAGTATTTGATTTCCAAAATGTATTAAATCTTTGTTTCCTCACAGCGAGGTCTCTTCGCTGCACGGCGGCAATGATTATTTGCCCATCGGCAGCGTCACATCAAGGAGAGGGAGCAACTGGACAAGTTTTCATTCTATTTGTAGGTACTCAGGATTTATAGTTTTTAAAGTTAGTTGCTTTAACCTCATATAAGAATGAAGTATTTGATTTCCAAAATGTATTAAATCTTTGTTTCCTCACAGTGAGGTCTCTTTGCTGGAAGGCGGCAATGATTACTTGTCCATCGGCAGTGTCACATCAACGAGAGGGGGCAACTGGCTAAGTTTTCATTCTATTGGTAGGTACTCAGGATTTATAGATTTTAAAAGTTAGTTGCTTCAACTTCATATAAGAATGAAGTACAGGGCGTTTCAAAAAGAAAGAGCAGATTTCAAACATTTATTTCTCAAAAACTACAAATGATAGAAACACAATTCAAACGTTTCTTGTCAGAGAAAGGTTCAAAGTTTTTCAATGGTCCGCGCAGAAGTTCCATGCAAATCCGCAGTGGCGCTGGCGTTTGTTTGTAGGAAAATGGCGACGACACCACAGGAACGATCATTTTGTGTGCTGCAATTTGCAAAGTTACAGTCCATTGTTGGTGTGCAACGTGCATTCCGCCGTCAATTCAACAAACAGCCGCCTCGTCATAAGCAAATTTATGAGTGGCATCACAGATTCGTAGAAGATGGTTGCATCTGCAAGCGAAAAAGCACGGGTCGTCCACGCACATCGGATGAAAATGTCGAGCGTGTCCGTGCAGCTTACGAAAGGAGCCCTAGAAAATCCACGACACGGGCAAGTCACGAACTAAACATGTCTAAAACAACGGTATGGCGCGTTCTGAGTAACCGTCTGCACATGAAGCCGTACAAACTGCAGTTATTGCAAGCATTGCGTCCTGACGACCACAACAAAAGGTTCGAATTTTCAACTGCAATTCTACAGGACATGGAAGAGGACAATTTTGCCGAACGATTAATTTTTTCAGATGAATCAACGTTTCACATTTCTGGTAAAGTTAATCGGCATAACGTACGAATTTGGGCGAGTGAAACTCCGAGGGACGTTATTCAACATGAAAGAGACTCACCAAAGGTTAACGTCTTTTGTGCAATTTCGGTAAACAAAGTTTATGGACCTTTCTTTTTCATGGAGAAAACTATCACAGGAACCATTTACCTGGACATGTTAGAAAACTGGCTATTTCCTCAACTTCAGGAAGATTCAAATCACTTCATCTTCATGCAAGATGGCGCCCCACCACACTTCTCTGAACCTGTACGACGGTACCTAAATAACACCATTCCAGGACGGTGGATTGGAAGAGCAGGAGCACAAGATTAATGTCATCGTCTGTGGCCTCCCAGGTCACCAGACCTTACTCCCTGCGATTTTTATTTGTGGGGGTACATAAAGGACTGTGTTTATGTCCCACCTATGCCCGCTACTCTTCAAGAGGTACGACATCGAATTGTTGCGGCCGTGAATTCGGTAACTAAAGACCAGTTGCGTCGTGTGTGGCAAGAAATGAGATACCGGTTTGATATTTGTCGTGTAACAAATGGTGCTCATATTGACGTACAGTTTTGATATTTGTTGTGTAACATTTGGTACTCATATTGAGTGAAGGACCGTTGGAATTGTGTTTCTATCATTTGTAGTTTTTGAGAAATAAATGTTTGAAATCTGCTCTTTCTTTTTGAAACGCCCTGTATTTGATTTCCAAAATGTATTAAATCTTTATTTCCTCACAGCGAGGTCTCTTCACTGCAAGGCGGCAATGATTATTTGCCCATCGGCAGCGTCACATCAAGGAGAGGGGGCAACTGGACAAGTTTTCATTCTATTGGTAGGTACTCAGGATTTATAGATTTTAAAAGTTAGTTGCTTCAACTTCATATAAGAATGAAGTACTTTATTTCCAAAATGTATTAAATCTTTGTTTCCTCACAGCGAGGTCTCTTCGCTTCATGGCGGCAATGATTATTTGCCCATCGGCAGCAACACAGCAACGAGAGGGGGCAACTGGACTAGTTTCCATTCTATTGGTAGGTACTCAGGATTTATTGTTTTTAAAGTTAGTTGCTTTAACCTCATATAAGAATGAAGTATTTGATTTCCAAAATGTATTAAATCTTTGTTTCCTCACAGCGAGGTCTCTTCACTGCAAGGCGGCAATGATTATTTGCCCATCGGCAGCGTCACATCAAGGAGAGGGGGCAACTGGACAAGTTTTCATTCTATTGGTAGGTACTCAGGATTTATAGATTTTAAAAGTTAGTTGCTTCAACTTCATATAAGAATGAAGTAATTGATTTCCAAAATGTATTAAATCTTTTGTTTCCTCACAGCGAGGTCTTTTCGCTGCAATGCGGCAATGGTTATTTGCCCATCGGCAGCGTCACATAATGGAAAGGGGGCAACTGGACTAGTTTTCATTCTATTGGAAGGTACTCAGGATTTATAGTTTTTAAAGTTAGTTGCTTTAACCTCATATAAGAATGAAGTATTTGATTTCCAAAATGTATTAAATCTTTGTTTCCTCACACCGAGGTCTCTTCGCTGCAAGGCGGCAATGGTTATTTGCCCATCGGCAGCGTCACATCATGGAGAGGGGGCAACTGGACTAGTTTTCACTCTATTGGTAGGTACTCAGGAGTTATAGTTTTTAAAGTTAGTTGCTTTAACCTCATATAAGAATGAAGTATTTGATTTCCAAAATGTATTAAATCTTTGTTTCCTCACAGTGAGGTCTCTTTGCTGGAAGGCGGCAATGATTACTTGTCCATCGGCAGTGTCACATCAACGAGAAGGAGCAACTGGCTAAGTTTTCATTCTATTGGTAGGTACTCAGGATTTATAGATTTTAAAAGTTAGTTGCTTGAACTTCATATAAGAATGAAGTATTTGATTTCCAAAATGTATTAAATCTTTGTTTCCTCACAGCGAGGTCTCTTCACTGCAAGGCGGCAATGATTATTTGCCCATCGGCAGCGTCACATCAAGGAGAGGGGGCAACTGGACAAGTTTTCATTGTATTGGTAGGTACTCAGGATATATAGTTTTTAAAGTTAGTTGCTTTAACCTCATATAAGAATGAAGTATTTGATTTCCAAAATGTATTAAATCTTTGTTTCCTCACAGCGAGGTCTCTTCACTGCAAGGCGGCAATGATTATTTGCCCATCGGCAGCGTCACATCAAGGAGAGGGGGCAACTGGACAAGTTTTCATTCTATTGGTAGGTACTCAGGATTTATAGATTTTAAAAGTTAGTTGCTTCAACCTCATATAAGAATGAAGTATTTGATTTCCAAAACGTAATAAATCTTTGTTTCCTCACAGCGAGGTCTCTTCGCTGCAAGGCGGCAATGATTATTTGCCCATCGGCAGCGTCACATCAACGAGAGGGGGCAACTGGCTAAGTTTTCATTCTATTGGTAGGCACTCAGGGTTTATAGATTTTAAAAGTTAGTTGCTTCAACTTCATATAAGAATGAAGTATTTGATTTCCAAAATGTATTAAATCTTTGTTTCCTCACAGCGAGGTCTCTTCGCTGCACGGCGGCAATGATTATTTGCCCATCGGCAGCGTCACATCAAGGAGAGGGGGCAACTGGACAAGTTTTCATTCTATTGGAAGGTACTCAGGATTTATAGATTTTAAAAGTTAGTTGCTTCAACTTCATATAAGAATGAAGTATTTGATTCCCAAAATGTATTTTATCTTTGCTTCCTCTCAGCGAGGTCTCTTCGCTGCAAGGCGGCAATGGTTATTTGCCCATCTGCAGCGTCACATCAAGGAGAGGGGGCAACTGGACAAGTTTTCATTCTATTGGTAGGTACTCAGGATTTATAGTTTTTAATGTTAGTTGCTTTAACCTCATATAAAAATGAAGTATTTGATTTCCAAAATGTATTAAATCTTTGTTTCCTCACAGCGAGGTCTCTTCGCTGCAAGGCGGCAATGATTATTTGCCCATCGGCAGCGTCACATCACAGAGAGGGGGCAACTGGACAAGTTTTCATTCTATTGGTAGGTACTCAGGATTTATAGTTTTTAATGTTAGTTGCTTTAACCTCATATAAAAATGAAGTATTTGATTTCCAAAATGTATTAAATCTTTGTTTCCTCACAGCGAGGTCTTTTCGCTGCAAGGCGGCAATGATTATTTGCCCATCGGCAGCAACACAGCAACGAGAGGGGGCAACTGGACAAGTTTTCATTGTATTGGTAGGTACTCAGGATATATAGTTTTTAAAGTTAGTTGCTTTAACCTCATATAAGAACGAAGTATTTGATTTCCAAAATGTATTAAATCTTTGTTTCCTCACAGCGAGGTCTCTTCGCTGCAAGGCGGCAATGGTTATTTGCCCATCGGCAGCGTCACATCATGGAGAGGGGGCAACTGGACAAGTTTTCATTCTATTGGTAGGTACTCAGGAGTTATAGTTTTTAAAGTTAGTTGCTTTAACCTCATATAAGAATGAAGTATTTGATTTCCAAAATGTATTAAATCTTGGTTTCCTCACAGCGAGGTCTCTTCACTGCAAGGCGGCAATGATTATTTGCCCATCGGCAGCGTCACATCACAGAGAGGGGGCAACTGGACAAGTTTTCATTCTATTGGTAGGTACTCAGGATTTATAGATTTTAAGAGTTAGTTGCTCCAACTTCATATAAGAATGAAGTATTTGATTTCCAAAATGTATTATATCTTTGTTTCCTCACAGCGAGGTCTCTTCGCTGCAAGGCGGCAATGATTATTTGCCCATCGGCAGCATCACAGCAACGAGAGGCGGCAACTGCACTAGTTTTCATTCTATTGGCAGGTACTCAGGCTTTATAGTTTTTAAAAGTTCGTTGCTTCAACTTCATATAAGAATGAAGTATTTGATTTCCGAAATGTATTAAATCTTTGTTTCGTCACAGTGAGGTCTCTTTGCTGGAAGGTGGCAATGATTACTTGTCCATCGGCAGTGTCACATCAACGAGAGGGGGCAACTGGACAAGTTTTCATTTTATTGGTAGGTACTCAGGATTTATGGATTTTAAAAGTTAGTTGCTTCAACTTCATATAAGAATGAAGTATTTGATTTCCAAAATGTATTAAATCTTTGTTTCCTCACAGCGAGGTCTCTTCGCTGCACGGCGGCAATGATTATTTGCCCATCGGCAGCATCACATCAACGAGAGGGGGCAACTGGACTAGTTTTCATTCTATTGGTCGGTACTCAGGAGTTATAGTTTTTAAAGTTAGTTGCTTTAACCTCATATAAGAATGAAGTATTTGATTTCCAAAATGTATTAAATCTTGGTTTCCTCACAGCGAAGTCTCTTCGCTGCAAGGCGGCAATGATTATTTGCCCATCGGCAGCGTCACATCAAGGAGAGGGGGCAACTGGACAAGTTTTCATTCTATTGGAAGGTACTCAGGATTTATAGATTTTAAAAGTTAGTTGCTTCAACTTCATATAAGATGAAGTATTTGATTTCCAAAATGTATTAAACCTTTGTTTCCTCTCAGCGAGGTCTCTTCGCTGCAAGGCGGCAATGGTTATTTGCCCATCGGCAGCGTCACATCATGGAGAGGGGGCAACTGGACTAGTTTTCATTCTATTGGTAGGTACTCAGGTGTTATAGTTTTTAAAGTTAGTTGCTTTAACCTCATATAAGAATGAAGTATTTGATTTCCAAAATGTATTAAATCTTGGTTTCCTCACAGCGAGGTCTCTTCACTGCAAGGCGGCAATGATTATTTGCTCATCGGCAGCGTCACATCAAAGAGAGAGGGCAACTGGACAAGTTCTCATTCTATTGGTAGGTACTCAGTATTTATAGATTTTAAAAGTTAGTTGCTTCAACTTCATATAAGAATGAAGTATTTGATTTTGTAAATGTATTAAATCTTTGTTTCCTCACAGCGAGGTCTCTTCGCTGCAAGTCGGCAATGATTATTTGCCCATCGGCAGCGTCACATCAAGGAGAGGGGGCAACTGGACAAGTTTTCATTCTATTGGTAGGTACTCAGGATTTATAGATTTTAAAAGTTAGTTGCTCCAACTTCATATAAGAATGAAGTATTTGATTTCCAAAATGTATTATATCTTTGTTTCCTCACAGCGAGGTCTCTTCGCTGCAAGGCGGCAATGATTATTTGCCCATCGGCAGCATCACAGCAACAAGAGGCGGCAACTGGACTAGTTTTCATTCTATTGGCAGATACTCAGGCTTTATAGTTTTTAAAAGTTCGTATCTTCAACTTCATATAAGAATGAAGTATTTGATTTCCGAAATGTATTAAATCTTTGTTTCCTCACAGTGATGTCTCTTTGCTGGAAGGCGGCAATGACTACTTGTCCATCGGCAGTGTCACATCAACGAGAGGGGGCAACTGGCTAAGTTTTCATTCTATTGGTAGGTACTCAGGATTTATAGATTTTAAAAGTTAGTTGCTTCAACTTCATATAAGAATGAAGTATTTGATATCCAAAATGTATTAAATCTTTGTTTCCTCACAGCGAGGTCTCTTCACTGCAAGGCGGCAATGATTATTTGCCCATCGGCAGCGTCACATCAAGGAGAGGGGTTAACTGGACAAGTTTTCATTCTATTGGTAGGTACTCAGTATTTATAGATTTTAAAAGTTAGTTGCTTCAACTTCATATATGAATGAAGTATTTGATTTCCAAAATGTATTAAATCTGTGTTTCCTCACAGCGAGGTCTCTTCGGTGCACGGCGGCAATGATTATTTGGCCATCGGCAGCATCACATCAACGAGAGGGGGCAACTGGACTAGTTTTCATTCTATTTGTAGGTACTCAGGCTTTATAGTTTTTAAAAGTTCGTTGCTTCAACTTCATATAAGAATGAAGTATTTGATTTCCGAAATGTATTAAATCTTTGTTTCCTCACAGTGAGGTCTCTTTGCTGGAAGGTGGCAATGATTACTTGTCCATCGGCAGTGTCACATCAACGAGAGGGGGCAACTGGCTAAGTTTTCATTCTATTGGTAGGTACTCAGGATTTATAGATTTTAAAAGTTAGTTGCTTCAACTTCATATAAGAATGAAGTATTTGATTTCCAAAATGTATTAAATCTTTGTTTCCTCACAGTGAGGTCTCTTCGCTGCAAGGCGGCAATGATTATTTGCTCATCGGCAGCGTCACATCAAGGAGAGGGAACAACTGGACAAGTTTTCATTCTATTGGTAGGTACTCAGGATTTATAATTTTTAAAGTTAGTTGCTTTAACCTCATATAAGAATGAAGTATTTGATTTCCAAAACGTAATAAATCTTTGTTTCCTCACAGCAAGGTCTCTTCGCTGCAAGGCGGCAATGATTATTTGCCCATCGGCAGCGTCACATCAACGAGAGGGTTCAACTGGACAAGTATTCATTCTATTGGTAGGTACTCAGGATTCATAGATTTTAAAAGTTAGTTGCTCCAACTTCATACAAGAATGAAGTATTTGATTTCCAAAATGTATTATATCTTTGTTTCCTCACAGCGAGGTCTCTTCGCTGCAAGGCGGCAATGATTATTTGCCCATCGGCAGCATCACAGCAACGAGAGGCGGCAACTGGACTAGTTTTCATTCTATTGGCAGGTACTCAGGCTTTATAGTTTTTAAAAGTTAGTTGCTTCAACTTCATATAAGAATGAAGTATTTGATTTCCAAAATGTATTAAATCTTTGTTTCCTCACAGCGAGGTCTCTTCACTGCAAGGCGGCAATGATTATTTGCCCATCGGCAGCGTCACATCAAGGAGAGGGGGCAACTGGATAAGTTTTCATTCTATGGGTAGGTACTCAGGATTTATAGATTTTAAAAGTTAGTTGCTTCAACTCCATATAAGAATGAAGTATTTGATTTCCAAAATGTATTAAATCTTTGTTTCCTCACAGCGAGGTCTCTTCGCTGCACGGCGGCAATGATTATTTGCCCATCGGCAGCATCACATCAACGAGAGGGGGCAACTGGACTAGTTTTCATTCTATTTGTAGGTACTCAGGCTTTATAGTTTTTAAAAGCTAGTTGCTTCAACTTCATATAAGAATGAAGTATTTGATTTCGTAAATGTATTAAATCTTTGTTTCCTCACAGTGAGGTCTCTTCTCTGCAAGGCGGCAATGAATATTTGCCCATCGGCAGCGTCACATCACGGAGAGGGGGCAACTGGACAAGTTTTCATTCTATTGGTTGGTACTCAGGCTTTATAGTTTTTAAAAGTTAGTTGCTTCAACTTCATATAAGAATGAAATATTTGATTTCCAAAATGTATTAAATCTTTGTTTCCTCACAGTGAGGTCTCTTTGCTGGAAGGCGGCAATGATTACTTGTCCATCGGCAGTGTCACATCAACGAGAGGGGGCAACTGGCTAAGTTTTCATTCTATTGGTAGGTACTCAGGATTTATAGATTTTAAAGTTAGTTGCTTTAACCTCTTATAAGAATGAAGTATTTGATTTCCAAAACGTAATAGATCTTTGTTTCCTCACAGCAAGGTCTCTTCGCTGCAAGGCGGCAATGATTATTTGCTCATCGGCAGCGTCACATCAACGAGAGGGTTCAACTGGACAAGTATTCATTCTATTGGTAGGTACTCAGGATTTATAGATTTTAAAAGTTAGTTGCTCCAACTTCATATAAGAATGAAGTATTTGATTTCCAAAATGTATTATATCTTTGTTTCCTCACAGCGAGGTCTCTTCGCTGCAAGGCGGCAATGATTATTTGCCCATCCGCAGCATCACAGCAACAAGAGGCGGCAACTGGACTAGTTTTCATTCTATTGGCAGGTACTCAGGCTTTATAGTTTTTAAAAGTTCGTTGCTTCAACTTCATATAAGAATGAAGTATTTGATTTCCGAAATGTATTAAATCTTTGTTTCCTCACAGTGAGGTCTCTTTGCTGGAAGGCGGCAATGATTACTTGTCCATCGGCAGTGTCACATCAACGAGAGGGGGCAACTGGCTAAGTTTTCATTCTATTGGTAGGTATTCAGGATTTATAGATTTTAAAAGTTAGTTGCTTCAGCTTCATATAAGAATGAAGTATTTGATTTCCAAAATGTATTAAATCTTTGTTTCCTCACAGCGAGGTCTCTTCGCTGAAAGGCGGCAATGATTATTTGCCCATCGGCAGCGTCACATCAAGGAGAGGGGGCAACTGGCTAAGTTTTCATTCTATTGGTAGGTACTCAGGATTTATAGATTTTAAAAGTTAGTTGCTTCAACTTCATATAAGAATGAAGTATTTGATATCCAAAATGTATTAAATCTTTGTTTCCTCACAGCGAGGTCTCTTCACTGCAAGGCGGCAATGATTATTTGCCCATCGGCAGCGTCACATCAAGGAGAGGGGTTAACTGGACAAGTTTTCATTCTATTAGTAGGTACTCAGTATTTATAGATTTTAAAAGTTAGTTGCTTCAACTTCATATATGAATGAAGTATTTGATTTCCAAAATGTATTAAATCTGTGTTTCCTCACAGCGAGGTCTCTTCGGTGCACGGCGGCAATGATTATTTGCCCATCGGCAGCATCACATCAACGAGAGGGGGCAACTGGACTAGTTTTCATTCTATTGGTAGGTACTCAGGCTTTATAGTTTTTAAAAGTTCGTTACTTCAACTTCATATAAGAATGAAGTATTTGATTTCCGAAATGTATTAAATCTTTGTTTCCTCACAGTGAGGTCTCTTTGCTGGAAGGTGGCAATGATTACTTGTCCATCGGCAGTGTCACATCAACGAGAGGGGGCAACTGGCTAAGTTTTCATTCTATTGGTAGGTACTCAGGATTTATAGATTTTAAAAGTTAGTTGCTTCAACTTCATATAAGAATGAAGTATTTGATTTCCAAAATGTATTAAATCTTTGTTTCCTCACAGTGAGGTCTCTTCGCTGCAAGGCGGCAATGATTATTTGCTCATCGGCAGCGTCACATCAAGGAGAGGGAACAACTGGACAAGTTTTCATTCTATTGGTAGGTACTCAGGATCTATAGTTTTTAAAGTTAGTTGCTTTAACCTCATATAAGAATGAAGTATTTGATTTCCAAAATGTATTAAATCTTTGTTTCCTCACAGCGAGGTCTCTTCGCTGAAAGGCGGCAATGATTATTTGCCCATCGGCAGCGTCACATCAAGGACAGGGGGCAACTGGACAAGTTTTCATTCTATTGGTAGGTACTCAGGATTTATATATTTTAAAAGTTAGTTGCTTCAACTTCATATAAGAATGAAGTATTTGATTTCCAAAACGTAATAAATCTTTGTTTCCTCACAGCAAGGTCTCTTCGCTGCAAGGCGGCAATGATTATTTGCCCATCGGCAGCGTCACATCAACGAGAGGGTTCAACTGCACAAGTATTCATTCTATTGGTAGGTACTCAGGATTCATAGATTTTAAAAGTTAGTTGCTCCAACTTCATACAAGAATGAAGTATTTGATTTCCAATATGTATTATATCTTTGTTTCCTCACAGCGAGGTCTCTTCGCTGCAAGGCGGCAATGATTATTTGCCCATCGGCAGCATCACAGCAACGAGAGGCGGCAACTGAACTAGTTTTCATTCTATTAGCAGGTACTCAGGCTTTATAGTTTTTAAAAGTTAGTTGCTTCAACTTCATATAAGAATGAAGTATTTGATTTCCAAAATGTATTAAATCTTGGTTTCCTCACAGCGAGGTCTCTTCACTGCAAGGCGGCAATGATTATTTGCCCATCGGCAGCGTCACATCAAGGAGAGGGGGCAACTGGATAAGTTTTCATTCTATTGGTAGGTACTCAGGATTTATAGATTTTAAAAGTTAGTTGCTTCAACTCCATATAAGAATGAAGTATTTATTTCCAAAATGTATTAAATCTTTGTTTCCTCACAGCGAGGTCTCTTCGCTGCACGGCGGCAATGATTATTTGCCCATCGGCAGCATCACATCAACGAGAGGGGGCAACTGGACTAGTTTTCATTCTATTGGTAGGTACTCAGGCTTTATAGTTTTTAAAAGCTAGTTGCTTCAACTTCATATAAGAATGAAGTATTTGATTTCGTAAATGTATTAAATCTTTGTTTCCTCACAGTGAGGTCTCTTCTCTGCAAGGCGGCAATGATTATTTGCCTATCGGCAGCGTCACATCACGGAGAGGGGGCAACTGGACAAGTTTTCATTCTATTGGTAGGTACTCAGGCTTTATAGTTTTTAAAAGTTAGTTGCTTCAACTTCATATAAGAATGAAATATTTGATTTCCAAAATGTATTAAATCTTTGTTTCCTCACAGTGAGGTCTCTTTGCTGGAAGGCGGCAATGATTACTTGTCCATCGGCAGTGTCACATCAACGAGAGGGGGCAACTGGCTAAGTTTTCATTCTATTGGTAGGTACTCAGGATTTATAGATTTTAAAGTTAGTTGCTTTAACCTCATATAAGAATGAAGTATTTGATTTCCAAAACGTAATAGATCTTTGTTTCCTCACAGCAAGGTCTCTTCGCTGCAAGGCGGCAATGATTATTTGCCCATCGGCAGCGTCACATCAACGAGAGGGGGCAACTGGACAAGTTTTCATTCTATTGGTAGGTACTCAGGATTTATAGATTTTAAAAGTTAGTTGCTCCAACTTCATATAAGAATGAAGTATTTGATTTCCAAAATGTATTATATCTTTGTTTCCTCACAGCGAGGTCTCTTCGCTGCAAGGCGGCAATGATTATTTGCCCATCGGCAGCATCACAGCAACGAGAGGCGGCAACTGCACTAGTTTTCATTCTATTGGCAGGTACTCAGGCTTTATAGTTTTTAAAAGTTCGTTGCTTCAACTTCATATAAGAATGAAGTATTTGATTTCCGAAATGTATTAAATCTTTGTTTCGTCACAGTGAGGTCTCTTTGCTGGAAGGTGGCAATGATTACTTGTCCATCGGCAGTGTCACATCAACGAGAGGGGGCAACTGGACAAGTTTTCATTTTATTGGTAGGTACTCAGGATTTATGGATTTTAAAAGTTAGTTGCTTCAACTTCATATAAGAATGAAGTATTTGATTTCCAAAATGTATTAAATCTTTGTTTCCTCACAGCGAGGTCTCTTCGCTGCACGGCGGCAATGATTATTTGCCCATCGGCAGCATCACATCAACGAGAGGGGGCAACTGGACTAGTTTTCATTCTATTGGTCGGTACTCAGGAGTTATAGTTTTTAAAGTTAGTTGCTTTAACCTCATATAAGAATGAAGTATTTGATTTCCAAAATGTATTAAATCTTGGTTTCCTCACAGCGAAGTCTCTTCGCTGCAAGGCGGCAATGATTATTTGCCCATCGGCAGCGTCACATCAAGGAGAGGGGGCAACTGGACAAGTTTTCATTCTATTGGAAGGTACTCAGGATTTATAGATTTTAAAAGTTAGTTGCTTCAACTTCATATAAGATGAAGTATTTGATTTCCAAAATGTATTAAACCTTTGTTTCCTCTCAGCGAGGTCTCTTCGCTGCAAGGCGGCAATGGTTATTTGCCCATCGGCAGCGTCACATCATGGAGAGGGGGCAACTGGACTAGTTTTCATTCTATTGGTAGGTACTCAGGTGTTATAGTTTTTAAAGTTAGTTGCTTTAACCTCATATAAGAATGAAGTATTTGATTTCCAAAATGTATTAAATCTTGGTTTCCTCACAGCGAGGTCTCTTCACTGCAAGGCGGCAATGATTATTTGCTCATCGGCAGCGTCACATCAAAGAGAGAGGGCAACTGGACAAGTTCTCATTCTATTGGTAGGTACTCAGTATTTATAGATTTTAAAAGTTAGTTGCTTCAACTTCATATAAGAATGAAGTATTTGATTTTGTAAATGTATTAAATCTTTGTTTCCTCACAGCGAGGTCTCTTCGCTGCAAGTCGGCAATGATTATTTGCCCATCGGCAGCGTCACATCAAGGAGAGGGGGCAACTGGACAAGTTTTCATTCTATTGGTAGGTACTCAGGATTTATAGATTTTAAAAGTTAGTTGCTCCAACTTCATATAAGAATGAATTATTTGATTTCCAAAATGTATTATATCTTTGTTTCCTCACAGCGAGGTCTCTTCGCTGCAAGGCGGCAATGATTATTTGCCCATCGGCAGCATCACAGCAACAAGAGGCGGCAACTGGACTAGTTTTCATTCTATTGGCAGATACTCAGGCTTTATAGTTTTTAAAAGTTCGTATCTTCAACTTCATATAAGAATGAAGTATTTGATTTCCGAAATGTATTAAATCTTTGTTTCCTCACAGTGATGTCTCTTTGCTGGAAGGCGGCAATGACTACTTGTCCATCGGCAGTGTCACATCAACGAGAGGGGGCAACTGGCTAAGTTTTCATTCTATTGGTAGGTACTCAGGATTTATAGATTTTAAAAGTTAGTTGCTTCAACTTCATATAAGAATGAAGTATTTGATATCCAAAATGTATTAAATCTTTGTTTCCTCACAGCGAGGTCTCTTCACTGCAAGGCGGCAATGATTATTTGCCCATCGGCAGCGTCACATCAAGGAGAGGGGTTAACTGGACAAGTTTTCATTCTATTGGTAGGTACTCAGTATTTATAGATTTTAAAAGTTAGTTGCTTCAACTTCATATATGAATGAAGTATTTGATTTCCAAAATGTATTAAATCTGTGTTTCCTCACAGCGAGGTCTCTTCGGTGCACGGCGGCAATGATTATTTGGCCATCGGCAGCATCACATCAACGAGAGGGGGCAACTGGACTAGTTTTCATTCTATTTGTAGGTACTCAGGCTTTATAGTTTTTAAAAGTTCGTTGCTTCAACTTCATATAAGAATGAAGTATTTGATTTCCGAAATGTATTAAATCTTTGTTTCCTCACAGTGAGGTCTCTTTGCTGGAAGGTGGCAATGATTACTTGTCCATCGGCAGTGTCACATCAACGAGAGGGGGCAACTGGCTAAGTTTTCATTCTATTGGTAGGTACTCAGGATTTATAGATTTTAAAAGTTAGTTGCTTCAACTTCATATAAGAATGAAGTATTTGATTTCCAAAATGTATTAAATCTTTGTTTCCTCACAGTGAGGTCTCTTCGCTGCAAGGCGGCAATGATTATTTGCTCATCGGCAGCGTCACATCAAGGAGAGGGAACAACTGGACAAGTTTTCATTCTATTGGTAGGTACTCAGGATTTATAGTTTTTAAAGTTAGTTGCTTTAACCTCATATAAGAATGAAGTATTTGATTTCCAAAACGTAATAAATCTTTGTTTCCTCACAGCAAGGTCTCTTCGCTGCAAGGCGGCAATGATTATTTGCCCATCGGCAGCGTCACATCAACGAGAGGGTTCAACTGGACAAGTATTCATTCTATTGGTAGGTACTCAGGATTCATAGATTTTAAAAGTTAGTTGCTCCAACTTCATACAAGAATGAAGTATTTGATTTCCAAAATGTATTATATCTTTGTTTCCTCACAGCGAGGTCTCTTCGCTGCAAGGCGGCAATGATTATTTGCCCATCGGCAGCATCACAGCAACGAGAGGCGGCAACTGGACTAGTTTTCATTCTATTGGCAGGTACTCAGGCTTTATAGTTTTTAAAAGTTAGTTGCTTCAACTTCATATAAGAATGAAGTATTTGATTTCCAAAATGTATTAAATCTTTGTTTCCTCACAGCGAGGTCTCTTCACTGCAAGGCGGCAATGATTATTTGCCCATCGGCAGCGTCACATCAAGGAGAGGGGGCAACTGGATAAGTTTTCATTCTATGGGTAGGTACTCAGGATTTATAGATTTTAAAAGTTAGTTGCTTCAACTCCATATAAGAATGAAGTATTTGATTTCCAAAATGTATTAAATCTTTGTTTCCTCACAGCGAGGTCTCTTCGCTGCACGGCGGCAATGATTATTTGCCCATCGGCAGCATCACATCAACGAGAGGGGGCAACTGGACTAGTTTTCATTCTATTTGTAGGTACTCAGGCTTTATAGTTTTTAAAAGCTAGTTGCTTCAACTTCATATAAGAATGAAGTATTTGATTTCGTAAATGTATTAAATCTTTGTTTCCTCACAGTGAGGTCTCTTCTCTGCAAGGCGGCAATGAATATTTGCCCATCGGCAGCGTCACATCACGGAGAGGGGGCAACTGGACAAGTTTTCATTCTATTGGTTGGTACTCAGGCTTTATAGTTTTTAAAAGTTAGTTGCTTCAACTTCATATAAGAATGAAATATTTGATTTCCAAAATGTATTAAATCTTTGTTTCCTCACAGTGAGGTCTCTTTGCTGGAAGGCGGCAATGATTACTTGTCCATCGGCAGTGTCACATCAACGAGAGGGGGCAACTGGCTAAGTTTTCATTCTATTGGTAGGTACTCAGGATTTATAGATTTTAAAGTTAGTTGCTTTAACCTCTTATAAGAATGAAGTATTTGATTTCCAAAACGTAATAGATCTTTGTTTCCTCACAGCAAGGTCTCTTCGCTGCAAGGCGGCAATGATTATTTGCTCATCGGCAGCGTCACATCAACGAGAGGGTTCAACTGGACAAGTATTCATTCTATTGGTAGGTACTCAGGATTTATAGATTTTAAAAGTTAGTTGCTCCAACTTCATATAAGAATGAAGTATTTGATTTCCAAAATGTATTATATCTTTGTTTCCTCACAGCGAGGTCTCTTCGCTGCAAGGCGGCAATGATTATTTGCCCATCCGCAGCATCACAGCAACAAGAGGCGGCAACTGGACTAGTTTTCATTCTATTGGCAGGTACTCAGGCTTTATAGTTTTTAAAAGTTCGTTGCTTCAACTTCATATAAGAATGAAGTATTTGATTTCCGAAATGTATTAAATCTTTGTTTCCTCACAGTGAGGTCTCTTTGCTGGAAGGCGGCAATGATTACTTGTCCATCGGCAGTGTCACATCAACGAGAGGGGGCAACTGGCTAAGTTTTCATTCTATTGGTAGGTATTCAGGATTTATAGATTTTAAAAGTTAGTTGCTTCAGCTTCATATAAGAATGAAGTATTTGATTTCCAAAATGTATTAAATCTTTGTTTCCTCACAGCGAGGTCTCTTCGCTGAAAGGCGGCAATGATTATTTGCCCATCGGCAGCGTCACATCAAGGAGAGGGGGCAACTGGCTAAGTTTTCATTCTATTGGTAGGTACTCAGGATTTATAGATTTTAAAAGTTAGTTGCTTCAACTTCATATAAGAATGAAGTATTTGATATCCAAAATGTATTAAATCTTTGTTTCCTCACAGCGAGGTCTCTTCACTGCAAGGCGGCAATGATTATTTGCCCATCGGCAGCGTCACATCAAGGAGAGGGGTTAACTGGACAAGTTTTCATTCTATTAGTAGGTACTCAGTATTTATAGATTTTAAAAGTTAGTTGCTTCAACTTCATATATGAATGAAGTATTTGATTTCCAAAATGTATTAAATCTGTGTTTCCTCACAGCGAGGTCTCTTCGGTGCACGGCGGCAATGATTATTTGCCCATCGGCAGCATCACATCAACGAGAGGGGGCAACTGGACTAGTTTTCATTCTATTGGTAGGTACTCAGGCTTTATAGTTTTTAAAAGTTCGTTACTTCAACTTCATATAAGAATGAAGTATTTGATTTCCGAAATGTATTAAATCTTTGTTTCCTCACAGTGAGGTCTCTTTGCTGGAAGGTGGCAATGATTACTTGTCCATCGGCAGTGTCACATCAACGAGAGGGGGCAACTGGCTAAGTTTTCATTCTATTGGTAGGTACTCAGGATTTATAGATTTTAAAAGTTAGTTGCTTCAACTTCATATAAGAATGAAGTATTTGATTTCCAAAATGTATTAAATCTTTGTTTCCTCACAGTGAGGTCTCTTCGCTGCAAGGCGGCAATGATTATTTGCTCATCGGCAGCGTCACATCAAGGAGAGGGAACAACTGGACAAGTTTTCATTCTATTGGTAGGTACTCAGGATCTATAGTTTTTAAAGTTAGTTGCTTTAACCTCATATAAGAATGAAGTATTTGATTTCCAAAATGTATTAAATCTTTGTTTCCTCACAGCGAGGTCTCTTCGCTGAAAGGCGGCAATGATTATTTGCCCATCGGCAGCGTCACATCAAGGACAGGGGGCAACTGGACAAGTTTTCATTCTATTGGTAGGTACTCAGGATTTATATATTTTAAAAGTTAGTTGCTTCAACTTCATATAAGAATGAAGTATTTGATTTCCAAAACGTAATAAATCTTTGTTTCCTCACAGCAAGGTCTCTTCGCTGCAAGGCGGCAATGATTATTTGCCCATCGGCAGCGTCACATCAACGAGAGGGTTCAACTGCACAAGTATTCATTCTATTGGTAGGTACTCAGGATTCATAGATTTTAAAAGTTAGTTGCTCCAACTTCATACAAGAATGAAGTATTTGATTTCCAATATGTATTATATCTTTGTTTCCTCACAGCGAGGTCTCTTCGCTGCAAGGCGGCAATGATTATTTGCCCATCGGCAGCATCACAGCAACGAGAGGCGGCAACTGAACTAGTTTTCATTCTATTAGCAGGTACTCAGGCTTTATAGTTTTTAAAAGTTAGTTGCTTCAACTTCATATAAGAATGAAGTATTTGATTTCCAAAATGTATTAAATCTTGGTTTCCTCACAGCGAGGTCTCTTCACTGCAAGGCGGCAATGATTATTTGCCCATCGGCAGCGTCACATCAAGGAGAGGGGGCAACTGGATAAGTTTTCATTCTATTGGTAGGTACTCAGGATTTATAGATTTTAAAAGTTAGTTGCTTCAACTCCATATAAGAATGAAGTATTTATTTCCAAAATGTATTAAATCTTTGTTTCCTCACAGTGAGGTCTCTTCGCTGCACGGCGGCAATGATTATTTGCCCATCGGCAGCATCACATCAACGAGAGGGGGCAACTGGACTAGTTTTCATTCTATTGGTAGGTACTCAGGCTTTATAGTTTTTAAAAGCTAGTTGCTTCAACTTCATATAAGAATGAAGTATTTGATTTCGTAAATGTATTAAATCTTTGTTTCCTCACAGTGAGGTCTCTTCTCTGCAAGGCGGCAATGATTATTTGCCTATCGGCAGCGTCACATCACGGAGAGGGGGCAACTGGACAAGTTTTCATTCTATTGGTAGGTACTCAGGCTTTATTGTTTTTAAAAGTTAGTTGCTTCTACTTCATATAAGAATGAAATATTTGATTTCCAAAATGTATTAAATCTTTGTTTCCTCACAGTGAGGTCTCTTTGCTGGAAGGCGGCAATGATTACTTGTCCATCGGCAGTGTCACATCAACGAGAGGGGGCAACTGGCTAAGTTTTCATTCTATTGGTAGGTACTCAGGATTTATAGATTTTAAAGTTAGTTGCTTTAACCTCATATAAGAATGAAGTATTTGATTTCCAAAACGTAATAGATCTTTGTTTCCTCACAGCAAGGTCTCTTCGCTGCAAGGCGGCAATGATTATTTGCCCATCGGCAGCGTCACATCAACGAGAGGGTTCAACTGGACAAGTATTCATTCTATTGGTAGGTACTCAGGATTTATAGATTTTAAAAGTTAGTTGCTAGAACTTCATATAAGAACGAAGTATTTGATTTCCAAAATGTATTATATCTTTGTTTCCTCACAGCGAGGTCTCTTCGCTGCAAGGCGGCAATGATTATTTGCCCATCGGCAGCGTCACATCACGGAGAGGGGGCAGCTGGACAAGTTTTCATTCTATTGGTAGGTACTCAGGATTTATAGTTTTTAAAGTTAGTTGCTTTAACCTCATATAAGAATGAAGTATTTGATTTCCAAAACGTAATAAATCTTTGTTTCCTCACAGCAAGGTCTCTTCGCTGCAAGGCGGCAATGATTATTTGCCCATCGGCAGCGTCACATCAACGAGAGGGTTCAACTGGACAAGTATTCATTCTATTGGTAGGTACTCAGGATTTATAGATTTTAAAAGTTAATTGCTCCAACTTCATATAAGAATGAAGTATTTGATTTCCAAAATGTATTATATCTTTGTTTCCTCACAGCGAGGTCTCTTCGCTGCAAGGCGGCAATGATTATTTGCCCATTTGCAGCATCACAGCAACAAGAGGCGGCAACTGGACTAGTTTTCATTCTATTGGCAGGTACTCAGGCTTTATAGTTTTTAAAAGTTCGTTGCTTCAACTTCATATAAGAATGAAGTATTTGATTTCCGAAATGTATTAAATCTTTGTTTCCTCACAGTGAGGTCTCTTTGCTGGAAGGCGGCAATGATTACTTGTCCATCGGCAGTGTCACATCAACGAGAGGGGGCAACTGGCTAAGTTTTCATTCTATTGGTAGGTACTCAGGATTTATAGATTTTAAAAGTTAGTTGCTTCAACTTCATATAAGAATGAAGTATTTGATTTCCAAAATGTATTAAATCTTTGTTTCCTCACAGCGAGGTCTCTTCACTGCAAGGCGGCAATGGTTATTTGCCCTGCGGCAGCGTCACATCATGGAGAGGGGGCAACTGGACTAGTTTTCATTCTATTGGTAGGTACTCAGGAGTTATAGTTTTTAAAGTTAGTTGCTTTAACCTCATATAAGAATGAAATATTTAAATTCCAAAATGTATTAAATCTTTGTTTCCTCACAGCGAGGTCTCTTCGCTGCAAGGCGGCAATGATTATTTGCCCATCGGCAGCGTCACATCACGGAGAGGGGGCAACTGGACAAGTTTTCATTCTATTGGTAGGTACTCAGGATTTATAGTTTTTAAAGTTAGTTGCTTTAACCTCATATAAGAATGAAGTATTTGATTTCCAAAACGTAATAAATCTTTGTTTCCTCACAGCAAGGTCTCTTCGCTGCAAGGCGGCAATGATTATTTGCCCATCGGCAGCGTCACATCAACGAGAGGGTTCAACTGGACAAGTATTCATTCTATTGGTAGGTACTCAGGATTTATAGATTTTAAAAGTTAGTTGCTCCAACTTCTTATAAGAATGAAGTATTTGATTTCCAAAATGTATTATATCTTTGTTTCCTCACAGCGAGGTCTCTTCGCTGCAAGGCGGCAATGATTATTTGCCCATTTGCAGCATCACAGCAACAAGAGGCGGCAACTGGACTAGTTTTCATTCTATTGGCAGGTACTCAGGCTTTATAGTTTTTAAAAGTTCGTTGCTTCAACTTCATATAAGAATGAAGTATTTGATTTCCGAAATGTATTAAATCTTTGTTTCCTCACAGTGAGGTCTCTTTGCTGGAAGGCGGCAATGATTACTTGTCCATCGGCAGTGTCACATCAACGAGAGGGGGCAACTGGCTAAGTTTTCATTCTATTGGTAGGTACTCAGGATTTATAGATTTTAAAAGTTAGTTGCTTCAACTTCATATAAGAATGAAGTATTTGATTTCCAAAATGTATTAAATCTTTGTTTCCTCACAGCGAGGTCTCTTCACTGCAAGGCGGCAATGGTTATTTGCCCAGCGGCAGCGTCACATCATGGAGAGGGGGCAACTGGACTAGTTTTCATTCTATTGGTAGGTACTCAGGAGTTATAGTTTTTAAAGTTAGTTGCTTTAACCTCATATAAGAATGAAGTATTTGATTTCCAAAATGTATTAAATCTTTGTTTCCTCACAGCGAGGTCTCTTCGCTGCAAGGCAGCAATGATTATTTGCCCATCGGCAGCGTCACATCAATTAGAGGGGGCAACTGGACAAGTTTTCATTCTATTGGTAGGTACTCAGGATTTATAGTTTTTAAAGTTAGTTGCTTTAACCTCATATAAGAATGAAGTATTTGATTTCCAAAATGTATTATATCTTTGTTTCCTCACAGCGAGGTCTCTTCGCTGAAAGGCGGCAATGATTATTTGCCCATCGGCAGCGTCACATCAAGGAGAGAGGGGGCAACTGGACAAGTTTTCATTCTATTGGTAGGTACTCAGGATTTATAGATTTTAAAAGTTAGTTGCTCCAACTTCATATAAGAATGAAGTATTTGATTTTCAAAATGTATTATATCTCCGTTTCCTCACAGCGAGGTCTCTTCGCTGCAAGGCGGCAATGATTATTTGCCCATCGGCAGCGTCACATCAACGAGAGGGTTCAACTGGACAAGTATTCATTCTATTGGTAGGTACTCAGGATTTATAGATTTTAAAAGTTAGTTGCTCCAACTTCATATAAGAATGAAGTATTTGATTTCCAAAATGTATTATATCTTTGTTTCCTCACAGCGAGGTCTCTTCGCTGCAAGGCGGCAATGATTATTTGCCCATCGGCAGCGTCACATCACGGAGAGGGGGCAACTGGACAAGTTTTCATTCTATTGGTAGGTACTCAGGATTTATAGATTTTAAAGTTAGTTGCTTTAACCTCATATAAGAATGAAGTATTTGATTTCCAAAACGTAATAAATCTTTGTTTCCTCACAGCAAGGTCTTTTTGCTGCAAGACGGCAATGATTATTTGCCCATCGGCAGCGTCACATCAACGAGAGGGTTCAACTGGACAAGTATTCATTCTATTGGTAGGTACTCAGGATTTATAGATTTTAAAAGTTAGTTGCTCCAACTTCATATAAGAATGAAGTATTTGATTTCCAAAATGTATTATATCTTTGTTTCCTCACAGCGAGGTCTCTTCGCTGCAAGGCGGCAATGATTATTTGCCCATTTGCAGCATCACAGCAACAAGAGGCGGCAACTGGACTAGTTTTCATTCTATTGGCATGTACTCAGGCTTTATAGTTTTTAAAAGTTCGTTGCTTCAACTTCATATAAGAATGAAGTATTTGATTTCCGAAATGTATTAAATCTTTGTTTCCTCACAGTGAGGTCTCTTTGCTGGAAGGCGGCAATGATTACTTGTCCATCGGCAGTGTCACATCAACGAGAGGGGGCAACTGGCTAAGTATTCATTCTATTGGTAGGTACTCAGGATTTATAGATTTTAAAAGTTAGTTGCTTCAACTTCATATAGGAATGAAGTATTTGATTTCCAAAATGTATTAAATATTTGTTTCCTCACAGCGAGGTCTCTTCACTGCAAGGCGGCAATGGTTATTTGCCCAGCGGCAGCGTCACATCATGGAGAGGGGGCAACTGGACTAGTTTTCATTCTATTGGTAGGTACTCAGGAGTTATAGTTTTTAAAGTTAGTTGCTTTAACCTCGTATAAGAATGAAGTATTTGATTTCCAAAATGTATTAAATCTTTGTTTCCTCACAGCAAGGTCTCTTCGCTGCAAGGCGGCAATGATTATTTGCCCATCGGCAGCATCACATCAACGAGAGGGGGCAACTGGGCTAGTTTTCATTCTATTGGTAGGTACTCAGGCTTTATAGTTTTTAAAAGCTAGTTGCTTCAACTTCAAATAAGAATGAAGTATTTGATTTCGTAAATGTATTAAATCTTTGTTTCCTCACAGTGAGGTCTCTTCGCTGCAAGGCGGCAATGATTATTTGCCCATCGGCAGCGTCACATCAATTAGAGGGGGCAACTGGACAAGTTTTCATTCTATTGGTAGGTACTCAGGATTTATAGTTTTTAAAGTTAGTTGCTTTAACCTCATATAAGAATGAAGTATTTGATTTCCAAAAAGTATTAAATCTTTGTTTCCTCACAGCGAGGTCTCTTCGCTGAAAGGCGGCAATGATTATTTGCCCATCGGCAGCGTCACATCAAGGAGAGGGGGCAACTGGACAAGTTTTCATTCTATTAGTAGGTACTCAGGATTTATAGATTTTAAAACTTAGTTGCTTCAACTTCATATAAGAATGAAGTATTTGATTTCCAAAACGTAATAAATCTTTGTTTCCTCACAGCAAGGTCTCTTCGCTGCAAGGCGGCAATGATTATTTGCCCATCGGCAGCGTCACATCAACGAGAGGGGGCAACTGGACAAGTTTTCATTCTATTGGTAGGTACTCAGGATTTATAGATTTTAAAAGTTAGTTGCTCCAACTTCATATAAGAATGAAGTATTTGATTTCCAAAATGTATTATATCTTCGTTTCCTCACAGCGAGGTCTCTTCGCTGCAAGGCGGCAATGATTATTTGCCCATCGGCAGCATCACAGCAACGAGAGGCGGCAACTGGACTAGTTTTCATTCTATTGGCAGGTACTCAGGCTTTATAGTTTTTAAAAGTTCGTTGCTTCAACTTCATATAAGAATGAAGTATTTGATTTCCGAAATGTATTAAATCTTTGTTTCCTCACAGTGAGGTCTCTTTGCTGGAAGGTGGCAATGATTACTTGTCCATCGGCAGTGTCACATCAACGAGAGGGGGCAACTGGCTAAGTTTTCATTCTATTGGTAGGTACTCAGGATTTATAGATTTTAAAAGTTAGTTGCTTCAACTTCATATAAGAATGAAGTATTTGATTTCCAAAATGTATTAAATCTTTGTTTCCTCACAGCGAGGTCTCTTCACTGCAAGGCGGCAATGGTTATTTGGCCAGCGGCAGCGTCACATCATGGAGAGGGGGCAACTGGACTAGTTTTCATTCTATTGGTAGGTACTCAGGCTTTATAGTTTTTAAAAGCTAGTTGCTTCAACTTCATATAAGAATGAAGTATTTGATTTCGTAAATGTGTTAAATCTTTGTTTCCTCACAGAGAGGTCTCTTCGCTGCAAGGCGGCAATGATTATTTGCCCATCGGCAGCGTCACATCAACGAGAGGGGGCAACTGGCTAAGTTTTCATTCTATTGGTAGGTACTCAGGAGTTATAGTTTTTAAAGTTAGTTGCTTTAACCTCATATAAGAATGAAGTATTTGATTTCCAAAATGTATTAAATCTTTGTTTCCTCACAGCAAGGTCTCTTCACTGCAAGGCGGCAATGATTATTTGCCCATCGGCAGCATCACATCAACGAGAGGGGGCAACTGGGCTAGTTTTCATTCTATTGGTAGGTACTCAGGCTTTATAGTTTTTAAAAGTTAGTTGCTTCAACTTCATATAAGAATGAAGTATTTGATTTCGTAAATGTATTAAATTGTTGTTTCCTCACAGTGAGGTCTCTTCTCTGCAAGGCGGCAATGATTATTTGCCCATTGGCAGCGTCACATCACGGAGAGGGGGCAACTGGACAAGTATTCATTCTATTGGTAGGTACTCAGGATTTATAGTTTTTAAAGTTAGTTGCTATAACCTCCTATAAGAATGAAGTATTTGATTTCCAAAACGTAATAAATCTTTGTTTCCTCACAGCAAGGTCTCTTCGCTGCAAGGCGGCAATGATTATTTGCCCATCGGCAGCGTCACATCAACGAGAGGGTTCAACTGGACAAGTATTCATTCTATTGGTAGGTACTCAGGATTTATAGATTTTAAAAGTTAGTTGCTCCAACTTCATATAAGAATGAAGTATTTGATTTCCAAAATGTATTATATCTTTGTTTCCTCACAGCGAGGTCTCTTCGCTGCAAGGCGGCAATGATTATTTGCCCATCCGCAGCATCACAGCAACAAGAGGCGGCAACTGGACTAGTTTTCATTCTATTGGCAGGAAATCAGGCTTTATAGTTTTTAAAAGTTCGTTGCTTCAACTTCATATAAGAATGAAGTATTTGATTTCCGAAATGTATTAAATCTTTGTTTCCTCACAGTGAGGTCTCTTTGCTGGAAGGCGGCAATGATTACTTGTCCATCGGCAGTGTCACATCAACGAGAGGGGGCAACTGGCTAAGTTTTCATTCTATTGGTAGGTACTCAGGATTTATAGATTTTAAAAGTTAGTTGCTTCAGCTTCATATAAGAATGAAGTATTTGATTTCCAAAATGTATTAAATCTTTGTTTCCTCACAGCGAGGTCTCTTCGCTGAAAGGCGGCAATGATTATTTGCCCATCGGCAGCGTCACATCAAGGAGAGGGGGCAACTGGACAAGTTTTCATTCTATTGGTAGGTACTCAGGATTTATAGATTTTAAAAGTTAGTTGCTTCAACTTCATATAAGAATGAAGTATTTGATTTCCAAAACGTAATAAATCTTTGTTTCGTCACAGCAAGGTCTCTTCGCTGCAAGGCGGCAATGATTATTTGCCCATCGGCAGCGTCACATCAACGAGAGGGGGCAACTGGACAAGTTTTCATTCTATTGGTAGGTACTCAGGATTTATAGATTTTAAAAGTTAGTTGCTCCAACTTCATATAAGAATGAAGTATTTGATTTCCAAAATGTATTATATCTTTGTTTCCTCACAGCGAGGTCTCTTCGCTGCAAGGCGGCAATGATTATTTGCCCATCGGCAGCATCACAGCAACGAGAGGCGGCAACTGGACTAGTTTTCATTCTATTGGTAGGTACTCAGGCTTCATAGTTTTTAAAAGTTCGTTGCTTCAACTTCATATAACAATGAAGTATTTGATTTCCGAAATGTATTAAATCTTTGTTTCCTCACAGTGAGGTCTCTTTGCTGGAAGGTGGTAATGATTACTTGTCCATCGGCAGTGTCACATCAACGAGAGGGGGCAACTGGACAAGTTTTCATTCTATTGGTAGGTACTCAGGATTTATGGATTTTAAAAGTTAGTTGCTTCAACTTCATATAAGAATGAAGTATTTGATTTCCAAAATGTATTAAATTTTTGTTTCCTCACAGCGAGGTCTCTTCACTGCAAGGCGGCAATGATTATTTGCCCATCGGCAGCGTCACATCAAGGAGAGGGGGCTACTGCATAAGTTTTCATTCTATTGGTAGGTACTCAGGATTTATAGATTTTAAAAGTTAGTTGCTTCAACTCCATATAAGAATGAAGTATTTGATTTCCAAAATGTATTAAATCTTTGTTTCCTCACAGCGAGGTCTCTTCTCTGCACGGCGGCAATGATTATTTGCCCATCGGCAGCATCACATCAACGAGAGGGGGCAACTGGACTAGTTTTCATTCTATTGGTAGGTACTCAGGCTTTATAGTTTTTAAAAGTTAGTTGCTTCAACTTCATATAAGAATGAAATATTTGATTTCCAAAATGTATTAAATCTTTGTTTCCTCACAGCGAGGTCTCTTCGCTGCAAGGCGGCAATGATTATTTGCCCATCGCCAGCTCACATCATGGAGAGGGGGCAACTGGACTAGTTTTCATTCTATTGATAGGTACTCAGGAGTTATAGTTTTTAAAGTTAGTTGCTTTAACCTCATATAAGAATGAAGTATTTGATTTCCAAAATGTATTAAATCTTTGTTTCCTCACAGCGAGGTCTCTTCGCTGCAAGGCGGCAATGATTATATGCCCATCGGCAGCATCACATCAACGAGAGGGGGCAACTGGGCTAGTTTTCATTCTATTGGTAGGTACTCAGGAGTTATAGTTTTTAAAGTTAGTTGCTTTAACCTCATATAAGAATGAAGTATTTGATTTCCAAAATGTATTAAATCTTTGTTTCCTCACAGCAAGGTCTCTTCGCTGCAAGGCGGCAATGATTATTTGCCCATCGGCAGCATCACATCAACGAGAGGGGGCAACTGGGCTAGTTTTCATTCTATTGGTAGGTACTCAGGATTTATAGTTCTTAAAGTTAGTTGCTTTAACCTCATATAAGAATGAAGTATTTGATTTCCAAAATGTATTAAATCTTTGTTTCCTCACAGCGAGGTCTCTTCGCTGAAAGGCGGCAATGATTATTTGCCCATCGGCAGCGTCACATCAAGGAGAGGGGGGCAACTGGACAAGTTTTCATTCTATTGGTAGGTACTCAGGATTTATAGATTTTAAAAGTTAGTTGCTTCAACTTCATATAAGAATGAAGTATTTTATTTCCAAAACGTAATAAATCTTTGTTTCCTCACAGCAAGGTCTCTTCGCTGCAAGGCAGCAATGATTATTTGCCCATCGGCAGCGTCACATCAACGAGAGGGGGCAACTGGACAAGTTTTCATTCTATTGGTAGGTACTCAGGATTTATAGATTTTAAAAGTTAGTTGCTCCAACTTCATATAAGAATGAAGTATTTGATTTCCAAAATGTATTATATCTTTGTTTCCTCACAGCGAGGTCTCTTCGCTGCAAGGCGGCAATGATTATTTGCCCATCAGTAGCATCACAGCAACGAGAGGCGGCAACTGGACTAGTTTTCATTCTATTGGCAGGTACTCAGGCTTTATAGTTTTTAAAAGTTCGTTGCTTCAACTTCATATAAGAAAGAAGTATTTGATTTCCGAAATGTATTAAATCTTTGTTTCCTCACAGTGAGGTCTCTTTGCTGGAAGGTGGCAATGATTACTTGTCCATCAGCAGTGTCACATCAACGAGAGGGGGCAACTGGCTAAGTTTTCATTCTATTGGTAGGTACTCAGGATTTATAGATTTTAAAAGTTAGTTGCTGCAACTTCATATAAGAATGAAGTATTTGATTTCCAAAATGTATTAAATCTTTGTTTCCTCACAGCGAGGTCTCTTCACTGCAAGGCGGCAATGATTATTTGCCCATCGGCAGCGTTACATCAAGGAGAGGGGGCTACTGGATAAGTTTTCCTTCTATTGGTAGGTACTCAGGATTTATAGATTTTAAAAGTTAGTTGCTACAACTCCATATAAGAATGAAGTATTTGATTTCCAAAATGTATTAAATCTTTGTTTCCTCACAGTGAGGTCTCTTTGCTGGAAGGTGGCAATGATTACTTGTCCATCGGCAGTGTCACATCAAGGAGAGGGGGCTACTGCATAAGTTTTCATTCTATTGGTAGGTACTCAGGATTTATAGATTTTAAAAGTTAGTTGCTTCAACTCCATATAAGAATGAAGTATTTGATTTCCAAAATGTATTAAATCTTTGTTTCCTCACAGCGAGGTCTCTTCTCTGCACGGCGGCAATGATTATTTGCCCATCGGCAGCATCACATCAACGAGAGGGGGCAACTGGACTAGTTTTCATTCTATTGGTAGGTACTCAGGCTTTATAGTTTTTAAAAGTTAGTTGCTTCAACTTCATATAAGAATGAAATATTTGATTTCCAAAATGTATTAAATCTTTGTTTCCTCACAGCGAGGTCTCTTCGCTGCAAGGCGGCAATGATTATTTGCCCATCGCCAGCTCACATCATGGAGAGGGGGCAACTGGACTAGTTTTCATTCTATTGATAGGTACTCAGGAGTTATAGTTTTTAAAGTTAGTTGCTTTAACCTCATATAAGAATGAAGTATTTGATTTCCAAAATGTATTAAATCTTTGTTTCCTCACAGCGAGGTCTCTTCGCTGCAAGGCGGCAATGATTATATGCCCATCGGCAGCATCACATCAACGAGAGGGGGCAACTGGGCTAGTTTTCATTCTATTGGTAGGTACTCAGGAGTTATAGTTTTTAAAGTTAGTTGCTTTAACCTCATATAAGAATGAAGTATTTGATTTCCAAAATGTATTAAATCTTTGTTTCCTCACAGCAAGGTCTCTTCGCTGCAAGGCGGCAATGATTATTTGCCCATCGGCAGCATCACATCAACGAGAGGGGGCAACTGGGCTAGTTTTCATTCTATTGGTAGGTACTCAGGATTTATAGTTCTTAAAGTTAGTTGCTTTAACCTCATATAAGAATGAAGTATTTGATTTCCAAAATGTATTAAATCTTTGTTTCCTCACAGCGAGGTCTCTTCGCTGAAAGGCGGCAATGATTATTTGCCCATCGGCAGCGTCACATCAAGGAGAGGGGGGCAACTGGACAAGTTTTCATTCTATTGGTAGGTACTCAGGATTTATAGATTTTAAAAGTTAGTTGCTTCAACTTCATATAAGAATGAAGTATTTTATTTCCAAAACGTAATAAATCTTTGTTTCCTCACAGCAAGGTCTCTTCGCTGCAAGGCAGCAATGATTATTTGCCCATCGGCAGCGTCACATCAACGAGAGGGGGCAACTGGACAAGTTTTCATTCTATTGGTAGGTACTCAGGATTTATAGATTTTAAAAGTTAGTTGCTCCAACTTCATATAAGAATGAAGTATTTGATTTCCAAAATGTATTATATCTTTGTTTCCTCACAGCGAGGTCTCTTCGCTGCAAGGCGGCAATGATTATTTGCCCATCAGTAGCATCACAGCAACGAGAGGCGGCAACTGGACTAGTTTTCATTCTATTGGCAGGTACTCAGGCTTTATAGTTTTTAAAAGTTCGTTGCTTCAACTTCATATAAGAATGAAGTATTTGATTTCCGAAATGTATTAAATCTTTGTTTCCTCACAGTGAGGTCTCTTCGCTGCAAGGCGGCAATGATTATTTGCCCATCGGCAGCGTCACATCAAGGAGAGGGGGCAACTGGACTAGTTTTCATTCTATTGGCAGGTACTCAGGCTTTATAGTTTTTAAAAGTTCGTTGCTTCAACTTCATATAAGAATGAAGTATTTGATTTCCGAAATGTATTAAATCTTTGTTTCCTCACAGTGAGGTCTCTTTGCTGGAAGGCGGCAATGATTACTTGTCCATCGGCAGTGTCATATCAACGAGAGGGGGCAACTGGCTAAGTTTTCATTCTATTGGTAGGTACTCAGGATTTATAGATTTTAAAAGTTAGTTGCTTCAGCTTCATATAAGAATGAAGTATTTGAATTCCAAAATGTATTAAATCTTTGTTTCCTCACAGCGAGGTCTCTTCACTGCAAGGCGGCAATGGTTATTTGCCCAGCGGCAGCGTCACATCATGGAGAGGGGGCAACTGGACTAGTTTTCATTCTGTTGGTAGGTACTCAGGAGTTATAGTTTTTAAAGTTAGTTGCTTTAACCTCATATAAGAATGAAGTATTTGATTTCCAAAATGTATTAAATCTTTGTTTCCTCACAGCAAGGTCTCTTCACTGCAAGGCGGCAATGATTATTTGCCCATCGGCAGCATCACATCAACGAGAGGGGGCAACTGGGCTAGTTTTCATTCTATTGGTAGGTACTCAAGCTTTATAGTTTTTAAAAGTTAGTTGCTTCAACTTCATATAAGAATGAAGTATTTGATTTCGTAAATGTATTAAATCTTTGTTTCCTCACAGTGAGGTCTCTTCTCTGCAAGGCGGCAATGATTATTTGCCCATTGGCAGCGTCACATCACGGAGAGGGGGCAACTGGACAAGTTTTCATTCTATTGGTAGGTACTCAGGATTTATAGTTTTTAAAGTTAGTTGCTATAACCTCCTATAAGAATGAAGTATTTGATTTCCAAAACGTAATAAATCTTTGTTTCCTCACAGCAAGGTCTCTTCGCTGCAAGGCGGCAATGATTATTTGCCCATCGGCAGCGTCACATCAACGAGAGGGTTCAACTGGACAAGTATTCATTCTATTGGTAGGTACTCAGGATTTATAGATTTTAAAAGTTAGTTGCTCCAACTTCATATAAGAATGAAGTATTTGATTTCCAAAATGTATTATATCTTTGTTTCCTCACAGCGAGGTCTCTTCGCTGCAAGGCGGCAATGATTATTTGCCCATCCGCAGCATCACAGCAACAAGAGGCAGCAACTGGACTAGTTTTCATTCTATTGGCAGGTACTCAGGCTTTATAGTTTTTTAAAGTTCGTTGCTTCAACTTCATATAAGAATGAAGTATTTGATTTCCGAAATGTATTAAATCTTTGTTTCCTCACAGTGAGGTCTCTTTGCTGGAAGGCGGCAATGATTACTTGTCCATCGGCAGTGTCACATCAACGAGAGGGGGCAACTGGCTAAGTTTTCATTCTATTGGTAGGTACTCAGGATTTATAGATTTTAAAAGTTAGTTGCTTCAGCTTCATATAAGAATGAAGTATTTGATTTCCAAAATGTATTAAATCTTTGTTTCCTCACAGCGAGGTCTCTTCGCGGAAAGGCGGCAATGATTATTTGCCCATCAGCAGCGTCACATCAAGGAGAGGGGGCAACTGGACAAGTTTTCATTCTATTGGTAGGTACTCAGGATTTATAGATTTTAAAAGTTAGTTGCTTCAACTTCATATAAGAATGAAGTATTTGATTTCCAAAATGTATTAAATCTTTGTTTCCTCGCAGCGAGGTCTCTTCACTGCAAGGCGGCAATGATTATTTGCCCATCGGCAGCGTCACATCAAGGAGAGGGGGCTACTGCATAAGTTTTCATTCTATTGGTAGGTACTCAGGATTTATAGATTTTAAAAGTTAGTTGCTTCAACTCCATATAAGAATGAAGTATTTGATTTCCAAAATGTATTAAATCTTTGTTTCCTCACAGCGAGGTCTCTTCTCTGCACGGCGGCAGTGATTATTTGCCCATCGGCAGCATCACATCAACGAGAGGGGGCAACTGGACTAGTTTTCATTCTATTGGTAGGTACTCAGGCTTTATAGTTTTTAAAAGTTAGTTGCTTCAACTTCATATAAGAATGAAATATTTGATTTCCAAAATGTATTAAATCTTTGTTTCCTCACAGCGAGGTCTCTTCGCTGCAAGGCGGCAATGATTATTTGCCCATCGCCAGCTCACATCATGGAGAGGGGGCAACTGGACTAGTTTTCATTCTATTGATAGGTACTCAGGAGTTATAGTTTTTAAAGTTAGTTGCTTTAACCTCATATAAGAATGAAGTATTTGATTTCCAAAATGTATTAAATCTTTGTTTCCTCACAGCGAGGTCTCTTCGCTGCAAGGCGGCAATGATTATTTGCCCATCGGCAGCATCACATCAACGAGAGGGGGCAACTGGGCTAGTTTTCATTCTATTGGTAGGTACTCAGGAGTTATAGTTTTTAAAGTTAGTTGCTTTAACCTCATATAAGAATGAAGTATTTGATTTCCAAAATGTATTAAATCTTTGTTTCCTCACAGCAAGGTCTCTTCGCTGCAAGGCGGCAATGATTATTTGCCCATCGGCAGCATCACATCAACGAGAGGGGGCAACTGGGCTAGTTTTCATTCTACTGGTAGGTACTCAGGATTTATAGTTTTTAAAGTTAGTTGCTTTAACCTCATATAAGAATGAAGTATTTGATTTCCAAAATGTATTAAATCTTTGTTTCCTCACAGCGAGGTCTCTTCGCTGAAAGGCGGCAATGATTATTTGCCCATCGGCAGCGTCACATCAAGGAGAGGGGGGCAACTGGACAAGTTTTCATTCTATTGGTAGGTACTCAGGATTTATAGATTTTAAAAGTTAGTTGCTTCAACTTCATATAAGAATGAAGTATTTGATTTCCAAAACGTAATAAATCTTTGTTTCCTCACAGCAAGGTCTCTTCGCTGCAAGGCAGCAATGATTATTTGCCCATCGGCAGCGTCACATCAACGAGAGGGGGCAACTGGACAAGTTTTCATTCTATTGGTAGGTACTCAGGATTTATAGATTTTAAAAGTTAGTTGCTCCAACTTCATATAAGAATGAAGTATTTGATTTCCAAAATGTATTATATCTTTGTTTCCTCACAGCGAGGTCTCTTCGCTGCAAGGCGGCAATGATTATTTCCCCATCGGCAGCATCACAGCAACGAGAGGCGGCAACTGGACTAGTTTTCATTCTATTGGCAGGTACTCAGGCTTTATAGTTTTTAAAAGTTCGTTGCTTCAACTTCATATAAGAAAGAAGTATTTGATTTCCGAAATGTATTAAATCTTTGTTTCCTCACAGTGAGGTCTCTTTGCTGGAAGGTGGCAATGATTACTTGTCCATCAGCAGTGTCACATCAACGAGAGGGGGCAACTGGCTAAGTTTTCATTCTATTGGTAGGTACTCAGGATTTATAGATTTTAAAAGTTAGTTGCTTCAACTTCATATAAGAATGAAGTATTTGATTTCCAAAATGTATTAAATCTTTGTTTCCTCACAGCGAGGTCTCTTCACTTCAAGGCGGCAATGATTATTTGCCCATCGGCAGCGTCACATCAAGGAGAGGGGGCTACTGGATAAGTTTTCCTTCTATTGGTAGGTACTCAGGATTTATAGATTTTAAAAGTTAGTTGCTACAACTCCATATAAGAATGAAGTATTTGATTTCCAAAATGTATTAAATCTTTGTTTCCTCACAGTGAGGTCTCTTTGCTGGAAGGTGGCAATGATTACTTGTCCATCGGCAGTGTCACATCAACGAGAGGGGGCAACTGGCTAAGTTTTCATTCTATTGGTAGGTACTCAGGATTTATAGATTTTAAAAGTTAGTTGCTTCAACTTCATATAAGAATGAAGTATTTGATTTCCAAAATGTATTAAATCTTTGTTTCCTCACAGCGAGGTCTCTTCGCTGCAAGGCGGCAATGATTATTTGCCCATCGCCAGCGTCACATCAAGGAGAGGGGGCAACTGGACAAGTTTTCATTCTATTGGAAGGTACTCAGGATTTATAGATTTTAAAAGTTAGTTGCTTCAACTTCATATAAGAATGAAGTATTTGATTTCCAAAATGTATTAAATCTTTGTTTCCTCACAGCGAGGTCTCTTCGCTGCAAGGCGGCAATGGTTATTTGCCCATCGGCAGCGTCACATCATGGAGAGGGGGCAACTGGACTAGTTTTCATTCTATTGGTAGGTACTCAGGAGTTATAGTTTTTAAAGTTAGTTGATTTAACCTCATATAAGAATGAAGTATTTGATTTCCAAAATGTATTAAATCTTTGTTTCCTCACAGCGAGGTCCCTTCGCTGCAAGGCGGCAATGATTATTTGCCCATCGGCAGCATCACATCAACGAGAGGGGGCAACTGGGCTAGTTTTCATTCTATTGGTAGGTACTCAGGCTTTATAGTTTTTAAAAGCTAGTTGCTTCAACTTCATATAAGAATGAAGTATTTGATTTAGTAAATGTATTAAATCTTTGTTTCCTCACAGTGAGGTCTCTTCGCTGCAAGGCGGCAATGATTATTTGCCCATCGGCAGCGTCACATCAAGGAGAGGGGGCAACTGGACTAGTTTTCATTCTATTGGCAGGTACTCAGGCTTTATAGTTTTTAAAAGTTCGTTGCTTCAACTTCATATAAGAATGAAGTATTTGATTTCCGAAATGTATTAAATCTTTGTTTCCTCACAGTGAGGTCTCTTTGCTGGAAGGTGGCAATGATTACTTGTCCATCGGCAGTGTCACATCAACGAGAGGGGGCAACTGGACAAGTTTTCATTCTATTGGTAGGTACTCAGGATTTATGGATTTTAAAAGTTAGTTGCTTCAACTTCATATAAGAATGAAGTATTTGATTTCCAAAATGTATTAAATCTTTGTTTCCTCACAGCGAGGTCTCTTCGCTGCAAGGCGGCAATGATTATTTGCCCATCGGCAGCATCACATCAACGAGAGGGGGCAACTGGGCTAGTTTTCATTCTATTGGTAGGTACTCAGGCTTTATAGTTTTTAAAAGCTAGTTGCTTCAACTTCATATAAGAATGAAGTATTTGATTTCGTAAATGTATTAAATCTTTGTTTCCTCACAGAGAGGTCTCTTCGCTGCAAGGCGGCAATGATTATTTGCCCATCGGCAGCGTCACATCAAGGAGAGGGGGCAACTGGACAAGTTTTCATTCTATTGGTAGGTACTCAGGATTTATAGTTTTTAAAGTTAGTTGCTTTAACCTCATATAAGAATGAAGTATTTGATTTCCAAAATGTATTAAATCTTTGTTTCCTCACAGCGAGGTCTCTTCGCTGAAAGGCGGCAATGATTATTTGCCCATCGGCAGCGTCACATCAAGGAGAGGGGGCAACTGGACAAGTTTTCATTCTATTGGTAGTTACTCAGGATTTATAGATTTTAAAAGTTAGTTGCTCCAACTTCATATAAGAATGAAGTATTTGATTTCCAAAATGTATTATATCTTCGTTTCCTCACAGCGAGGTCTCTTCGCTGCAAGGCGGCAATGATTATTTGCCCATCGGCAGCATCACAGCAACGAGAGGCGGCAACTGGACTAGTTTTCATTCTATTGGCAGGTACTCAGGCTTTATAGTTTTTAAAAGTTCGTTGCTTCAACTTCATATAAGAATGAAGTATTTGATTTCCGAAATGTATTAAATCTTTGTTTCCTCACAGTGAGGTCTCTTTGCTGGAAGGTGGCAATGATTACTTGTCCATCGGCAGTGTCACATCAACGAGAGGGGGCAACTGGCTAAGTTTTCATTCTTTTGGTAGGTACTCAAGATTTATAGACTTTAAAAGTTAGTTGCTTCAACTTCATATAAGAATGAAGTATTTGATTTCCAAAATGTATTAAATTTTTGTTTCCTTACAGCGAGGTCTCTTCACTGCAAGGCGGCAATGGTTATTTGCCCAGCGGCAGCGTCACATCATGGAGAGGGGGCAACTGGACTAGTTTTCATTCTGTTGGTAGGTACTCAGGAGTTATAGTTTTTAAAGTTAGTTGCTTTAACCTCATATAAGAATGAAGTATTTGATTTCCAAAATGTATTAAATCTTTGTTTCCTCACAGCAAGGTCTCTTCACTGCAAGGCGGCAATGATTATTTGCCCATCGGCAGCATCACATCAACGAGAGGGGGCAACTGGGCTAGTTTTCATTCTATTGGTAGGTACTCAAGCTTTATAGTTTTTAAAAGTTAGTTGCTTCAACTTCATATAAGAATGAAGTATTTGATTTCGTAAATGTATTAAATCTTTGTTTCCTCACAGTGAGGTCTCTTCTCTGCAAGGCGGCAATGATTATTTGCCCATTGGCAGCGTCACATCACGGAGAGGGGGCAACTGGACAAGTTTTCATTCTATTGGTAGGTACTCAGGATTTATAGTTTTTAAAGTTAGTTGCTATAACCTCCTATAAGAATGAAGTATTTGATTTCCAAAACGTAATAAATCTTTGTTTCCTCACAGCAAGGTCTCTTCGCTGCAAGGCGGCAATGATTATTTGCCCATCGGCAGCGTCACATCAACGAGAGGGTTCAACTGGACAAGTATTCATTCTATTGGTAGGTACTCAGGATTTATAGATTTTAAAAGTTAGTTGCTCCAACTTCATATAAGAATGAAGTATTTGATTTCCAAAATGTATTATATCTTTGTTTCCTCACAGCGAGGTCTCTTCGCTGCAAGGCGGCAATGATTATTTGCCCATCCGCAGCATCACAGCAACAAGAGGCAGCAACTGGACTAGTTTTCATTCTATTGGCAGGTACTCAGGCTTTATAGTTTTTAAAAGTTCGTTGCTTCAACTTCATATAAGAATGAAGTATTTGATTTCCGAAATGTATTAAATCTTTGTTTCCTCACAGTGAGGTCTCTTTGCTGGAAGGCGGCAATGATTACTTGTCCATCGGCAGTGTCACATCAACGAGAGGGGGCAACTGGCTAAGTTTTCATTCTATTGGTAGGTACTCAGGATTTATAGATTTTAAAAGTTAGTTGCTTCAGCTTCATATAAGAATGAAGTATTTGATTTCCAAAATGTATTAAATCTTTGTTTCCTCACAGCGAGGTCTCTTCGCTGCAAGGCGGCAATGATTATTTGCCCATCGCCAGCTCACATCATGGAGAGGGGGCAACTGGACTAGTTTTCATTCTATTGATAGGTACTCAGGAGTTATAGTTTTTAAAGTTAGTTGCTTTAACCTCATATAAGAATGAAGTATTTGATTTCCAAAATGTATTAAATCTTTGTTTCCTCACAGCGAGGTCTCTTCGCTGCAAGGCGGCAATGATTATTTGCCCATCGGCAGCATCACATCAACGAGAGGGGGCAACTGGGCTAGTTTTCATTCTATTGGTAGGTACTCAGGAGTTATAGTTTTTAAAGTTAGTTGCTTTAACCTCATATAAGAATGAAGTATTTGATTTCCAAAATGTATTAAATCTTTGTTTCCTCACAGCAAGGTCTCTTCGCTGCAAGGCGGCAATGATTATTTGCCCATCGGCAGCATCACATCAACGAGAGGGGGCAACTGGGCTAGTTTTCATTCTATTGGTAGGTACTCAGGATTTATAGTTTTTAAAGTTAGTTGCTTTAACCTCATATAAGAATGAAGTATTTGATTTCCAAAATGTATTAAATCTTTGTTTCCTCACAGCGAGGTCTCTTCGCTGAAAGGCGGCAATGATTATTTGCCCATCGGCAGCGTCACATCAAGGAGAGGGGGGCAACTGGACAAGTTTTCATTCTATTGGTAGGTACTCAGGATTTATAGATTTTAAAAGTTAGTTGCTTCAACTTCATATAAGAATGAAGTATTTGATTTCCAAAACGTAATAAATCTTTGTTTCCTCACAGCAAGGTCTCTTCGCTGCAAGGCAGCAATGATTATTTGCCCATCGGCAGCGTCACATCAACGAGAGGGGGCAACTGGACAAGTTTTCATTCTATTGGTAGGTACTCAGGATTTATAGATTTTAAAAGTTAGTTGCTCCAACTTCATATAAGAATGAAGTATTTGATTTCCAAAATGTATTATATCTTTGTTTCCTCACAGCGAGGTCTCTTCGCTGCAAGGCGGCAATGATTATTTGCCCATCGGCAGCATCACAGCAACGAGAGGCGGCAACTGGACTAGTTTTCATTCTATTGGCAGGTACTCAGGCTTTATAGTTTTTAAAAGTTCGTTGCTTCAACTTCATATAAGAAAGAAGTATTTGATTTCCGAAATGTATTAAATCTTTGTTTCCTCACAGTGAGGTCTCTTTGCTGGAAGGTGGCAATGATTACTTGTCCATCAGCAGTGTCACATCAACGAGAGGGGGCAACTGGCTAAGTTTTCATTCTATTGGTAGGTACTCAGGATTTATAGATTTTAAAAGTTAGTTGCTTCAACTTCATATAAGAATGAAGTATTTGATTTCCAAAATGTATTAAATCTTTGTTTCCTCACAGCGAGGTCTCTTCACTGCAAGGCGGCAATGATTATTTGCCCATCGGCAGCGTCACATCAAGGAGAGGGGGCTACTGGATAAGTTTTCCTTCTATTGGTAGGTACTCAGGATTTATAGATTTTAAAAGTTAGTTGCTACAACTCCATATAAGAATGAAGTATTTGATTTCCAAAATGTATTAAATCTTTGTTTCCTCACAGTGAGGTCTCTTTGCTGGAAGGTGGCAATGATTACTTGTCCATCGGCAGTGTCACATCAACGAGAGGGGGCAACTGGCTAAGTTTTCATTCTATTGGTAGGTACTCAGGATTTATAGATTTTAAAAGTTAGTTGCTTCAACTTCATATAAGAATGAAGTATTTGATTTCCAAAATGTATTAAATCTTTGTTTCCTCACAGCGAGGTCTCTTCGCTGCAAGGCGGCAATGATTATTTGCCCATCGCCAGCGTCACATCAAGGAGAGGGGGCAACTGGACAAGTTTTCATTCTATTGGAAGGTACTCAGGATTTATAGATTTTAAAAGTTAGTTGCTTCAACTTCATATAAGAATGAAGTATTTGATTTCCAAAATGTATTAAATCTTTGTTTCCTCACAGCGAGGTCTCTTCGCTGCAAGGCGGCAATGGTTATTTGCCCATCGGCAGCGTCACATCATGGAGAGGGGGCAACTGGACTAGTTTTCATTCTATTGGTAGGTACTCAGGAGTTATAGTTTTTAAAGTTAGTTGATTTAACCTCATATAAGAATGAAGTATTTGATTTCCAAAATGTATTAAATCTTTGTTTCCTCACAGCGAGGTCCCTTCGCTGCAAGGCGGCAATGATTATTTGCCCATCGGCAGCATCACATCAACGAGAGGGGGCAACTGGGCTAGTTTTCATTCTATTGGTAGGTACTCAGGCTTTATAGTTTTTAAAAGCTAGTTGCTTCAACTTCATATAAGAATGAAGTATTTGATTTAGTAAATGTATTAAATCTTTGTTTCCTCACAGTGAGGTCTCTTCGCTGCAAGGCGGCAATGATTATTTGCCCATCGGCAGCGTCACATCAAGGAGAGGGGGCAACTGGACTAGTTTTCATTCTATTGGAAGGTACTCAGGATTTATAGATTTTAAAAGTTAGTTGCTTCAACTTCATATAAGAATGAAGTATTTGATTTCCAAAATGTATTAAATCTTTGTTTCCTCACAGCGAGGTCTCTTCGCTGAAAGGCGGCAATGATTATTTGCCCATCGGCAGCGTCACATCAAGGAGAGGGGGCAACTGGACAAGTTTTCATTCTATTGGTAGGTACTCAGGATTTATAGATTTTAAAAGTTAGTTGCTTCAACTTCATATAAGAATGAAGTATTTAATTCCCAAAACGTTATAAATCTTTGTTTCCTCACAGCAAGGTCTCTTCGCTGCAAGGCGGCAATGATTATTTGCCCATCGGCAGCGTCACATCAACGAGAGGGGGCAACTGGACAAGTTTTCATTCTATTGGTAGGTACTCAGGATTTATAGATTTTAAAAGTTAGTTGCTCCAACTTCATATAAGAATGAAGTATTTGATTTCCAAAATGTATTATATCTTTGTTTCCTCACAGCGAGGTCTCTTCGCTGCAAGGCGGCAATGATTATTTGCCCATCGGCAGCATCACAGCAACGAGAGGCGGCAACTGGACTAGTTTTCATTCTATTGGCAGGTACTCAGGCTTTATAGTTTTTAAAAGTTCGTTGCTTCAACTTCATATAAGAATGAAGTATTTGATTTCCGAAATGTATTAAATCTTTGTTTCCTCACAGTGATGTCTCTTTGCTGGAAGGTGGCAATGATTACTTGTCCATCGGCAGTGTCACATCAACGAGAGGGGGCAACTGGACAAGTTTTCATTCTATTGGTAGGTACTCAGGATTTATGGATTTTAAAAGTTAGTTGCTTCAACTTCATATAAGAATGAAGTATTTGATTTCCAAAATGTATTAAATCTTTGTTTCCTCACAGCGAGGTCTCTTCACTGCAAGGCGGCAATGATTATTTGCCCATCGGCAGCGTCACATCAAGGAGAGGGGACTACTGCATAAGTTTTCATTCTATTGGTAGGTACTCAGGATTTATAGATTTTAAAAGTTAGTTGCTTCAACTCCATATAAGAATGAAGTATTTGATTTCCAAAATGTATTAAATCTTTGTTTCCTCACAGCGAGGTCTCTTCTCTGCACGGCGGCAATGATTATTTGCCCATCGGCAGCATCACATCAACGAGAGGGGGCAACTGGACTAGTTTTCATTCTATTGGTAGGTACTCAGGCTTTATAGTTTTTAAAAGTTAGTTGCTTCAACTTCATATAAGAATGAAGTATTTGATTTCCAAAATGTATTAAATCTTTGTTTCCTCACAGTGAGGTCTCTTCGCTGCAAGGCGGCAATGATTATTTGCCCATCGCTAGCTCACATCATGGAGAGGGGGCAACTGGACTAGTTTTCATTCTATTGGTAGGTACTCAGGCTTTATAGTTTTTAAAAGCTAGTTGCTTCAACTTCATATAAGAATGAAGTATTTGTTTTCGTAAATGTATTAAATCTATGTTTCCTCACAGAGAGGTCTCTTCGCTGCAAGGCGGCAATGATTATTTGCCCATCGGCAGCGTCACATCAAGGAGAGGGGGCAACTGGACAAGTTTTCATTCTATTGGTAGGTACTCAGGATTTATAGTTTTTAAAGTTAGTTGCTTTAACCTCATATAAGAATGAAGTATTTGATTTCCAAAATGTATTAAATCTTGATTTCCTCACAGCGAGGTCTCTTCGCTGAAAGGCGGCAATGATTATTTGCCCATCGGCAGCGTCACATCAAGGAGAGGGGGGCAACTGGACAAGTTTTCATTCTATTGGTAGGTACTCAGGATTTATAGATTTTAAAAGTTAGTTGCTTCAACTTCATATAAGAATGAAGTATTTGATTTCCAAAACGTAATAAATCTTTGTTTCCTCACAGCAAGTTCTCTTCGCTGCAAGGCAGCAATGATTATTTGCCCATCGGCAGCGTCACATCAACGAGAGGGGGCAACTGGACAAGTTTTCATTCTATTGGTAGGTACTCAGGATTTATAGATTTTAAAAGTTAGTTGCTCCATCTTCATATAAGAATGAAGTATTTGATTTCCAAAATGTATTATATCTTTGTTTCCTCACAGCGAGGTCTCTTCGCTGCAAGGCGGCAATGATTATTTGCCCATCGGCAGCATCACAGCAACGAGAGGCGGCAACTGGACTAGTTTTCATTCTATTGGCAGGTACTCAGGCTTTATAGTTTTTAAAAGTTCGTTGCTTCAACTTCATATAAGAATGAACTATTTGATTTCCGAAATGTATTAAATCTTTGTTTCCTCACAGTGAGGTCTCTTTGCTGGAAGGTGGCAATGATTACTTGTCCATCGGCAGTGTCACATCAACGAGAGGGGGCAACTGGCTAAGTTTTCATTCTATTGGTAGGTACTCAGGATTTATAGATTTTACAAGTTAGTTGCTTCAACTTCATATAAGAATGAAGTATTTGATTTCCAAAATGTATTAAATCTTTGTTTCCTCACAGCGAGGTCTCTTCACTGCAAGGCGGCAATGATTATTTGCCCATCGGCAGCGTCACATCAAGGAGAGGGGGCTACTGGATAAGTTTTCATTCTATTGGTAGGTACTCAGGATTTATAGATTTTAAAAGTTAGTTGCTACAACTCTATATAAGAATGAAGTATTTGATTTCCAAAATGTATTAAATCTTTGTTTCCTCACAGTGAGGTCTCTTTGCTGGAAGGTGGCAATGATTACTTGTCCATCGGCAGTGTCACATCAACGAGAGGGGGCAACTGGCTAAGTTTTCATTCTATTGGTAGGTACTCAGGATTTATAGATTTTAAAAGTTAGTTGCTTCAACTTCATATAAGAATGAAGTATTTGATTTCCAAAATGTATTAAATCTTTGTTTCCTCACAGCGAGGTCTCTTCGCTGCAAGGCGGCAATGATTATTTGCCCATCGCCAGCGTCACATCAAGGAGAGGGGGCAACTGGACAAGTTTTCATTCTATTGGAAGGTACTCAGGATTTATAGATTTTAAAAGTTAGTTGCTTCAACTTCATATAAGAATGAAGTATTTGATTTCCAAAATGTATTAAATCTTTGTTTCCTCACAGCGAGGTCTCTTCGCTGCAAGGCGGCAATGGTTATTTGCCCATCGGCAGCGTCACATCATGGAGAGGGGGCAACTGGACTAGTTTTCATTCTATTGGTAGGTACTCAGGAGTTATAGTTTTTAAAGTTAGTTGATTTAACCTCATATAAGAATGAAGTATTTGATTTCCAAAATGTATTAAATCTTTGTTTCCTCACAGCGAGGTCTCTTCGCTGCAAGGCGGCAATGATTATTTGCCCATCGGCAGCATCACATCAACGAGAGGGGGCAACTGGGCTAGTTTTCATTCTATTGGTAGGTACTCAGGCTTTATAGTTTTTAAAAGCTAGTTGCTTCAACTTCATATAAGAATGAAGTATTTGATTTCGTAAATGTATTAAATCTTTGTTTCCTCACAGTGAGGTCTCTTCGCTGCAAGGCGGCAATGATTATTTGCCCATCGGCAGCGTCACATCAAGGAGAGGGGGCAACTGGACAAGTTTTCATTCTATTGGTAGGTACTCAGGATTTATAGTTTTTAAAGTTAGTTGCTTTAACCTCATATAAGAATGAAGTATTTGATTTCCAAAATGTATTAAATCTTTGTTTCCTCACAGCGAGGTCTCTTCGCTGCAAGGCGGCAATGATTATTTGCCCATCGGCAGCATCACAGCAACGAGAGGCGGCAACTGGACTAGTTTTCATTTTATTGGCAGGTACTCAGGCTTTATAGTTTTTAAAAGTTCGTTGCTTCAACTTCATATAAGAATGAAGTATTTGATTTCCGAAATGTATTAAATCTTTGTTTTTTCACAGTGAGGTCTCTTTGCTGGAAGGCGGCAATGATTACTTGTCCATCGGCAGTGTCACATCAACGAGAGGGGGCAACTGGCTAAGTTTTCATTCTATTGGTAGGTACTCAGGAGTTATAGTTTTTAAAGTTAGTTGCTTCAACTTCATATAAGAATGAAGTATTTGATTTCCAAAATGTATTAAATCTTTGTTTCCTCACAGCGAGGTCTCTTCGCTGCAAGGCGGCAATGATTATTTGCCCATCGGCAGCGTCACATCAAGGAGAGGGGGCAACTGGACAAGTTTTCATTCTATTGGTAGGTACTCAGGATTTATAGATTTTAAAAGTTAGTTGCTTCAACTTCATATAAGAATGAAGTATTTGATTCCCAAAACGTTATAAATCTTTGTTTCCTCACAGCAAGGTCTCTTCGCTGCAAGGCGGCAATGATTATTTGCCCATCGGCAGCGTCACATCAACGAGAGGGGGCAACTGGACAAGTTTTCATTCTATTGGTAGGTACTCAGGATTTATAGATTTTAAAAGTTAGTTGCTCCAACTTCATATAAGAATGAAGTATTTGATTTCCAAAATGTATTATATCTTTGTTTCCTCACAGCGAGGTCTCTTCGCTGCAAGGCGGCAATGATTATTTGCCCATCGGCAGCATCACAGCAACGAGAGGCGGCAACTGGACTAGTTTTCATTCTATTGGCAGGTACTCAGGCTTTATAGTTTTTAAAAGTTCGTTGCTTCAACTTCATATAAGAATGAAGTATTTGATTTCCGAAATGTATTAAATCTTTGTTTCCTCACAGTGATGTCTCTTTGCTGGAAGGTGGCAATGATTACTTGTCCATCGGCAGTGTCACATCAACGAGAGGGGGCAACTGGACAAGTTTTCATTCTATTGGTAGGTACTCAGGATTTATGGATTTTAAAAGTTAGTTGCTTCAACTTCATATAAGAATGAAGTATTTGATTTCCAAAATGTATTAAATCTTTGTTTCCTCACAGCGAGGTCTCTTCACTGCAAGGCGGCAATGATTATTTGCCCATCGGCAGCGTCACATCAAGGAGAGGGGGCTACTGCATAAGTTTTCATTCTATTGGTAGGTACTCAGGATTTATAGATTTTAAAAGTTAGTTGCTTCAACTCCATATAAGAATGAAGTATTTGATTTCCAAAATGTATTAAATCTTTGTTTCCTCACAGCGAGGTCTCTTCTCTGCACGGCGGCAATGATTATTTGCCCATCGGCAGCATCACATCAACGAGAGGGGGCAACTGGACTAGTTTTCATTCTATTGGTAGGTACTCAGGCTTTATAGTTTTTAAAAGTTAGTTGCTTCAACTTCATATAAGAATGAAGTATTTGATTTCCAAAATGTATTAAATCTTTGTTTCCTCACAGTGAGGTCTCTTCGCTGCAAGGCGGCAATGATTATTTGCCCATCGCTAGCTCACATCATGGAGAGGGGGCAACTGGACTAGTTTTCATTCTATTGGTAGGTACTCAGGAGTTATAGTTTTTAAAGTTAGTTGCTTTAACCTCATATAAGAATGAAGTATTTGATTTCCAAAATGTATTAAATCTTTGTTTCCTCACAGCGAGGTCTCTTCGCTGCAAGGCGGCAATGATTATTTGCCCATCGGCAGCGTCACATCAACGAGAGGGGGCAACTGGGCTAGTTTTCATTCTATTGGTAGGTACTCAGGCTTTATAGTTTTTAAAAGCTAGTTGCTTCAACTTCATATAAGAATGAAGTATTTGATTTCCAAAACGTAATAAATCTTTGTTTCCTCACAGCAAGGTCTCTTCGCTGCAAGGCGGCAATGATTATTTGCCCATCGGCAGCGTCACATCAAGGAGAGGGGGCAACTGGACAAGTTTTCATTCTATTGGTAGGTACTCAGGATTTATAGTTTTTAAAGTTAGTTGCTTTAACCTCATATAAGAATGAAGTATTTGATTTCCAAAATGTATTAAATCTTTGTTTCCTCACAGTGAGGTCTCTTTGCTGGAAGGCGGCAATGATTACTTGTCCATCGGCAGTGTCACATCAACGAGAGGGGGCAACTGGCTAAGTTTTCATTCTATTGGTAGGTACTCAGGATTTATAGATTTTAAAAGTTAGTTGCTTCAACTTCATATAAGAATGAAGTATTTGATTTCCAAATTGTATTAAATCTTTATTTCCTCACAGCGAGGTCTCTTCACTGCAAGGCGGCAATGATTATTTGCCCATCGGCAGCGTGACATCAAGGAGAGGGGGCAACTGGACAAGTTTTCATTCTATTGGTAGGTACTCAGGATTTATAGATTTTAAAAGTTAGTTGCTCCAACTTCATATGAGAATGAAGTATTTGATTTCCAAAATGTATTATATCTTTGTTTCCTCACAGCGAGGTCTCTTCGCTGCAAGGCGGCAATGATTATTTGCCCATCGGCAGCATCACATCAACGAGAGGGGGCAACTGGGCTAGTTTTCATTCTATTGGTAGGTACTCAGGCTTTATAGTTTTTAAAAGCTAGTTGCTTCAACTTCATATAAGAATGAAGTATTTGTTTTCGTAAATGTATTAAATCTTTGTTTCCTCACAGAGAGGTCTCTTCGCTGCAAGGCGGCAATGATTATTTGCCCATCGGCAGCGTCACATCAAGGAGAGGGGGCAACTGGACAAGTTTTCATTCTATTGGTAGGTACTCAGGATTTATAGTTTTTAAAGTTAGTTGCTTTAACCTCATATAAGAATGAAGTATTTGATTTCCAAAATGTATTAAATCTTGATTTCCTCACAGCGAGGTCTCTTCGCTGAAAGGCGGCAATGATTATTTGCCCATCGGCAGCGTCACATCAAGGAGAGGGGGGCAACTGGACAAGTTTTCATTCTATTGGTAGGTACTCAGGATTTATAGATTTTAAAAGTTAGTTGCTTCAACTTCATATAAGAATGAAGTATTTGATTTCCAAAACGTAATAAATCTTTGTTTCCTCACAGCAAGTTCTCTTCGCTGCAAGGCAGCAATGATTATTTGCCCATCGGCAGCGTCACATCAACGAGAGGGGGCAACTGGACAAGTTTTCATTCTATTGGTAGGTACTCAGGATTTATAGATTTTAAAAGTTAGTTGCTCCATCTTCATATAAGAATGAAGTATTTGATTTCCAAAATGTATTATATCTTTGTTTCCTCACAGCGAGGTCTCTTCGCTGCAAGGCGGCAATGATTATTTGCCCATCGGCAGCATCACAGCAACGAGAGGCGGCAACTGGACTAGTTTTCATTCTATTGGCAGGTACTCAGGCTTTATAGTTTTTAAAAGTTCGTTGCTTCAACTTCATATAAGAATGAACTATTTGATTTCCGAAATGTATTAAATCTTTGTTTCCTCACAGTGAGGTCTCTTTGCTGGAAGGTGGCAATGATTACTTGTCCATCGGCAGTGTCACATCAACGAGAGGGGGCAACTGGCTAAGTTTTCATTCTATTGGTAGGTACTCAGGATTTATAGATTTTACAAGTTAGTTGCTTCAACTTCATATAAGAATGAAGTATTTGATTTCCAAAATGTATTAAATCTTTGTTTCCTCACAGCGAGGTCTCTTCACTGCAAGGCGGCAATGATTATTTGCCCATCGGCAGCGTCACATCAAGGAGACGGGGCTACTGGATAAGTTTTCATTCTATTGGTAGGTACTCAGGATTTATAGATTTTAAAAGTTAGTTGCTACAACTCCATATAAGAATGAAGTATTTGATTTCCAAAATGTATTAAATCTTTGTTTCCTCACAGCGAGGTCTCTTCGCTGCAAGGCGGCAATGATTATTTGCCCATCGGCAGCATCACATCAACGAGAGGGGGCAACTGGGCTAGTTTTCATTCTATTGGTAGGTACTCAGGCTTTATAGTTTTTAAAAGCTAGTTGCTTCAACTTCATATAAGAATGAAGTATTTGATTTCGTAAATGTATTAAATCTTTGTTTCCTCACAGTGAGGTCTCTTCGCTGCAAGGCGGCAATGATTATTTGCCCATCGGCAGCGTCACATCAAGGAGAGGGGGCAACTGGACAAGTTTTCATTCTATTGGTAGGTACTCAGGATTTATAGTTTTTAAAGTTAGTTGCTTTAACCTCATATAAGAATGAAGTATTTGATTTCCAAAATGTATTAAATCTTTGTTTCCTCACAGTGAGGTCTCTTTGCTGGAAGGCGGCAATGATTACTTGTCCATCGGCAGTGTCACATCAACGAGAGGGGGCAACTGGCTAAGTTTTCATTCTATTGGTAGGTACTCAGGATTTATAGATTTTAAAAGTTAGTTGCTTCAACTTCATATAAGAATGAAGTATTTGATTTCCAAATTGTATTAAATCTTTATTTCCTCACAGCGAGGTCTCTTCACTGCAAGGCGGCAATGATTATTTGCCCATCGGCAGCGTGACATCAAGGAGAGGGGGCAACTGGACAAGTTTTCATTCTATTGGTAGGTACTCAGGATTTATAGATTTTAAAAGTTAGTTGCTCCAACTTCATATGAGAATGAAGTATTTGATTTCCAAAATGTATTATATCTTTGTTTCCTCACAGCGAGGTCTCTTCGCTGCAAGGCGGCAATGATTATTTGCCCATCGGCAGCATCACATCAACGAGAGGGGGCAACTGGGCTAGTTTTCATTCTATTGGTAGGTACTCAGGCTTTATAGTTTTTAAAAGCTAGTTGCTTCAACTTCATATAAGAATGAAGTATTTGTTTTCGTAAATGTATTAAATCTTTGTTTCCTCACAGAGAGGTCTCTTCGCTGCAAGGCGGCAATGATTATTTGCCCATCGGCAGCGTCACATCAAGGAGAGGGGGCAACTGGACAAGTTTTCATTCTATTGGTAGGTACTCAGGATTTATAGTTTTTAAAGTTAGTTGCTTTAACCTCATATAAGAATGAAGTATTTGATTTCCAAAATGTATTAAATCTTGATTTCCTCACAGCGAGGTCTCTTCGCTGAAAGGCGGCAATGATTATTTGCCCATCGGCAGCGTCACATCAAGGAGAGGGGGGCAACTGGACAAGTTTTCATTCTATTGGTAGGTACTCAGGATTTATAGATTTTAAAAGTTAGTTGCTTCAACTTCATATAAGAATGAAGTATTTGATTTCCAAAACGTAATAAATCTTTGTTTCCTCACAGCAAGTTCTCTTCGCTGCAAGGCAGCAATGATTATTTGCCCATCGGCAGCGTCACATCAACGAGAGGGGGCAACTGGACAAGTTTTCATTCTATTGGTAGGTACTCAGGATTTATAGATTTTAAAAGTTAGTTGCTCCATCTTCATATAAGAATGAAGTATTTGATTTCCAAAATGTATTATATCTTTGTTTCCTCACAGCGAGGTCTCTTCGCTGCAAGGCGGCAATGATTATTTGCCCATCGGCAGCATCACAGCAACGAGAGGCGGCAACTGGACTAGTTTTCATTCTATTGGCAGGTACTCAGGCTTTATAGTTTTTAAAAGTTCGTTGCTTCAACTTCATATAAGAATGAACTATTTGATTTCCGAAATGTATTAAATCTTTGTTTCCTCACAGTGAGGTCTCTTTGCTGGAAGGTGGCAATGATTACTTGTCCATCGGCAGTGTCACATCAACGAGAGGGGGCAACTGGCTAAGTTTTCATTCTATTGGTAGGTACTCAGGATTTATAGATTTTACAAGTTAGTTGCTTCAACTTCATATAAGAATGAAGTATTTGATTTCCAAAATGTATTATATCTTTGTTTCCTCACAGCGAGGTCTCTTCACTGCAAGGCGGCAATGATTATTTGCCCATCGGCAGCGTCACATCAAGGAGAGGGGGCTACTGGATAAGTTTTCATTCTATTGGTAGGTACTCAGGATTTATAGATTTTAAAAGTTAGTTGCTACAACTCCATATAAGAATGAAGTATTTGATTTCCAAAATGTATTAAATCTTTGTTTCCTCACAGTGAGGTCTCTTTGCTGGAAGGTGGCAATGATTACTTGTCCATCGGCAGTGTCACATCAACGAGAGGGGGCAACTGGCTAAGTTTTCATTCTATTGGTAGGTACTCAGGATTTATAGATTTTAAAAGTTAGTTGCTTCAACTTCATATAAGAATGAAGTATTTGATTTCCAAAATGTATTAAATCTTTGTTTCCTCACAGCGAGGTCTCTTCGCTGCAAGGCGGCAATGATTATTTGCCCATCGCCAGCGTCACATCAAGGAGAGGGGGCAACTGGACAAGTTTTCATTCTATTGGAAGGTACTCAGGATTTATAGATTTTAAAAGTTAGTTGCTTCAACTTCATATAAGAATGAAGTATTTGATTTCCAAAATGTATTAAATCTTTGTTTCCTCACAGCGAGGTCTCTTCGCTGCAAGGCGGCAATGGTTATTTGCCCATCGGCAGCGTCACATCATGGAGAGGGGGCAACTGGACTAGTTTTCATTCTATTGGTAGGTACTCAGGAGTTATAGTTTTTAAAGTTAGTTGATTTAACCTCATATAAGAATGAAGTATTTGATTTCCAAAATGTATTAAATCTTTGTTTCCTCACAGCGAGGTCTCTTCGCTGCAAGGCGGCAATGATTATTTGCCCATCGGCAGCATCACATCAACGAGAGGGGGCAACTGGGCTAGTTTTCATTCTATTGGTAGGTACTCAGGCTTTATAGTTTTTAAAAGCTAGTTGCTTCAACTTCATATAAGAATGAAGTATTTGATTTCGTAAATGTATTAAATCTTTGTTTCCTCACAGTGAGGTCTCTTCGCTGCAAGGCGGCAATGATTATTTGCCCATCGGCAGCGTCACATCAAGGAGAGGGGGCAACTGGACAAGTTTTCATTCTATTGGTAGGTACTCAGGATTTACAGTTTTTAAAGTTAGTTGCCCTCCCCCCATGAACCATGGACCTTGCCGCTGGTGGGGAGGCTTGCGCGCCTCAGCGATACAGATGGCCGTACCATAGGTGCAACCACAACGGAGGGGTATCTGTTGAGAGGCCAGACAAACATGTGGTTCCTGAAGAGGGGCAGCAGCCTTTTCAGTAGTTGCAGGGGCAACAGTCTGGATGATTGACTGATCTGGCCTTGTAACATTAACCAAAACGGCCTTGCTGTGCTGGTACTGCGAACGGCTGAAAGCAAGGGGAAACTACAGCCGTAATTTTTCCCGAGGACATGCAGCTCTACTGTATGATTAAATGATGATGGCGTCCTCTTGGGTAAAATATTCCGGAGGTAAAATAGTCCCCCATTCGGATCTCCGGGCGGGGACTACTCAGGAGGACGTCGTTATCAGGAGAAAGAAAACTGGCGTTCTACGGATCGGAGCGTGGAATGTCAGATCCCTTAATCGGGCAGGTAGGTTAGAAAATTTAAAAAGGGAAATGGATAGGTTAAAGTTAGATATAGTGGGAATTAGTGAAGCTCGGTGGCAGGAGGAACAAGACTTTTGGTCAGGTGATTACAGGGTTATAAATACAAAATCAAATAGGGGTAATGCAGGAGTAGGTTTAATAATGAATAAAAAAATAGGAGTGCGGGTAAGCTACTACAAACAGCATAGTGAACGCATTATTGTGGCCAAGATAGACACAAAGCCCATGCCTACTACAGTAGTACAAGTTTATATGCCAACTACCTCTGCAGATGATGAAGAAGTAGATGAAATGTATGACGAGATAAAAGAAATTATTCAGGTAGTGAAAGGAGACGAAAATTTAATAGTCATGGGTGACTGGAATTCGTCAGTAGGAAAAGGGAGAGAAGGAAACATAGTAGGTGAATATGGATTGGGGGGAAGGAATGAAAGAGGAAGCCGCCTTGTAGAATTTTGCACAGAGCATAACTTAATCATAGCCAACACTTGGTTCAAGAATCATAAAAGAAGGTTGTATACCTGGAAGAATCCTGGAGATACTAGTAGGTATCAGATAGATTATATAATGGTCAGACAGAGATTTAGGAACCAGGTTTTAAATTGTAAGACATTTCCTGGGGCAGATGTGGATTCTGACCACAATCTATTGGTTATGAACTGCAGATTGAAACTGAAGAAACTGCAGAAAGGTGGGAATTTAAGGAGATGGGACCTGGATAAACTGAAAGAACCAGAGGTTGTAGAGAGTTTCAGGGAGAGCATAAGGGAACAATTGACAGGAATGGGGGAAAGAAATACAGTAGAAGAAGAATGGGTAGCTCTGAGGGATGAAGTAGTGAAGGCAGCAGAGGATCAAGTAGGTAAAAAGACGAGGGCTAATAGAAATCCTTGGGTAACAGAAGAAATATTGAATTTAATTGATGAAAGGAGAAAATACAAAAGTGCAGTAAATGAAGCAGGCAAAAAGGAATACAGACGTCTCAAAAATGAGATTGACAGGAAGTGCAAAATGGCTAAGCAGGGATGGCTAGAGGACAAATGTAAGGATGTAGAGGCTTGTCTCACTAGGGGTAAGATAGATACTGCCTACAGGAAAATTAAAGAGACATTTGGAGAGAAGAGAACCACTTGTATGAATATCAAGAGCTCAGATGGCAACCCAGTTCTAAGCAAAGAAGGGAAGGCAGAAAGGTGGAAGGGGTATATAGAGGGTTTATACAAGGGCGATGTACTTGAGGACAATATTATGGAAATGGAAGAGGATGTAGATGAAGATGAAATGGGAGATAAGATACTGCGTGAAGAGTTTGACAGAGCACTGAAAGACCTGAGTCGAAACAAGGTCCCGGGAGTAGACAACATTCCATTAGAACTACTGATGGCCTCGGGAGAGCCAGTCATGACAAAACTCTACCATCTGGTGAGCACGATGTATGAGACAGGCGAAATACCCTCAGACTTCAAGAAGAATATAATAATTCCAATCCCAAAGAAAGCAGGTGTTGACAGATGTGAAAATTACCGAACTATCAGTTTAATAAGTCACAGCTGCAAAATACTAACGCGAATTCTTTACAGACGAATGGAAAAACGGGTAGAAGCCAACCTCGGGGAAGATCAGTTTGGATTCCGTAGAAATGTTGGAACACGTGAGGCAATACTGACCTTACGTCTTATCTTAGAAGAAAGATTAAGAAAAGGCAAACCTACGTTTCTAGCATTTGTAGACTTAGAGAAAGCTTTTGACAATGTTAACTGGAATACTCTCTTTCAAATTCTGAAGGTGGCAGGGGTAAAATACAGGGAGCGAAAGGCTATTTACAGTTTGTACAGAAACCAGATGGCAGTTATAAGAGTCGAGGGGCATGAAAGGGAAGCAGTGGTTGGGAAAGGAGTAAGACAGGGTTGTAGCCTCTCCCCGATGTTATTCAATCTGTATATTGAGCAAGCAGTAAAGGAAACAAAAGAAAAATTCGGAGTAGGTATTAAAATTCATGGAGAAGAGGTAAAAACTTTGAGGTTCGCTGATGACATTGTAATTCTGTCAGAGACAGCAAAGGACTTGGAAGAGCAGTTGAATGGAATGGACAGTGTCTTGAAAGGAGGATATAAGATGAACATCAACAAAAGCAAAACGAGGATAATGGAATGTAGTCGAATTAAGTCGGGTGATGCTGAGGGAATTAGATTAGGAAATGAGACACTTAAAGTTGTAAAGGAGTTTTGCTATTTAGGGAGTAAAATAACCGATGATGGTCGAAGTAGAGAGGATATAAAATGTAGACTGGCAATGGCAAGGAAAGCGTTTCTCAAGAAGAGGAATTTGTTAACATCGAGTATAGATTTAAGTGTCAGGAAGTCGTTTCTGAAAGTATTTGTATGGAGTGTAGCCATGTATGGAAGTGAAACATGGACGATAACTAGTTTGGACAAGAAGAGAATAGAAGCTTTCGAAATGTGGTGCTACAGAAGAATGCTGAAGATAAGGTGGGTAGATCACGTAACTAATGATGAGGTATTGAATAGGATTGGGGAGAAGAGAAGTTTGTGGCACAACTTGACTAGAAGAAGGGATCGGTTGGTAGGACATGTTTTGAGGCATCAAGGGATCACAAATTTAGCATTGGAGGGCAGTGTGGAGGGTAAAAATCGTAGAGGGAGACCAAGAGATGAATACACTAAGCAGATTCAGAAGGATGTAGGTTGCAGTAGGTACTGGGAGATGAAGAAGCTTGCACAGGATAGAGTGGCATGGAGAGCTGCATCAAACCAGTCTCAGGACTGAAGACCACAACAACAACAACAACAAGTTAGTTGCTTTAACCTCATATAAGAATGAAGTATTTGATTTCCAAAATGTATTAAATCTTTGTTTCCTCACAGCGAGGTCTCTTCGCTGCAAGGCGGCAATGATTATTTGCCCATCGGCAGCATCACAGCAACGAGAGGCGGCAACTGGACTAGTTTTCATTTTATTGGCAGGTACTCAGGCTTTATAGTTTTTAAAAGTTCGTTGCTTCAACTTCATATAAGAATGAAGTATTTGATTTCCGAAATGTATTAAATCTTTGTTTTTTCACAGTGAGGTCTCTTTGCTGGAAGGCGGCAATGATTACTTGTCCATCGGCAGTGTCACATCAACGAGAGGGGGCAACTGGCTAAGTTTTCATTCTATTGGTAGGTACTCAGGAGTTATAGTTTTTAAAGTTAGTTGCTTCAACTTCATATAAGAATGAAGTATTTGATTTCCAAAATGTATTAAATCTTTGTTTCCTCACAGCGAGGTCTCTTCGCTGCAAGGCGGCAATGATTATTTGCCCATCGGCAGCGTCACATCAAGAAGAGGGGGCAACTGGACAAGTTTTCATTCTATTGGTAGGTACTCAGGATTTATAGATTTTAAAAGTTAGTTGCAACAACTTCATATAAGAATGAAGTATTTGATTTCGTAAATGTATTAAATCTTTGTTTCCTCACAGCGAGGTCTCTTCGCTGCAAGGCGGCAATGATTATTTGCCCATTGGCAGCGTCACATCAAGGAGAGGGGGCAACTGACAAGTTTTCATTCTATTGGTAGATACTCAGGATTTATAGTTTTTAAAGTTAGTTGCTTTAACCTCATATAAGAATGAAGTATTTGATTTCCAAAATGTATTAAATCTTTGTATCCTCACAGCGAGGTCTCTTCGCTGCAAGGCGGCAATGATTATTTGCCCATCGGCAGCGTCACATCAAGGAGAGGGGGCAACTGGACAAGTTTTCATTCTATTGGTAGGTACTCAGGATTTATAGTTTTTAAAGTTAGTTGCTTTAACCTCATATAAGAATGAAGTATTTGATTTCCAAAATGTATTAAATCTTTGTTTCCTCACAGCGAGGTCTCTTCGCTGCAAGGCGGCAATGATTATTTGCCCATCGGCAGCGTCACATCAAGGAGAGGGGGCAACTGGACTAATTTTCATTCTATTGGTAGGTACTCAGGATTTATAGTTTTTAAAGTTATTTGCTTTAACCTCATATAAGAATGAAGTATTTGATTTCCAAAATGTATTAAATCTTTGTTTCCTCACAGCGAGGTCTCTTCGCTGCAAGGCGGCAATGATTATTTGCCCATCGGCAGCGTCACATCAAGGAGAGGGGGCAACTGGACAAGTTTTCATTCTATTGGTAGGTACTCAGGCTTTATAGTTTTTAAAAGCTAGTTGCTTCAACTTCATATAAGAATGAAGTATTTGATTTCCAAAATGTATTAAATCTTTGTTTCCTCACAGCGAGGTCTCTTCACTGCAAGGCGGCAATGATTATTTGCCCATCGGCAGCGTCACATCAAGGAGAGGGGGCAACTGGACTAGTTTTGATTCTATTGGTAGGTACTCAGGATTTATAGATTTTAAAAGTTAGTTGCTTCAACTTCATATAAGAATGAAGTATTTGATTTCCAAAATGTATTAAATCTTTGTGTCCTCACTGCGTGGTCTCTTCGCTGCAAGGCGGCAATGATTATTTGCCCATCGGCAGCGTCACATCATGGAGAGGGGGCAACTGGACAAGTTTTCATTCTATTGGTAGGTACTCAGGATTTATAGTTTTTAAAGTTAGTTGCTTCAACCTCATATAAGAATGAAGTATTTGATTTCCAAAATGTATTAAATCTTTGTTTCCTCACAGCGAGGTCTCTTCGCTGCAAGGCGGCAATGATTATTTGCCCATCGGCAGCGTCACATCAAGGAGAGGGGGCAACTGGACAAGTTTTCATTCTATTGGTAGGTACTCAGGATTTATAGATTTTAAAAGTTAGTTGCTCCAACTTCATATAAGAATGAAGTATTTGATTTCCAAAATGTATTAAATCTTTGTTTCCTCACAGCGAGGTCTCTTCGCTGCAAGGCGGCAATGATTATTTGCCCATCGGCAGCGTCACATCAAGGAGAGGGGGCAACTGGACAAGTTTTAATTCTATTGGTAGGTACTCAGGATTTATAGATTTTAAAAGTTAGTTGCTCCAACTTCATATAAGAATGAAGTATTTGATTTCCAAAATGTATTAAATCTTTGTTTCCTCACAGCGAGGTCTCTTCGCTGCAAGGCGGCAATGATTATTTGCCCATCGGCAGCATCACAGCAACAAGAGGCAGCAACTGGACTAGTTTTCATTCTATTGGTAGGTACTCAGGATTTATAGATTTTAAAAGTTAGTTGCTTCAACTTCATATAAGAATGAAGTATTTAATTTCGTAAATGTATTAAATCTTTGTTTCCTCACAGCGAGGTCTCTTCGCTGCAAGGCGGCTATGATTATTTGCCCATTTTGCCAATTTTCAAGAAAGCTAAATATTCCGGTTATGCCTACCAACACTTAAAATTACTAACCCCATTCAAAAACTTTGAAATTGCCGGACATCTTGGTCAAATTGTATTACTTTCCTTGGCACACTAATTCTGTAGACAAATTTTTACCCTGAACTCGTTACTAAAAACCACTTTAAGCAACGCCAAATTTCACCAGTTGGTTAGTGGAGGACCCCCAACTCTCCGTTTGTTAAGCAATATTCCATATATATATATATATATAAGAAAATGTAGATTATAAGAATATAGCCTCTGCCTGCAAACTTGGGTGCGAAAGAGACTTTAAAATCTCAGCTGTTGAGTTAATGTCTGAAAAAACTATTATTTGACATGTGTATAGATCTATTAGCAACGTAAGTTTTTTTTTCTTCAGAAAACTGGGCCTTGCTTTAGGGGCAAACTTAAGACAACCGGGAAAACAGTAGTACTGTGTGTGGAGATTTTAATCTTGACTTTCTCAGCCATTGCCTTAACAGGAAAATTTTCTTACATATTATAAAAGCCTGCAATCTTTGTCTGACTGTCAGAAAAATATTGAATACTTCCAGTATCTAATCAGTGAACAGTCTTGGAGAAAAGTATATGTTACCTCTATTACCAATGAAAAGATGGAAAATTTTTGGACATTTTCAGGCATAACTTTGACATAGATTTTCCACAAAGGAAAGTGATTTCCAGAAGCGCAGATAGAGTCAAAAACAGAATTACATCAGACATTAGAGTATCCTGTAAAAGGAAGCAGCAACTTTTTCTGCAGTCAAAACCTTACAGCAGTCCAGAATTTCTTAGTTATTTCAAAAAATACAAGCTAGTTTTGAAACGCATCATAAAAAGAGGCAAAAATTAAGGAAAATGGCAAATATATTATTAAATCATCCAATAAAACTAAGTCCATGTAGAAAGCTGTGCAGGATCTTACAGGGAAGAGGACAACTCACAAAAACATTGTGATATCACACAATGGCAGTTGCAAACAGCTTCAATTCTTATTATGCAAAGGTTGCTGGAAAATTGCGGACGGAAAATTTTGGAAATCAACCTAATACAACATGGAAAGAATTTTTATCTATTGAAATAAATAATATATCCAGGTTCCTCAGTCCAATAGGCTCAACCGAGCTAAATACCATTAGCTAACTGAAGTGTAATTATTCAACTGGTATTGATGATATTCCAGATTATATTATAAAAATAACAGTAAGACAAATACTGTACTGTCTCCTTTATTAGACATATGTAGTTTTTCCCTATCATGTGGTGTCCTCCCACAGCAACCAAAAATGGCAAAAGTAATACCCCTATATAAAAAAGGTGATCAGGTGTGTTACTACAGGTCAGGGTTTTCGACAATTATTGAAAAAGTGCTTCTTTTACAACTAACTACATTCTTCGACAAGAATAATAATATTTCTGGATGTCAACATGGCTTCAGACCACAGCGATGAACTGAAACAGCCACTTTAAACGTGGTAAACTATGTCTTCAATGCAGTGGACAACCACAGTAATAGCTCAGGTTTATTTCTGGACCTAACAAAAGCTTTTGATGTGATTGATCATTCTGTGTTCCAGCGCAAGCTCGAACAGTATGGTGTAAAAGCTGTGCCAAATCAGTGGATTACAGCATATTTGGAATATCATTCTCAGGTAACTGAAATTAAGTACATTGATGGAAATGAACTCAAGGTACACCTTTCAGAACCATGTGAATTAAGTCATGTTGTTCCACAGGGCTTTATTTTAGGTCCCCTTATTATGGTATACATAAATGATTTCCCATTACACATTAGGGATTCTGAACCTGTGCTGTTTTCAGATGACATGAATCTATTGATTGAAGGTAATAAAGAAGAAAATCTCACTGCATTTGCAAAATATATTACAAAAGAAGTGTCTGAATGGTTTACCAGAAACAGGCTAAAAGTTAATCCCAAAAATAACAATACTCAAGAATTTCCACGCAGATCAAAATAAAAATGTGGCACAACCTGTAATATGTATAGATAACCAAATCATTAGTGCTGTCAATGAAACTAAATTTCTTGGGATTCATATCCAGGAAAATATGAAATGGACCACTGTCACATCCCTGAATTCAAAACTAGCAAAAATGAGCTATGTAGTAAGAATTCTTTGCAACAATACTAGTGCAGAAACAGTAAGGCTGTATACTTTGCTTGTGTACATTCAATATTGAAGTACGGCATCATTTTCTGGGGAAATGTACACCAGGCCATATCCATTTTCACATAACAAAAGGCAATTATGAGAATAATGAAACAAGTGAGCAGCAGAAAGCCATGCAAACCTTTCTTTAAAGATCTATAGATCTTACCCCTTCCCTGCATTTATATACTGGACATAAGAAAAGTGTCCGTGATTACAGTACCAGGTCAGACAGTGACATACATGTTAATCATTGTAACACCACACTATACCAAAAAGATGTAAATTACACAGGAAAAACAGATTGCCAAGACATATAAAATCTTTTTCTGAACTACGGAGCTTTAAAAAGTCTTCGACAGCCTACCTTCTGAAAACCTGCTACTATTCAGTCTCGCTCTTCAGTATCTCATGCAAGAAAAAATGTAATTTTGTATCTTTAATTGTAGACCTAAGTTAAAAATATACAGTATTTACAAAATTGTAGTTATTAACTGTATAGATCCAATTTGTTATCAAAAAATTAAATATGTGTGTATGATGTTTGAAAACCCAATAGATAAAAAGGTTTTCTGTCCGATATCCTGTGTACATTATAAGTACTGAAAAAGAGATTTATATGGACAAATAAATAAATAAAGCCTGGCTACAGTTGCCTGAGACTGCAGTCGTGTGTTTGAGTTGCGTTTGCGTGAGTGTATGTCAACTATTGTTGCCAAACACCTTACTGGCCAAAAGCTTTATTTGTGACAGTCGTTTTGTTGTGCCGAACTGCAACTCAGACATTACATATTCACATAACTGATTAGCCTCGATAGACAATGAATAGACCTTCAGTCCAGGTGCACAATTCCTTTACAGGAGATTAAAACCCCCTGCCCCTCACCCTCTTGATTTAAACTATTTCTATGATATTTTTAAAAGTAATTCCCATCTCACAAAGATTACAGATTCTTGAGCAATGCCATGTAGAAGTGGTTTCTTCTTTCTTCATGAATCTGGCTATCTAGCATGTTTTGATGTGTATGTCTATCCATTTTCAGCTGTTTCCCCATCTTTTGTTGCCTTGGTTAAGTCAGAATATAAGTGTAATTCATTCTCATTGATTCTTCCATTTTGTTCTGTAAGCCTGACATCTTTTGCGATATATTAAGTTAGAAATTTAGTTAGTATTAAAATTTTTTCTTTGTTTATCCTCATGTAACTGATGAAACAGCCCTTTCTATTTTACTTGTAGCCTAGGAATAACTGGGTCTGTAAAATTTTGTTGTGGTTGCTGTTTGTACCATACTTTTAATTTCTTGTAAAGTTTATCATTAAGAAATTTGAATCTTCTATTTTATTTCTAATGTCTGAATAGTCTTGGAATAATATAGAGCACCTTAAAATGTCTAAAGAATTTAACATTAATTTTTTAACTTTGTAATATTACTTTGCACATAATAAGTTGTTCTCTTTCATTGTCTTCAATTAATATGCACTTATCAGCAGATAAGGCAGCAGAAATTTCCTGTTCTAATCGTGTGTGTGTGTTTTTTTTAGAGACAAAATAACTCGAGGCCTTCAGTATATTCTTGTGATTGACTACATATTTGTTACTGGACATGAGTAACATAATACACGTATACAGGAGCTCCTGAAAGTGGACCAGGACACACACCTGCCTACCTGACCATTTCACATCTCCTTCCATCAGCTTAGTCGGGGAGGAAGACTTACTAACCTGGTACCCTGTCATGGTGTGCCTTTACTTGTGGATTGCTAGTCTACCACAGAAACACACAAATATGGAGTGCTGTTAGTTGTGCAGTACAACACACGTTGCTAATTTCAGGCAACCCCGTTATTTAGTTATAAAGCTCTTCCCCATTTTGACAGACTGCAATAAAAGTATGTAACATGCTAAAGATTTCTTTATTTTTTGGGCCCTCACAGCTATACTCCAGCCAGCACCTCTCTCCCACCTTACAAAATTCACAGAAATTCTATTACATACTGTGTTGAAGTAGCTCTTCTGGAAGAAATGATATTGAAAATACATGGCTTAATCACAGCCCAGGTGATTATTTCCAGACTATGCTCTGCTCTGTACTGTAGTGTAGTGTATGCTGTTTTGAAGCTTTGTAGTATATTAAAACTGTGTGCCATACTAAATCTACAGATGAATAAATTTATCAATCAAGTATTCTCAGTCTTTGTCAGCATGTTAATTCTAATTAGCCAACCACATTTTGGACCTATTAATTCCATGTGTTCTGCATTTTTTGCTTACAATTCTTCATTAATAATTATTGCCCACTTTTGATTTGTTATAATTCATTGTTACAAATTATATTCATTTATTTGTCATTGGGTGCTAGTGATTTTATTTATCAGATCCAAATGCAAAACCAAACCTCAATTTATTGTGTTATATGTAGCCTAAGCTTCTGCAGCCTCTGTACATGCTGACAGGAGTACTACAACGATTCTGTGTGTCTTTTGACCGAAAACAATTTCAACAGCAGTTTGTTAAATTTTGGCCCTACAGCAACATAATGAGCCGGAACAGTGCTAAAGGGTGATAAGGCACCATGTCATGCAGCACACTCAGGAGATGTGGGGCTACATGTCAGAAGAGCTGCGGCACCTGCAGGAACAGCTGGTCAAGATGGGAAATGCACTGAGCAGTGACCAGCAGCAGCAGCAGCAGCAGCAGCAGCAGAGGACCATGTGAGGCACATCCTCAACATGACACACAAACACTACAGGTGGCAGGGGATGTGGCTGTGTATTGTACAAGCAAAGTGGAGCCACGTCAGATATGCTTTGTTGCCTTCACAGATTTCTCTGCTTTGAGTGGGACAAAACAGTACTGTTCTGTTTACCTTTGGCACAGTTGTGTCGGAGGTGTTAGGAAACTTGCTTAGTGCAGAATTTGTGCATGTTTACATATATGTACTGTGACTTCTGATATTTCCTTTGTGTACATGTTGAGACCACATGTGTCAGATATATTTACTTTATAAATGTAGACCCTAACAATTCACATATAATTTAAATGTCCTCTTTCTGTCTTAAACTCAGTTATTTTAGACTGATTTTATCTGAATCTAAACATGTATCATTATACACTGCATATTTTTAGACGAATACAGTGGGGGGGGGGGGGGGGGAGGGGGGGGGTACTTACTGTATCGTCTGCTGTAAAATATATGTTTTATAAATAGATATGGAATGCATGTGCTTGAATTGTGTTTGGTGAAACAGAGGGACAGGATTAAAGTTACTTGCTTACCTGTGTTTGGTTAATATATCATTACTGATAACATCTGATGACCAGCACCTTGAGTTGTGTGATGGTGCTATCGTAGAGTCGATGATCCCAGACAGTTGCAGTGGGCTCGGTGTGGCTGATTTGTGCAATTACCACACCCAGTCACATAATGCAATTTTGTGTACATCTTTGTGTTAACACCTCAGATGTGTAGATGGCTATTGTTTCTGGCTGTAGCCATTTGCCCTTTGCACCTGAAAGCTGGCAACACCACTGCCGGCAGTCTGGGGCATTCTTTTGCCGACCTTTTTATTCTCTCACAGTCTTGGTGACCGAGGTTTTAAATTGCTGTACACATACCACAAAAATGATGGGAGATTCAAATGTTGAAATATTTGTGGCTGTCAATAATGTTACTGGCTGCAGTCCCATAAGTTATTTGAACATTCAGTGTGCTGGGTAAAGCTCATGTCCTCATACATTTCTGCTTCTACTTGATGTTCTACATAATTTCAAGATGTATCTATATGATTCAAGGTACTGTATATCTTGGAGAATATTTGGAAGTTTGCATGTGTCATGAAAAATGCGTCCCCATAGTCCACCAACATGCGCATGTTGCAATTGTGTGTTCTACAACTTTTGGCAGCATATTTGTTTTGGAAAATTGTCGCCACTAAATTCCAGTGTAGGTACACACATAATTAGGACAATATTTCCTCATTATGCTTGTTTTAAGGTCATTTTCGAAAGTGAAAGATCAAAATTTAACTGTAGTTCTTAGGAAATCAGCTTCTGTGGTGTAGTTGTTTCCTGCACAAATTATATTCATTAAGTTTCCCATCTTGAAGGTAGTGTGTATTGTCTGCATTTGGCATATATTTGAGTAATTTTATTAGAGTTTGATATGCAAGTTTGCTGCTGAGACATTTAAGCATTCTTCTCACTCACCATATGCAAATGGAATGGAAAGAACTACCAGTACCTGAAGCACTGAGAAACACCACCTCCCATGAGCTCCACAGTGCTGTGCAAAGTGTGGATGTAGATAAACTCTCGCATCCCTTCTCCTGTAACAACTGACAGTGAGCTCACCTTAAATCTGACACTGCAAACTTTTGCTGCTGTCATAATTCTTTCATTACATGATTCGGCCTCAGCCTACACAAAGGATACAATTACTGATTTTGTATCTTTCTATGCCATCACTGGGTGATCTGTTTAACTCAAAAGAAAAAAAGGGAATGTCAAATCACAATAAATGTATTTTGATAATGTAACAATATTATGAAAAGGATAGGTGGTGCTCACCATACAGTGGAGATGCTGCGATGCAGATAGGCACAACAAAAACACTATCACAAAATAAGCTTTTGGTCAACAAGGCCTTTGTCAAAAATAGGTGACAGACACGCACACATGCAAACGGAGCTCACACACACAGATCACAGTCTTTGGCAGCTCCTGACACCTGAAGCCAGAGACTGTGGTCATATGTGAGTGTGAGTTGTGTTTATGTGTGTGTGAGACATCCACTTTTCACAAAGACCTTGTCGGCCAAAAGTTTATTTTGTGACCATCTTTTTGCTGTGCTTATCTGTGGCTTAGTATCTCCACTATAAGGTGAGTAGCAACTATTAACCTCATAATATTGTTACATTCCATCCTCGATTTTCCATTGTTTTATTTAAATAATGTCACAGTTCCACCATCAAGAGCTTCTAAAAATTACGACCAGTTTCAATCCTTAGACCATCATGAGATATCCTATGTACAAAGGGAGGAAACCTGTGAAATGCATTTTGTATTTCACTGTCAATACAATGAATCTTGGTGTATGTGCTTATGAAAATTCACATGGTAACATGTTACCTACTAACAAAGTGATAGACAGCTAACATGGCCTATGGCATCAAACAACATAACATCCATCAGAAGTCATAGAAATTAAAAGTACACCACAGAAAGTATTTGAGCTGAGAGTGTATAGACATATAACGAACTACTTAAATATGATGAATTTATACAATGTTATCTGCTGTCAAATTTTAAAGTACCTTACATTGACAGTAATAAAATGTACCACACACTATCAATGTTCATTCTATATGTACAGATAATTCCAACATTTCATGTAGAGACACACCTTATACTGTTGACTATACAACTGTTTTACTTCCACAAGTCAAGCCAAATATGATAGACAGTTGACATCAGAAATATGTACGTTACGACCCTGATGACTAATATCCTTACACGATACATGTTCTATATCATATACCGCTCTGATCATTTATGACAGTCATAAATAAAAACTCAGCAATCTATACTTTGTATGCAATAGCATATTATTAGTATTACATCAACATTAGCATTGACAGTCACAAAGTGCTAATAAGTGGCGACTGATATTTATGTATTATCTTTTATCTGAATTTTCTGCTCCTTACACTTTGTATGCACGATGTTTTTTCTTACACTGTGACCTTTGAGGGAAACAACACTCTTTAATTTTAATGTAATTGGAGTACAAGAAAGTACATTTTTAACACATTTTTATGTATGGTACGTTACTGACTTGAAGTAATATGTACATATGCTCACAGTTAGGTTCTAATTCCTTACAGGAAACATTAACCGTAGTGAACTATAATATTAGGCTGACAATATGTAGGAACACAGTTACATACACAGTATCTTATTAATGATAACATGCACACACAGTGAAAATAAATACACTAAGTGATAAAACAATAGTTCCATATGGTGTATAGCTAATATCAATTGACTGAATGTTGTACAATATAACAGAAACACTTCATCAGATTGCATTGTATTGACAGTTACAAATGAAATGTATTTCATGAGTTATCTCCCACGATACACAGAATAACTAATTGTGATATCTTGGTGGTGGAACAATGATGTTTTCTCAAATGTTTACAAGCTGTGCGGTACTGCCATAACAAAATACACAATAAAAGTATTTTGTGTTCAACAGTATTGTTATGTTCCCCTTATGCAGTATGCCCAGTCTATGTAAGGCCAAAGACTGCTGTGGCTTTATTGCTGTGATCGTTTTCAAAGTGGCACTGTAGAGCAACAACACTTGTGACATGTGCAAACACACCACCTGTTGACATACCCTAAAGCAACACACTGCTCTAGATTGCAGTATTGTCTTGTTTGTGTTGTCAAGAAAAGGACTTTGGCTTGTGTTTTATACTCTGGACAGAGGATGCTGAATATGAAGTGCACAGATAAGACATTAGGTGAACTGACAAGGAGAGATATATGTGGGAAACAACTCTGTTAAAACATCAGGGAATAATTTCCATTTTACTGCAGGGACTGTAGAGGCCAAGAATTGCACAGGCAAACAGAGATTAGAGTATGTACAACAAATAATTTGAGGTGGTGGTTGTCATTGCTGCTCTGGAGGTGAAGAGATTGACATGGGAGGAAATCTGATAGATTTACATTAATATGCAGAGCTAATCATAATCTAAATGTTTCCGATTACTAATAAATTGGAATTGCTCTATAAATTGGAGATGGGCAGTAACCCTACATTTCTCTACAGCAGATACTCTGGAGAGTGTGTGAAATTGTTCACATTGGCCTTGTGAGAGAGGCCAAGCGAGCACATTTCTATAAACAACATAGCTGAGCATAGGCAAACCTATAAGTCAAAACAGGCTTAAACACTTACCGTACATTAAATACTCTAGTGGCTAACAGCAATAAACTTCATGTAGGATACCTGTGTATTTTGCCACTTGAAGTCACTATGTTTGGCTGCTCCCAAGTTTAGGAATAATAAAAGGAAGAATATTATTACATTATTTATGCACCACAATTGTGATTATGGCTTATAATGCCATTTTAAAGTGATAGCTATAACAACATAAATTGCTTAAAGACCACCTCAACCAGATGTAAGAATGTACTGTTCTTGAAATATTTTAGCTCTTCACTAAGAAATACATCCATGAATAGCCCATTTAATAAAAATGGCATGCATACCCACACATACCTTAAACAAGCTGAAGAAAATATGCAGACCTGCCTTGCATGTGTTATCAATCATCAATGCTTGCAGTTTGATAGACTTTATGGTGGGGTAGGAAGAACTATAATTTTTCAAAAAAATTTTCTCTTTGTCAAATATTTTAAGAACAAAACATATTCCTAGTTAGACTGGTCTTTAAGCAATTTATGTTATAACAGCTATTTCTTGAGTAATCTGAAGGGAACTTTTAGAGGTTCTTGTGTGCATGCATGAGCTCTGAGGAGAAAGTGGCAGACTGCTCAACTTCTTCCACATTGTAAATGGCAGTGTCTCTAGAGACATCAACCACACTCTGTTCACAGCTCGAACTTCGTGTAGTGTGAGATTGCCCATTCTTTCAACACATAAACTGACTACAGTTTGTGTGTTCACTAGTATGCATGAAGCCCATTAGCCTTTGTTGAACAGTTATAACAACAGGACAGCTTGTTTGGTGAGATATTCGGATTTTCACAATATAAACGACAGTTGAAAATGTGGATACAGTCTTTGTTTATGATCAGTGTCGTCAAACTGTTGGAGCAGTGGTGCTATCCTGTGCTGAAACGTGTCCTGATTGTGCCAATCCCACACGATCTTCATTTGCAAACATAATGATAAATTCAAGAATTGCATTTTACTCTTCATATTTCCATCCTTGAAGAAAGAACAGTAATACATGAGAGAAATGGAACTAACATTGTAACTGCAGTAACACAAAGTCAACACGTCACCGGAAGGCAGATCTAGCGGATGAGAGGGATTAGTGGCTGGGGGTGCCAAACTGAGAGAGGCACCACAACCACAACTACAAGAATTCTAGAGAGGACATATCACAACTAATAGCAGATGCTTGGGGCACCAAGCTTAGAGGAGCACCCAACTGCAAGATTTGCATGTATAGTGGATTACAATTAGTAGTGGACACTGAAACAGATGAAACTGCATGATTGTAAATGTGGGAGAAAGGAAGGGGGGGGGGGGGGGGGAGATAAGTTGCTTGTGCAGAAAAATGTTGTTTAAACAGCCCTTCATACATGTACTTTAGATATTTCATTAAGTCTGTGATGACGTACAAGAAAATTGGACACAAGGATTAAGTGCAATTGCTTTTTGGTTACAGAGATGTTGCTCTGGGCCAAGTCCTTGTCTCACGGAGCACAATTGTATTCTGTGGTGGAGGTGGAATGAACAAGAATACAAGTATTTTATTTGCATTGAACAAATTTTGTATGTTTTTTTGTCTGAAGGGGAGACTGCAGTATCAGACTTTATTCAGGCATCTTCTTCCTTTTATGGAGCATATCTACACTTGAAATCATCTTCCATCTCATTGTAACAACACCCCACACACCAAGCCTCCATATAATCCACAAAATCTACAATCCTGGATGCCCCATTGAATCTGACTATTGTGATCCCTGTGGAAGGATTTCTGCTCTTGTTGAGCAGTGTCTCCAACCACTTACCTGAAACCTAGCCTCCCACATTAACAATATTAACCACTTCCTTCACCAACTTTCTACCATCCCCATCTCTTTATCTTCTTATCCCCTACTCGTCATGGTTGACGCCACCACCCTACACACAACATCCGTTATGCCTGTGACTTTGCCAATATCATACATTACCTCTCCCAATGTCCTTCAAGACTCCAAACCTACCATCTCTTTCTTCATATACCTTACCAACTATATCCTGACCTACAGATACTTTTACTTTCAACAGAAAATTTACAAACTTATCCACAGCATAGCCATGGGCACCCGCATGGACCCCTCCTATGCCGACATATTTATGGGCCATCTTGCGGAAATCTACCTAGCGTCCCAAAACTTGCAATCCCTAACTTGGTTCAGGTTCATTGATGATATCTTCATGATCTGGACTCAGGGCCAGGACACCTTATCCACATTCCTTCACAACCTCAACAATATTTCTCCCATCTGCTTCATCTGGTCCTCCTCGTCTCCAATGGGCCATCTTTCTGAATGTTGACTTCCACTTTTCTGATGGGTCCAGCCACCACTTTGTTCACATTAAACCCATTAACCACCAACAGTTCTTGCATTTTGATAGCTGCCAAACCTTCCATACCACAAAAATCCATTCCATGCAGCCTACCCAACTGTGGACAACACATCGGTAGAGACAATAACTCTTTTGTCCAGTATGTTTAAGGCCTCACAAAGGTCTTTAGACAGGCAATACCCCAAAATCTAGTCCACAAACAGATTTCCCATGCATATCCTTACTTGCCCCAAGTCCTCCCACCATCACCACCAAGAACCAGCCACAAAGGAGTGCCCCCTCATCACCCAATGGAACAACTGAATCATATCCTTCACAAGGACTTTGATTATTGCTCACTCTGTCCTGAAGCTGGGAACATCCTACCAAAATCCCCCCACACTTCCTGAAGTGGTGGTCAATCACCCACCCAACCTACACAACATTCCTATACCGCTTCCACTCTGAAGCCTTTACCACAGGGATATGATCCCTGTGGCAGACAAAAGTGGAAGATCTGCCATCTGCCCAATCCACCCCTACCAAGCACCTCCTACTCCAGTCCTGTCAAGCACTTATCCTCACTATCTCAGGCCAGGCCATCTATGAAAGCAGCTATATCATATTAACTCTGCTGCAAGCTCTGCACAGCCTTTTATGTTGCAATGAATACCAACCAATCATTCATCAGGATGAATGGCCACTGCCAAACTACTGTCAAGAACATAGTTGAACAACCAGTGGCACACCATGTTCAATTTCAATGGCTGTTTCACAACCCAAGCCATCTGGAATCTTTCCTCCACCACCAGCTTCCCCGAATCCGCAGATGGGAGTAATCCTTACAACACATCCTCTGCTGCTGTAATCATCCTGACCTCAATCTCGGGTAACCCAGTATCCTCACAAACTCTATCCAACAGTTCGCCCTTCCTGTGTTCCTCTTCCTGCCTTCTGCATCCCTCTCCCTGTACCCACCCCACCCAATATTATCCCCACCACAACTAGCCCCTCTGGCACAAAATAGCACTGATATTGTCAGTCTAGCTGGCACAATGTGGGGACATAGGCATGTGTGTGAGTATCTGTTTGTGTTTGTGTTTATGTATATTACTTTACCTTGTCAAAGGAGTAAGGCACAACATGCTCAATTTCAATGGCTGCTTCACAACCTGAGCCATCTGGAACCTTTCCTGTGCCATAAGCTTCTCTGAACTGCACAGATGGGAGTTATCCTTACAACACATCCTCTGATCCTGTAATTGTCCTGACTTCAATCTCATGTAACCCACTATCCCCACACACTCCATCCGCCCTTCCTCTGTCCTGTCACCCTCTTCCGAATCACATCCCTGTGTCACCTCCAGCATGCTTCGCTTCCTACCAACAGTTATAATCGGGCCAATCCATATACCTGGCAACCTTCCCTCCCACATTCCTAGATGGCAATCTGGTCACCTCCCTCCAAGCTGCTAGCTGCACGTCAGTCCCGCTTCATGTCTTCTGCCTCCCTCTCCCTGTACTCACCCTACCCAGTCACCCACCCACCACAACCAGTCACCTGGTGCAAAATAGCACTGGCACTGTCAGTCTAGCTGGCACCATGTGGGTACATAGGCATGTGTATGAATGTGTCTAAGAGTGTGTGTGTTTGTGTATTTTACTCTTGGTCATCAAAGGATAACTCCAAAAGCTAGCAAGTTTTCCTTCTTTTGTGTGTGCCTATCGACAACTCAACACTTCTGCTTTATGCTGAGCGGTTACCTTTAGTCCTAAAGTGTTTTTACAATAATGATATGACTTACTTAGTAATTAATATTACTCTGAATGAATATGAATATGACCACTCTTTTCATACTTTTTGACTTGGTAATCTCAAATCACACAGTTTTCTTTTATATTACATACAGCAAGCATCCAACAAAAACGTTAACACGTCATGAAATATACAAAAAATCTACAGGAACTATTTATTCACAATTGTATCAGTAGTCTTGATACTAACAATTAGGACTCTGAACTAGAAATAAAACAGAGCACCACCTGCAGTAATCCTGATTGACATCAATAATCATAACTAGAGACCGGATTACATGCATTTGCAGTTGCACATGAATTTGCACATTTGGTTCCTTTTAACTTGTTACTGCATATTTTAACTAAAACTAGTGATGATACATATGTTTGCTCTGTGTTTTCAATATTTTAAAAATTTTGACGGGTGGTCTACAGCTCGATCTAGTTTTGATGTCTTACAGATTGACCGCAACCTAGAAATGCGTACAGTCACGGTCATTGCCTAGCAAAATCATTACAGAAGAGGAACAGAGACAGAGTCAATGCTCCTGTGCCTACACCCACCCGGATAATTCCCTCCGCTGTCATTGTCGGCAACAATTAAATTAAAGTATGCAAGCCCAGCCTTCAGTCGCACATCCAATGTTTCAGTTAGCTTTCTATTTACTTATACACAGTTGAGAATGTTTACGATGTGTAGTGTGTAGTGTATCCAAAAAATGAAATGTTATTTCATGGATAGCTGACCATCCTGGAACATTTACATAATATGACAGATTTGTTTTATATTGCCGAGATTATGAGAAAACCGTTTTGTGCAAAAAAAAAGTTTCAAATAGACCAGCATGCCAAGACAAGTCTTCATATCACATGAATGTAGAAGAAAGGACCAAGATGACAACTTCTGACAACAGCAAGTTGCAGTAGCATCCATTGCAAGCGATATCTCTCTTCACAAACCTACAAACACTGCGCAAATATTGCTTAAATCAAAATATACTAGGTGAATCAACATTGCATAAAAATTACATACCAACAATTTACATAAATGTTTAGGAAGAAATATGCAGAGAACTCTAGGACAGCATTATCTGGATTTCAGTGGAAGAAACTACAGACACATGTGTCCAATACACTGCAAATTTAATTGTTGCTGCTTTAAAAGAAGAGCCTTCTCCTTCCTATTTAGCAGCCTGCAAAGAACTTGAAAAAGTGAATCATTCTACGATCACCAGATTTGGGACTGAGGGTATTAGAAAAATGTTTCCGGAATCTTCCGCAGATGAAAGGGTGTTTGTGTTCATTTCAGATGCTGCTCCCTATATCATCAAAGCAGAAAAAGCCCTCCGAGTATTTAATCTTCAATTTGATTCTGGTGACGTGCTTTGCTCATGGAGTACATCACCTTGCTAGAGAAGTACATTCCATGTTTGTGAATGTAAATAAACTGATTTCATCCACAAAGAAAGTGTTTCTAAGGGCTCCTGCTTGCATCAAGACCTGCAAAGAAAAACTACCAAAGAAGTTTTATCTCCCAAAGCAGTGGTAACTTCTTGTGGTATGCGGGTTGAAGCTGTGTTGTTTTACAGTGAACATTTCGAGGCCATTAGAGGGGAAGTAAATGACTTCGAGAGTGCAGAGGCTTTGGCAGTTTGTCAGTGCAAGGAAGTTTTTAATTATTCCAGTATCAAAAAAGACCCTGCTGTGATTAGCACTCATTTTTCCCATATATCTGCAAGCATTAAAAAGCTTGAAACTCAAGGTTTAGCATTGAATGGATCTTTTCTGTTAATAAAAAAATTATTCTAGTGAACTCTGCATTGCTGGAGGTATTCCCAAGAAAACTTAAAGAAATGTTCGAAAGCATTATAACCAATAACCTAGGCTTTGGACCCTTGTGCCAAATTGATAGTTTTATTATAGGGGCAGGTGAACTTTTACCACAAACAGTAATTGCCAGCATAGCACCCAAATTCAAATACTGCCCAGTAATCTCAGTTGATGTAGAATGGTCCTTTTCTGCTTATAAAAATGTTTTGATTGATTGAAGAAACAATCTTTCTACCAAACATTTGGAACAGTATTTGGTCGTTTGTGTTTAAATTGGTAGAAAAATGTAAAACAAATTGTAAATGATGCTTTGGTCCAATAGTATTAATTAAAAGTTAATGCTGTTAAAAAAAATCATGATTATATGTTGTTTTTTAAATAAAATATTATGGAGTTTTTGAGCGTGTCCCTCTGCGTGCAATATATCTCTAAGTTGATCCTATATGTATCAACTGTTCCACTGTGACTCACTCACATCGCATCTGCTTGTTACTGGCAACAATAGCATACAAGCAACAATTCTTGGAACATGGTATGTCTCCCCATTTTGCAAATTTTTAGAAAAGGCCCCGTTCCTACACTCTACCAGGAACTATTCAGAAAATGATGTCAGCATTCTAAATATACTGATTTTTCGCATGGCTGGCACTCTTCATCATAATTGACATGCAAAGGTTTCAAAGGTTTGAGTTTGAGATATAATGCTTGCAGAAACCACCATGTTTTTTTTATTATTTGATCTTGCATATTGCAACACTTTTCCTCCATTTTCATGCGTATTTTAAAGTTTTTGTGATGTATATAATCTGGTCTCTAATTATAACCAGTCGAAAAAAGGCCCCGGGAGTAGACAACATTCCATTAGAACTACTGACAGCCTTGGGAGAGTCAGTCCTGACAATACTCTACCATCTGGAGAGCAAGATGTATGAGACAGGAGAAATTCCCTCAGACTTCAAGAAGAATATAATAATTCCAACCCCAAAGAAACCAGGTGTCGACAGATGTGAAAATTACGAAACTATCAGTTTAATAAGTAACAGGTGCAAAATACTAACACAGATTCTTTACAGATGAATGGAAAAACTGGTAGAAGCCAACCTCGGGGAAGATCAGTTTAGATGTCATAGAAATGTTGGAACACATGAGGCAATACTGACTCTATGACTTATCTTAGAAGAAAGATTAAGGAAAGGCAAACCTACGTTTCTAACATTTGTAGACTTAGAGAAAGCTTTTGACAATGTTGACTGGAATACTCTCTTCCAAATTCTGAAGGTGGCAGCGGTAAAATACAGGAAGCAAGGCTATTTATAATTTGTACAGAAACCAGATGGCAGTTATAAGATTCGAGGAACATGAAAGAGTAGCAGTTGTTGGGAAGGGAGTGAGACAGCGGTGTAGCCTATCCCCGATGTTATTCAACCTGTAATTCTGTCAGAGACAGCAAAGGACTTGGAAGAGCAGTTGAACAGAATGGACAGTGTCTTGAAAAGAGGATATAAGATGAACATCAACAAAGGCAAAACGAGGATAATGGAATATAGTCGAATTAAATCGGGTGATGCTGAGGGAATTAGACCAGTAAATGACAATGACACACTTAAAGAAGTAGATGAGTTTTGCTATTTGGGGAGCAAAATAACTGATGATGGTCGAAGCAGAGAAGATGTAAAATGTAGACTGGCAATGGCAAGGAAATCGTTTTGGAAAGAGAGCAACTTGTTAACATTGAGTATAGATTTAAGTGGCAGGAAGTCGTTTCTGAAAGTATTTGTATGCGGCGTAGCCGTGTATGGAAGTGAAACATGGATGATAAATAGTTTGGACAAGAAGAGAATAGAAGTTTTCGAAATGTGGTGCTACAGAAGAATGCTAAAAATTAGTTGGGTAGATCACATAACTAATGAGGAGGTTCTGAATAGAATTGGGGAGAAGAGAAATTTGTGGCACAACTTGGGTAGAAGAAAGGATCAGTTGGTAAGACATGCTCTGAGACATCAAGGGATCACCAGTTTAGTATTGGAGGACTGGGTAAAAATCACAGAGGGAGACCAAGAGATGAATACACTAAGCAAATTCAGAAGGATGTAGGTTGCAGTAGGTACTGGGGGATGAAGAAGCTTTCACAGGATAGAGTAGCATGGAGAGCTGCATCAAACCAGTCTCTGGACTGAAGACCACAACAACAAACAAATTATAACCATTCATGGAGTACCAATGGATATTACTCCTAAAAACTGGTCAATTGGGAAATAAGCTTGAAAACTGATTCCAGCTACAGGGCATTTTGGAAACTGTTAACATATTGTAGGGGCATGAAAGAAGAAGCTGCTTGGTAGAATTTTGGACAGAGCATAATTTAATCATCTTTAACATTTGGCTTAAGAACCATGAAAGAAATTTGTACTCACAAAAGAGATTTGGAGATGCCGGAAGGTTTCAGATTGATTATATAATGATAAGACAGAGATTTCAGAAAGAGATCTTAAATTGTGAGACTCCCCAGGGCAGATGTGAACTATGGCTGCAAGAAACTGCAGAAAGGTATGAAATTAAGGAGATGGGGCCAGGATAAATTGAAAGAACCAGAGGTTGTTGAGAGTTTCATAGAGGCCATTAGCCAATAATTGACAAGAACAGGAGAAACAAATGCAGTAGAAGATGAGATGAAATAATCAAGTCAACAGAGGATCAAATAGATAAAAAGACAAGGCATAGGAGAAATCCTCGGATAACACAGGAGATGTGGAATTTAAAGAATGGAAAATCCAGGATGGAATGTAACAATATTATGAAAAGGATAGTTGCTACTCACCATACAGTGGAGATGCTGAATCGCAGACAGGCACCACAAAAAGACTGTCCGATATGGAATAACTGATGACAGGAGAAAATATAAAAATCCAGCGAATGAAACAGGTTAAAGAGTATACAAAGTCTGAAAAATCAGATTGACGAGAAATGCAAAATGGCTAAGCAGAAATGTTTAGAGAATAAATGGAAGAATTTAGAAGCATGTAGCACTAGGGGAAAGATAGATTATTGCGTACAGGAAAATTAAAAATGCATTTGGAGAAAAGAGCAGCAGCTGCATGAGTATTAAGAGCCCAGATGTGAATCCAGTTCTAAGCAAAGAAGGGAAAGCTGGAAGGTGGGAGAAGTATATAGAGGACTTATACAAGGGAGATGTAATTGAGAGCAATATTATAAAAATGGAAGAGGACATAGATAAAGATGAGATTGGAGATAAGATACTGTGAGAAGAATTAGACAGAGCACTGATAGACCTAAGTCAAAACAACTACTGATAACCTCGGGAGAGCCAGCTGTAACAAAATTCGTCCGTCTGATGCGCACGATGTATGAGGCAAGAGAAATACCCTCAGACTGAAAAAAGAATATAATGATTCCAATTCCAAAGAGAGCAGGTGCAGACAGGTGTGAATATTACCAAGCTATCAGTTTAATAAGTCATGGTTCCAAAATATTAACATGAATTCCTTCCAGAAGAATGGACAAACTGTTAGAAGCCAACTGTGGAGAAGATCAATTTAGAGTACGGAGAAATGTAGGAATCCCTACAGATCCTACAACTTCTCTTGGAAGATAGGTTAAGGAAAGGCATGCCTACAATTATAGTATTTGTGGACTTTGAAAAAGCTTGTGATCGTGCTGACTGGAACACTCTCTTTGAAATTCTGAAGGTAGCACAGGTAAAATACAGGGTGCAAAAGATTATTTATAACTTATAGAGAAACCAGAAGGCAGTTGTAAGAGTTGAGGGGCATGAAAGGCCAGCAGTGGTTGAGAAGGGAATGAGACAGGGTTGTGACCTGTCCCCTATGTTATTCAATTTCTACATTATTGACAAGTAGTAAAGGGAACAAAAGAAAAATTTGGTGAAGCAGTTAACATTCAGGGAGAAGAAATAAAAAGTTTGAGGTTTCCTGATGACTTTGTAATTCTGTCAGAGGGAAGAAAAGAATCAGAAGAGCAGTTTAGTGTCTTGAAAGGAAGATACAAGATGAACATCAGCAAAAGCAAGAAAAAGAATCATGGAATCTAGTCAAATTAAATCAGGTGATTAGATTAGGAAACGAGACACTTAAAGTAGTACACACAATGGATATTTGGGCAATAAAATAACTGATGATGGCTGAAGTAGACAGGATATAAAATGTAGACTGGCAATGGGAAGAAAAACATTTCTGAAGAAGAGGAATTTGTTAACATTGAATATAGGCTTAAGTCTTAGGAACTCTTTTCTGAATGTGTTTGTCTGGGATATAACAATGTATGGAAGTGAAACATGAACAATAAACAGTTTAGACAAGAAGAGAATAGAAAGTTCTAAAATGTGGCTCCAGAGAGGAATGCTGAAAATTAGTTGGGTAGACCACATAATTAACAAGAAGGTACTAAGTAATGTAGGTTGCAGCAGTTAGTTTGAGATGAAGAGACTTGCACAGGATACAGTAGCATCGAGTGCTGCATCAAACCAGTCATTGGTCTCAAGACCACAACAACAAGAGGTACAACTCATCAGCACCACCAAGTATGCAGATGACCTGCTAGTGTTAGCCAAAAATCAAAGACAACTGCAACATGTAATGAACCAGCTGGTGGATACTATAAGAAAATACATGATGAAAATCAACACTGAACAATCAAAAGTGATGGGGGTATCAAAATGGGAGAAACCTTTGAGGATAACTGACAAAAATTGAGAATGTGATGCAACTTAAGTACTTGGAAAGCTTGCTGACAAAGGATGCCCACTGCACAAATGAAATTTGACCATGAATTGGGGTGGTTAAAACTACATTCAGCAAGAAGAGCACTTGGCTGACCAGCAATTTGGGCATGGAATTAAGGAAGAAACTGAGGAATTGCTACATCTGGAGCATTGCGCTGTATGGAGCAGAGACATGGACCATGAGAAAAATTTAGAAAAAAATACCTGGAAAGTTTTGAAATGCAGCGCTTGGGAAGATCAAGAAGACAGATCAGTGACAAATGATTATATACTGAAAAGAGTAGTAGAGAAGAAAATTCTCTGTATACAATTATTCAGAGGAAGTCCGACAGGATCAGACACATACTCACACATAACGGGCAAATACAAAATTTCATAGGAGGGAAATCAAATGAAATACAGGATGAAGAACAAGGATAATTCAATATCTGGATGACATGAAAGATAAAAGGAGATGCAGCAAACTGTAAGAACAAGCTCAAGACAGGTAACATTGACGTCAGAAATTCTCCATACAGTGACACGAACGTGCCACTAGACGAAATTCTACATAACAACAACAATTAGAAATGTGTGTTGCAGATTTTAAGAGGAGTAAGAGCCGCCCACCAATCCTTCATCCTCTTCTTCCCTTGTAGATGCTCAAACCGACAAGCAGACCTCCAGTACTGGTCGAATGAATGTTTTCTGGGCTACCCCCCTTTGTGGGTGGAATACGCATTCTCAGGATTCTTTCAATGAATCCATCTGGCATTTGCCTTTCTATTACTAGTTTTATGTACTCATCAACTTTAAATTACTACAGATGCTTATTCCCAGATATTGCTTCTTAAACCTGTTACAATAAATTCCAAGTTGAACTGTGCTTTGGAGTTTTCGTTAAACTGTAGGTCTTCCTATAAGTACTTGGTTAAGTAGTTCAAAGATCAGAGGAAGATAGAAGCACAGCAACTCCAGTAAGGTACTGTTCTTGGTAAAGTACTATGGTGTTTGGACCAATGTTTGAGGTGAGGCCAGCATATCTTTGCTTAACATTATTTCAGACAGGAAACAAAAGACCATTGCTTAGATCCATACATCATTATTTCTTACTGGTAGTTGATACTTGGCTTATTCCAATTGTGTAAGGAAGAAAAGAAATTAAGTTCATAATCACATAATGTAGTATTCAGGTTGTCACCTAACTCACTCACATTAGAAATGGCACACTCACAAGGTAATGAAATCATATCACAAACAGCAGAAAGACAAATTAGAGACAATGGCTGAAGTCAGAGTTGTCATATGCCAGAACTCTTAACCTTAAAAGAAGAACTAAATGTAAACAAGTGAACTGGGATTGGTGGAGAGATGATCCAATGGAGCTATATGAATAGCTTCGTGTGGTACACTGCAAAGGAGTTGTTACAACATTCAGCCATTATTTATTTGGGATGGTGAGCAGTGGCCATGCACATGTCACTCACTTAAAAAACATCAGGTATCAAAATTTATGTCAAACATACTCTATTTTTGACAAACATGTCAAACAGCACCATACAAGGTCAAATATTTGGCAAACATAACAAAATTTGACAGATTGTTCGATCATTTATAGTGGCCATTGAACAAGACAAGATTGAATATAACAGCATTTACATCTACCTAAACAAAAAAGTGAGAACCAACCATTTTTAGTTAGTTATCTCATTTTATTCCATTGGAATTTGAATGATCTGGTCAATATAAGTTAAGGCGGATGACTAGGAAAAACAACCCCATAATGTTTGGATAGAGCATTAGTAATGTCCTGCTTTACACAGAACATGTGGGTGGAACGTTGCAAAGCAATATGAAATGGGAAGAGTGTGCAACGATTGTGATAGGGAAGGCAAATGGTTGACTTTGGTTTATTAGGAGAATTTTGGAAAAGTATGGTTCATTTGTAAATGAAACTACATATAGGACTTTAGCACAATCTTTTCTTGAGTAATAGTTGAGCATTTGAGATCCACATCTAGTCAAATTAAAGGAAGACACCAAAGCAATTCAGGGACAGGTCCTAAATTCATTAGAGGTACGTGCAGACAACATGCTAGTATTATGGAGGTGCTTTGATAACTCAAATGGGAATCCTTGGAACAAAGGCAACTTCCTTTTTGAGAGCCACTACTGAGGAAATTTAGAGAACCAGCATCTGAGTCTGACTGCAGAACAACTCTACTGCTACCAACATAAATTTCATGTAAGGACCACAAATATCAGATGCAATACATTAGAGCCCATACAGAGGCATATAGACAGTCAGAAAAGGAAAGGACGTGACTAGTAGCGGTATAGGGTACCCTCAGCCGTCCCCCATACGGTGCCTTGCAAAGTATATATGTAGATGTAGATGAAACTTTAATTTATTAACATTCTTGGCATCAAGGACATCACTGAACATGCCAGCCACAGCAAGCATACACAAATAAGTAATATTATTTTGAATGACTAATGTAGGCTCTTCTGGAGTCCACAGAGCTTCTTTCTTTCAATTTCTCATTGAACTTTGAGATTCTGATAAATAACAGTGATGATTTCTTTGTGGCAATGAAAATGCAGAGCATTTCAATTCCAAAATTTGTGCATTTCAGCAATGTTTATTTTAACTGTAAACATTGAAATATTTCAAAAATTACACATCAGTTAAAAAATGTTATAATTCCAATTTATTTGTCCTGGGAATGTAAATGGAATTGGACCCCATTACTACAATAATAATAAAATAATAATTCTACAATTAATTTACATATTTTACTTGACACATTATTTGACATTTTGTCTACTGATACCAATTACTATTCCTTTGAGCACATATCAATGCATTTCATAGACAAGAATGTGTTTTTATCACACTTTTGTTCAAATTCTGTTGACAAAATCAATATATTAAATTAATCTGTTATACTATTAATCACGTTACACTCATCATCTTAGTATATAAAATAATCATTATCATCATAAACTAAAGGCTATGCCTTGTCGACTTAGCCACATCCCTCTCTCCATTGTTATCCTCTTCAATTCTTCATACGATTTTATCCCCATATCTTCTTTGATGTTATTAAAATACGTTGCTCTTGGCCAGCCTCTTGGTTTTTTCCCTAAAACTTTTCCTTCAAATACATTCTTTAGGAACTAGTTGTGTCTCATTATGTGCCCTATCATTTTTGATTTTCTTGTTCCTATATTATTTAGCAGCATTCTGTTCTTATTCACTTCTCTTAAGACCTGTTCATTACTTTTCCTATCTACCCAGCTTGTTTTTGTCATTCATCTTGATATCCACATTTCCCTGTTTCCAGTCTCTTTTTCTCTGCCTTTCCCAGGGTCCACGCTTCACATCCATGTGTTAAGACACTCCAGACAAAAGTTTTGGCAAACTTTTTCCTGCTTTCTATGCTTATATGATTGTCTCTTAGTAGATTCATTTTATTTTGGAAGGCTTGCTTTGCCAAGGCTATTCTTCTCTTTATATCAGTGATACATTTATTGTCATCAGTGATTGTGCTCCCCAAATAACAGAAGTTCTCAACCTGCTCTAGATCATCATTTAATATTAACTTTACCATTTTCTTTCATCTTCCCTACTACCATAGTTTTTGTTTTTTTCTTATTTTTAGATTAAATTCTCTTAGGATTTTGGCAGATTTTAGCAACATAAGCTCCATTTCCTTTACTGAGTCAGCAAGTACTACTATATCATCTGCAAAACGGATACAGTGTATTCTTTCCCCATTAATTTTAATTCCTTTGGTAAATCTTTTCAATTGTTTTTTCAATAAATAAGTTGAACAAATATGGTGATAATGGGCATCCTTGCCTTACTCCCCTCCTTATTTGTATATAAAATAATAACAATATAATTTGTGTTGCTATTCTTCATAATGACTACCGTATAATGCCATTGTCCGATATTATGTCTACCTTGTAAGACTGCTGTGTTTGTTACTTAAAACGTGTAAATACCTGCAGTGCATAGTCTAGTTACACTTGTAGTTACAGTTGGTGCTTGTGTACATAGGACAGCATTCCTTTGAATGACGTATAACCCTTTGGCTAACTGCCTCAATGTCTCTTGTCTCATTCGAAGTTATTAGAGTGTTTGTTCTATTCACAGCCTTGGCATCCCCAAACAACATTACTTTGGGCATATTTAGCTGTCCTCTTGTCTTCTACACATAAGTGCCTACCACTTAAGACTAGATTCTCACTCCTGCTAATCCATCCTTTGTACATAGGCCATCGTCATGCCGACCTCGGTGGAACCCATTACCTTTTTCCAGGCTACATTCATGTACATAACAACATCAACTCTTTCCTATAGTAATGCCGTGTTAAAAGTATTTCCCAAAAGAGAACCATCATGATGTCCTTCAGCAGTTCAAACTAATGGTTATGCTCCTTTGCTACTCTGGTCTTTCAAACAACACTCGTTAAGAAGTGTCTTTTATTGTTTATGCTTAGAGGCCTTACTGCAGCAGTGGAATGTTTACTTATTTCCCCAATTGTAAAAATAACTCTTAATGGCAGCATAATGTTTTCTCTCTAGCCTCATCATGTTACAGAGTCTCCACTCTATGCTACTTTTGATTTATTAGATGACACATTCAGTACCACCTAGCAAACCATTGATGTTAGCATAATTTCTGTCTGCGTATGACCAGTAGTGTAAATAGCTTGAAGTGGTGACTGAAGCATTACTACTAAATATAGAATGATTCAGTACTTTTAAATACACTATTCTATAGATTTAAAATTAAGTGAATTTCCATATTTTTGCACAATGAAGTAGTAATTGTGAATATTATCAAGAAAGGTCTTTTATGCAATGGTGTACATTTATGCTAATTATTGTTGACTCTCAGCTGTCACTCATTTGAATAAATTATATCAGCACATTACACATGTTTCATCATAGTGCTTTACTTTTATAATAGCCAATTGGTCACAGCACCTAGTGTTACTCTCCCTAATCTTTCCAGTTGTACATTTCATGGTGATGAGTGCGGTACCCGACACCAAGTATTGCTACACAGGGCCTTGCAAAATTCCTTGAGAAGACTTGCATGGATTGGGACCATCATCTTACTCAGCCCCACAGGAAAATGTGAAGAACAAGTGGACCTTATGGAAAGGAGAAAATTAATGATATTGTGGATGAGTGAAACAAAATGGAAAGGGAAAGGCATGAAGATATTAAGGAAGCAATACACACAGTATTGGCATGGTAATAACAAAAAGATGAAGAATGGTGTCAGTTTCATCATGAATAAAGATCTAGAAGGAGTCACTGACATTCAGTACATTAGTGAGCGAATAATAGAGATGACTGTACATTTAGAGAAGGAAAAAAATAACTTTTGAGCCAGTATATGCACCACACACTAGATGTTGTCAAAAGGATAAGAACCAGTTCCTTGATGATTTGGAAAAAGTCATTAGTTAAGAGAGAGTGATCATTATAGGAGACCTAAATGCACAGATTGGGACAGGTAGAACATGATATGAGAATGTAATGGGACCCCATGGATATGGTAGAAGAAATATAGAAGGTGAGCATCTCCTTGGCGTCTGTATGAGGAATGGGTTGGTGGTACAAAACAGTTGGTTTGAGAAGAGACAGAGCCATAAGATAACACAATAAAGTTGGGATGGATTACAAAATACTGTAACTGATTACATCATCACAGATGAAGAGAGGAGTGGAATAGTAACTGATGTCAGAGTAATCCCTAGTGAGAGCCTTGACAATGATCACCGTCTATTACTAGCGGACCTCAGAAACTTCAATGTGCCAAAAGTACAGAACAAGAAAGTGAAAGAAATCAAAGTATGGGAACTCCAGAGAACAGAGAAGAGAGCTGAATATCAGAACCGGATAGAAGCCCTGTTACCAAGAGATGGAAGGAAAAATGCAGACTAAGGTACACATTGATAAAGGAAGCCACTGAAGTTTGTGGGAAGACAAGTATGATGACGAGAGAGTAGGAAACACCTTGATGGAATGAAAGAGTGAGAGCAGTGATCAGGGAAAGAAATCTCTTCAGGAAAGAGAGGGATTGGGAGAAAAATAAACTGGAACTTATTAGAGATGAGGCAAAGATCAGAAACCTCAAACAAATGTACCAAATCAAGAAACTGGAAGTTAAAAGAACAGCTGCAGAAGAAAAGACCAAGGCATGGAAGATATTCACTCAGAAATTGGAGGAGAACAGTAGAGGCAATAAGAAATTGTTGAATAGGGTTATCAGATGTCAAAGGAAACCAATTAATATCATAAAAGCAGTTGAATATGAGAATGGAAATCTGGTTAGGGCAGAAAATGACATGAGAGAAGTCCTGAAACACCATTTTGACCACCTATTAAGCAGATCAGTTGAAGAACCAAATACAGAACTGGAAATCTACATTTACAATGAGGAAACTCACATCACCTGAACAGAAACAAAGGCAGCCTTAAAATCTATGCCTAAAGAAAAATCTTCAGGTGCAGATGAAGTGAACACAGACATGATAAAGGCAGCAGGTATCCAAAGCATACAATGGCTGCACCGAGTACTCAATGCCATATGGGCAGATAACAAAATACCTGCAGATTGGAGCAAGGGAATAATGATTCCCCTGTTTACGAAAGGAATCAGGTGGAAACGCACCAACTACAGAGGAATAACTCTATTGTCTCATGGGCTGAAAATACTTGAGAAGATCATAGAAAAGAGACTGAGAACTATAATAGATCCACAGCTGGAGAGAAACAATATGGCTTCAGAAGTAACAGATCAACAATAGATCTAATTTTTAGCACCCACATGTTGATGGAAAAGTAATGGGAGAAAGGTAAGAACCTAGTCATTGTATGCCTGGATATAGAAAAAGCCTATGATAGTGTTATAAGAGATAAGAAATGGGAATGCCTGAGGAAAAGAATGTGCCTGAAAGACTAATAAAAAAATTCAGATGTTGATAAAAGACTATACTACCTGTGTACGAATTGGGGAAGGATGATCATCACAGTTTGAGACAGAGTGTGGAGTTCAGCAAAGAAGTAAACTATCCTCACTGCTATGCACTACTGTTATGGATACTATAACAAAGAACGTCAGGAGAAGTCAAGTGAACTGAATTTTTTTTTCTTTTTTTTTTTTTGTGGTTTTAGGGCGCACAACTTCAATGGTCATTAGCGCCCTGACTACTCTAAGAATGCACCGCGAGGCACAAGTGGACAACAACAACTAAAAGGGAAAACACGATAAAAGACAGACGGACAGGCATAGGATTAAAAAACAGCATCATCAAATGTCCTGAGAGAGGTTTGTCAAATTGATAAAACGAAGAACACGAGCAACTGCTCGTGGGTCATCCGCTAAAATGGCATCGAAAGTACTTGGCAGGTTAAGATCTAGACGCAGTGTGTTAAAATATGAACAGGACATTAAAATGTGTCGAACCGTCAGCAAGTGCCCACATGGGCAGAACGGCGCCGGCACAGCCGTCAGCAGATGGCGATGGCTGAACCGGCAGTGTCCAATTCTTAACCGGGCTAAAACGACCTCCTCCCGCCGAGAAGGGCGTGAGGAGGACGTCCAAGCCACGGGAAGAGGTTTTAAGGCCCGAAGCTTGTTGTCGGTAAGTGCAGCCCAATCGGCATGCCACAGCGATAAAATGCACCGACAAATGACCCTGCTAAAATCGGACGAAGGGACACAACAAGAAACTGTCCGAGGCTGGAGGACTGCAGCCTTGGCCGCGGCATCTGCAGCTTCGTTCCCAGGGATACCGACATGGCCAGGAACCCACATAAAGCTAACCAGAGAACCGACGTCCACCAGCTGCTGAAGAGAGCGTTGGATCCGGTGTACGAAAGGGTGAACCGGGTACGGATCACTGAGGCTCTGGATGGCGCTCAGGGAGTCGGAGCAGATGACATAAGCAGAATGTCGGTGGCGGCAGACGTAAAGAACAGCCTGGTAGAGGGCAAAGAGCTCAGCTGTGAAGACCGAACAATGGCCATGGAGCCGGTATTTGAAACTTTGTGCCCCGACAATAAAGGAACACCCGACCCCGTCATTGGTCTTAGAGCCATCTGTATAAATGAAAGTCATGTTGATGAACTTCGAACGAAGTTCCAAAAAACGGGAGTGGTAGACCGAACCGGGAGTAACCTCTTTTGGGAGCGAGCTGAGGTCAAGGTGAACACGGACCTGAGCCTGGAGCCAAGGTGGCGTGTGGCTCTCGCCCACTCGAAAGGTTGCAGGGAGTGAAAAATTAAGGTGTTGAAGGAGGCGACGAAAGCGAACTCCAGGGGGTAGCAGGGCAGAGACATACAACCCGTATTGATGGTCGAGAGAGTCGTCAAAAAAGGAACGATAAGACGGATGGTCGGGCATTGACAGTAGCCGACAGGCATACCGACAAAGCAGTATATCGCGCCGGTAGGTGAGTGGCAATTTGCCAGCGTCAGCATGAAGACTCTCTACGGGACTAGTATAAAATGCTCCGATCGCAAGTCGTAAACCCCGATGTTGTATGGAGTTGAGGCGGCGTAAGATGGATGGCCGTGCAGAGGAGTATACGAAGCTCCCATAAGCCAGCTTGGAGCGGACAATCGACCGATATAGACGAAGTAGGACAGTTCGATCCGCTCCCCACGACATACTACTGAGAACACGGAGGACATTTAAAGAACGGGTACAACGGGCGGCCAAATAAGACACATGTGGAGACCAGCTAAGTTTCCTGTCAAATGTAAGGCCTAAAAATTTGGTTGTCTCCACGATTGGGAGAGCAACGGGACCGAGTCGTAAGGACGGTGGGAGAAACTCTTTGTAGCGCCAGAAGTTAATACAGACCGTCTTCTCGGCAGAAAAACGGAAGCCATTGGCGACACTCCAGGAGTAAAGACGGTCAAGAGAACGCTGAAGACAGTGCTCCAGGACACGTGTACACTGCGCGCTGCAATAGATGGTAAAATCGTCCACAAAAAGGGAGCCTGATACATCAGCTGGGAGGCAATCCATTATTGGATTGATCGCGATGGCGAAGAGAGCGACGCTCAAAACTGAGCCCTGTGGCACCCCATTCTCCTGGCGAAAGGTGTCGGACAGGACAGAACCCACACGTACCCTGAACTGTCGATCCATTAAAAAGGAACGAATAAAAAGAGGGACGCGACCGCGAAGGCCCCAAGTATGCATGGTGCGGAGAATGCCCGCCCTTCAACAGGTGTCGTAAGCCTTCTCCAAATCAAAGAACACAGCAGCGGTCGGGCGCTTCCGCAAGAAGTTATTCATAATGAAGGTCGACAAGGTAACCAGATGGTCAACAGTAGAGTGGCGCCTACGAAATCCACATTGTACATTGGTAAGTAGGTGTCGAGACTCGAGCAGCCAAACCAATCGAGAGTTAACCATTCGCTCCATCACTTTACAGACACAGCTGGTAAGCGAGATAGGTCGATAACTGGAAGGCAAGTGCTTGTCCTTCCCCGGCTTAGGAATCGGGACAACAATAGACTCGCGCCAGCATGTGGGAACATGTCCCTCAATCCAGATGCGATTGTATGTACGAAGAAGAAAACCTTTACCCGCAGGAGAAGGTTCTTCAGCATCTGAATATGAATAGAATCAGGCCCTGGAGCGGAGGACCGTGATCGGCCAAGTGCGTTTTCGAGTTCCCGCATGGTGAATGGGGCATTATAACTTTCACAATTCGAGGAGCGGAAGTCAGGTGGCCTAGCCTCCTCTGCCTGTTTGCGGGGGAGGAAGGCAGAGTGGTAATGAGCGGAGCTCGAAACCTCTGCGAAAAAGCGGCCGAAGGCATTGGAGACAGCCTCAGGGGCCACAAGGACGTCATTCGCGACCTTCAAGCCAGAAACTGGGGAGTGGACCTTAGTGCCAGATAGCCGGCGCAGGCTACCCCAGACAACAGAAGAAGGAGTAAAACTGTTGAAGGTGCTTGTGAAAGCAGCCCAGCTGGCTTTCTTGCTTTCTTTAATAATACGACGACACTGAGCACGTAATCGTTTATAATTAATACAATTCGCCACTGTAGGGTGGCGTTTAAAGGTGCGTAAAGCACGTCGACGAGCACGTAAAGCGTCTCTACATGCTGCGGTCCACCAGGGGACCGGTACGCGACGTGGAGAAGAAGTAGGGTGAGGGATGGAATATTCAGCAGCAGCGAGAATGACTTCCATGAGGTGTGCGACCTGACGATCACAGCTTGTGAAGGTTTGATCCTGAAAGGTCGCCCTGGAAGAGAAGAGCCCCCAGTCTGCCTTGGAGATGGTCCAACTAGAGGAGCACGGAGAGGGAGTATGCTGCAGGAGATGGATAACACACGGGAAGTGGTCGCTCGAATATGTATCAGCAAGTGCATACCACTCAAACCGGCGTGCAAGTTGGGGAGTACATATAGAGAGGTCTAAATGGGAATAGGTGTGAGATGTGTCCGAAAGAAAAGTAGGGGCGCCAGTATTGAGGCAGACAAGATTGAGCTGATTGAAAAGGTCTGCTAACAAGGAGCCCCTTGGGCAGGATGCTGGAGAGCCCCAAAGGGGATGGTGAGCATTGAAGTCTCCAGTTAACAAAAATGGTGCAAGTAGCTGAGCAATAAGTTGCATCATGTCTGCCCTGGTAACGGCAGATGACGAGGAAGTGTAAACGGTACAAAAGGAAAACGTAAAAGTGGGGAGAGTAATGCGGATGGCAGCTGCCTGCAGGCCGGTGTGCAACGTGATGGGATCGTAGTAAATATCATCCCGGACCAGCAACATAACCCCTCCATGAGCTGGGACACCTACCACAGGGGGTAGGTCAAAACGCACAGAGGTGTAGTGTGCCAAGGCAATTTGATCGCATGGGCGTAGCTTCGTTTCCTGGAGGGCTACGACGAGCGGACGGTGCAAGCGGAGCAGCAACTTCAAGTCCTCTCGGTTGGAGCGAATGCTGCGAATATTCCAGTGAATAAGTGCCATCGTAAGAAAAGGAAGATGAAAAAAGGGGTCACCTCGAAAGCCGCTGAGGGCATGGCTTCGAGCGAGCACCGCCGCCGCTATCAGTAGGCGGACAGTCATCGTCCATTGGGTCCATAGGTTCATCGGCATCTCGGGAGGATGGCCGGGAGGGGGAGCTTCCTCCGCCGGTGAACGGCCAGATGTACGGCTACCAGCGGTGCGGCCAGGCGAAACGGATGACGGCCTGGGGCGGCAACCGCTGGGTGGCGCAGGAGAAGCAATGCGCCGTGGCGGAGAAGGAGAACTGTGCTTCCTATGAGCCATTTTGGAAGGACGTTTGGTGGAAGTACCGGTCGAAGGCTGGGAGGTCGAGGAACGTAGGAAGTCTGCACGGGATGGTTCCTTCTTGAAGGCCCGTGCATCTGACTTCGGGGTCTTCGTCTTAGCAGAAGCTGATGAAGGGGCTGGTGTCTGTGGGGTGATGGGAGGAAGAGGAGACGTCAACCGCGCGATCTTAGCACTGGCTGAACGGACGACCGTGGTGCTGAAGGTCAGATCGCATGTCTGGGTTGCTACCTCCCTGGTAGTCCGAGGAGAGGCGAGGACAGTACTGTATTTCCCCGCTGGGAGCAGCGCGGGCTTCCTACTAGCCAATAGCTTGCGAGCAGCCGAGGTGGACACTTTCTCTTTGACCCGAATTTCTTGGATACAGCGTTCTTCCTTATAGACAGGACAGTCACGGGAGGATGCGGCATGGTCACCCTGACAGTTCACACAACCAGGAGACGGAGGTGGACAGTCACCCTCATGGGCATCCCTGCCACAAGTGACACATTTAGCCGCATTGGAACAAGACTGTCGAGTGTGATTGAAACGCTGACACTGGTAGCAGCGCGTAGGTGTCGGGACATAGGGGCGAACAGAAATAACCTCGTAGCCCGCCTTGATGCACGATGGCAGCTCAACACTATCGAAGGTCAAGAAAAGTGTCCGGGTCAGTACAACGTCATTGTTGACCTTTTTCATGACCCTATGGACAGCCGTCACGCCCTGCTCAGCGAGGAAAGATTGAATCTCCTCGTCAGTCAATCCGTCGAGGGAGCTAGTATAGACTACACCACGAGACGAATTCAAAGTTCGGTGGGCCTCCACCCGGACAGGGAACGTGTACAGGAGTGTGGCCCGAAGCAGTTTTTGTGCCTGAAAGGCACTCTCAGTTTCTAGTAATAAGGTACCGTTACGCAACCTGGTACAAGATTTGACAGATCCGGCTATGGCATCTACGCCCTTCTGGATAACGAAAGGGTTGACAGAGGAAAAATCATTTCCATCCTCAGATCGAGAAACGACGAGGAACTGTGGGGCAGGCGGTAGTACTTTTGTCACTGGTGGCTGGTCACGTTTCCGTTTTTGGGCAGAAGTCGAAAGCGATGGAGTAGAATCCATTTCGGAGGAATCCCCCATGATTGCCAGCGTCTCCGATGGTGCGCTCCTTCCTTGTGGGGACCCTCTCAGAGGGCACTCCCACCTTAGGTGAATGTTTACACCTCAGGTCACACCTCCCGAGAAACAGACGGAGGGACCAATCGGCATGGTCAAAAGGTATCAGCTCAGGCAATCACCCCTCCCCGGGCCTGGCCTTTACCAGGGGGTATGCGCTTGCCTTACATGTCTACCCAGGGCGGGGACTTACGCGTTACCCCGTCACCGGCTACGTGTGCGAACGCGTGGGTCGGCCTTCAGGCACGCACAGGGAGGAAGGAAGAAGAGGAAAAAAAGAGAGAGAGGGAGAAAGAGGACAGACTGTCTCAAACGCCGGGGCGGAGACCAGAGAAGGCAAGGAGAAGAAGGCAATGAGAAAGCAAGGAGAAGAAGACAATGAGAAAGCAAGGAGAAGAAGGCAATGAGAAGGCAAGGAGAAGAAGGCAATGAGAAGGCAAGGAGAAAAAGGCAATGAGAAAGCAAGGAGAAGTCAAGGGAAAGAGTAAGGAAGACAGTGAGGTGGAGAAGAGCAAAGAAAGGAACCAACAAAAGGAAGGAAGAAACGAGAAGTGAAAAACCAGAAAGACCACAATTATAGGTCGTGGAACCGTCCGTCTCCGGACGCAGGTGCTAACTACCCCCGTGAGGGGGATGGACTCCTTTTAGTCGCCTCTTACGACAGGCAGGAATACCTCGGGCCTATTCTAATCCCCGGACCCGCAGGGGGGGGAACTGAATGTATTTGCCTTTGGTGATGACATCATGATATCGGGTGAAACTGAGGAGAAAGTGCAGATCAGACTCTATGAATGGAAATCTCAGTTCCAGAAATGTAACCTCAACATCAGCAAGACCAAGAGAGTAAAGATGGCTGTCAACAGAGATGGGCAACCAGCACGTGTAAAACTATGAGGCCACTGACTAGAGTATGTGTTGACAGTTTTCCTTACCTTGGAAGTGTAATGGCCAGTCATAATTTGGTCAGAAATGAAATCACCAACAGAATGCAAAAAGGAAATGAATTCTACTAACAAGTAAGATCACTTTTATGGGTTGACCTCACTCCAAAACCAGCCTAATTGATGATGTTTAACAACTATTTCATACCAATATTGACCACTGGTATTGAAACATGTACCCTCACAAAAAGAGAATCATCAAGGCTGCAAGCATCAGATATAAAATTTCTTAGATCCACCATCCAGAAGACAAGGATGGACATGTTAAGGAATAAAGACATCCAAATTAGATCGAGTTGGCACATACAGACTTCGATGGTACGGGCATGTGATGAGAATGGAGCCAACTAGAACAACTAAATTAAATTTGAAAAGACAGGTGGATGGGAAAAGTCCACAAGGAAGACCTCATTCTCAATGGATGGACTTGATTAAAGCTGATTTAGTGACCAGAGGATGGACTGTGGATGATGTTCTCTGTGAACAGGTGTATTTGCACAGGATGAAGTGGAAGAGGCTCATTACCAGTACCCAGGAAACTGGAACTGTTAAATCATTATGATATCTAAGTATTGCAACCATGCATGTGTCACTCTGCACCCAACATCAGCAAAGATGATGTAAGTCCAAACGAATCCCCAAAGTCTGTGCTCTGCACACCATTCCCAGTTGAATTGACGTACTTTTAAGAGCCAATGCAAACCACCTCATGCAATGACAAAACTAGATGTTCATTTATTTTAAGTAAAAAATTATATTCCTTGATAAATTTTAAACCTAACTAAATGACAATTACAGTTATACACATACAAAAACAATTTAATTACATTAGCTTCTCATCATCCCTACTGAGCCTGCTGATTGATTGCCCTTTCCCAACCTCCACATACCTTGATGACGCCAAGTGCTTGTAGTACATCCTGGTGTGAAATTTTAAGTGCCTCCTTATACTTTCAATTCCTTTGAGCACTATTAAGGTCACCATAACACAAGATATAAATAACCCATGAATATTTTAATATTAAACATGTATTACTTCATAATTTTATGCATAATTGTGTATCTATTATGTACAGTAATTATGAGTGAAACAGCTCCTCTGTGATGGAGTCTGGGGTAATTCTCACATACAAATGAATAGTTTTTTTGTTTGCTACCAAGCATCCCGTACAATTTTATTCTTGCTTTTCTACCTTCTTCTTCTAATGGCAACCATATTGTCATATAACTTAACTCCACCCTATACTTCATCATAAAATCAGTGCCCCACACAACATTTTTTCTTAAGATGTTAGCGCAAGAGAAGTGTATGATGAATTCCTTTTAAAAGATTGTGAAATTGAAAAGATGTCTGTGGAATGTCTATGATGTGAATATCTGGCATCAGGCTTAGGAACAAGGAGGGAGAACACGTCCTAATTTGACAGAAATGGAGGGTTCTATTAATTCCAAAGGAATACTTTGTTGTAGCTACAGATATTTAAAGCATTAACATAGATTTAAGGCCAAAAAATGTTGGTGAAGGTGATGTGATGTTTACCTTATCGGCTGAGATAGTGGAACTGTTAGGTCGGCAGAATCAGATGAATTGTTTTTGGAGGAGGATGAAAAGGGTGTTATAAATAATTATATTTTATGTGTAGCTGGTAAAATTACTGAGAGTAATACAACAGAAGAAAAGATGAGTACATTAAATTCTGTCAAGAGCATTGAGTCAGACTTTGAATGACGAAGTCAAAATATACTGTAGTACAAAAGATTTAGACAAGTATACTAAAGAATAATGGTGTTTATGTAGTCAAAATTACAGACATCAGAAGGTTATGTGAGATTTTGAAAAGGCCAAGATAGGGAAGGAAATTGATAACAGAACCAAGGATGGAGGAATTACTTCATGAATTAATGGAAAGAGATAACACGGCTCAAGACTCTTTGATAGAGGAGATGAATACAGAGTAGGTGCACAAAAATAGAAAAGAACCAATGAAGAGAAAAACGTATGGAGGATGAAGAAATGGAAAATGTACAGACAACCTTAGGAAAAGATGTTTGTAACAAGAAAATACATGCATTTATCGGTTCTGAGAGCAAGGTATTGTCAATGTTCAAAAATTTGTTAAATAGGCATAAGACCAATAAATTAGTAATTTTTGGTGTCACTGGTGTAATAAATAGTACTGCAACAGGTGGGTTGTGCAAAAGCATAACAGAAGAAATGTTAGTGGAATTGCAAAGCCATTGACTTCAGTTCACAATGAGTTGCTTTATTGTGAGGAGATTAATAAAAGATGTTGTGTTGATCACTAGTTTTATGATGAAGTATAGGATGGTGTTAAGTTATAAGGAAAAGTGGTTAAAACATGAAGAGGAAGGTAGAGAGGAAGAATAAAATTCTACAGCATGGTTGGTGCCAAACAGGAAACCACACATTTTCATGTTACAACTGTCCCAGGCTCAAGAACAGATGAGTTGTTTCACTCATCATAATGGTGGATAATGTATATACAATTATGCATGAAGTTATTAAGTACTACATGCTTAATAAAAAAACATAAATGGGATATGTATGTTTTGTGTTATGGTGATCTTAATAGTGCGAAATGGACTGCAAAGAATAAGGAGGCACTTATAAATTTGCACCAGGAGATATTACAAGTACTCGGCATAATCTGAAGTGTGTGGAGTATCGCAAACAGCAAGAGGTTAATCAGTTAAAGTAGGCATAATGAGGAGCTAATGTAATTCAACTGCTTCTGTTTATGTATAATGGTAATTGTCATTTTTTTAGTTTTAAAATTTCTCAAGGGTTATAAATGGTTACTCAAAATAAATGTACATCCAATTCTGTCAACGCATTAGTTGGTTGCAGTGTCTCTTATATGTGTGTCAATTCCACTAGAGATGGTGTGCAGAACAAGAAGTTTTGGGATTCCTTCAGACTTAGTATCCAGGGGGCTGCTTTGTGATCCAATTTTGACACATTCTACATCATGTTTGCTGATGGTGGGTGCAGAGTGACACATGCACGGCTGCAGTAGTTAGGTACATAGCATCAGGTACCACACTCATCACCATGATATGTGCAGTTGGAAATAGTGGGGAGAGCAATACCATGTGCTGTGACCATTTGGCTATTATAAAAGTGAAGTGCTGCAACAAAATATGTAATATTGCAAAACACCATGGGCTGGTATAAATTATGCAAGTAAGTGAAAGCAGAGAGTCAACACCAATTTGCATAAAGGAATACCATTGCATAAAAAACCTTTCATGATAATATTAAAAATCGCTACCTCTTTATGCAAAGGTATGCAACTTTAAATCTATAGCATAGTGTATTTACAAGTACTCGATCATTCTATTGTCAGTAGTAATCCTTCAGTCACCACTTCAAGCTATTTACACTACTGGTCAAACACAGAAAGAAATTATGCTAACATCAATAGTAGGCTAGGTGGTACTAAGCGTCTCATATAATAAATCAACTGTAGTGTTAAGTAGAGATTTTGTAATGTGATGAGGCTAGAGAATACACATAACATTGCCATTAAGAGTTGCTTGTTAGGACTGGATAAATCAGGAAGTTTTCCGCTGTTGCAGTAAGGCCCTGAACTGTAAACAATAAAAGACACTCCTTAACGAGTGTTGTATGAAAAACCAGAGCAGCAAATGAGCATAACCAATAGTTTGAACTGCTGAAGGATGCCAGAGATGGTTCCCTTTCAGGAAATGAATTCAACTTGGATTTAGTATAAAAAAATGTTGATTGTGCTGTGTATGTGGACAAAGAATGGGGAAACGGTAATGGATTAAACTGAGCTCGACATGAAAAGGGCCTGTGGATAAAGGATGGATTAGCAGGAGTGAGAATCTGGCCTTAGGTGGTGGGCAAAGTGAAGAGGCCAGCTAACAGCTACAAATATCGAAAGCTGTGTTGTTTGCAAAGACTAAGTTTCTGAACAGAACAACTACTCTAATAACTTAGAATGAGAAAAGAAATATTAATGCAATAAGATAACAATTATATGTCAGTCCAACAAATTCAACCCTATGTACACTAGCAACAACAGTAACTACAAGCATAACTAGATTCTATACTGCAGGCATTTACTCATTATAAATAAGAAATAAGGCAGTCCTACAATGTAGACATAATATCAGATAATGGCACTGCACAGCTATCATCACCAGTAACAACACAAATTTCATTATTATTATTTAATATGCTACACTGATAATTGTTTACATTAAATGTATGATACCAGAAAATTACTACATACATAGACTAATACAGGAAGCCATTCATAGTTAATAGTATATCAAATTAATTTAACATATTGATCTTGTCAACAGTATTTGACTGAAAGTAAGATACATACACATTCTTGCCTATGAGAAGCATACATCTGTATCAGTAGACATGGTATCAAATAATGTTTCATGTAACATATGTAATTATTAGTACAGGAAAGGGGTCCAATTCCATTTACATTTACATCTACATTTCCAGACCATTTTCACTAAATTTCAACTGCATGCAATCTATCAAAGTATTGCAAAAAGTGCCATACGTGGTAGGGAACTAATAGGGATCCAATTGGTTATCTTTGGTGACATTCGTGGGCATGGCAGTGGGAGATGTGGTCTTGGGAGCTGCTGGAATATGCAAGGAACAGTTATGTTATGGCCATCAGACGGAGAGCTGGTTTAGTTTTTCTGATGCGTGACTGAATATTTGATTATGACCATCATAAAATTTTATTTTTCATGATGGGGAGACTAGCCAAGTCATATATTAGGAACAGAGACTTACGATTGTGACTCTGGCTGACAGAGCATGTGTCTGTATTGCACATTATATGAACTGTAGTTTATGCATCTGATGTGGGGTTAGAAGACCTGGTGTATAAACTCACTTAGCAATTTAAGCACATTAAGTTAAGACTACCATCACTTGTGTGCTGTTACTTGTGTTGAAAATGGGACATTCTTACTAAATGGACTCGCAGCTTTGTCTCATTAATGACCACAATTCAGTAGGAAGCTATATCTAGCTAAAACTAGTTTCATAAAATATGAATCTGGAGTAAAGCATATGTCATTACTGCAATTTTCCTAATATGTTACGTTTAATAACCTTTAACTTGCGTTATGTGTCTGCCCTCAACCATTTCATGGCAGGATTACCAGGGCAGTGGACTGATTGGTCACTACCATATTAGGGTGTAAAGAAGACCTTCTATGCCACTATCCTGAAAAACCAACAAGCCAAATTTTTATCTAACAGAGCATTAGCCCAAGAAAGTTAATTCACAAATGGGGTGTTTCTCGCCTCGAATGTGGACCTGAATTCTTTTAGTTCTGAATTTACAAGCCAGAATCAGTTGTCCTGGTCCTGAGAGGTGTAGCCAGTTTTGTATAGGGGCTTCGAGCTTCGAAACATTCAGCAGCAGTAGTACACAGAGTTGTTAGTGATACTAAGCAGTGCAAGAGGGAAGATGCTGGCATAATGGAAGTGCATTTAGTGTCATCAGCTTCAGCAGAGGAGACCAACAGTGCAGACTGGGACTACAACCATGAGAGCTTCAGAGTCTTCATCATCAGCAGATCCAGTGACAGCAGACTATTCACTTTTTGGTGACATCATGAGAGCTAAGGCAATCACCATAGGAGAATAGGTAAATACTGGTGACAAAGATGTCAATGTATGTACCTTTGCTAGTCTACCATCAGGAACTGAAGACGTCACTTTCAAACTGTCACTGAACACTTGTGGTTTGGAGAACAATAGTCTGCCGGATAGCTTGAAGTCAGATTGGGAAGTTTATATTTGTAAGTTCCAATTACTAACGTGTTGTAGATAATGGGGCTCTACAGTTCAGTATGGGAAAAATGCAGACTGATCTATCAAATGAAATTTTAATTGTAAAAACAAACTACATTCAAAGACAGATGAAGGACATTAAAATGGTTATAGATGGTATAATTGACATGAAGTTAGCTCAAATCAGAACCATAATGTACAAAATTAGAGACGAAGTATGCCACATGGATGAGAAAACATATTATGTTAAAAAGTCAATGAAGCTAAAAGTGGAAAAGGATGCATTAATAATTCAAGGGTGGTGTTAGTAACTGTTTGCTGAAGCTGAATGCACTTTTGGGGAAAACACGAGATGTACTTCACAATATGCCTAAGAGAACTGTAAATTGCAAATTGGTCTTTGGAAAAACTCAGTTGGGTTTGGAGGAGATGAGCTTGAAAGTAGATGTGTTAGTGATGGATGGGGTATTCACTATAATAAATGTACCATGTGGTGGACCAGGATCTTCAAGATGCTTTCCTAACAAAGGAAAGAGCCATCTGACAGGTAAAGACAGCTGCACACCATGATGTCTGATGAGTGAAAAATAAAACTAGTAAAAAGACAATTAAAAAGAAAATGTGCAACAGTAGGCAAAATTGTTAAATGACTTGTTTACCAGTTATGAGGCAGTTGAAAAATGTTTTGTAAATAGCTTCTGGAGTTTATCATAACAGACAAAACTTCAAACAAGTTCTTAAATGAGCCAATTTATAGACACAGCAATAAAATAATGAGAAAGTTCAGTGTATTTTAAACATAGCTGCACAACAGCAACATTTCCACATAATAAAATTATAAACAGCCGACCAGTTGCAATGGATAAAGAAATCTTTACCTAGGTTTCAACAAATTTAAATTAGTCTTCTTCAGAAGGTGGCAATTTTACATTAGTATGGACTGATGTATCATCGTCATTTTTACAAATATCTGCATAGATCCATTTGTCCAGTGTATGAGAGTGTAGTTTAGTGTATGAGAAGTGACTAAACTGATGCACAAACTTGACCACTGGATGTTCTAACTGAAATTACAATAGTCAAGTAACGATTTCCAGAACTGATGCAATGGGACTTAATACACAGCCCAACCAACCCAGTAGCCAAATTCTTGGAATTTGTAGTGAAACCGGAAACCACAAGGTTTCACCAGCAAGCAAGGGAATAGGAACTACAGGTAAATATTAATTAAAACAAAAGGAATCGATCAAAACTATTTCACAGGCACAGTAGTAATAATGAAAAAAATTAAAGGGGGGAATAATGAGGCAGAAAATTTTAGACATCATGACAGGGAGTAAAGGTTTGAACAACCAGCAATGCAATGACATCATAATGACAACAGGAGAGCAGAAAACTAGATTCCTCTGCATCTCAGGTCCAGATATGTCGATCTAAACCAGTATGGAAAAGGACAAGATGGGTAGCAAATCCAAAAAAATATAATCAGTTAGAAAGCAAGGTTGAAAGTATTAAAATGGAGATTGTAAAGGAGGGTAATAAAGCAGGGACAAATCAGATGCAGATTAACAGCAAGGAAAGAGAAATACATGGGAAAGATGTATCAAATGAAAAGAAAATCAGAGTAAAAGATGTATCTGATTCAGGGGACGATGAGGCTAATGGTGGAAAACTTTTGAAAAACAATCAGTTTCGAGACCAGAAGCAGATACGACCTTGGAAGAGATTTACCGTACTCTCATCTCATCGAATCAGACTTTGAATGACGAAGTCAAAATAGATTGTAGTACAAAAGATTTAGACATACCTAAAAACAAAGATGATGTGACTTACCAAATGAAAGTGCTGGCAGGTCGACAGACAGACAAACAAACACAAACATACACACAAAATTCAAGCTTTCGCAACAAACTGTTGCCTCATCAGGAAAGAGGGAAGGAGAGGGAAAGACGAAAGGATGTGGGTTTTAAGGGAGAGGGAAAGGAGTCATTCCAGTCCCGGGAGTGGAAAGACTTACCTTAGGGGGAAAAAGGGACGGGTATACACTCGCACACACACACATATCCATCCACACATATACCACATATATGTGTGGATGGATATGTGTGTGTGTGCGAGTGTATACCCGTCCCTTTTTCCCCCTAAGGTAAGTCTTTCCACTCCCGGGACTGGAATGACTCCTTTCCCTCTCCCTTAAAACCCACATCCTTTCGTCTTTCCCTCTCCTTCCCTCTTTCCTGATGAGGCAACAGTTTGTTGCGAAAGCTTGAATTTTGTGTGTATGTTTGTGTTCGTTTGTGTGTCTGTCGACCTGCCAGCACTTTCATTTGGTAAGTCACATCATCTTTGTTTTTAGGTATATTTTTCCTTCGTGGAATGTTTCCTTCTATTATAACCATATCATTAAAAAGATTTAGACAGGTATACTAAAGATGAATGGTGTTTATGTAGTCAGAATTACAGACATCAGAAGGGTATTTCAGAGTTTGAAAAGGCTAAGATCAGGAATGAAATTGATAAGAGAACCAGACGTGGAGGAATTACTTCATGAATTAATGGAAGGAGATAACAAGGCTCAACACTCTTTGATAGAGGAGATGAATACAGTGCAGGTACACAAATATAGAAAAGAACCCATGAAGAGAAAAATGTTTGGAGAATGAAGAAACAGAAAATGTTCAGCCAATCTTAGAAATAGATGTTTGTGACAAGAAAATACGTGCACTTATAGGTTCTGAGAGCAAGGTATTGTCAATGTTCGAAATTTGTTACATAGGCTAAAGGCCAAGAAATTGGTAATTTTTTATGTCACTGGTGTAAAAACTAGAACTGCTACTGTTGGGTTGGGCAAGCCCGTAGCAGAAGAAATGTTAGTAGAATTGCAAAGTCATTGATTTCAGTTCACAATGCGTTGCTTTATTGTGAAAAGATTAATAAAAGATGCTGTGTTGAGCACTGATTTTATGATGAAGTATAGGCTGGTACTAAGTTATAAGAAAAAGTGGTTAAAATTAGAACAGGAAGGCAGAAATGAAGTATAAAATTCAACAGGAAGCTTGGCGGCAAACAAAAAACAACACATGCATGTTATAACTATCCCAGAGTCAATTAGAGATGAGCTGTTTCACTCATTTAACAGTGCATAATTTATATACAATTATACATGAAGTTATTAAGTATTACATGCTTAATATAAAAACATTCATGGGGTACTTATGTTTTGTGCTATGGTGATTTTGATAATGCTAACAGGACTGTAAAGAATAAGGAGGCACTTATAAATTCGCACCGGGAGGTATTACAAATAGTCGTCATAATTTGAGGGGTGGGTAGTTTGGCGAGCAGCAAGAGGTTAATCAGGACAAGTAGATATAATGAGGAGCTAATGTAATTCACTTGTTTTTGGGTGTGTATAATAGTAATTGTCATTTTTTTAGTTTTAAAATTTTTCAACAGATATAAATGGTTGCTTAAATTAAATGAACATCCAATTCTGTCAACACATTAGGTGGTTGCATTGCCTCTTATGTGTGTTGATTCTATTGGGGATGGTGTGTAAAACACGAATTTTGGGGATTCCTACAGACTTAGTATTCCGGAGGCTGCTTTGTGATCCAATTTTGACACATTCTACATCATCATTGCTGATGGTAGGTGCAGAGTGACACACACATGGTTGCAGTACCTAGCATTGGGTACCACACTCATCACCATGAGATGTGCAACTGGAAAGAGTAGGTAGAGCAACACCAGGTGCTACAACGAAATATGTGATGTGACGAAACACCATGGGCTGGTATAGATTACACCAGTAAGTGAAAGCTGAGAGTCAACAGTCATTTGCATAAAGGAACACCACTGCATAAAAAACATTTCATCATAATATTAAAATTGCTACGTGTTTGTGTAAAAGTATGCAAGTTTAATTCTGTAGGATAATGTATTTGTAAGTACTGGAACATTCTATAGTTAGTAGTAATGCTTCAGTCACCACTTCAGTCTATTTGCACTACTGATCAGACAGACACAAATAATGCTAACATCAACGGTGCACTAGGTGGTACTGAATGTGTCATCTAACAAATCAAATGTAGCATTAAGTGGAGATTTTGTAACATGGTGAGGTTGGAGAGAAACCATTATGCTGTCATGAAGATTTATCTGGGGAAAAGTGGGAAATATTTCACTGCTGCAGTAAGGCACAGAAATGTAAACAATAAAATACACTCCTTAATGAGTTTTGTGTGGATAACGGCAGCAGGAAAGGAACACAACCATTAGTTTGAATTGCAGAAGGATGTCAGGAATCTTTCCCTTTCCGGAAATGTGTTCAACATTGATTTAGCATAGAAAACTGTTGACTGTGCTATGTATTTCTACAAAGGGTGGGCAAACGGTAATGGGCTCAACCGAGCTCAACAAGACGAGGGCCTATTGACTAAGGATGGATTAGAAGGAGTGAGAATCTGGCCTTAAGTGGTAGGCATTTACATGTAAAATGCCAACAGCCTGGCTAACAGCTACAAATATCCAAAGCTGTGTTGTTTGGAAACACCAAGGCTCTGAACAGAACAAACACTCGAATAACTTAGAATGAGATTAGAAATATTCATACAGTAAGCATAATGGTTATATGTCAACCAATGAATGCAATCCTATGTACACAAGCACCAACTGTAACTACAAGCATAACTAGACTCTATACTGTAGGAAGTTACACATTATACATAACAAATAAGGCAGACCTACAAGGTAGGCATAATATTAGGTAATGGCATTTCACAGCAGTCATTATCACCAGTAGTGATAGAAATATTATTAATATTTAATATGCTATGATGATAAGTGTTTATATTAATTGTCTCATACAAGAAAAATACTACAGATACCACACTTATACAGGAAGTGGTATGTAGATAATCATATGCCAAATTAATTTGACATTTTGATGTTACTGACAGTATTTGATTGAATGTGTGAAAAATACACATTGTTGCCTATGAAAAGCACACATCTGTGCTTAAAGGAGTAGTAATTAGTATGATTAGACATGTAACATATATAAATTAGTTGTAGAATTATTAGTGAAGGAATGGGGTCAAAATCCATTTAAAATTACATTTCCAGGTTGGTTCCACTCCATTTCAACTGCAAGAAATCTGTCAAAGTGTTGCAAAAAGTGCATTATGTGGTAGTGATCTAATAGAGCCCCCATTAGTTATCTTTGGTGACTTTGGTGGACATGGTGGTGGGAGAGGTGTGTCTTAGGAGTTGCTGGAAAATGCACACACAAGTTATGTTATGGCCATCAGACAGAAAGGGCTGCTTTGGTTTTTTCTGACATGAGACTGAATATTTGATTATGACCATCATAAACTCATATTTTTTAAGATCGGGAGTCCAGCCAACTCAGAGATTACGAACAGAGACTTAAGTTTATGACTTTGGCTGACAGAGCTTGTGCATGTATTGCACTTTATATGGACTTTAGTTTATGCTCTGAGGGTGGGGTTATAAGACCTGGTGTATAAACACACTTAGCAATTTAAGCATATTAAGTGAAGACTACCATCACTCACATGCTGCCACTTATGTTGAAAATGGGACATTCTTACTAAATGACTGACTGTTTTACTTCATTAAGGACCACAATGCAGTAGGAAGCCATGTCTTTCTGAATTAACCAGTTACATTAAATATAATTCTGGGGCATAGCATATGTTATTACTGCAATTTTTTCTGATAAGTTGCATGTAATAATGTTTAGCTCACATTGTATATCTGCCCTCAACTATTTCATGGCATGATTACCAGTGCAGTTGACTGATTGGTCTCTACCATATTAGGGTGTAAAGAAGACTGTGTATACCACAACCCTGAAAAAACTATGAGCCAAGTTTTTAACTAACAGAGTTGTGCATTGGGCCATGACAGTTAAGTCACAAATGGGGTCTTTCTTGTCTGGAATGTGGTCTTAAATTTATTTAGTTCTGAATTTACAATGAAGAATGTGTTGTCCCGGTCCTGAGAGGTGTAGACAATTTTGTATAGGGGCATCGAGCTTAGAAAGATTCAGCAGTAGTAGTAGTACACAGAGTTGCCAGCTATATTAAGCAGTAGAGGAGGGAAGATGATGGCACAATGAAAGAGCACTGAATAAGTGTATCACCTTCAGCATCAGAGATCAACAGTGTAGAAATCAGCTACAAACATGAGAGCTTCAGCATCATCATCAGCAGCAGCAGCAGATCCAGAATCGGCAGAAATTAAAATCAATGTAGATGTTATGATTGAGTGGAAGTTTAATCAAATCAGAGCCAAAATTGACAAAATTCCCAATGAAGAAGGCTGCGTGAATGAGAAAATAAATCATGTTAAAAAGATCAATGGACCTAAAAGTGAAAAAGATGCATGACCATTGAGGGGTGGTGTTAATTACTCTTTTCTAATGCAGAATTCACTTTTGAAGGAAACACAAGATGTGATTCAAAATGTGTCTGAAAAAACTGTAAATTGCAAAATGGTCATAGGAAAAAATTCAATGGAGTTTGGAGGAGACGAGTTTGAAAGTAAATGTGTTAGTGATTGATCAGGTCACCACATTAATAAATGTACCATGTGGTGGACCAGGATCTTCAATATGCTTTCCTAACAATGGAAAGTGCCATCTGACAGATTTTCTTGTAGCATGTAAAGACTGCTGCACACCAGGAATGTCTGATGTGTGAATAATAAAACTAGTGGGAAAAGCAGTTAGAAAGATATGTGCAACAGTAGGAAAAACTGTTCAATGACTTGTTTAGCATATATGAGGAATTTGAAAAATGTTTTGTAAATAAATCCTGGAGTGAGGCAAAACAGACGAAACTTCAGAACAAATTCTTAAATGGACCAATTTACAGACATAGCAATACATTAATGAGAAAGTTTTGTGTATGTAGAGTAGCTAAACCCATGCACAAAGCTTGACTGCTGGATGTTCTAACTGAAATGAGAATGCTCAAGTGACAATTTCCAGAATCGATGCAATGGGACTTAATACACAGCCCAACCAACCCAGTAGCCAAATTATTGGAATTTGTAGTGAAACTGGAAACAACAGGGTTTCACCAGCATGCAAGGGAATGGGAACTACAATGTATATTTTAATTAGAACAAAAGGAATCAATACAACATATTTCACAGGAGCATCAGTAATTATGGAAATAATTAATAACGGGGGAATATAGAGGAAGAAATTTTAGACATCGGGACAAAGAGGAAAGGTTTAAACAACCAGCAATGCAAGGACAACGTAACCACAACAGGAAAGCAGAAAACTAGATTTCTCTGCATCTCAGGTCCAGAGATGTCAATCTAAACCAGCATGGTAAAGGACAAGATGGGTAGCAAATCGAAAAATATATAGTGAGTTACAAAGCAAGGTTGAAATAATGAAAATGGAGATTGTAAAGGAAGGCAAAAAAGTAGGGACAAATCAGATGCAGAGTAACAGCAAGGAAAGAGAAATACATGGAAAAGATGTATCAAATTAAAAGAAAATCAGAATAAAAGATTTATTTGATTCAGGGTATGATGAGGCTATTGGTAGAAAATATTGAAAAACAATATTGGTACGAGTTTCGAGACTAGAAACTGATACAACCTTGGCAGAGATTGACCATAATCTCATCTCAATTGATATATAATCCAACAGCAGTAATCACTGCAATGTTGGTTGTAACTCAGTGGATGCATCGATGGATGTTCAGGAAGGAAGTGATAGTGATTCATATGTTGTATTGACGGATGTAGAGAAGGTTGGATTTATGTTGATAGATGTAATTCAATCATTGTCAAAGGGAAGTATTTCAGAGAATAAAGTAATGGGTGAGCATTATGATACTGCTGGAATAGATGTGTCACAAGGGAAAATCAAAGCTTTCATTTCTATAGAGGATGGGGAGCCAATCATTTTAGATGATGATAAAAAGTCAATGACAGTTATAAGCCAGACACAGAACAGTAAGAAATTATGAGGAGACTATTGAGATGGATCTCAAAATTAATGCTGAGTAGTACATAAAGGAGGAAATGGAATACAGTTTTATGATTGGAGATCATATTTGAAAATTTTAAAATCGCTGTTACTGAAATTGTGGGAGAATAAATAGTTCAAGGTGAAGAAAGCACTTAACAGAAAGACACAAACGTTAGCGCAAGAGAAGTGTATGATGAATTTTTTTAAAAAATTGCAAAGTTGAAATGATGTCCGTCAAATGTCTATGATGTGATTATCACGGGTCAGACCCTAGAGCAAGGGGCGAGAAAGGGTCCTAATTTGAGGAAATCGAGGGTCACATTAATTCCAAAGGAATAATCTGTTGTAGCTAGAAATATTTAGGCATAAATGGAGCAGCTCACTACCGGATAATACACATTGTACAACACTTGACAGATTGTGTGCATAGGAAATGGAATGAAAACAAGCTGAAAATTTTAATGTAGACGTATATGTAAATGGAAATGGATCCCATTACGACAATAATAGTTCTACAATTAATTTATATATTTCACTTGAAACAGTATTTGATACTATGTCTACTGATACTAATTACTATTGCTTTAATCACATATCTATGCTTTTCATAGACAAGATTGTGTGGTTATCAATGTAAATGTAGACTTATATGTAAATGGAATTGGACCCCATTACTACAATAATAGTTCTACAATTAATTTACATATCTTACTTGAAACATTATTTGATACTATGTCTACTGATTCTAATTACTATTCCTTTAAACACATATCTATGCTTTTCATAGACAAGAATGTGTCGTTATCACACTTTCATTCAAATACTGTTGACAAAATCAATGTGTTAAATTAATGTGTTATACTATTAATCATGTACCACTTTCTTTATAAGTGTATGTGTGGAGTATTTTCTGGTATGCCTCAATTAATGTATGCACAGATCATTATAGTATATTAAATAATAATAATATAATTTGTGTTACTACTCATGATAGTGACTACTGTGCAAAAATATTATCAGATGCTACGTCTACCTTGTAAGACTGCTATGTTTGTTATTTATAAGGTCTAATTGCCTACAGTGTACTGTCTAGTTATGCCTGTAGTTACAGTTGGTGCTTGTTTACATAACACTGCATTCCTTTGACTGACATCCAAACCTTTGGATTACTGCCACAATATCTCTCATCACATTCTAAGTTATTAGTGTTTGTTCTATTCTCAGCCTCACATTTCCAAACAACACTGCTTTGCACATATGTAGCTGTCAGCTTCCCTCTTGTCTTACACGTAAGTGCCTACCACTTAAGACTAGATGCTCAACCCTGCTGATACATCCTTTGACCGTAGGCTCTTGTCATACCGAGCTCGGTGGAACCCATTACCATTTACCAAGCTACATCATTACACATAGCAGCATCAACTGTTTCCTATAGAATGCTACATTAAATGCATTTCCCAAAAGGGAAGCAATGTAATGCCCTTCAACAGTTCAAACTAATGGTTATACTCCTTTGCTACACTGGTCTTCCATACAACACTCGTTAAGGAGTGTCTTATTGTTTATGCTTAGTTGCCTTACTGCAGCAATGGAACATTCACTTATTTCCCCAGTTTTACAAATAACTCTTAATGGCAGCATAGTGTTTTCTCTCTAGCCTCATCATAATACAGAATCTCCACTCAGCACTACATTTGATTTATTTGATGACACATTGAGTACCACATAGCATACCATTGATGTTAGCATAATTTCTATCTTTGTCTGACCAGTAGTGTAAGGAGATTGAAGTGCTGGATGAAGCAGTACTAGTAAAAATAGAATGATCCAGTACTTTTAAATACACTATCCTATAGGTTAAAAATTGAGTGACTTTGCATACTTTAGCACAATGAAAGAGTAACTTTACATATTATCATGAAAGGTCTTTTATGCAACAGTGTACCAATCTGCAAATTATAGTTGACTCTCACTTGTCACTTATTTGAATAATTTATATCAGCCCACTACACATGGTTCATCATTGTGCTTTACTTTTATAATGGCCAATTGGTCACAGCATCTGGCATTGCTCTCCCTGCTCTTTCCAGTTGCACATCTCATTTGATAAGGCTGGTACCCAACAGTAAGTATTGCAACCATGCCTGTGTCACTCTGCACCCAACATCATCATAGCTAATGTCGAATCTGCCAAAATTGGATTTCAAAGCAGCAAGCACAATGCTAACTTTAAATAAATCGCCAAAGTCTGTGCTCTACACACCATTCCCAGTGGAATTGACATGCATGTCATAGCCAATGCAAACCACCAAATGCTTTGACAGAACTACATGTTCATTTATTTTAACTAAACATTTATATCCCTTGAATATAATAGAGGGAAACATTCCACGTGGGAAAAATATATCTAAAAACAAAGATGATGTAACTTACCAAACGAAAGTGCTGGCATGTTGATAGACACACAAACAAACACAAACATACACACAAAATTCAGGGTTTCACAACCAACGGTTGCTTCATCAGGAAAGGGGGAAGGAGAGGGAAAGACGAAAGGATGTGGGTTTTAAGGGAGAGGGTAAGGAGTCATTCCAATCCCGGGAGCGGAAAGACTTACCTTAGGGGGAAAAAAGGACAGGCACACACACACACACACACACACACACACACACACACACACACACACACACACACATATATATATCCATCCGCACACCATTGGATGTGAGAGCTTGAATTTTGTGTGTATGTTTGTGTTTGTTTATATCCCTTGATATATTTTAAACCTAACTAAATGACAGTTACAGTTATACACATACAAAAACATTTTAATTACATTAGCTCCTCATCATCCCTACTTGCACTGATTGGTTGCCCTTTCCCAACCTCCACATGCCTCAAATGACGCCAACTATTTGTAATACCTCCTGGCATGAAATTTTAAGTTCCTCTTTATTCTTTCAATTCCTTTGAGCACTATTAAGATCACCGTAACAGAAGATATAAATATCCAATGAATATTTTTACATTACACATGTATTACTTAATAATTTTATGCATAATCTTATATCCGTTGTGTACAGTAATGGTGAGTGAAACAGCTCATCTGTGATGGAATCTGGGGCAACTCTCACATACAAATGCAGCATTTTTTGTTCACTACCAAGCATCCCGTTCAATTTTATTCTTGCTATTCTATGTTGTTCTTTGAATTTTAACCATTTTTTCATGTGACTTAACATCATGCTATACTTCATCATAAAATCAGTGCCCCACACAACATCTTTTATTGAGATGTTAGTGCAAGAGAAGTGTGTGATGAATTCTGTTTAAAAGATTGTGAAATTGAAAAGATGTCTGTGGAATATCTATGATGTGAATATCAGGGGTCAGGCCTCAGAACAAGGACTGAGAACAGGTCCTAGTTTGATAGAAATGGAGGGTCCCATTAATTGCAAAGGAGTAATCTGTTGGAGCTATAAATATTTAAACATTAACTATTGAGCAGGATCATGAAATTAATACTCAGTAGTACATAAAGGAGGAAGTAGAATACAGTTTTATGATGAGAGATCATACTGGAAATTTTCAAAATCACTATTACTGTAATAGTGGAACAATAAATAGATTAAGGTGATGAAAGCGCTTATTAGAAGGAGAGAAAAATTAGCACAAGATAAATTATGATGAATTCTTTTTAGAAGATTATGAAATTGAAAAGATGTCCATGGAATGTCTATGACATGAATATCAGGGGTCAGACCCTAGAGCAAGGGTGGAGAACAGATCCTAATTTGATGGAAACAGAGAATCCCTTTCATTGCAAAGGAGTACTCTGGTTTAGTTAGAAATATTTAAGCATAAATGGTGTAACTCACCACCGGATAATACACTATTACAACCTTTGAAAGATTGTGTGTGGATGAAATAGAATGAAAATGCCCTGGGAATGAAATGTAGGTGTAAATGTAAATGGTATTGGACCCCTTAACTGCAATAATAATTCTACAATTAACTTACATATTTTACATTAAACCTTACTTGGTACCGTGTATACGGATACTAATTACTATTCCTTTAAGTACATGTCCAAGCTTTTCATAGACAAGAATGTGTGTTTATTGCACTTTCATTCAAATACCACTGACAAAATAAATATTTAAATTAATCTGTTATACTATTAATCATGTACCGCATCTTTTATAAGTGTATGTGTAGAGTAATTTCTGGTATCACTCAATTAATGTAAACACTTATTACCACAGCATATTAAATGATAATAACATAATTTGTGTTGCCACTCATGATGACTATTGTGGAATGCCATTGTCCGATATTATGTCTACCTTGTAATGCTGCTGTGTTTGTTATTTATAATGTGTAAATGCCTACACTGTAGAGTTGTAGAGTCTAGTTACACTTGTAGTTGAAGTTGGTGCTGGTGTCCATAGGACTGCATTCCTTCAACTGACACATAACCCGTTTGGATTACTGCATCAATCTTTCTTGTCTAATTCTAAGTTACTAGAGTGTTTGTTCTATTCAGGGCTTTGGCATTTCCAAACAATATTACTTTGAGCATATGTAGCTGTCTCTTGTCTTTTACATGTAAGTGACTAACACTTAAGGCTACCTGCTCACTCCTGCTAACATATTCTGTGTCCAAAGGCCCTCACCATGCCGAGCTCAGTGGAACCCATTACCATTTGCCAGGCTACATCCACATACATAGCAGCATCAACTGTTTCCTATAGTAATGCCATGTTGAATGCATTTCCCACAAGGGAACTGTCCTTGACGTCCTTCAGCAGTTCAAACTAATTGTTATGCTCCTTTGCCACTCTGGTCTTTTGTACAACACTTGTTAAGGAGTGTCTTATTGTTTATGCTTAGGGGCCTTACTGCAGCAGTGGAATATTTACTTATTTTCCCAGTTGTATCAAATGGCTCTTAACGACACCATAATGTTTTCTCTCTAGCCTCATCATGTTACAGAATCTCAGCTCTACGCTACTTTTGATTTATTAGATGACACATTCAGTACCACCTAGCATACCATTGATGTTGTCATCACTTCTATCTTTGTGTGACCAGTAGTGTAAATAGCTTGAAGTGGAGACTGAAGCATTACTACTAAATATAGAATGATTCAGTACTTATAAATACACTATTCTATAAATTTAAAATTAAGTGAATTTGCATACTTTTGGACAAAGAAGTAGTAATTTTAAATACTATCATGAAAGGTTTCTTATGTAGTGGTGTTCATTTGTGCAAATTATTGTTGACTGTCAACTGTCACTTATTCAAATAATTTATACCAGCCCATTTCACATGTTTCATCATAGCACTTCATTTTCTTAATAGCCAATCGATCACAGCACCTGGCCTTGCTCTCCCTACTCTTTCCATTTGCACTTCTCATGGTGCTGAGTCTGGTACCCAACACTAAGTACTGCAACCATGCATGTGTTATCATCAGCAAAGATGATGTAGAATCTGTCAAAATAGGTTCATTAAACAGTTCTCAGAATACTAAATCCGAATGAATTCCCAAAGTTTATGCTGCGCACACCATTCCCAGCAGAACTGACAAACATTGTAGGAGCCAATGCAAACTGCCTAATGCTTTGACAGAACTGGATGTTCATTTATTTTAAGTTAACATTTATATCCCTTGATAAATTTTAAAACTAACTAAATGCCAATTATAGTTATACACATACAAAAAAATTTAATTACATTAGCTTGTCATTGTTACTACTTGAACTGATTGACCTCTTGTCCTTTCCCAATCTCCGCATACCTCGAATTACGCCAACTGTTTGTTATACCTCCTGGTGCGAAATTTTAAGTTCCTCATTATTCTTTATATTCCTTTGATCTCTATAAAGATCAACATAACACAAGACACAAATATCCCATGAATATTTTTATATTAGATTATGGAAGATTTATAATTTTATGCATAATTGTGTATCCATTATGTACAGTTATGGTTTCTTTCTCCTGATAACTACGTCCTCTTGAGTAATCCCCACCTGGAGATCCGAATGGGGGACTGTTTTACCTCTGGAATATTTTACCCAAGAAGATGCCATCGTTATTTAACCATACAGTAAAGCTGCATGCCCTTGGGAAAAATTACAGCTGTAGTTTCCCCTAGCTTTCAGCCGTTCGCAGTATCAGCACAGCAAGGCCGTTTTGGTTAGTGTTACACAAGGCCAGGTCAGTCAATCATCCAGACTATTGCCCCTGCAATTACTGAATAGGCTGCTGCCCCTCTTCAGGAACCACACGTTTGTCTGGGCTCTCAACAGATACCTCTCCATTGTGGTTGCACCTATGGTACGGCAAGCCTCCCCATCAATGGCAAGGTCGTCGTTACCAGGAGAAAGAAAACTGGCGTTCTACGGATCAGAGCGTGAAATGTCAGATCCCTTAATCGGGCAGGTAGGTTAGAAAATTTAAAAAGGTTAAAGTTAGATATAGTGGGAATTAGTGAAGTTCGGTGGCAGGAGAAACAAGACTCTCGGCCACGAGAATACAGGGTTATAAATACAAAATCAAATAGGGGTAATGCAGGAGTAGGTTTAATAATGAATAAAAAAATATGAGTGCAGGTAAGCTACTACAAACAGCATAATGAACACATTATTGTGGCCAAGATAGACACGAAGCCCACGCCTACTACCGTAGTACAAGTTTATATGCCAACTAGCTCTGCAGATGATGAAGAAATTGATGGAATGTATGATGAGATAAAAGAAATTATTCATGTGGTGAAGGGAGACGAAAATTTAATGGTCATGGGTGACTGGAATTCGAGAGTAGGAAAAGGGAGAGAAGGAAACATAGTAGGTGAATATGGATTGGAGCTAAGAAATGAAAGAGGAAGCCGTCTGGTAGAATTTTGCACAGAGCACAACTTAATCATAGCTAACACTTGGTTCAAGAATCATAAAAGAAGGTTGAACACATGGAAGAATCCTGGAGATACAAGAAGGTTTCAGATAGATTATATAATGGTAAGACAGAGATTTAGGGACCAGGTTTTAAATTGTATGACATTTCCAGGGGCAGATGTGGACTCTGACCACAATCTATTGGTTATGAACTGTAGATTAAAACTGAAGAAACTGCAAAAAGGTGGGAACTTAAGGAGATGGGACCCAGATAAACAGACTAAACTAGAGGTTGTACAGAGTTTCAGGGAGAGCATAAGGGAACAACTTACACGAATGGGGGAAAGAAATACAGAAGAAGAAGAATGGGTAGCTCTGAGGGATGAAGTAGTGAAGGCAGCAGAGGATCAAGTGGGTAAAAAGACGAGGGCTATCAGAAATCCTTGGGTAACAGAAGAAATATTGAATTTAATTGATGAAAGGAGAAAATATAAAAATGCAGTAAATGAAGCAGGCAAACAGGAATACAAACGTCTCAAAAATGAGATTGACAGGAAGTGCAAAATGGCTAAGCAGGGATGGCTAGAGGACAAATGTAAGGATGTAGAGGCTAATCTCACTAGGGGTAAGATACATACTGCCTACAGCAAAATTAAAGAGACCTTTGGAGAAAAGAGAAGAAAATATCAAGAGCTCATATGGAAACCCAGTTCTAACAAGGGAACCTCCCCATCGCACCCCCCCTCAGATTTATTTATAATTTGGCACAGTGAATAGGCCTTGAAAAATTGAACACAGATCAATCGAGAAAACAGGAAGAAGTTGTGTGGAACTATGAAAAAATAAGCAAAATATACAAACTGAGTAGTCCATGCGCAACATAGGCAACATCAAGGACAGTAAGAGCTCAGGAGCGCCGTGGTCCCATGGTTAGCATGAGCAGCTGCAGAACAAGAAGCCCTTGGTTCAAATCTTCCCTCGAGTGAAAAGTTTAATTTTTTATTTTCAGACTAATCTGTCTGTGCAATTTTAGTATGGAAGTAGACGTGATTATCATTCCTGCAGATTGTACACCTCTTGTGCAACTGTGAGATGTGTTTGGTTTTCGGCAAGTGAAACACTTTGTGAAAAGATTCTATGATTTTGCGAAGCTGCACAGGTACACAGAGCAGTACTTTTTACGTGATCGTGTGTCAATTATCAAAGTTCAGGCACTCACACATAATCAACTTTGCTCTCCAAAATTCCAGGACATGTTCAGATTTGCTTGGGCATATGCAGGATTTTACGGTCTACACACGGAAAAATTTGAAAATGTTAAAAACATATGTTTTGACAGAGCACAGGGAAAACTGTGCGACTGTGAAACTGTTGCATTCATTTGTTGCAGTTTATGTGACAAACTCTTATGTTTTCATCACTTTTTTGGGAGTGATTATCACATCCACAAGAAAACCTAAATTGGGCGAGGTAGAAGAATCTTTTTACCCATTCGCCAAGTGTACAAGTTAGGTGGGTCGACAACATATTCTTGTCATGTGACGCACATGCCGTCACCAGTGTCGTATGGAATATATCAGACGTGTTTTCCTGTGGAGGAATCGGTTGACCTATGGCCTTGGAATCAAATGTTTTCGGTTTCCATTGGAGAGGCACGTCCTTTTGTCCACTAATCGCACAGTTTTGCGGCGCGGTCACAAAACAGACACTAAACTTATTACAGTGAACAGAGACGTCAACGAACGAATGGATGGATCATAACTTTGCAAAAATAAAGCAAGTAAACTTTTCACTCAAAGGAAGATTTGAACCAAGGACCTCTCCTTCCACAGCTGCTCACGCTAACCACGGGACCATGGCGCTCCTGAGCTCCCACTATCCTTGATGTTGCCTATGTTGCGCATGGACTACTCAGTTTGTATATTTTGCTTATTTTTTCATAGTTCCACACAACTTCTTCCTGTTTTCTCGATTGATCTGTGTTCAGTTTTTCAAGGCCTATCCACTGTGCCAACTTATAACTAAATCTGAGGGGGGTGCGATGGGGAGGTTTCCTTGTAAGCAAAGAAGGGAAAGCAGAAAGGTGGCCGGAGTATACAGAGTGTCTATACAAGGGCGATGTACTTGAGGACAATGTTATGGAAATTGAAGAGGATGTAGATGAAAATTAAATGGGAGATACGATACTGCATGAAGAGTTTGACAGAGCACTGAAAGATCAGAGTCAAAACAAGGCCCTGGGAGTAGACAACATTCCATTAGAACTACTGACAGCCTTGGGAGTGCCAGTCCTGTCAAAACTCTACCATCTGATGAGCAAGATGTACGAGACAGGCGAAATACCCCCAGACTTCAAGAAGAATATAATAATTCCAATCCCAAAGAAAGCAGGTGTTGACAGATGTGAAAATTACCGAACTATCAGTGTAATAAACCATGGCTGCAAAATACTAACGCGAATTCTTAACAGACGAATGGAAAAACTGGTAGAAGCCGACCTCAGGGAAGATCAGTTTGGATTCCGTAGAAATGTTGAAACACGTGAGGCAATACTGACATTACAACTTATCTTAGAAGAAAGATTAAGGAAAGGCAAACCTACGTTTCTAGCATTTGTAGATTGAGAGAAAGCTTTTGACAATGTTGACTGGAATACTCTCTTTCAAATTCTAAAGGTGGCAGGGTAAAATACAGGGAGCAAAAGGCTATTTACAATTTGTACAGAAACCAGATGGCAGTTATAAGAATCAAGGGGCATGAAAGGGAAGCAGTGGTTGGGAAGGGAGTGAGACAGGGCTGTAGCCTCTCCCCGATGTTATTCGATCTGTATATTGAGCAAGCAGTAAAGGACACAAAAGAAAAATTCCAAGTAGGTATTAAAACCCATGGAGAAGAAATAAAAACTTTGAGGTTTGCTGATGACAGTGTAATTCTGTCAGAGACAGCAAAGGATTTGGAAGAGCAGTTGAACGGAATGGATAGTGTCTTGAAAGGAGAATATAAGATGAACACCAACAAAAGCAAAATGAAGATATTGGAATGTAGTCGAATTAAGTCGGGTGATGCTGAGGGAATTAGATTAGGAAATGAGACACTTAAAGTAGTAAAGGAGTTTTGCTATTTGGGGAGCAAAATAACTGATGATGGTCGAAGTAGAGAGGATATAAAATATAGACTGGTAATGGCAAGGAAAGCATTTCTGAAGAAGAGAAATTTGTTAACATCTAGTATAGATTTAAGTGTCAGGAAGGCGTTTCTGAAAGTATTTGTATGGAGTGTTGCCTTGTATGGAGGTGAAACATGGACGATAAATAGTTTGGACAAGAAGAGAATAGAAGTTTTCGAAATGTGGTGTTACAGAAGAATGCTGAAGATTAGATGGGTAGATCACATAACTAATGAGGAAGTATTGAATAGGATTGGGGAGAAAAGTTTGTGGCACAACTTGACCAGAAGAAGGGATCTGTTGGTAGAACATGTTCTGAGGCATCAAGGGATCACCAATTTAGTATTGGAGGGCAGCGTGGAGGGCAAAAATCGTAGAGGGAGACCAAGAGATGAATACACTAAGCTGATTCAGAAGGATGTAGGTTGCATTAGGTACTGGGAGATGAAGAAGCTTGCACAGGATAGAGTAGCATGGAGAGCTGCATCAAACCAGTCTCAGGACTGAAGACCACAACAACAACAACAACAAAAACAGTTATGGTGAGTAAAACAGCTCCTCTGTGACGGAGTCTGGGGTGACTGTAACATACAAATGAGTTGTTTGTTGTTCGCCACCAAGCATCCTGTTAAATTTTATATTTGCTTTTCTAGCTGCTTCTCAAATTTTTACAATTTTTTCTTATAACTTAGCACTGTCCTAGACTTCATCATAAAATCAGTGCCCAACACAAGATCTTTTATTAACTCTCTCACTATAAAGCAACTCATTCTGAACTGAAATCAATGACTTTACAGTTCTACTAACATTTCTTCTATTACTGACTTTTTCAACCCACTTGTTGCAAATCTAATTTTTACACCAGTGACAGTAACTATTACCGATTTCTTGGTTTTTTGCCTATTTAACAAATTTTCTAAAATTGCTGACATCTTGCTCTCATAACCGATAAGTGCATGTATTTTCTCATCACAATTATTGATTTCTTCGTCCAAAAATTTTTCCCTTCATAGATCATTTTCTATGTCTCTGTACTTCCAGTGCATACATATTGTCTGTTAAACAGTCTTGAGCCTGGTTATCTGGTTCCATTAATTCATCAAGCAATTCCTTCACTTCCAGTTCTCTGATCAGTTTCCCTACCTATCTCGGCCTTTTGAAAATTCCATATACCTGAATGATGTCTGTAATTTTGAGTACATAATCACCATTCCTCTTTTGTGTAATTGTCTAGATCGTTTGTACTCCCATCTAATTCGACTTTGTCATTCAAAGCCCGATTTGATCCTCTCGACAGAATGTAATGTACTCATCCTTTCTTCTATTGCATTACTCTCCATAGCTTTACCATGCACACATAAAATATAATTATTTAGCTCATCCTTTTCATCTTCCTCCAACAACACTTCATCTGATTCCTCCGACCTAACAGTTTCACTAACTCACCTGATGAGGCGTTTGGTGACTGTAGTAGCAGGGTGGTGGGTGATTTACTCTTGGGAGCTGCTGGAAAATGCAAGGAATATTTATGTTACGGATATCAGGTAGAGAAGACTGGTTTGGTTTTTCTGACATGAGAGAGACTGTTTAATTATAACCACCATCAACTTGTATTTTTGGTGATATGGAATTGAGCCAGGTGATAAATTGAGAATAGAGGCTTGAGACTGTGTCTCTAGTTGATGGAGCATGTGATTGCATTTCATTATATATGGATTCTAAAATGGTGATGGAGCATGTGATTGCATTTCATTATATATGGATTCTAAAATCCATATATAATGAAATGCAATCACATGCTCCATCAGCTAAAGTCTGCTTCTGATCGTTACGTTAGAAGATCTGATGTATAAATGCACTTAGCAATTTGAGCATATTAAGTGGAGATTACCATCACTTGTGTGCAGTTAGTTAGGTTGAAAATAGCACATCCTTACTTGATGGAGCCACATTTTTATTTCATTAAGGGCCACCATTCAGTAGGATGCTATATCTTTGTAATTAAATGAACTACATAAAATATAAATCTGAATTACAACATACATTATTACTGTGATTTTCCTGATCTTTTATCTTTAGTTATCTCTAACTCTCTTTACATGTCCTCCCTTAACCATTTGACAGCAGGATCACAGTGTTTTGATTGATTGGTCACTACCATATCAGGGCTTAGCCAGACAGTTTACGGCTCAACCCTGAGACATTTACGAGTGAAGTTTTTAAAGATGACCTCGGTGTTGAGTGCCCATGAGCCCCCCAACCACCACCACCACCACCACCACCACCACCACCACAATTATTATCAGCTGAACTGTGACTTTCACATTCAGAATAGAATTAAGAAACAATGATTTCATGTAGACTTCACCCTGTTGTTTAAGGTTGTGAATGGAGTCTGTGCTCTGATGGCAAGATATTCAACATGTTTCCACACAACATAAAGAAAGAAACTGGGAGTACCTACCAATTCAAAAGAAAATTAAAAAGCATACCCAATTACCAAACTTTCTACAAATTATCTGATGCCCTAACACTAGGAAATGATAAGTTGTTGCCTATAAAGCAAGTAACAAAGTGTGACTAAAAACTGCATAACAAGCAGTTATGTACTCTGAATAGAATTCAGTAAATAAAGTTTTAGGTACATATTTCCTTTGAAATATACCATTCTAATAAAGTAAATATAAAACTACCAATACCAATAAGCAGCAGCAATATGGCACGACTGAGATGGCACCATCCTTTTGTTCAGAGAAGCAGATTTCCTTCTGATTTAGGACATGCCATTAAATTTAAATGATAAACATGGAAAGTGTTACACAGTGTAGTGATAATTTAGGGTTAAAGCAGTATACGGATACGGTTTCCACAATTTCCTTGTCTTTTCTTAATTAACCTTTATCTTGGCTCATTTCACATCCCTGAAGGCTATCTTTCTTGATGGACTCTAAGAAACATGATGAAAAAATGAATGGAAATCGATTTAGATTTATCCTCTAATTGTCTTGTGTGGATATGAGAAATCAATGAGCCCCCCCCCCCCCCAACTGTATGATCTTTTTCAAGAACCTTCTCCAAAGAGCTTAAATTGCAGATGACACCACTGGGCCTTGATTTTACTTAAACATGCTATTGTAACCTGGTAATCACTTCCCAAAGAGTTTTGAGCTAGTTCTGATATTCCCCTGTTGTGGCTACTAGCCAGCAATAAGATCATTTTGGTCTTTGTAAAAGTTTTCTTCCCACACAGACTGCTTGAAATTTCTTGGGTTCTCTGAATGCTTTTGTCCTCACATGGGGAGGAAACAATAGATGGCAGGAAACTTCAAAGTTTTAGGGGTCCATGTATCTATAATCAATTTAAGCTGGAAAAAATACATTTTGGAACTCTTAAAAGAACATAGTTCAGCTGCATTTGCACTTCAAATCATAGAAAATCTTGGAGAGAGACTTATCAGCACGCTGATATACTTTGTGTATTTTCATTCAGTTAAATCATATGAGATAATGTTCTGGGGTAACTCATCTTTGAGAAAGGAAGTGTTCATTGCTCACAAATGTGCTTGCAAGAATAATATGTGGTGTTCACCCATGATCAACTTATAGGCACCTGTTTAAGGGATTAGGCATTCTGACTACTGCCTGACAGTCTATTTATTCCCTCAAGAAGTTTGTTGCAACTAGTCCACTGCAGTTGGATAGGCATAATGATATACATAATTACAATATGATATACATAATAACAATATCAGAAGACAAAATTAAATAAAATTATTCATTACTCCACATTACGGTTGTCGTTAGCACAAAAAACTTTGCTTAATGGTGCCACCAAAATTTTTGGTCTTTTTCCCTATGATGTAAAATATCCGACAGAGAAAAGTTAAATTTTAAAATAAACAGAAAAATATTCTTTACTTAATGTGAACTTGTAACGAGAATGTAGGATGACTTGTTCCTCATTATAATGATTAATTATACAAATGCTCCATGGAACATGTAGCTAAATCAGTCTCCAAAGCAATGAAGCTACACAACTAGAATGAAACAAATACATTTGGAGCATCACCTAGATCTTTGTACAGATTTAGAAGGCTTGATCCAGACTGCAGCTCTCAAAATTGCCAACTCTTCTTGCACTACTATCAAATTAGCACCTAGTTTTAAGACAAGCTGCTTGTTTTTCGAGCACTTTGCAGTAGAAGAGACAGTCACTGGACAATTAATGGTTGTCATGTATATTGCATTACAACATCCCATGTGAGGGGGGGGAAAAAACCACTTACATTCCTCACACTAGCTGCCATTCCTGATGATTCTGTAGTGGTAGTGGTAGTGGTAGTAGTAGTAGTAGTTTTAGTCATCTGTGGATTATTTTTACAAGGATATTGGACATAACACGGTATTACAATTTAAGAAAAACAAAAATAAAGTAGTACACATATTGCATACTTACAGTACAGTATGCCAAGAATGCAACAGGTATTTAGCTGTGGCCTTACAGTAGTAACCACTTGAAATAAATTAGAGAAACCACGGGAAACCTGAATCACAATGGCTATATGAAGATTGGAGCCTCCATCCTCCTGCAACAATTTGTACACTTATTATAACACTCATGGTAATTGGTTAGAGCGCTATGTTACAAAAAGATAATGCACAAGGGATTTGTGCAACACTGTTAGAAAATTAGAATTATTTTGGGGAAAATTAGTTACATAATTTAAGAGTAGCTTTTAAGTTTAAATACTATTCGCATCACAATGAAATTTATTTTACGAGAGAATATGAATATTATTTATTGGTGAAGATTTTAAGACAGATGTAAACTCTCTCGTCACAGAAACGGAGGTTAGTCCACAGCTACTAGACAGTCGTGATAAAATGAAATAATCTGATGGGATTCAACTAGTAGCTTTGTGGATACTGGCGTTATACTAAACTATAGTACCGGCAACTGCACAAAACTACTGATATTTTCCTAAACCAAAATGCTAAAAGTTAGCTACAGCTTTGTTTTACAACGTCGATGCGACGTATTTTCTCCCTAACACATATAATCTACTAAGTATAGATAAACTTGGTATAGCAATAGCTGTAACTATGGCAATAGCTGTAACTACGAAACTTTAAATAGCCGCCTCTAAACTATCATTATGACTAACCAGAAAAGCATTTCAGTAATTAGAACCTTGAGCTACATTACAAACCTATATTTCACAGCAACCTCTATTCGAAACCAGTAATTAAGAAAAATGTCGAATCTGCTGTGCTGAAAATTCAAGGAGAGAGTAAAACGTCGAATAATTTCAATTCCAGCGCTTCGAACATTTCACTCGTTCCTCGTCTCTCATTGGCTGCCTAAAACAGTCTTCCCATTGGCTACGGGACTGACGCAGTGCCAACATATGTAAATTGCAGTTGTTTCAAAGAAATTGCATTCTTGGCATGTTGCACATCGAAATTTTTATTTATGCACCCAGACGTAAAAATTGGACAAATCATGTAATACTTCAAGACACCCACTTAAGATGCCTTGTAAAAAAGGCGAAATGCATCTGGGTGCATAAATAAAAGTAAATTTCGATGTGCAGCAAGCAAAACAGGCATTTTCTTTAGAACAACTGCAATTTATACATAGCTGCTGCGAAAATGACCACTACAAGAAACGTTCCAACGTATATGCTTGGAAAAAAGTAGTTGTTGACACTACCCTGACACAGACTGTGACCCTGATATGAACTGGAAAACTGGCATGTTAGATTTTATTTCTGCCAAGCATCTGATTTGCTCTTGAAGGGCCTACACACGCACGAATTTATTGACCGGCCGATCGTCCACACTAGAGATGGGCAAACTGAAACACGTTAACTGTTTCTAAACAAATGAAACAGTACATTGTAATGTTTCGATACGCTGTTTCGAAACAGTGAAGCAGTTTGTGTTTTGTAATCTAATAAACCTACACATTTTATCATCTTGACTGTCTACTGTATAAGTATGTCCACATAAACACAAATGAGGTGCGAAAGCGCTAATCATATCGCAGAAAGTATGAAATTATCACTTAGGCGTCTTGGCAGTTTCGTATTTCCTGCAGCAAATGCGCTGCTTTCGTGTCGTGTGACTTTCATACTTTTCAATTGGCTGAGGACAGCCATAGCTGAAGACAGAAGAGCCACCACGAACGGGAGGTGGGAGCAAACTGCAGAAACAACGGATATGCTACTGGGATTCCCACATTCCGTTAGTATGGGTAATATACCCATCCTGCTAATTTCCATGCACACAAAGGGAATCATTGAGGATAATAGGCACAGTGACTATAGACTCACAAATTACGTCAAATAATTCGAATAAATAACAAAATATAACAGAAAAAAATTTTGTCTTACAAGGTGTTTGGAACCGTTACTATACATTCACTATGCTTATTAGTCCTTCCCGTTCACCATTAGACTATCAGTGATATATCAAACAGATTGCTTGCAATTATACCTACATCAAATTTATGTATATGTCTAATAACTGTCACTCTACGCCTTTTTTTTTTAAATTCAATGCTTTAGACTTACTTACGTTTCTTAATATGATTACTGTACATGAACAGAGAAGCGTATGTTATCAAAAAGTGTAATTTAACTGAATGATTTTCACATATTTATTATTTTGAATGTGAATAGTATGCGTTGTTTTATTGTTTGGTTAGTGTTTATAAAGCAGATGTTAACGCCATTTGGAATATGACAGTCAGCTAGAAACGAAGCTTTATTTTCGGATATATTAAGCTTCATACTATTGCTCGTCAAAAAGATTTCGACACTCTTGAAAGTGTTTCATGAAGTAGTATGTTAAATGTGTTTCAGTACCTGTGCCGAGCCCGAATTTCGTCCGACACAGAGGGGAAAGAAACATCACTGTTTCGATACAATTAGTCCGTTCCAAGCACAGGTGGACTGAAACAGCCTTATTTTGAAACGACGATACAGTTTCTGTGTCTGGCTCGAGATCGAATCTGGTCCAGTTATCCGAGACACCACTGTTTCGAAACAGTGAGCCGTTCCGAAACACTGAAACAGTTCCACCTATCGATACACTGTATCGAAACATAGAACAGTGGTCAAGTCTAGTCCACACCATTTCGCTCAACAAATCCTGACTTGTGCAGTGCTGTCGTGACAAGCGTCCAACAAAAGTTTATACAATGGGTAATCGGCGGTTAAGTGTATCAGGAGACAAATGACACAGTACACGAATATTGACTGTCCGTTATCACTTTGGATTAGTGAGGAACGTCCTCAGGTGCGGGTAAAGAGATTAATTTGCAAATTGGACAACGCTGTTTCTCAACCAGTCATGAATAAAAATGTTATTATTTAGCTTCACGTTTCTGATAGCTTCTGCGACTTATCATTGTCAATAATTTACTAATTTTCCATGAAACACGGAAAATGCGAATGATTATATGGCAATAACAAACTCCCACTCATTGTTAGAAAAATCACGAAAAAAGACTGATCCATGAGAAAAAGAATTAACAGATGAGTTATTCTCACTGTCAGTCGCCTATAAGGTATAAAAGAAAATTTACAAACTAATAATTTTAAGCGACAACTTTTCCAAACAAGAACGTCTTCAAATAAAGCACATATGCCGACAAAATTCATTATGGTACTGGTACAGGCATATCCGTGCTGGTGTTTTTTTCTCGTTGTTTCAGTTACTTTCAAGAGCTAAGGAAAATTTATTTTTCTAACAGTGAAATGCAATTTTTCGCACAAATTATAACGTACTTATGCAACCAGCACATTTATTTAGCATTGGGGGGAGCTTCTTAAGTACAGGGCTATTACAAATGATTGAAGCGATTTCATAAATTCACTGTAGCTCCATTCATTGACATATGGTCACGACACACTACAGATACGTAGAAAAACTCATAAAGTTTTGTTCGGCTGAAGCCGCACTTCGGGTTTCTGCTGCCAGAGCGCTCGAGAGCACAGTGAGACAAAATGGCGACAGGAGCCGAGAAAGCAGATGTCGTGCTTGAAATGCACTCACATCAGTCAGTCATAACAGTGCAACGACACTTCAGGACGAAGTTCAACAAAGATCCACCAACTGCTAACTCCATTCAGCGATGGTATGCGCAGTTTAAAGCTTCTGGATGCCTCTGTAAGGGGACATCAACGGGTCGGCCGGCAGTGAGCGAAGAAACGGTTGAACGCGTGCGGGCAACTTTCACACGTAGCCTGTGGAAGTCGATGAATAAAGCAAGCAGGGAGCTAAACGTACCACAGCCGACGGTCAACAGGATGGTGCTCCATTGCACTTCCATCATGATGTTCGGCATTTCTTAAACAGGAGATTGGAAAACTGATGGATCGGTCGTGGTGGAGATCATGATCAGCAATTCATGTCATGGCCTCCACGCTCTCCCGACTTAACCCCATGCGATTTCTTTCTGTGGAGTTATGTGAAAGATTTAGTGTTTAAACCTCGTCTACCAAGAAACGTGCCAGAACTGCGAGCTCGCATCAACGATGCTTTCGAACTCATTGATGGGGACATGCTGCGCCGAGTTTGGGAGGAACTTGATTGTCGGCTTGATGTCTGCCGAATCACTAAAGGGGCACATATCGAACATTTGTGAATGCCTAAAAAAACTTTTTGAGTTTTTGTATGTGTGTGCAAAGCATTGTGAAAATATCTCAAATAATAAAGTTATTGTAGAGCTGTGAAATCGCTTCAATCATTTGTAATAACCCTCTACTTTTCGTACTACATACCAGTACTAGGTTCTCACTTTCCAAGAAAGAAAAGGCAGCAACAGTTTCCAAGTTTGCAGTGAATAAACCAGATGAACATTCCATTCAACAGATCCTGTAATTCTTCTTCACTTTCACTGAGAATAGCAGTGTCACAGTGGATCTTAACATTTATATCCTTTCACTTTTAATTTTTATCCCACTCGTAAAACCTTCTTTTATTTATGTAAACACTTCTTCAGTATATAGATTGAACAGGGCAAAAGACTACAACCCTGTCTTACACCCTTTTCAATTGGAGCACTTTGTTTTTGATCTTCCGGTGTTATTGTTCCCTTTTTGTTCTTGTACATGTAGTATGTTACCCATCTTTCCCTAGAGCTTACCCCCATTTTTCTCAGGATTTCAAATATCTAGCACCATTTTACTTTGCCGAACACATTTTCCAGGTCAACAGATCCGATGAATGTGTCTTGATTTTTCTTCAGTCTTGCTTCCATTATCAACTGCAACATCAGACTTGCCTCTCTGGTGCCTTTACCTTTGTTAAAGCCAAACTGATCATCATCTAACAGTTCCTCGATGTTCTTTTGCAGTCGTCTGTACATTATTCTTGGATGCATAAGCTTTTCAGCTGTTTGAGTGATACTTCTCACATTTGTCAGCTCTTGCATTCTTGGGAATTGTATGGATCCATTTTTCTGAAAGCTCTTTAATTCGTCTGTTAGAATAGCTGCCATAATCACGATTGTACCTCGATAACAGATACCTTTATCGATGCCTTTGAGAAAGCCAAAGAATATTTTTGAAAGGAGCGCAGCTACATTACCTCTCGTGATGTGTAGAAAAAAGGCACATAACACTACTCTCTGCGCTGTTATGCAAATATGGCATGGACTCCCGCTCCTCTCTCCTTTTACTTTTATCATGCCCCACAGATCCTCGAATGTCATGTGCTCCACCCAGTGTTTGGGCCCCACCTACACTCCCCCCGCCCCCTGCATCCTCTGCCAACTTAAAAATTCCCCAGACTACTCCTTCATCTTGAAGACCCCCATACCATAAACTCGACACTACCCACCCCCTGGCATTCCCTCCCCCCATTCACTGACTGTGATACTCTGCTGTACCTCTATTTCCACATCCCCCCCCCCCCAACTCCACACCTCCACATCTTCTCCCAATGAATCTTTAACTGCCTTCCTTTACCCAACCATGAAATCCACCCTGAAATATATATATATGTCCATCCTACCAGATGTAATAGATCCCTACCACCATCCCATTGTCAGGGCAATATTCCCTTCCAGTCCTTTCCACCCACTTCCTAAGTGTCAATGTCGATTCAGAGCACTCCTTCCCATTTCACCCTTCCCCAGTCCTTGCTCCAAACATCCACCCACACATCTGTTTTTATATTTTAATTAATCATCAAATCAACGTTTTATATTTTAACTTACACAGCTGATAATCTGTCTTTTTTATTGTTCAAAATGTTTACTCATCACCATATCTAATCTTTCTTCTTCTGATCTAAATGTGTTCCCCGTTCTTAAAATTATAGGAGACATCATTTGTGCTACATACATAAATAAATAATTCCCCTCCCCCCCACCCAAACACACCCCCCTGAATTATCAGTCTTCTGACTGGACTGATGCAACCCGCAATGAATTTATTTCCTGTGCCAACCTTTTCATATCAGAGTGGCACTTACAACCTACATCCTCAATTATTTGCTGGATGTATCCCAATCTCTGTCTTCCTCTACAGTTTTTACCCTCTACAGCACCCTCTACTGTCGTGAAAGTTTTCACTGATAACTTAACACTTGTACTGTCATCCTGTCCATTTTTCTCGTCAGTGTTTTTCATATATTCCTTCCCTCGTTGATTATGTATAAAACTTCCTCATTCCTTTCCTTATCAGTCCATCTAATCTTCAACATTCTTTGGTAGCACCAAGTCTCAGATGCCTCTATTCTCTTGCATTCTGGTTTTCGCAATTCTGCATCTCAGTGCCGTACAGTGCTGTACTCCAAATGTACTTTCTCAGAAATTTCTTCCTCATACCAAGACTTATGTTTGATACTAGCAGATTTTTCTTAGCCAGGAATGTCCTTTTTGCCAGTGCTAGTCCTCCTTGCTCCATTCATCATGGGTTATTTTGCTGCCTAGGTAGCAGAATACCTTAACTTCATCTGCTTTGTGATCACCTATTCCTATGTTAAGTTTCTTGGTGTTCTCATTTCTGCTGCTTCTCATTACTTTTGTCTTTCCTCGGCTTACTCTCAATCCATATTCTGTACTCATTAGATGATTCATTCCATTCAACAGATCCTGTAATTCTTCTTCACATTCACTGAGAATAGCAGTGTCACAGTGGATCTTTCACTTTGAATTTTTATCCCACTCGTAAAACTTTCTTTTATTTATGTAAACACTTCTTCAGTATATAGATTGAACAGGGCAAAAGACTACAACCCTGTCTTACACCCTTTTCAATTGGAGCACTTTGTTTTTGATCTTCCGGTGTTATTGTTCCCTTTTTGTTCTTGTACATGTAGTATGTTACCCATCTTTCCCTAGAGCTTACCCCCATTTTTCTCAGGATTTCAAATATCTAGCACCATTTTACTTTGCCGAACACATTTTCCAGGTCAACAGATCCGATGAATGTGTCTTGATTTTTCTTCAGTCTTGCTTCCATTATCAACTGCAACATCAGACTTGCCTCTCTGGTGCCTTTACCTTTGTTAAAGCCAAACTGATCATCATCTAACAGTTCCTCGATGTTCTTTTGCAGTCGTCTGTACATTATTCTTGGATGCATAAGCTTTTCAGCTGTTTGAGTGATACTTCTCACATTTGTCAGCTCTTGCATTCTTGGGAATTGTATGGATCCATTTTTCTGAAAGTCTGATGGTATACTGCCATACTCATACATTCTATACACCAGTGTCAGTAATATTCTCACTCCCCCCAATTATTTAGAAACTCTGAAGGAATGTTATCAATCCCTTCTGTCTCATTTGATTTCAAGTAATTCAAACCGCTTCTAAAATCTGATTCTAAAACTGTATCTCCTCTCTCTTCCCTATTTATTTCTGTTTCTTCTTCTATGACGTCACCAGGTAAGTCTTCCCCCCATAGAGACCCTCAATGTACTCTTTCCACCTATTCACTCTCTCCTCTACATTTAACAGTGGAATTCCCATAAACTATTTCTTCTGTTACCCATGTTTTCTTTGCATTTATCTTCCTTGCACCTATGTTTTTCTCTCTAACTTCTGTGATTGCCCATTTTAGAGATGTCCATTTCTCTTCAACTGAGCTGCCAACTAAGCTATTCATTATCACAGTATGTATAGCCTCAGACAACTTCAAGCATATCTCTTCATTCCTTAGTACTTTCGTATCCTACTTCTTTGTGTATTGATTCTTCCTGACTAGTCTCTTAAACTGCAGCCTACTCTTCATCATCAGCAAATTGTGATCTGAGTATATACCTGCCCGCAAGTACGTTACAGTCCAATATCCGATTCTGGAATCTTTGCTTGATCATGATGTAATCTAACTGAAAGATTCGTCTATCACCCAGCCTTCAGCAAGTGTATCTCCTCCTCTTGTGATTCTTGAGCAGAGTGTTCACTGTTACCATCTGAAATTTATGTCAGAACTCAATTAGTCTTTCTCCTCTCTCATTCCTATTACCAAGCCTATTTTCTTCCATAACCTGTTCTTCTGCTCCTTCACCTACAACCGCATTACAGTCTCCAATGATTATTGACTTTCATCTCCCCTTACATACTGAATTATCCATTCAATATCCTCATATCCTTGCTCCATCTCATCCTCTTCTGCTTGCAACATCGGCATGTATACCTGAAATATTGTTATTGTTGTTGGTCTGCTGTCGATTCTGATGAGAATAACCCTATCACTGAACTGTCCATAGTAACTCATTCTCTGTCCTACTTTCCAATTCATAATGAATCCTACTCTCATTATTCCATTTTCTGCTGCTGTTTATATTACCCTATGCTCGTCTGACAAGAAACTCTTTTCTTTTTTCCATTTCACTTAACTGAACACATGATATCTATATTGAGCATTGGCTTTTATATTTTCATATTTTCAAGCTTCCCCACCACATTCAAACGTCTGAGATTACTTGCCCGAACTTGTAGAAACAATATCCTTTTGTAGATTGTTCAAGCTTTTCCTCATGATCACTTCTCCATTTGTAGTCCCCTCGCAGAGATCTAAATTGGGTGACTATTCTGGAATCTTTTGCCAATGGAGAATCATTATGACACTTTGTGAGCTGCAGGCCACATGTCCTGTGGATATATGTTATCTGTCTTTGATGGGATGGTTTCCATTGACCTTTGAATCCACGTGCCCTTGATCATTGTTGTTTCTGATTTGCTTTACCATGATGTATTTCCTGAACACCTGTAAATAATGCTGCAGATTTCAGGAATAATTTTACACAATAACTGAATTAGAGATCCTGCTAAGTTCTGTTAATAGCTAGAAAACTTGATACATTGAAGAGCTGCTCATCACAGCTCACTGCTTCTCTTATTACTGTACCAGTATCCTTTTTCTTTGAGTGTAACTTAATGTGCTTCAGCAGCTTAGAAAAGCATCTCTCATCAAGCCTTCAATAATTCCAGAAAGCATCCAATCCCAATTCCTTCACTAATGTGGGTAAGTAAATTTCTTTCTTTGATAAAATCATTTCTTTTCCCACAGCTTTAAGTAGCCACTTCAGTCCTTGTCAGTTCTAAACTAATCAATGTAAATACAAATTGTGTGTACAGCCTCTTAGTGTATGTTTAAATGAAATGCATAATGGGTCCCTGAAGTGGTACACAGTTCAAACTTGTTTTGTTAAAGCAAACAATAAGTTAAAGCAAGAACTATTCTTTTTAGAAGGCATTCCTGCTCCCTAAATTTTGTGAACACCAAATAGAAATAAATTTCTTGTTGTATTATTTTAAGGAAGAATAGGCAAGGAACAAGTACACATAATGGTGAAAGAATAAGTGTACATAGGTCAGCCAAAATAGTATAATCACCTCATTTACAATACAATACATTTGAGGGAAATGTTCTGGTTAGTTACACCAAACAACCCCCATTTAGCAGTAGTTCATTTATTCACCAAAACACAAGCAAGGCTCACAAAGAACTGGACATGGCGGAAGAGGCCAAAGATAATTGTAACTAGATTCAAAGATGGATGCATCGATGTTGGTGTCGATTCCATCGGCGCCACATAGCCAGCCCCCCCCCCCCCCCCCCTCCCCTCCCGCAGCACGGAGTTCTCTTGAGAGACTGGGGGGGGCGACTATGGCGTCAGCAGGAGTGGTCCGTGGGAGCCGGACCATGGTCAGCTCGACAGTGTCGTCAGGGAGCTGTGTGGGTAGATTTCGTGAAGGAAGGTTGGGCCACCGAACCTGGAAGCTGTTGAAGCGAGCCGGGTGTCGAACTGGGCATGCCGGTTGTGTGGCGACAGGTAGGCCGGCGGTTTGCGGATGGAACAGAGCGATGGCGGCGATGTCTCTGGTGGGCATGGCGAACACACGAAGCATGTCCAGGTTGACGTTGGGCGGGAGGGAAACACATTTCACCAGGTGGCAGGGAATGGCGGAGGTTGTAGCATGAGCACTGGATGAAGAGAAACACGACGAACAGTGTATAATCGTGCAGTATTATTGAGATGTCACGGATTATGTCCGGGGGGACAGGCACAAACACCTCGAGCAAGGGTACGTTCAAGATGGGGGAGGGGGGGGTGGGCGTGAGAAGCCTCGGCAGGGTGAGGCAGGCGATGGTGGAGAGGTCAAAGGGACCGACAAAGGGCCTGGCAGTGAGGGCGTGATCATAGGTAAGCTTGATGTGGGGAGCATGTGGTCACTCGACGGAGTGTGTGAGATCGGAGTAGAGGTCGAGGTCAGAGGAGAGCTCGACGACTGGAGCTGGAAGTCACTCGACTGAGTGTGTAAGTCCCATGTGGAGGGAGTGGTCGGAGCGTCATGAGCCACGACAGTGAGTGGCGTGGTCGTGGCCTGAAGGGGGGTAGAAGATGGCTCGACGTGAGCAGGCTTAAGTCTGTTGAGAGACACTGTAACAGCTGAATCTTTCATCTGGATGTCATAGGTGTTGGCTGAGTGCCGGAGAACTCGGTACGGGCTGGTATATAGAGGTTGGAGGGGAGCACGGACAGTGTCATCTTGGAGCATGATGTACTCGCAATTGTACTCAAATTTCAGGATGTGAACCTTAGGGCGGGAGTGGCTGGCAGGCGGAGGGATTTGGAGGTTGATGAAGTGGCGTCTGACGCAGTCCATGAAGGAAGGTAGGTCAGACTGAGGGAGAGAAGTGGAAGGGCTCACATGTTCGCCAGTGAGAACAATGTTCTGGCCGTACACGAACTCGGCTATTGTGCCTTTGAGGTCTTCCTTATAGATTGCACGAATGCTGAGTAGCACAAGGGGAAGGGCCTCCATCCATAGAGAATCGTGGCATCGAAGAGCCGCCTTGAAAGTGCGGTGCCAGTGCTCAACTAGCGGGTGATATGCTGTGGTATGGATGCACCAGATGCCGCAAATGTTACAAATCTCGTTGAACAGGGCCAACTCAAATTGTCTGCCCTGGTCAGTCATGATGATAGTTGGACATCCAAAATGCAATACCCATGACTCGACGAAAGCTCGATCAACAGTTTCTGCTGTAGTATTGGGGAGGGGGACAGCCTCGACCCAGCGAGTTGTTCGGTCGATCGACAAGAGAACATAACGAAAGCCGTTAGAGGGGGGAGAGGACCGACAATGTCAATATGAATATGCTGGAAACGCCCAGGAGGGATCGAAAAGGCGCCGAGGGGGGGGGGTGAAGTGTGCTTGTGTACTTTGCAGCGTTGGCAAGCGATGCAGGAGCGTGCCCATTGCTGGCAGTCCTTGTTGACATTTCTCCACACAAAGCACTCCACTACGAGGCGGGCAGATGCACGAACACCGGGGTGAGCTAAAGTATGCAATGCGTTGAAGACAGCTTGATGGAGCGTGGTTGGGATGTGGGGGCATAACGTGCCCATACTGTAGTTGCACCAGATCTCACCAGAAATGCCAGGGAAGGTGGTGCAGACGAAGTGCAGTGAAGAGGTAGAGTCTGAAATCAGGTTTTGTGTTTCCTCGTCGGTGGGTTGGAGGTTAGGCAGTTCAGAGAGGTCTCACAGTGAATGGATGGCGTCGACTTGTAAAAGGAAATCAGCAACTATATTGTCAGCACCCTTTATGTGTCTGACATCGGTGGTGAACTGAGATATGAAGTCAGTGTATCTGAAGCGGCGAGGAGGCGGGTCAGCTGGCGGGTTTGTAATGGCTGCAGCCAGGGGTTTGTGGCCCATTAAAACATAGAAAGGGCGCCCCTCAACGTCAGTCTTAAAATGCTTGATCGCTTCATAGACCACGAGCAACTCCCTGTTAGATGCGGAATATTTCCGTTGTGCATTGGTGAGCTTGCGCAAGAAGAACTGCAAAGGCGAAGTTTGGCCGTCAATTGTCTGGCTAAGGACAGCGCCGATGGCAGTATCGCTCGCGTCTGTGATGATGAAAAGCTGCACATTGGGATGAGGATGCACGATGGTGCAGGCCTCGGCAAGAAGATTTTTGAGGGCAGTGAAAGAGTCAGTCATAGCAGGGGTTCATGGAACGGGCCGAGATCCAGAAGCGTTGGTGCTTGCCAACGCGTCCGTCAGTGGAGCCTGAATCTCCATAGCCTGAGATAGATGTTGGCGATAATAATTAACCGTCCCCAGAAAGCGCCAGATTTCTTTGAATGACGAAGGTCTGGGTAGGTTTAGTATTGTTTGTACTTTCTCAGGGGGCTGTGAAATGCCGTCGGCAGAGACCCAAAAACCAATTAAAGTGACAGCGGGTTGATGTAGCTGCAATTTGTCCTGGTTGGTCTCGATGCCTGCTGCTGCAAGAGTGTTCATAACATTTTGCACATGTCGAATGTTGTCCTCGACGGAGGAGCTGACCACAAGAATGTCATCAAGATATGCAAAGCAGAATTTTAGGTCGAATAGCACTTCATTGATGAAGTGTTGTCAGGTCTGGGTTGCGTTTTTCAGACCGAAGGGCATGAATCAAAACTGAAATAACCCAATTGGGGTGGTGATACTGTCTTCTCAATGTCTTCAGGTGCCATGGGGATCTGGTGGTAGGCTCGTTTGCAATCAATGACAGAGAATCAGGAGTGCTAGTTCTGCAAGGTTCGCAGGAGAGCTTCTGTAAAGTTTGGAAGGTAGGAGACGAGGTACTGGCAGAAGTAAAGCTGTGAGTACCGGGCGTGAGTCGTGCTTCGGTAGCTCAGTTGGTAGAGCACTTGCCCGCAAAAGGCAAAGGTCCCGAGTTCGAGTCTCGGTCAGGCACACAGTTTTAATTTGCCAGGAAGTTTCATATCAGCGCACACTCCGCTGCAGAGTGAAAATCTCATTCCAGAAAATATTTTGTTGACTGCAGGGTTCATACAAGCCAGTTATGTCTCATTTAAATGGAATTAATACCTGGTTCCACATGGCATTTCTGATGACGAAATGAATTATTAATTATTTCTGTGCTCACTTCTAACTCTAGCCTGGCCTCTGCACCCAGGGATAGTGATTGTGTGTGTGTGTGTGTGTGTGTGTGTGTGTGTGTGTGTGTGTGTGTGTGTATGTGTATGTTGTCTGATTCACAAGAAGGTCTTTTGGCTGAAAGCTTACTTGTTTAGCAGGGTTGTTGTGTCTGTCTGCAATCTCAAATCTCATTATATGGTGAATAGTAACCTATCCTTTTCATATTACTGTCGTTATTCCAGCCCGGAATTTTCCATTGTTTAACAGCAGAATATGTTATTCTGCCCAATTGTTTCATAATACAAGTTAAAACAATAGTTCTGATCTTACAACAAATTGTGTGCTTAACATTTGCAGTCAGTAAAGAGTTTACTTACTCACTGAACAAATCCCGGAGCCAAATGGAGTCCCTACCAGATTCTACACCCAATTTGCAGCTCAGTTGGTCCTCTGTTAACTGTACTCTGTCATAATTCCCTGAACAAAATACTGTGCCCAGTACTTGGAAGAAAGACTAGATTTCACCTACATACAAGATGTGTAGCAGAAGTGTCCTCAAAACTAGCATCCAATATCCTTCATATCCTTTTGTTGCAGAATCTTAGAACATATTATGAGCTCAAACATAATGTGGTACCTCACAGAGAATGGTTAGCTCCACGCCAGCCAGCATGGATTTCTAAAACATCAGTCATGTGAAACCCAACTCACACTTTTCTCACACGACATACTGAAAGGCATGAATAGATGTAGTCAGGTAAATGTATTATTTCTCAATTTCTAAATAGGATTTGACTAGTACCACATGTATAATTATGATCAAGATTACAACTGTAGGTGGGTGTATCAAAAAAAATTTGTGACTAGGCTAATCATTTTTTTGTTTAGGAGGATGCACAAAGTTATCTCGGATGGAGTCATAGATATTGCAGGGAAGTGTGTTGAGACCCTTGCTGCCCATGTTGTGTGTTTTAATAGCGTCCTCAGATTTTCACAGATAATGCTGTTATCTATAGCAAAGTACTGTCTGAAAGAAGTTGCACAGATATTGATTCAGATACTGCTAAAATTTCAATGTGGTGCAGAGACTGGTAACTTGCTTTAATTTTTTAGAAATGTAAAATTGTTCCCTTCACAATACAAAAAAAAAAAAAATGCAGTATGCTGTGACTGCAGTATCAATGAGTCACAGTTGGAATTGGTATACTCATATAAATACCTGTGCGTATCTTTTTGTGGGGATACAAAGTGGAATGATCACATAGGCTCTATCATGGGTAATGCAGGTAGCAGACTCTGATTTACTGGTAGAGTACTGAGGAAGTGCAATCAGTTTACAAAGTAGATTGTTCACAAATCACTTATGTCACCCATTCTAGAATATTGCTCAAGTGAGAGTGGGATCCATACCAAGCAGGACTCACGGGAAATATTGATGTATACAGAGAATGGCAGCACGAATGGTCACAGCTTTGTCTGACACTTGGGTGAATGTCAACAGAAATTCTGGTCAAACTAAACTTGGAGATAGATCTTGTGAAAACCTACTTACAGAGTTTCAAGAATCAGCTTTAAATAATGACTCTAGGAATATACCACAAATCCCTATGTATCAAACCCATTGAGATCATGAGGACAAGGTCAGACTAATTACAACATACACAGAGGCATTTAAACAGATATTCTTCCCATGCTCCATGTGTGAATGGAATGGAAAAGCCCTTACAACTGGTACAATAGGACATATCCACTGCCATGTACTTCACGATGGTTTGCAGAGTATAGATGTAGAATTGTGTACAGATACCACAAAATAGAGAGACGTTAAATCTTGGATGTAGTTTTGCAGAGATTTCGCTTGGCTCTCTTGCATTTAAAGCTGTTTATATTGTTGCAGAAGGAGCTGAGTAGTACCATGGTTTAGTGGTTATAAAACTAAACTGTTGGATGGAGGGTTGTGCGTTCAAAACTCACCTGGACTGTGCCATTTTAATTTCTATATTTGGTTCGATGCCAACTAGCTCTCCAGATGACAAAGAAATTGAAGAACTGTATGATGAAATAAAAGAAATTATTAAGATAGTGAAGGGAGACGAAAATTTAATAGTCATGGGTGACTGGAATTCGAAAGTAGGAAAAGGGAGAGAAGGAAACGTAGTAGGTGAATATGGATTGGGGCTAAGAAATGAAAGAGGAAGCCGCCTGGTAGAATTTTGCACAGAGCACAACTTAATCATAGCTAACACTTGGTCCAAGAATCATAAAAGAAGGTTGTATGCATGGAAGAAGCCTGTAGATACTGACTGGTTTCAGATAGATTATATAATGGTAAGACAGAGATTTAGGAACCAGGTTTTAAATTGTAAGACATTTACAGGGGCAGATGTGGACTCTGACCACAATCTATTGGTTATGAACTGTAGATTAAAACTGAAGAAACTGCAAAAAGGTGGGAATTTAAGGAGATGGGACCCAGATAAACAGACTAAACCAGAGGTTGTACAGAGTTTCAGGGAGAGCATAAGGGAACAATTGACAGGAATGGGGGAAAGAAATACAGTAGAAGAAGAATGGGTAGCTTTCAGATATGAAGTAGTGAAGGCAGCAGAGGATCAAATAGGTAAAAAGACGAGGGCTAGTAAAATCCTTGGGTAACAGAAGAAATACTGAATTTAATAGATGAAAGGAGAAAATATAAAAATGCAGTAAATGAAGCAGGCAAAAAGGAATACAAACGTCTGAAAAATGAGATCAACAGGAAGTGCAAAATGGCTAAGCAGGGATGGCTAGAGGACAAATGTAAGGATGTAGAGGCTTGTCTCACTAGGGGTAAGATAGATACTGTCTACAGGAAAATTAAAGAGACCTTTGGAGAAAAGAGAACCACTTGTATGAATATCAATAGCTCAGATGGAAACCCAGTTCTAAGCAAAGAAGGGAAAGCAGAAAGGGGGAAGGAGTATATAGAGGGTCTATACAGGGGCGATGTTCTTGAAGACAATATCATGGAAATGGAAGAGGATGTTGATGAAGATGAAATGGGAGATATGATACTGCATGAAGAGTTTGACAGAGCACTGAAAGACCTAAGTCGAAACAAGGCCCCGGGAGTAGACAACATTCCATTAGAACTACTGATAGCCTTGGCAGAGCCAGTCCTGACAAAACTCTGCCATCTGGTGAGCAAGATGTATGAGACAGGCAAAATACCCTCAGACTTCAAGAAGAATATAATAATTCTAATCCCAAAGAAAGCAGGGGCTGACAGATGTGAAAATTACCGAACTATCAGTTTAATAAGTCACGGATGCAAAATACTAACGCGAATTCTTTAGAAACGAATGGAAAAACTGGTAGAAGCCAACCTCGGGGTAGATCAGTTTGGATTCCGTAGAAATATTGGAACACGTGAGGCAATACTGACATTACAACTTATCTTAGAAGCTAGATTAAGGAAAGGCAAACCTACGTTTCTAGCATTTGTAGACTTAGAGAAAGCTTTTGACAATGTTGACTGAAATACTCTCTTTCAAATTCTAAAGATGGCAGGGGTAAAATACAGGGAGCGAAAGGCTATTTACAATTTGTACAGAAACCAGATGGCAGTTATAAGAGTCGAGGGACATGAAAGGGAAGCAGTGGTTGGGAAGGGCGTGAGACAGGGTTGTAGCCTCTCGCTGATATTATTCAATCTGTATGTTGAGCAAGCAGTGAAGGAAACAAAAGAAAAATTCGGAGTAGGAATTAAAATCCAGGGAGAAGAAATAAAAACTTTGAGGTTCGCTGATGACATTGTAATTCTGTCAGAGACAGGAAAGGACTTGGAAGAGCAGTTGAACGGAATGGACAGTGTCTTGAAAGGAGGATATACGATGAACATCAACAAAAGCAAAACGAGGATAATGGAATGTAGTCAAATTAAGTCGGGTGATGCTGAGGGAATTAGATTAGGAAATGAGACACTTAAAGTAGTAAAGGAGTTTCGCTATTTAGGGAGTAAAATAACCGATGATGGTCGAAGTAGAGAGGATATAAAATGTAGACTGGCAATGCCAAGGAAAGCGTTTCTCAAGAAGAGGAATTTGTTAACATCGAGTATAGATTTAAGTTTCAGGAAGTCGTTTCTGAAATTATTTGTATGGAGTGTAGCCATGTATGGAAGTGAAACATGGACGGTAAATAGTTTGGACAAGAAGAGAATAGAAGCTTTCGAAATGTGGTGCTACAGAAGAATGCTGAAGATAAGGTGGGTAGATCACGTAACTAATGAGGAGGTATTGAATAGGATTGGGGAGAAGAGAAGTTTGTGGCACAACTTGACCAGAAGAAGGGATCGGTTGGTAGGACATGTTCTGAGGCATCAAAGATCACCAATTTAGTACTGGAGGGCAGCATGGAGGGTAAAAATCGTAGAGGGAGACCAAGAGATGAGTACACTAAGCAGATTCAGAAGGATGTAGGCTGCAGTAAGTACTGGGAGATGGAGAAGCTTGCACAGGATAGAGTAGCATGGAGAGCTGCATCAAACCAGTCTCAGGACTGAAGACCACAACAACAACAACAGAGCCAAACACTCGGCAAAGTAAGGAATCAGAAAAGGAAATGTCGAGTACGGCCTTTCTGCCATACATTCCCAGAGTAGAGAAGCACTATCACACGCGCTTGTTCAGAGAAGCTGTAGAAATACAAAACCACACGAACAGTTTCAACAAGAAAGAGGAAAGCCTTAAGGTAAATGGGTCCTGGTTTCCCATACTGCAGCAAATGACCATCACAGGTAGCAAGAGGAGAACCGCGCCGGGAATGACCACGGCGAAGCCCTCGGACGTTGGAGCTCCAGGTACATATAGTCTGCGGCCGCGAGCTCGGCTCCAGTTCACCACCGGCAATGGAGGGTGAAGCTTTGACAATGCCAGCCACTCGTGCTGGCAAAATGTCAGTAAAAGCATTAGATGAACGTTGGCCGAAGAACCCGAGACAGAAGCCAATACGTAGTTTGTAAACTAAATATTACGATATATTTTATAAATAATCGACAAGTACGCCAAAGAATAAGAGATAGAACTACAATGGACACGTTATTCCATGGACTCTTGCGCTTCTGTGCATGAACTATCGTTCCTTTGTCATTCGCTTATCTTATCCGCTTGGCTTCGGACCTAAGAGGATGTTCTTGTGTAAAGCTCATCTTGCTGTACCAGTTGATAATGTAAGTTGTACTTAAAACCCGAAAAATAAAATGGTTATTTTGTCAAAAGGATTTGTGTATGTGGTCAATCTGTTGTGAGTCTGATACCTAGACTGCCTTAAGTAGATATGGGCCTTAACAAAGAATTTTCATTGTTAGGCACCATCTTAAAAAATCTTTAACATTTTTCTTTTAGCTCTTCTACGCGACGTGCCGTCGGGTAGGACAACTAACTTTATTTAAAATCCCATGAGACCAGAGGCAGCTACTAATAATTTAACAATTTTATTTACAGATTTTCTTTATAGAACGAGATAACAGGCAGGAAAGGTCTGGTCACAGGATTCCAGTTCCATTACAGGATTTCATTTGTAGATGCTACTCTTGTTATCTTATATTGGGGAATCGAGACGAAACCACGATAAGTTACGTATTACAGTAGTGTACTTCGAACAGACTTGGCAAATATTCTCTGGTGCAATAAGCACACGACTTCTCACGAGCCTAGAATAGTATCTGTAGTGTTGGATAAATAAGAAAAGGACAATTAATTATCGATGATTATGTAACTACCCTGAGAACTGAGCTAGTTCAATGAGTGCTTATACACATCTGCCTAAATTAAACAATATATTATGCTGTTAATAATATTCCTACATTAGTTATTTCTCTTTTACGCTGAGCCATTGCATTAATGTGTGTTTCTTTTTTATATAAGTCACAGGTCATATTTTATTTTATTACGTTACACTAATAGTCACAAAATAATAAAAAAAATTATTTTATTACATTACAGTCCCAACGATGAGTGTTCATCAGAGAGAAAGATATCATCAGGAGTGCTCCAGGGAAGTGTGAAAGGACTAGATGTGGAAAAATGGTGTAGAAAACACAAGTTTGTAATCAACACCGACAAAACAGAAATGATGGTATTCAGATCAGGTGGGCAAATCCCAAAAGTGACAAGAATTGCACTACAAGGAAAGGAAATATCTATCACAAAAGATTACAAATATCTAGGGATAACACTCCAGCCGTCCGCAAAGTGCTTCACTAAACACACAACAGAGAAAGTGACGCAGGCCATCAGAGCGATAAATGAAATAAGTTCCATCAGAACACTAAATCTAGACACAGCTATGGCACTCTTCAAATCAAAAATAATACCGATACTGGCTTATGGGATAGAAATCATATGGATACACCTAAATGAAAAGAACTTAGAAACATTGGAAAGAGTAAAAGCAACCTATATCAAAAGAGCATCAGGGGTAGCAAATACCACAAGATCAAGATTAGTCTACCTTCTCGCCCGAGAATCTTTCCTCATCGAGGATCTAAGGACAATGTTCTTACTTCCCAACACATCAGCATTGGAGAACCTACTAAGATCACTACTCAAGAAAAGAGAGGAAGTACCAACGGAATTCTATGGATCCGGGGCCATGATCGACCGCACTTGGACAGCAGCAAATTTTGAGATGAGACACGTACTTACAAGACTCGCAGTACACGGATTCCACCATGAAATTGGTGCAAATACAGCATACCACGAACCGTCAAACATGTGGGCAGTCTTGTGAGAGATACCATATAGTAACATGCAACAAGAGGACCAGATCAATTAGAGACTATGCAATAAATGGTTCCAATGATAATCTGTTATAATACCTGCACTGAATGTAATCTACTAAGAATTATGCAGACACTCAATACATCCTTGTAATTCACTCTCAAATGATTGTAATCTAATGTAAAACTACAATGGCTATTCTGCTGCAATAAATTGTTCAAATTATTCTCTATATACACCAAGAAGAACTGCAGATGATAAACAGGTATTCATTGGACAAATATATTATACTAGAACTGACATGTGATTATATTTTCACGCAATTTGGGTGCATAGATCCTGAGAAATCAGTACCCAGAACAACCACCTCTGGCCATAATAACGGCCTTCATACGCCTGGGCACTGAGTCAAACAGAGCTTGGATGGCGTGTACAGATACAGCTGCCCATGCAGCTTCAACACGACACCACAGTTCATCAAGAGTAGTGACTGGTGTATTGTGACGAGCCAGTTGCTCGGCCACCATTGACCAGACGTTTTCAATTGGTGAGAGATCTGGAGAATGTGCTCGCCAGGGCAGCAGTCGAAAATTTTCTGTATCCAGAAAGACCCGTACAGGACCTGCAACATGCGGTCATGCATTATGCTGCTGAAATATAGGGTTTCAGCAGGGATCGAATGAAGGGTAGAGCCACGGGTTGTAACACATCTGAAATGTAACGTCCACTGTTCAAAGTGCCGTCACTGCGAACAAGAGGTGACCGAGACGTATAACCAATGGCACCCCATACCATCACGCCGGGTAATAAGCCAGTATGGCGATGACGAATACACGCTTCCAATGTGTGTTCACCGCGATGTCACCAAACACGGATGCAACCATCATGATGCTGTAAACAGAACCTGGATTCATCCAAAAACGTGACGTTTTGCCATTCGTGCACCCAGGTTCATCGTTGAGTACACCATCGCAGGCGCTCCTGTCTGTGATGCAGCGTCAAGTGTAATCACAGCCATGGTCTCCGAGCTGATAGTCCATGCTGCTGCAAACGTCGTCGAACTGTTCATGCAGATGGTTGTTATCTTGCAAACGTCACCATCTGTTGACTCAGGGATCGAAACGTGGCTGCATGATCCGTTACAGTCATGCGGATAAGGTGCCTGTCTTCTCGAATGCTAGTGATACGAGGCCATTGGGATCCAGCACGGCGTTCAGTATTACCCTCCTGAACCCACCGATTCCATATTCTGCTAACAGTCATTGGATCTCAACCAACACGAGCAGCAATGTTACAGTATGATAAACCACAATTGCGATAGGCTACAATCCGACCTTTATCAAAGTCGGAAACGTGATGGTATGCATTTCTTCTCCTTACACGAGGCATCACAACAACTTTTCACCAGGCAACGCCGGTCAACTGCTGTTTGTGTGTGAGAAATCGGTTGGAAACTTTCCTCATGTCATCTCGTTGTAGGTGTAGCCACCGGTGCCAACCTTGTGTGAATGCTCTGCAAAGCTAATCATTTGCATATCACAGCATCTTCTTCCTGTCGGTTAAATTTCACGTCTGCAGCACGTCATCTTCATGGTGTAGCAATTTTACTGGCCAGTAGTGTACATAAAGGATTTGGCAGATAGCAATCTGCTGTTTTTTGCCAATGGTGCTGTGTTGTATGGGAAGATGTTGTTGAGTGACTGTAGGAGGAAGCTAGACAACTTAGACAAAATTTCTAGTTGGTGTGATGAATGGCTGCTTGCTCTAAATATAGAAAATTTCTAAGTTTATGCAGATCAGTAGGAAAAATAAACCAGTAATGTTTGGATACAGCACAAGCAGTATCTAGCTTGACACAGCCATGTCATTTAAATGTCTGGGCATAACGTAGCAAAGCAATACGAGGTGGAACTAGCATGTGAAAACTATGATAGGGAAGGCAAATGGGAGACTTTTAGGAAAGAGTGATTCACCTGTAATGGAAATTGCATATAGAATGCTGGTGTGACCAATCCTTGAGTACTGCTTAAGTGTTTACGATCTGTACCTGGTCAGATCAAAGGAAGACATTGAAGCAGTTTGGAGGTGGGCTGCTAGATTTGTTGTCAGTAGGTTCGAACAACATGTAAGTTTTATGCATATGCTTTGGCAACTCAAATGGGTATCCATGGAGGGGAGATGACATTCTTTTCGAGAAACACTATTGAGAAAATTTAGAGAACCAGCATTTGAAGCTGACTGCAGAACGATTCTGTAGCCTCCATTACACAATGCGCCTAAGGACCACAGTGATAAGGTACAAGAAATTAGGGCTCAAATGAAGGCATATAGAAAGTTCTTTTCCCTCATTCTATTTGCAAGTGGAACAGGAAAGGAAATGACTGGCAGTGGTACGAGGTACCCTATGCCATGTGCTGTAATGTGGATTGCAGAATATCAGTGTAGATGTAGATGATTACCACCTCCTTTTACATTCTGAATCACCTATGATTACCACCTCCTTTTACATTGTGAATCACCTATTCAAAAAGGCTGTAGTTTTGACTCCACAAATTCATCCAACTGCTTATTTCAGCCAATTAAGAATTTTTTTTTTTTTTTATCAAGATGAATTTCCCTAAGACAGATCTTTGCTAACTTTGGACTGATATTCCACATGATTTTTCAAAGTTAATTTTGAGTCAATATGAATCCCAAGAAATTTAGCAAATGCACAATCATTGTCATATTCAGTATAAAAATTGTAGAGAATATTTACAGGTTTTTCACAGTTAACACGTTGACTGGCACACAGCCATTTATACACAGATGTGAGATCATGTTTCCTGCCTGCTGATTTATTCTTTTTTTACTACCGTAGCACAACAGCTTCTTAACATATTTTAGTGCGCATTGATAAGTAAATGCATCTTCAAGATAAGATTGTTCTCTCCTATCACCCTTAAATGTGTCCTGTGATTCTCAGTGTCATCATTTAGAAGTCTAGTGTACTTCATTTCACTGCAATGTGTTGCATGCAATTTAGTTTTTGATTTTAATCGTATGCCTTTATGGGTAAAAAAATATATTATTGAGCCCCCTTGCACCCACAACCAAACTGTCACCTTCCAACTAAACCTAGAACTCAGGAGATGCTACAAGTCAGTCTGTCACCAAAACTTACACATCAAGGGGCTTGTGTCCACTATCATACTCAGTTACCTTTATGGGGGGACAGAAAAATGCATATTGAACAATCCATCTTCCTGCTGATTTTCTGAACTCTGGTGATTACATTATCGAGACATGATAACTGTGTACTTGAATTACGCTGACCAGATTTCAGAGAGAGAAAATACCAGGACACATGTGCGTATACTTTATGCCTAACTTCATTACTGCACGTATGGTTATGTTTCTTGTCAGTTATAATGATATTTTGAAATAGATAATAGGCCTATGGCAATGCACAGCTGAAAAACCTACAGCAAGAATGTATCTTAATTTTGTGAACTGGAAAGGAAAATATTGTTAAATACTTTTATTTTGTAGTAGCCTGGATATATTTTCTGCAATGTTTAGTCACTTATTCAGCACCTGGGCCCAATGTCTTAATCCTAAAAACAATGTAATATTACCAGTCACTAATCAGATATGAATTATATATCTCATATTACAATTTAAGATTTCAGACTGTAAGAGCAAGCATACACACATGACAGAAATATTCAGTAGGCACTGCAAACACACACTGCATCACTCACATGCTTCACAAAATTTACTTCCATATAACTGCAGTATTGTCAGGAGAAATAGCGTAAGTTAGGTGATATTCTCTTGGTTTTGTTTTTATTTGTCTTGAAGGCCATAAAGTGTAAAGTCTGCAAGTTAGAGGAAGGGGTAGGTAATACCTCCTTTTCCTTTAAACATCTTTCTTACGCTTTCTTTAAGTACAAGATGAGTAAAAAAAAAAAGGCAATAGTCATATATACTGTGAAAATATATATTTCTGTAACATTCTACTTCTAGAAAACATGTTTTACACAAATATTTAATTAACTGAAAAATATTATTGCACAATTAAAAACCATGGCAATTAATCTGGTATACAGGGTGGACGCTGTACTGCACATCTATGCTAGTACTAATATATATACCAAGCAATCCATAAATTTCTGTTTCATTGTTTAAGTACAAGATATGTAGGCCTATATGCAACAAACCCCTGCATACAATGTAATTGGACAGACAGACAAAACATCTACTCACCAAGTGGTAGCACAACATGCGCATACAAGAAGGTTATACTTGTGTGAGCGTTTCGAGCCAGTGGCTCTTCCTTCCAGCAGAATGGTTGAAGTGGAAGAAAGAGGGGTGAAGAAAAAGGACAGGAGAGGATTAGGAGAAAGGAGTAGATTCTGGTTAAGTCACCCAGAACCGTTGGTCAGGGGAGACTTACTGGACGGAATGAGAAGGAAAAACTGTTTGTCGGGGATTGCACCGGATGAGTTTTGGAAACCTGAGCAGATTCAAATAGATGTACATTGTAGTTGCTGTGTAGAGACGAAGAGTCTTGCACAGGATAGACTAGCACGATGAACTGCAGCAAACCAGTGTTTGGACTGAAGGAGAAGACCAACCTTCAAAAATTCTGAAATACGCATTTTATTCTGATGCACAGACGGTTTTCTTTTCTCTGTCAGGTACTACTTTACTCCAATTATACATTTTATTATTTTACATACGTCTACAGGCAATTTAAGACTCACTGCGCCTAACCTATTTAAATGTAAGCCATACTTCCCACACCATCTCTCCAAAATGTGTTAGGATGAAAGGATATTGCAGCTAACTTACAATTAACGTAATGCCAAAGTTTATGTACCTAAGTGAAACAATTTCTTTACATATACCGGTGTATATCATCAAAACATTGCATCTTTTTCATAACTTTATACCAGCGTGCTCCATAGTAAAATGCATCAAGTTTTCTGAGTAAACTGCTTGCAACTGTAGATAATGCTTGTAAGGGGTCTAGTGCAGCAGGGGAGGATACAACCCGTCGGCTTTGAACAATGACGTCATTCCTTAGTCATAGATAATAATGTCTTCACTTCGAGGCATAGATAATAAAGCAGTTCTGTGTTCTAATAAGCGCTATCATTAAAATAATTGAATGTGAATCTAAAAGCGATCGCTTGATATTAGATACAGATGCTTCAGTAGCTGATAAGTATTTTTTGGCTTTTTTAAAAAAAAAATCTCACGAGATAGAATAAACTGATCCTAAGATACAGATGCTTCAGTAGCTGATAAGTGTTTTTTGGCTTTTTAAAAAAAATCTCACGAGATAGAATAAACTGATCCTACTTTATTAAGCAATCAATAAAAAAACTAAACTAAAACATAACAGCAAAAGACAAGTGAAAGACAAAGGTTAAATAAACAATCAAAAGATATAAAATGAAACAGGTTGCAAATGTAACGTACGTGTATTTCCACCTATTCGTAAGTAGGATCAGTTTATTCTATCTCATGAGATTTTTTTTAAAAAGAGCCAAAAAACACTTATCAGTTACTGAAGCATCTGTATCTTCTAATGGGTGCGGGAGTTCCGACTCCTGGGGAGGTGGGTGGGAGCTGGCGATCTTTTTTCGTTTTCCAGCTCTAGTATCAGCATGACATTTTCGAATGTGTACTTCCGAAACCCCCATCACAACAACATCCTTCACTTCGCCTTTACACTGACGACACAACTATAATTTGTATCCCGTACTTCACTTCGCCTTCACACTGACACTATATATGTCAATTCGCGAGCAAGATAAAAATGTTGCGTATAGCTATATAGCTCAAGTAACGAATGGGATACTATTAGCGTCCAAGGCAGAGTAGCTGATAAGTGTTTTTTGGCTTTTAAAAAAAAAATCTCACGAGATAGAATAAAGTGATCCTACTTTATTAAGCAATCAATAAAAAAACTAAACTAAAACATAACAGCTTTTGCTGTTATGTTTCAGTTTCGTTTTTTTACTGATTGCTTAATAAAGTAGGATCACTTTATTCTATCTCGTGAGATTTTTTTTTTAAAAAGCCAAAAAACACTTTTCAGCTACTGAAGGGAGCTACAACACTAAGAAGAACCGCTTCTCGGCTTTTGACAAGATATTGCTTAATAAAGTAGGATCAGTTTATTCTATCTCGTGAGATTTTTTTTTTAAAGCCAAAAAACACTATTGCTTAATAAAGTAGGATCAGTTTATTCTACCTCGTGAGATTTTTTTTTAAAAAGCCAAAAAACACTTATTAGCTACTGAAGGGAGCTACAACACTAAGAAGAATCGCTTCTCGGCTTTTGACAAGATCAATGTTTATCTCTCTCGCATTCCTTTGTTTCTCAACATTCTCCTCAGCTTTTTCCTCTTTCTAATACATGGTCTCTGGCGACTTGTGACGTCATTGTTCAAAGCCGACGGGTTGTATCCCCTGCTGCACTAGACCCCTTGTAAGTGTAACACATCTGGGCGTCTGTGTGTCAATAACTGTCAAAGTTGCTTCTCAAGGGTATCAAATTATTTATGGATCTTCATTATTTTTAATCATTTATTCTCAGTTGCAATATATATTAAAACATTTTACATGATGCTGGGTAGAGCCATATGTAACATGGTTCTAGCACGTTCAAGAAAATATTGCGATTCTAATTTAATTGTGTTTCAAAACAAACACCATCTGAACTGGCGTCAAAGACAAAACCGGTACCAACCAGCCGCTGTGTCATCCTCGGCTCTTACGCATCACTGGATATGGATATGGATGGGTATGTGGTCAGCACACCGCTCTCCTGGCCATTGTCAGTTCTCATAACTGGTGTCCTCCTCTGTCAAGTAGCTCCACAACTGGACTCACAAGGGCTGAGTGCACCCCGCTTGCCAACAGCACTCGACAGACCCATATGGTGATCCACCCAAGTGCTAGACAAGACCGACACTGCTTAACTTCAGTGATATAATGTGAACCAGTGTTGCCACAGTGGCGAAGCTGTTGTCTTTAATTTTGTTACAGCCAAAGGAAACTAGGATGTATCTGCCTTGTACTGCTTCATTTGTAGATTTTTGCAACTCTCGGAACTGACAATTCTTGCACTAGAAAATTAGATGCAGAATAAACTGTAATATTTAAGTTATATAATATTTAACTTATCCTATCCACTATTCCCTCTTCCTAGCGGAGCTTTTGGTCTGAACTATTGTTTTTAATGTTGCAACATTACTGATTCAGGGAGCAAGATGTACAGGACAGTATCTCACAGCAAATTTAGCATTCTTTGGCAGTACATTCATTCTGTCAGTGGAGTTACAAATGCATATACCTTATACTCAGAGTCCTTACAAACCTAGTTAAATCTGGAGAATTACAAAAAGAAAATCTCAGGGAACACTAATGTGCAAAATAAATCAACATTCTTCTATTTTTTATTCAGTGTATTTTTTGCCACAACCGAGTAATATGTACGCAAAAATACCAATGTAAAAATTGCCATACAGTGTGTAGATCTACAGAAGACTAACAGTACTGTACTACACTGTTTACAAATTCAATCTTATACGTGACTTCAGTGGATACTGATACTTTAATTATTGAAAGTAGCAAAGTCACAAAAAGTCTCAAAATGCACATCATCCAATTCATATTGAAATAATCAACTGGATATTTCAGTTAAAGTTTGTTAGCTTAATGCAATATGATAAATGTATGAACAGGAGCAAGGCACATAAATCATTTCCTTTCTTCATTAACAGCAGTTGACTTTTGACATCACCATAAAACAATTACTTTCTTTATTAACAATACTCGAATTTCAACATCATAAAAATCTGATAAATTACTCATTTCCTAAGACTAGTTTCCCCAACTGCCCTATATCCATGATGTGAACCAAGAGAAGATCAAGTTAATTCTTACAACGTGTGTGTTCAGTGCCAACATTTCCCTGTCAGGTGCTGATTACCACTGATGCCAAAATCCCTCATGGTGTGAAGGTCCGACCAAGTAATAATTTGAGTTCTTCAGTAGAGATGGAATCTCTCACATCATCCAAAATCATTAGTAAAGATACCCCTTCCACAATTCACCTGAAACATTCCAATAGTTAGCTAAAATGTAAATATATCACTAAACATACACTACTAACCATGTATGACATGCAACAGCTCACATCATTCTGTGAGGGTGAATACTAAACTGAACAGATGACACAATGCATAATTGCTCTAAGGTACAAAGCTTACTGCAGCTCAGCAAGGACCACAAAAACTGACTAATTTTAATGTATATATAGTCTATACAGAAATTATGTCTTTAACAGAACTAAATAGGGGTCGACAGAAGCGTCCGATCCCACGCGTCGGCTTTGACCCGTGACGTAAGGGTGTTGTCGTGTGTGACGTCATGACGGCGCGGAGTTTGGTTTGAGTGTGGCTGTCTCCAGTTCTGTTTTATCTTATTTTGTTTACTTTTCTGATCTGTTTGTTCTATCTCGTGAGATTTTTTTTTAAATTTAAAAACGCTTATTACTTATTTTAATTATCTGTTTCCTCCTATTTCTGTTTTAGTTTATTATATTTATCTTTCTGATCTGTTCGTTCTATCCCGTGAGATTTTTTAAAAAAAAAGACAAAAAACACTAATCAGCTACTGAAGCATCTTTATCTTCTATGGGTTGCAGCGGTTACGACCCCTGGGGAGGTGGGTGGGTATTCATGCATGGCTGTCTTCACTTACATGTTGTAGTTACACAAGACGTCTAAATTTGTTTATATTTAGTTTGCCCCCCCCCCCCCCCCCACCCAAAACACCCCATTTCCCGCGCTTGTCCCGTTAGTGTCATTAGGCTTCTTGTGGAAAGTGTGTGTGTGTGTTTTTGTTTCCGCCATATTTGTGACGTCATGGGTCAAAGCAGACGGGCGGGATCGGACGCTTCCGTATTTCCCTAAATAGTACTTTTAAACTGTGGAAGAGATACTGCACTGATGTGTTTGGGTGTGTACGATGTGTCACGTGAAACTGGAGGATATACATTGGCAAAATGATGTCTGTTGAGGTACCCTTTCTAAGAACACAGAGTGTTAGTATTTTGCAGTATGTATTATATACAGGGTGTTTCAAAAATGACCGGTATATTTGAAACGGCAATAAAAACTAACGAGCAGCGATAGAAATACACCGTTTGTTGCAATATGCTTGGGACAACAGTACATTTTCAGGCGGACAAACTTTCGAAATTACAGTAGTTACAATTTTCAACAACAGATGGCGCTGCAAGTGATGTGAAAGATATAGAAGACAACGCAGTCTGTGGGTGCGCCATTCTGTACGTCGTCTTTCTGCTGTAAGCGTGTGCTGTTCACAACGTGCAAGTGTGCTGTAGACAACATGGTTTATTCCTTAGAACAGAGGATTTTTCTGGTGTTGGAATTCCGCCGCCTAGAACACAGTGTCGTTGCAACAAGACGAAGTTTTCAACGGAGGTTTAATGTAACCAAAGGACCAAAAAGCGATACAATAAAGGATCTGTTTGAAAAATTTCAACGGACTGGGAACGTGACGGATGAACGTGCTGGAAAGGTAGGGCGACCGCGTACGGCAACCACAGAGGGCAACGCGCAGCTAGTGCAGCAGGTGATCCGACAGTGGCCTCGGGTTTCCGTTCGCCGTGTTGCAGCTGCGGTCCAAATGACGCCAACGTCCACTTATCGTCTCATGCGCCAGAGTTTACACCTCTATCCATACAAAATTCAAACGCGGCAACCCCTCAGCGCCGCTACCATTGCTGCGCGAGAGACATTCGCTAACGATATAGTGCACAGGATTGATGACGGCGATATGCATGTGGGCAGCATTTGGTTTACTGACGAAGCTTATGTTTACCTGGACGGCTTTGTCAATAAACAGAACTGGCGCATATGGGGAACCGAAAAGCCCCATGTTGCAGTCCCATCGTCCCTGCATCCTCAAAAAGTACTGGTCTGGACCGCCATTTCTTCCAAAGGAATCATTGGCCCATTTTTCAGATCCGAAACGATTACTGCATCACGCTATCTGGACATTCTTCGTGAATTTGTGGCGGTACAAACTGCCTTAGACGACACTGCGAACACCTCGTGGTTTATGCAAGATGGTGCCCGGCCACATCGCACGGCCGACGTCTTTAATTTTCTGAATGAATATTTCGATGATCGTGTGATTGCTTTGGGCTATCCGAAACATACAGGAGGCGGCGTGGATTGGCCTCCCTATTCGCCAGACATGATCCCCTGTGTCTTCTTTCTGTGGGGACACTTGAAAGACCAGGTGTACCGCCAGAATCCAGAAACAATTGAACAGCTGAAGCAGTACATCTCATCTGCATGTGAAGCCATTCCGCCAGACACGTTGTCAAAGGTTTCGGGTAATTTCATTCAGAGACTACGCCATATTATTGCTACGCATGGTGGATATGTGGAAAATATCGTACTATAGAGTTTCCCAGACCGCAGCGCCATCTGTTGTTGAAAATTGTAACTACTGTAATTTCGAAAGTTTGTCTGCTTGAAAATGTACTGTTGTCCCAAGCATATTGCAACAAACGGTGTATTTCTATCGCTGCTCGTTTAGTTATTATTGCCGTTTCAAATATACCGGTCATTTTTTAAACACCCTGTATTAACAAACTTATTACTGTTATTTGCCAGGGCACAGCGCAAATAAAACTACCTTAAGAGTTTGTGCACCAAAATCTAATAATTATATGAAGTTACTTACGGCCCGATGACTGTAATACAATCATTTCTTTTCAGTATACAACAATGTGCTCCCTCTGCGGTAATTTCCGAGAATGATTGCCTATCCAAATCGTGGGGTCCAAACGATACATGTCGAACGTTCGATCGAATTCGATCATGCGACTCTGGCGGGCGTTATGAGCATGGAGGTGGTTATGAGTATGTTTACGTTGGTCACTACAGCAACGACAAAAGAAGAGCGTTATAAAAATACTTGTAATTACAAAGGAGACGACTTACCTTATTCGTCGTCGGTGTTGTCGTCATGTGAAAGTCCATTACGGTGGTGTGGATGGACAATTTTGAAGAGACGAACCATGTATTCTTCCTGATACTCGTTCGTTTTTCGCACTGTCCGAAATGAAATTATAACGGGATTTCAGCATCGAAACTGTTCTTACGAAGTTTTACGTATTTCGCACCGCCAAAGTCTACACAGTCCCTTCTTTCCTCGTCCGGTAGTACTCCATATTTGCTACAAAAAGCCGAACCATTTTCTACGCTGCATAAACATGGAATTAGATTCTTCCATGTGAGAGAATCCGCCGAAAAAACAGCAGTAACACCAGACGTTCACAAACGACATAAATCGTCTGGGTTTCCCTAGCAACTCATAAATAATGTAAATTATGTAATTTAGAGCAAGTAAGGAAACGACGGAAAACAGATAAAAATGACGATCACAACGCCCTCCACCGGGGTTGCATGATCGAATTCGATCGAACGTTCAATATGTATCGTTTGGACCCCGCGACTTCCATAGGCAATCATTCGTCGAAATAACCCTTTTTGACACTAATTACAAATTACTCAAAGCGCTGCAGTCCTACATATGGCAATTCATTTTACCTTCCTCATTTAGCTTAACTTTATGCACATTTTTTTAAGTATGCATACAAAATCTCTGCCTAATTTTGTGATCGACACATTGCACTGTACACTATAAAAAAAATCATCATTAACAAATGACTTTCGCCACACGCGAGCGACTTGACTTGCGCCAAAACACAAGTTCCGAACGTCAACAGATCGCGTTAACTCCAAACTCTTACGCCTTTTTATGACGTCATGTGCGGTAGCCAATCAGCATCAGATGTTGATACGCAGACGCGCCGCAGCGAGATTCAACTGCCACGCCTTAGTGAGAAACCGAGTGTGTTTAGAACCCAACAGTAAACACTTTCTGATTCTGTGCCCACATGGAGCTATTACATTCCATGTTCCAGAATGCCCAGAGAACAATAAAACCTGTTAGCACTTCGATACTCGAGTGTGATTCGGGCACTTCACAGGATGATCGTAAAAATGGATTCCATTTAATTTTCACTAGCGCTTTACTCATTCGTTCCACTGTCGTGCAAAATAACACCACCATATGCAACAGAAATCTCTGAATTAGATACTACATTGGCCAAAAAAATATGAATGAAGTAAGCAAGTGGCTTGAGTAGAAAATGGTACTGATACGTGCAAGAACGCCTACTTCTCTGTCAAGTGCGAAACAAATTTTCAAGTTCTTGGTATCTAAAGCGACGTATCGCCTACCACCACTTATGCTGCTCCCAGTGTCACAGAGACACGTATTTTAAATACAACAACGTGTTTCCCTCTACAGGACATTAAAGTCGAATTGACAGAAGTCAACATGCACTTCTGAATACTATCTGTGGCTCATATTGACGTACCTTCACAATTTCAATTTAACAAGGTAATTTTCAGTTATTAAGTGGAAGGGTAAGGCGATAAGTGAGATTATAAAATTCATACTCAGTGTGGAGGAAGGAATAATTCTGGTCATGTGAGCAATTATAGAAATGCATTGTAACTTTGTTTATCCGGATTAGGCGGGACTGACTATTGGGAACCCGGATAATGACATTCATAAAAAAAAAAAAAAAAAAAAAAAAAGTAGAATGACATGAGTTAGATGCCACAAAAACAACGGGTTACATTTATTTTCACGTAAATTATACATTATTTTCACATACATTTTTATTTTAGCGAAATACTGAAATTTAAAGACGCAATAAGTTTTATGCGTCGAAATAATCGGTGACTTAATTTCATGCCTTATACGTATGTCGTTTATACGCAGTGCGATCAAACATGTTTCACCAGCATTAGCTGGGCCTACGTTGTTCCAAATTAACCATTATTTTCCTCTAACTGCATAGCTGGATTTTTATGTGTCACAATTGGTTCAGATTTGTGCGAATTCCATCAGCTAATCCATCATCACCATCGTGACGGCGGTAATTCATTCAGTTATCGTCGTTTCACAACTAGGCTTTACATCATTTTTTTCAACACCTACGTCTGAGTATCTAGGAATGTTTGCACATGTGTCAACAAACTCAATCCTGTGCAGTGTGTTATGCGTCTTTCCCTGGACACTATCATTTTCTTTCTCTTTCTCGTAACTTAATACTCGCAATAAAGTTGGCAATACAGTGCTTTAAGCCTAAAATTCAATGTTAATTTGTTAATGGAGACGGTGCCACGATCCGTATATGCGGTTGGTTGAATTCAGCTTTATGATTATTGTCTTTGGTTTTTGCTGTCATAACTTCTGGAATATCAAATACTATACACTTACTGTGCGCAGGAAAAAAAAAACCTTAACTACGATTCGGGTATCGAGATTAATAAGGCCCGCTCTAAGCGGTTATTTAACCCCGGACAAAAGACAAGTGCCGCCCGTTTGTGCCAAAAATAAATATATTTTTTGGACAATTTTGAAGAAATTAGCGGCTTCCAAGTACGCTTTTGCCACACCACTAACGAAAAATAGAGAACACATAATGTTCACGAATTATATTGTTTATATCAAGATTCCATTCCTGCTATTCGTCCCTCGTATTGGACCCGTTGTCATAACCCTAAGCCCTGCAAATTTGAACCGAGTTAGTAAGCTCTTCAGCTATAATATAAGGCATTTGTCTTCTTGTGGATCTTTCGGCTGATAAGAAGCCCAAAAATCTTTCGTTAAATTTAATTTGACATCTGTGTAAAATTTACTGATTGAAACATATACGATTACAAGAGGCATCTGCTCGACCTTACTAATGTCAGCGGGTACAGCCTAAAACTATGGAAAAATATGCCGATTTATTTTTTTTATTTCAGCATTAATAGGAGACTTTACACTTTGTGGCACCAAATGTATTATCTAGTTTTCTATATTTTCCCGATATACACTCCTGGAAATTGAAATAAGAACACCGTGAATTCATTGTCCCAGGAAGGGGAAACTTTATTGACACATTCCTGGGGTCAGATACATCACATGATCACACTGACAGAACCACAGGCACATAGACACAGGCAACAGAGCATGCACAATGTCGGCACTAGTACAGTGTATATCCACCTTTCGCAGCAATGCAGGCTGCTATTCTCCCATGGAGACGATCGTAGAGATGCTGGATGTAGTCATGTGGAACGGCTTGCCATGCCATTTCCACCTGGCGCCTCAGTTGGACCAGCGTTCGTGCTGGACGTGCAGACCGCGTGAGACGACGCTTCATCCAGTCCCAAACATGCTCAATGGGGGACAGATCCGGAGATCTTGCTGGCCAGGGTACTTGACTTACACCTTCTAGAGCACGTTGGGTGGCACGGGATACATGCGGACGTGCATTGTCCTGTTGGAACAGCAAGTTCCCTTGCCGGTCTAGGAATGGTAGAACGATGGGTTCGATGACGGTTTGGATGTACCGTGCACTATTCAGTGTCCCCTCGACGATCACCAGTGGTGTACGGCCAGTGTAGGAGATCGCTCCCCACACCATGATGCCGGGTGTTGGCCCTGTGTGCCTCGGTCGTATGCAGTCCTGATTGTGGCGCTCACCTGCACGGCGCCAAACACGCATACGACCATCATTGGCACCGAGGCAGAAGCGACTCTCATCGCTGAAGACGACACGTCTCCATTCGTCCCTCCATTCACGCCTGTCGCGACACCACTGGAGGCGGGCTGCACGATGTTGGGGCGTGAGCGGAAGACGGCCTAACGGTGTGCGGGACCGTAGCCCAGCTTCATGGAGACGGTTGCGAATGGTCCTCGCCGATACCCCAGGAGCAACAGTGTCCCTAATTTGCTGGGAAGTGGCGGTGCGGTCCCCTACGGCACTGCGTAGGATCCTACGGTCTTGGCGTGCATCCGTGCGTCGCTGCGGTCCGGTCCCAGGTCGACGGGCACGTGCACCTTCCACCGACCACTGGCGACAACATCGATGTACTGTGGAGACCTCACGCCCCACGTGTTGAGCAATTCGACGGTACGTCCACCCGGCCTCCCGCATGCCCACTATACGCCCTCGCTCAAAGTCCGTCAACTGCACATACGGTTCACGTCCACGCTGTCGCGGCATGCTACCAGTGTTAAAGACTGCGATGGAGCTCCGTATGCCACGGCAAACTGGCTGACACTGACGGCGGCGGTGCACAAATGCTGCGCAGCTAGCGCCATTCGACGGCCAACACCGCGGTTCCTGGTGTGTCCGCTGTGCCGTGCGTGTGATCATTGCTTGTACAGCCCTCTCGCAGTGTCCGCAGCAAGTATGGTGGGTCTGACACACCGGTGTCAATGTGTTCTTTTTTCCATTTCCAGGAGTGTAGTAAGCTTCAGCCTCTTCTTTCTTTAGCGCTCTACAGATGTGCTCTTCCACAATGGAACTTCAGACGGCAATTCAACTATTTTTAAGAAACTACCATTATTATACCTGAACAACTTATCAGTTGTACTTTGAAAAGCCAGAACATTTTTACCAAGTATTTTAGTAATTGGTACGATTCTCAGAAACACTACGTTCCGAAGATTTGTTTCGGCGTTAATAATTCTCTGAGTGGCTGCATCTATAATTTTACAACACTTTAACCTTCGGTTCATTTCTAGCCACGATTTTCAGGCCTGACTATGATTTTTGGAAATTTCATGCTCTTTTAAAATTCGACGAGTGGCTTCCAACTTTTTAAACCGGCCTTTGAAAGGAAACTAAGTATCCAGCCGAACATTTTGCAATAGAAACAAATGATAAATGATATAGTTTTGTGAATTCCAACCTTGTAAAACTTGTTCTGCATTGCTTAAAATTTGTGTACAATAACTTGCACTATAATGTCAACCAGTGTCGCTGGAAGAAAATTTGTAACTATGCAATGCTTTAGGCAGACCTTGTCTTACTAAAAAACTTATTTCCGCGTCTTCTAAAATTCTTGGCCACAATGCTGCATCTGTACGCTGTGTTTGTAGAACGCTTTCTGTGAGTGTCACTTTCTTTCAGTGCTTTCATCTGGTGGTGACAGAGTGTCATCAGTTCCAATTGATTTAGAAACTTTGTATATTTGTTTGTCATACCTTTTAGCGATTCCGTACTTTCTTTTATAACCGTGCTCGATGTTCAATTCTCAGACTCGTCAGTTGTTCTGGTACAACTCTGGATATAATTTTTCAATGCGCCAACTTGTTTTGGCTTTTCTAGCCCTATTTTTTATTGTACTGGTAACCAGACAGTTTTGTTTGACCTACAGACATTCTGGAAAAGGCAGGTACTCACATAACTCAAACACTGTAATCGACAAAAATTAAAGATTAATCCTTGTACCAAATAAGCTAAAACCGTAACGAACAGAACTTCGGAATTATATTCTGACACTAGACATAAAAATATTTATGATCTACATAAAATATTTTTCTTATCCTGTGAATGCAAAGGAAGTTTTATGTTATTATACATGCGTTTTATAATAACAAATATTTCAGCAAATCATAAATAAAAGCCGGCCGCAGTGGCCGAGCGGTTAAAGGCGCTCCAGTCTGGAACCGCACGACCGCTACGGTCGCAGGTTCGAATCCTGCCTCGGGCATGGATGTGTGTGATGTCCTTAGGTTAGTTAGGTTTAAGTAGTTCTAAGTTCTAGGGAACTTATGACCACAGCAGTTGAGTCCCATAGTGCTCAGAGCCATTTGAACCATTTTTGAACCATAAATAAAACCACTTTTAAAATTCTCGATTTTGTGATTTCATTCAGTTCAATTAGTTAAATATATTATTATGAAACGCGTTTTATCGAAGCAATGAACATGATAAATGTCTTATACTGTTGATTCAAAAGACTGCTTTTGTGAAGCAGAAATATAAATAATTATATGTATAAAATACATTGAGATTTGATTTATGCAAAAAAAAACAGCTTCTTTGGATAAATTAAATGTTTATTTTATTTAAAACGCTTCCATTCTTTTGTTCCGATGACCGATTTACGATAAATTAATATCTACCAAACTAAACGACACCCGAATTATAGATGCACTTACGTTTCAAAAAACCGAGCAAGTGTGAATAGGATTGGTACTCTGATGATTCCGCACGGCTGCTGCGAGCCACGCAACCGCCATACCAGCGAACGGCGAACGGCGCCAACAACAGTCCACGCAGGGAGATACCTTAAGTGCAGATAACCGACGTGACGGAAACCACTCGCATGACTGCTGCTTACATTTTAAGCTTGCTGCGGTATCTAATGTTTTTCTGGTATTAAGTATGTAACGCATCGATATTTTTCTCACACTTGCAGCCAAATTAGGTTCCTAAATTTTGGCGCCCCTTGACCTCACGCTGGGACCAGATAAACTATCTAACAACCTTGTGCTCATACGACAACTCCCCGTTTCAGTGCTGCTAAATGACGGAAGGTTCGTAACCAGATGTAAACAAACAATCCTTAATCTCGTACAGACCGGCGGGAACTTTTTGCTGCGCTGCAGTAAGGTGGACCGCGCAGACGAGAGCGGGAAAAACCTGCAGGCACGCGCAATTAAAAGTGCTCAGAGCCCAGGGTTCTCCGCGCACGCAGGACGGAAGTGCAGCAGGCAGCTGGAAGGCGTGGCGTCTATTTGGGTTGTGCCGCTGTTTTGGGTAGCCGCCAATTCCACGAATAGCTGCGACGCGAAACGGAGCGAGGGCCAGTCTGCACCCAGCGGCACCAGCTCCCCACACCAGGTGACGCGCAGCAAGCGGTACGTTCCAAGACATTAAGGCACGACAGCCCGCAAGTTAAACCCAGGCCCTCCGAGCAAATCGGAGAAACTCGCCGCTTCATCCACTCTGGCAGGAATTACCGCGGCCGTTGCACAGGCTCCGATACCGGCTCTATCGGTCTCGTTCTCTGTCGGTTTCCTACCGCTCTACTGAATAAGGATTTAGGAATTCCGAGGTTTTGTGGGCGATACGTTGTGTTGTTGTCGAGCCGAACGAACAAACTTCAACATAGAAGAAAATAAACGATATTTTTCGTGAAAGCTCGTGATTATTTTAACCCCGAAAAAATACAGTTCATTCATTAGTTTATTATTCCAAACACACACGTGCTTCCCTCTTTATTTAGCAAACCCACCTGCAGGAAAAATTATTTTTCTAGTTAATTTCACTGTGTATAGTGACATGAACAGACTCTTACGATTTATCTCTAATTTTTATCTTTCGATAATACGAGTTGTTGAAAATTCCTGGCATATTAAAACTGTTTGCCTTATGCGAGGTCTGCAGGACAGCTTCTCGAAGTTTGGAAGGTAGTGGACGAGATACTTGCGGAATTTAAGGTGTGAGGATGGGTCGTGAGTCGTGTTCAGGTAGCTCAGACAGAAGATCACGCGCCCACGAAAGCCAGGGGTCCCGAGTCCGGGTCTCGATCTGGCACACAGTTTTAATCTGCCGGGAAGTTTCGCATTCTGCTGCAGAATGAAAATTTCGTTCCGGAAATATCCCCCGGGCTGTGGCTAAGACACATCTCCGCAGTGTCCCGTCTTTCAGAAGTGCCAGTTCTGCAAGGCCTACAGTAGAGGTTCTGCAAAATTTGGAAGGTCGGGGGACGAGGTTACTGGCGGAATCACAGCTGTGAGGACTGGTTGTGAGTCGTGCTCGGGTAGCGCAGATGGTAGAGCACTTGCCCACGTAAAGTTAAAGTCTTGGTTCGGTACACAGTTTTAATCTGCCAGGAAGTTTCGTATCAGTGCACACTCCACTGCAGAGTGAAAATTTCATTCTTGATACAAGGTGTTGCTTGTAAGAAACACTCTCAATTTGAGGTACAGATCTACCCACACAGCCACTGCAACAAAAATTTGTATCCCAGCCTCTTTTCTCATTGTAATACACAAATATTTCACTGTTTCTCAAGAAAAGATTTAAAACAATTTCGCTTCGAACAAAGCACAATACAACATAGCATTTACCACATCTAATTGTTGAAAATCCAAGCAGACAAAATCTGCACCTTCCTTTTGCCCCACATTCAAAGCAGTGGTATGCTTTGTCATATCTAATGTCTTGGACTGGTAAAGGAGATGTTCCTTTTCTCTTCTTCTTTTCAATTGGCTGTGCTGCTTCCAGTAATGGTCTACCAACCTCTCTTCCCCCCCTGCAATCAAATCATTAGCAGTATCTGCTTGGAACTGCTTCAGAGATGTTCTGTAAAGTTCTGTAAGATTACCAGCAAAGTCCACTACTCTAAAATGTTTGTTATACTATCTCACAATTCTGAGATATGGGACATCCATTTTCTCTTTCTCTGCAGAATCCTATCTTTCCACAGGGCTGATTGGTTCATTACCACAGAATAAGCTAACTATCCATACAACTTTACTGTCTATTCATCTTGCTGTTATAAGGTCAGAATTTCTCTCCTTCCTGTTGTCATAACTACCTCAACCACACTTCTGTGGATTTTTCCCATCAAGTAATGGACACTTTTTCAATCTATTCTTTCATAGTGTTCCAACTGAACCAATGTTCAGTTTGAATTATAAAGTCTAGAGGACAAAAAATATTATCAAAATGTACCCTGCATTTTCCATCTTTTGGCATAGTCTTGCACAGAGTAATCATGTCTTGACCACCAATTCCAAAATACTTCTCCTCTTCCAACAGGTTGGTCAGCATTTCATTACCAGTACAAGGAAGCAAGTGATAGATAATGCTAGATATCACAGGTATTACAAAAATTTTGAAACTGCATTTGTGGGACTTATTTTTTATACACTGACTGAGATTACCAGTGCTCGATCCCTAGTAAGGTACCTTCATTTAATCAATCAATTGTTCTGTTTCTTGATTTGGATTACAAGAAGTCACAATCACTGTATTAAGAATAGGTCTTATTTTGAACATTCTATCATTACTATTGACAGCCTGTTCATTGTTGGCAAAATGAATGTATATGCGATGCTATTAGAAAGTGTTTCAGATTCATTACATTGGAAAGCTTCTCGATGTATGTCAACTGTGACCAGTGATCAATATATGAAGGCATTGCGAGAATGCCCATGTAAATCAGTATTCCATAGAATTTCTCCAGTCCATTTCTATTTGGATTTACAGATGATCATGATGTCTGCTGAACAGAATAGAGCTTTGTCTCGTTTTGTGTCCATTATTGCAGAGTTGAAGAATTTCTTGAAGCACTGCAATGGTGTATTGCTAACACAGGCATATGTAACAGGGGAAAAGTTTTGTTGAGTCTGAAGAAATGTCTTTTATATGCTTATACACAATGGATGAATTTTTATTTCCCTGGTTCTTAGTTTTGTCTCAATTTGATGTACTAAGCAAAAAAATATCGAACACTGCACAATTAATTTTTTCAAAATTCACACTGTCACTTTCTGATTCTATATCTGATTCTTCCATTGCCATAGCAGAGAGAGTCCCTCTAGCCAGGGTCATTGTCACTGTTATCTGCTAGGATTTCAAGCTCATGTGTCAGTCTCCTTCAGAATCACCATCAGACAGTATACTGCCATTTCCTTGTCCATTGAAGGAGTGTGCATCCATTTCCTCTTGTAAATCAGTGTGTGCCACAGTGACACAAAAAACTGATAAAAACTGATCTTAGATTGGCAGAGTTGCGTACAAGCAATGTGCTTTTTATGACCAATTTTATATGCCCCTTACTGTTTTGACATAAGATATTTATCATTACAGCTCACCTTTATAACTTATACTACTGAATAAAAGCACAAATTACTTCATAATATAAGATAAACACAGAAAAAATTACTTTTATTAGCATGTAGTATCACAGGTAAAGACTGTGACTCAGAAGCTTGTTGCTGATTGTCTTTGCAACTATGATTGCTAAGTATCTGCGGATCACACAGAGTAAATGTTACTTGTACGCGTCAGTGCCAAATGGGGAATCAGAGAGTGTATTCATTTCTCTAAATTATCTCTGATTTCAATATTGCATCAGAGCAACATTGCCAGATAAAGGGTTAATTTGTTTTCCAGTATAGGGTGCAAAAGTGAATGCCCCGGTTGTGCTTGTCGATCGAGGCTTCCCGAGATGTTTCAGTACAGCTCAGCTGACATGTCGGGAGACAGAAAACTAGTGGCTGTACAGCAAAAATGAAGGTTGTACAAAGTGGGTGTCACTCACAAAACAAGCACTTCAACTTGGCTTGTTGTGCCACATTTGGTGGTAGAGAACCTGTGTAGTTCTTATGACTCTGGTGCAGAAGTACCGTGTACGCTTACACTTAAATAGGACAGTCTACCTTTATTTATTTTCCCACTGGTTTTCTTCACTGGCTTGCTGTGAGTCCTTTGCATTGTCTACATTTATTCCGCAAAATCAGTATGTATGGCAGAGGGTACTTCCCACTGTATTGTATATTACAGTTTTGTCCTGTTCCATTTGCTTATGGTACCCAGGAAGAATGATAGCACAAAATGCTTCTTTGTATGTGATAATTAGTCTAATTGTGTCCTCAAGGTCCCTATGGGAGTGATGCACAGGAAGCTGCAGCATGCTTATACATTCTTCACCTAATACTGGTTCTTGAAACTTGTGAGTGGCTTTCCACAGAATATTAGACATCTATCCTCAGGTATCCATCGGTTTAGAATTTTTCAGCTGTCCCATGTCTCTCTCATGGGTCAAACAAATCCATGACCATTAGTGCCACTCTTCTTCATATACATTCAATGTCCTATGTTAGTCCTTTCCAATATGGTCCCCACCACTTGACCAACATTCTAGATTAGGTTGCTCATGTGTCTTCTAAGCAATCTCCTTTCTAGACTGATTGTGTTTTCCCAGTAATGTACCAATGAATCTATAACAAAGTGTCTAGGATGCATTCCTGCAGGCACTGACTCTGTATCGGAGATAGATGTGGGTGCAGAAGAAGGCAGCTTGTAGCTACAAGAAACCATTTATTGTGGTTTATTTACATTCATCAATATTTGATGCTGTTATAGTGATCCCTGGTGAGCAGGGAAAGTACACCAACATGGTGGCTCCCAGTGTGTTGACCCTTGAGCCCTGCCTTATCAGCTGTAGAGATCATTCCATTTCAGATTCTCACAAATCACTACAACCAGGCATTTGTATTTGTTGACTGGTAACAGATGTGACTTACTGATATTATATCATAGAATACCACATTTTTTTTAAAATTTTGTTATGTGTACAATTTCACATTAATGAACATTTGAAACAAGTTGTCAATATTTGCACCACTTTGTGAGAAAAGTGGAAGGTGGGTTTTGAATGACCAAAGCTTTCAGAATCCATGTTCTTTAGCATGGGGAGGTCATTCTGTTCAAGATACCTCATTATGTTCGAGCTCAGAATATGTTCTCAGATTAACCAACATGCAGATGTGAATTATAGCTTCTCTTTTTGTAGACAGGTATGACCTGTGATTTCTTTCAACTGGACACAGTTTTTATGTTTGGTGTTGTATGAGATATTTTGATTAAAATGGGAACTAGGTCAGTTTCTGTGTAGAATGTGACAGGTTTCCCATTGGGCTCTGGAGCAGTGTTTAATTTTGGTGTTTTCATCTGACATTAATATCTACATCACTCACCCCTGTGGTGGTGTGAAAACTAAATGGGGGCAGTACTTTTACTTCTTTTTTTAAATGAACATTTGGAAACTAAGCTCACCCTTTCTGCTTCTGTTTTGATACCCTTAATTTCAATCCTCTATCATGCATAATCATCTGAACACTAATTTTAGTTCATTGAGAGCCTTCACATAGAACAAGAAGTTCTTGGGATTTGGTGAGAAGCATTTTAATAAAATTCTACAACAGTAATTGTTGAAGGCTTTACACAATTGCTTTTCTGTTAGTCAAGCTCATTTAATATTTGTTCATCTATCACCCTGTTCTTCTATCAGACCTGTTATGCAGCAGTTGCTGCATCTTTGGAAGTTTCTTTACAGAATCTGTATTCTGTAAGGATTCCTCCCATCACAAACTGATCTAGTAGGTACACATCTATCCAATACATGGTCAGCTTGTCATTTGCAGAGAGAGAGGGGCCCATCATCATGTTGACAGGTTCAGTCAGGGATTTGTGTTCTCAATGTACAGTCAGCATGCAGGACATGCACATAATGATAGCACTCACCATTATTTAGAGACTTGCATTTTGATGAAGATTTAGTTTTTTGTTGACATTTTTGTATTTTAAAGCATGACATATCCTGAAGTATTGTGAAGAGACAGATTTATTAAAACTACTTGATGTTTAGTTCAACAGTGTGAATGCAGTGATGATCAACCTGATTATTGGGCATGGTCTGAACATTTTCAGTCAGACTCTGCTGCTGCCACCAACTTCTTAAAAGGACTCAATTTTACATCATTTCATTTAATGGACAGCTACATTGATATGCCTAGTAATGGATTAATTTGCATGAAAGAATTGTGAAATCCAAATTTAGTGCATGTTGATCTTTTGGGAGTTATTTGAGAATAAACTCAAATAGTGAAATTAAACTTCTTTTATTTCATATTCTCCAGCAACATAGCATACTGTTTTGTTCTGTTATTTCAATTATTATTGTGCTTGTTGAGATACAAAGGCATTTCTTGATGCAAATACAATTAATGGGTATGAACATGACTACCAGTGAGTCATTTGAGGCCTAAATTCAATGGATTCTCACAGAATTCATTCAAGCTTGCACTGGTGTAGGTTCTCAGTACATCAATACTAACTGCAAGATAAGTGTCTGCTGTATGATGAGGCAGCAGATTTTTCTGACAATATAACAAGTGTGAAGAGGTGACTTATTATGGTATTCTAAAAACTTCTTTTTTAAGTGCAGTTACTTCTGTCAAAAGAATGATTGACAGTTGAGGTGCCAAAGGAATAAGTAGGCTAAGTTAACAAAAAACGTCACATTTTAACATATTAGTGCCTACAGGATTACATCTCATGGTAATTGGTCTCTGATGTACCTTCACTCATGAAGCACATGATTTCAGGGAGCCTGCATCCATACAGTTCACAGGTCCACTTATAGAGGACACCTGTGTCAGTCCCCTGGTATGCTCTGGTGAAGTGCCAGGGAAACAGCATCATTTAAGCAATTGCAAACCAATGCTCTGCCTATTCTTTATGCTATATTAAAGTTTTCCCGTCAATGTTTCCAGTGCTACATACAAACTGTATCTGGTGTGTTGCTCTAAAAAGTACTATTTCCATAAACCAACCCAAGGAAAATCCAGGATGGAATGTAAGAATATTAGGAAAAAGAAAGTTGCTACTCACTCACACTAACATCCTTAATGGCATGGCCTTATTGCTATTGAACACTACCAACAACCTTCTTCCTAGTCACTATGACAAACTATATCCTCATCCACAATTACTTCTCTTTTGAAGGTATTACCTACAAATAAATCCAGGCTATGGCTATGGGCACCTGCATGGCACCATCTTATGCTAGCCTTTTCAGGGGTCATCTCGAGGAATCCTTTCTAAAGACCCAGAATCGTAAACCCCTCACCTGGTTCAGATTCATTCATGACATCTTTGCAATCTGGATCAAGGGTGAGGACACCCTATCCACATTCCTCCAGAACCTCAACAACTTCTCCCCCAAACTCGGGACCTTTGCCTTTAGTGGGCAAGTGCTCTACCAACTAAGCTACCTAAGCACAACTCACGACCCAGCCTCACAATCTTACTTCTGCCAGTACCTCGTCTCCTACCTTCCAAACTTCACAGAAGTTCTTCTGTGAAACTTGCAGGACTAGCACTGCTGAAAGAAAGGATATTGCGAAGACATGGCTTAGCCACAGCCTGGGGGATGTTTCCAGGATGAAATTTTCACTCCGCAGCAGAGTGTGCACTGATTTTGAAACTTCCTGGCAGATTAAAACTGTGTGCCAGACCGAGACTCGAACTCGGGACCTTTGCCTTTCACAGGCAAGTGATCTACCAACTGAATTACCCAAGCGCAATTGATGACCCGTCCTCACAATCTTACTTCTGCCAGTAACTCGTCTCCTACCTTCCAAACTTTACAGAAGTTCTCATGCGAAACTTGCAGTACTAGCACTACTGAAAGAAAGGATATTGTGGAGACATGCCTTAGCCACAGCCTGGGGGACGTTTCCGGAATGAAATTTTCACTCTGCAGTGGAGTGTGCGCTGATTTTGAAACTTCCTGGCAGATTAAAACTGTGTGCTAGACCAAGACTCAAACTCAGGACCTTTGCCTTTCACAGGCACGTGCTCTACCAACACCAGCTTTTCTGAACTGCGCAAGTGGGAACTTTCTTTGCAACATATCCTATATTCCCATAACCCTCCTGGCCTCAACCTCCATCAGTCGTCCTCACCCATCTAACCCCTTCCCTGCTCCCATTGCAGCACTTTGCAGCCCTCATTCCACTATCGCACCCAGTGTTTTTACTTCTTTCCTTTCCGCTACCCCCATCCCTCCCCACCTCTCCCCTGCCCACTGTCTAACCCCCGACTGCACACAGCTGCCCCACCCTTTCTCCACCTCGTTCCTGCATGTCCCCCCAGCGGCACTTTAATGTCTGTCACCCCTACCCTACTATCCCTCTCCCTTCCCACTCCAGCCTCCTCCTTACCCCACCCAGTAGCCATTCCCATCATGCACTGGTGCTGCTGCTTGCAGTGTGGCTTCAGTTCCCTGAGACTTCAGTCATGTGTGTGTGAGTTGAGCGCGAGCCAGCATGCGGTTTTGTGTGTGTGTGTGTGTGCGCGCACGCACGTGCGCTCGTGCGCGCGCACGCACGTGCATGCGCGCGCACGTGCGCTCGTGCACGCTCGCGTATGTCTGTGTGTTTTTGCGCATCTGTTGTCTGTTTTTGACAAAGGCCTTTCTGGCCGAAAGCTTTATTTGTGACGGTCTTTTCATTGTGCCTATCTGCGACTCAGCATCTCAGCTATATGGTGAATAGCAACTTCCCTTTTCATAATACTGTTATGTTCCATAATTCACGTTTGTTCTTGCCATAACAAACTTGGGTGACAAAGTAGAGTCTAAAAGTAATGAACTGTCTGCCAAGGTAGAAAATACAAAAGAAGAACTAAAATTGGAGATAACAGAACACATCACACAGGAAATAGAAGCTAAATTAACTAACATTGAAAGTACTTTGACCCAGTTGTCTAGGAGTTGAATGATTAGATCAATAACCAATGCAATTTAGTCATGAGGAAGTTAAAGAGCAGTTCAAAACATTAGATGGTAAAATTAACAAAGTAGGTCAATTTGTCATTTATATAGTTTAATCAGGTTAAAGAACAAATTTCAGGGGTGAATGAGCATGTAAGTGTTTTAGAACAAGGCAAAGAAGTTAGAGAAATAGTTAACACACCTGAAACACTGTCTAATTTGGAGGGATGATTATATGAATTTGTAAATTCTACCACACAAAAGTTTGTAGAATAGCTTAATACTAACATTATTTCTAAGCAATGTGCTGAAAAACACAGAATGTTGCTTAAAGTATGTTAAACTTTGTCCTGTTAAACAAGCAAATATCAGTACTGTAATACACTGTTTGCATGACTATATCCCCTGGCAATACATTACCAATGAATATTGAAACTATTTCAGCAACACAAGACCTTCTAGCAGAAGCACAGATAAAAGTACAGGAAAAGCCATATTTTCTCTTGTGTACAGTGTAATAGAGTAATTCAATACATAGCCTTTGTTTACAAAGCCTCCTTTTATATTAATTAATGTGTTTTCATTTTCTTAGTTCATGGGACTCATTTAAGGTTAAATGAACTTAACTGATAATTGTTATTATAACGGAACTTGAACTGCGTATTTCATGTCAATGGTTTCAGGCCATTAGACATATAAAAGTTAAAAATATCATTTTGAGGATGACTACAGAGAATGTCCAAAAGTCATTAATATATTTTCAAAAAATTGATAAATAGAAATATCCGACATGTAAAAAGACACCCTATTTGTTGACGTCTAAGAAAGAGGTCGAGACAAAGTCTTGGCCGAGTGCAAATAAATGGTGCCTGGAGGATAACATTTAACTAAGAATTATACAATCTATTTAATGGACCAGATACTGTCAGTTACATTAATATTAAAAGGCTGAAATGGGCAGACATGTACTGAGAGCAAATGACAGAATGATTAGGAAGATATTCAATGCAGTGTCTGAAGGAATGAGGAGGATTGGAAAACGAAAGCTAAGGTGGGAGGAAGGTTTCATGGAGGACTTAAGGAAAATTGCAATCCATAATCGGAGGAGTTCAGCACTAAGAAGGAAAGAGTGAAATAATCTTCCACAAAAGGCCAAAGCTCACAAAGTTTTATGTCGTCTCCTTTTCTCTGTAGGTTTCCACCAAGGGAGCAAGGAGAGGATGTTGTTTGGTGGCTGGTATCCTCTTTGTATAACATAAACTGTATACATATATTAACTGGGTTCTTCATTCATTAGGATGGAAAATTACTTAACTCTGGATAGTCATTCCATTCTAGTCCGTGTTAGCCTCACTGCTGGTGAAGTACAAAGTCCGCTATGTACATTATTCTGGTTGCTATGTGCTGTCTGTCTCTGAGCTAGTGGCAGAGCTAACTGCTACTGTGGCTCCCACTGGGCTGTGACTGACAGCAGACTGGAACTCACTCAGTGCGACAGACTGGCAGACTGTTTGGCCCTCCAGTCCGCAGTGGCAATGGCCGAGAGGGCGTCGGAGGCGCATTACCTGCGAGTCTGTTGTCGGCTTCCATCGATCATCTTGCAATCTCTTTGCTGCCCAGTGTGCCGGTGCCAGCTTATGCCAGTGCATTCCTGTCCCCCCTCCCCCCCTCAAAATGACGCACTGTTGTCGTGTAGTGGGACTGCGAATGACCACAGGGAGGGAGGTGGGATGCTGATGTAGCAGTGGGCTGGGAGCTGTGACTGTGGGGGTAAGCATACCCCACCATCTGGCTTGTGAGGCAACACAAACATCCTCCATAAAAATGCTGCCAGGACACACATCTGGGCCCGAGGATGTGTGCCGAGGCAATTACGGCAACAGCAATAACAGGGGCAGGTCCAGGTCCACGGGGTCGGCGAGCAGGGATGGCAGGGGGAGGGCACGTCATCCATCCGCTCCTCCTGGGATGCCTCGGTGGCACCAGTGGGCAGCTGCAAAAGCCGCACGGCCCCACGAGGCCATGAATCTGAGGGAAGAAAAGCAGCACAATCACAGGGCAAATGACATGCACGGATTTGGTTCTGGTGCCAGCGCTGCAAACTGTTAGGACCTGCAATCGAACATGTGTAAGAGCCAATGGATTCCTGGTTCACACCTCTTTCCCAGTGCTCACGGTTGCCACAAAACCTAAAAAAAACGAGATTGCATGACTGTGGGTGAAACGGAGCACTTTTGCTCTTTTTAGGTGACGAATGACATTGCATTCACAAAACTGTTCAGCATCATATGAAGTGAACTGTGGTCCATTGTCTGACTCAAGTACTTCTGGCAAAATATTGAGGACAATGCTCGAATGGTGCTACATTATGTGGCAGAGTTCATAGGCACAGCATATGGAAACTTGCTAAAAGAGTCTACCACCATGAGCCAACAAGTGTTCCAAAATGGTCCTGCAAAGTCTATGTGCACTTGTTGCCATTGTGATTGAGTCTTAGGCCAAGCTGAGAACTTTTGTGGCAGAGCAGACAGGTTTTCTGCTAGAAGGTCTTGTGTTGCTGAAATAGTTCCAATATTCATTGGTAATGTGCTGTCGTCTGTTCAACGTGGGCATCTGTGCCCTGCCAAGTACAGTGGCGGTGCACTCACAATTGTCCACTGTCATTTTGAACTAGAATCACACTCTGTTTAACTGAAAGGCTATGACGATGAGCAAAGTATCAGTGCACAAGTGAGTTCTGTATACTGTTCAATAAATGAGGCCAATACTTGTGAATATAGTGAAACAAAATCTTGAGATCTGGATCTGCTTCCGTAGCCTGTGCAATTTTTTGTAGTGCAAGGAAAAAGATTCCAGCAATTCAGAGTCCTGCACATCAATTTGGCAACAAAATGTGTCAGATGTATCAACATCAGAGTCTGGACCAACTGAAAGGTGAGATTGGGCATCTGCATTGCTGTAGGTTGGCACACAATTTCATACTGATACTGCAAAAGCAGTAAAGCCCAGCATTGCAATTTTTGAGCAGTGCATGTAGGAACCAGCTTTGACGGATGACACAAGGTCTGCAAAGGCTTGTGATCTGTCACTAAACAGAACTTGTGACCATACAAATAGTGATGGAGTTTTGTCACTCTATACACAATAGCAAGAACTTTTTTTTCAATTTGAGAATAACTGCACAGAGATTGAGTTAACAAGTTTGTGGCAAAAGCAATAGGTCTGTCTTGTGCACCAATGAAAGCACAGCACAGATTCCATAGGAAGAAGAGTCGACTTACAAACCTACTGGCTTCGCAGGGTCAAAATGCACTAAACATCTGTCACTAAGCAAAGCATTTTTGAGTTTCTGAAATGCTTCTCGATAGTCTCTAGTCAACACAAAGGTACATTTTTACGATGCAAGTGATGCAATGGAGCCAGGATCTGTGTGGTATTCGGTATGAACCAAATGTAGTATGTCATCTTGCCTAGTACTGACTGCATGCAAATGAGATTGGAGGGGGTGCACTTGCTGACTCTTTATCACATGACCTAAGTACTGTAGTTCAGTTTGAAAAAAGTCACACTTTTCGAGACAACACTTGGCTCCTGCTTCTGACAACATTTGAAAAAGAGCACACAAAACGGCAATGTTTTCCTCTGGTGTATGGCCTGAGGCAACAATATCGTCAGGATAGTTTGAACAAAATGGCACTTTTGCAGTCAACTGTTCCAAGTAACGTAGAAAATGGTGGGTGCGGAAGCATTGCGAAGGGCAAATGCAAATACTTGAACAGGTCTAAGTATGTATTTACAACAAACACTTTCTGTGATTCTTCATCCAATGGAATTTGCAAATAGGCATCACGTAAATCTATCTTAGAAAAGTAACGTCCTGCACCAAGCCCGTCCATGAGTTCCTCAGGGCAAAGTAATGGGTAAGTGTTTACTACTGTCTGTGGGTTGGCTGTAGACTTGAAGTCAACACAAATGAGGATGCGACAAGAAGGCATAGGCAACAAAATGAGTGGCCTCACCCATTGATTAGCTGCAACGGGAGCAATTACACAATTATCTTGCAATTCTTTCAATCATGACTACTTTGTCTCTTAAAGCAGTTTAAATGGGCTGGGCCTGAAAAAACTTAGGCTGTGCAATACCTTTCGATGTAACATGCACTACAAAGTTATTAGTTTTTCCTGTTCTGTCTGAAAATAGTTCAGGAAATTCTTTAACCAAGCAAAAATGTTCTCACTGTCTCTTGATTTCAACACAGTGAAATTTACTGTCCTAGTGTGAGATCTGTGAGTGGCAGGCAAATTGCACTGTCCAAGCACTGGAATTCCCTGTCCATTGTAAGCAGCAAGGTGCTTGCTAGATTTAGAAAGGCATGGTGAGCCTTACTGTTCATATGTGGCATGATTAAGCAAAGTTACTGAGGCACCCGTGTCCAACTGAAAGTTCACACGACAGTCAGCAATGTGTAAGGAGACAAATAGTTTGTTTGAACATCGTTGTACAGCCCTTGAGCAAGGATGAGGCACAACCTGTATCTTACTGTTGTCAGAACCCATTGTAGGTTTGGAAAACACAGCATTCACTGCATGTGCATGAGCCTGTTTCTTCTGAGATCAGTTTTTGTGCCATTGCAAACAAATCGCTTGGACATGATCTTGTTTTCCAAATGTGTAACACATTGCGTTAGTGATGGGCAATCCTGTCGTTTATGGTGAGCAAAACATCTAGGGCAAGATTTCATTAAGTTCACAAATCTGTTCACCTGTCTATGTGGCTGTCCTGAGTTAATGCGGTGATTACTTTGCAATAACTGAGTTCACTGGGAGACACAGTTGGGAATAGTTTTTGTATTAACCTGAACACTGGGGACCCCAGAATCAAAAGAAAGTATTGTAGCTCTACAGTATCTTGAACTCAATGAACTGCACAGTGAGCTTGGAATTGTGTCAGGTATGTGGAAAATAGTGAAGGCAAGATCAAAAGTACAAGATTCAGTACAAGTCCATGGATAACACACGAGATATCCCATTTAATTGACAAAAAGAGAAGACAACAAACATGTGTCATATGAAACAGGAATAAGAGAGGGAATGCAGATATCTAAAAAATGATACTAATAGAAAAGTGCAAAATGGCAAAGCAGGAATAACAAGATGAGAATTGCAAGTATGTAGAAGCATGCATGAATTGATGGAAAGTATACGAAACTTATATGAAAATTAAAGAGATATTTCGAGAAAAGAGAAGCAGCTGTATGAATATCAAAGTTCAGGTGGCATTGACAGAAGACAAAGATTTCAGTTGCAAAAAGTGCCTGCAGTAGATGACAGTCCCTTATTATTAGTGAGATTCTTGAGACAATGAAACTATTCTACTTGGTGTACAAAGTACATGAAACAGGTGAAATTCCAATTCCAAAGATGGTAAGTGCTGACAAATGTTGCTATCACTGAACCATCAGTTTAATAAGTCATGATTGCAAAATACTGTCACAAATTATTTACAGAAGAATGGAAAAACTGGTAGGAGCCAACCTTGGAGGAGATCAGTTTTGATTCCAGAGAAACATAGGAACACTTGAGGATGGGTGATGACATTGTAATTCTGTCAGAGACAGTAGAGGACCTGGAAGAGAAGTTGAATGAAATGGACAGCATCTTGAAAGGAGGATATAAATTGAACATCAAGCAAAGTAAAACAAGGATAATAGAATGTAGTCAAATTAAATCAGGTGATGCTGAGGGAATTAGATTAGGAAACAAGACACGTAAAGTAGTACATGAGTTTTGCTATTTTTGCAGCAAAGTAACTGATGACAATTGAAGTCAAGGGGATTTAAAATGTAGACAGGCAATTGAAAGAAAAGCATTTCCGAAGAAGAAAACATTGTTAACTTTGAATACAGATTTAAGTTTTGAAGTCTTTTTGAAATTATTTGTATGAAGTGTATCAACATATGGAATTGAAACATAGATGTTAAGCAGTTTAGACGAGAAGAGAACAGAAGCTTTTGAAATTTCAGTGCTGCAGAAGAATGCTGAAGATTAGATGGGCAGATCACATAAATGATAAGGAGGTACTGAATAGACTTAGGGGGAGAAAAAAATTTGTGGCACAATTTGACTAGAAGAAGGGATTGGTGTATAAGACACATTCTAAGACATCAAGAAATCATGAATTTCGTACCGGAGGGAAGTGTGGGGGGTAATATTTGTATGGAGACACCAAGAGATGAATACAGTAAGCAGATTCAGAAGGATATAAGTTGGAGTAGTTGTCCAGAGATGAAGAGGCTTGCACAGGACAGAGTAGCATGGAGCTGCACCAAAACAGTCTTTGGACTGAAGATCACACAACAACCTTGAGTTTTGAGTGTGTATATCACAAAATTTGACTAGTGAAACTAAAATGGAATGGCATTAGAGGTCTCCCACATGCATGGATGAAGTCACATCTTAACAACAGAAAGAAAGGGAACATATTAGCAAATGATGCAACAGGAATAAGATAAAATTAAGAAAGAAGAAACATTAAATATGATGTGCCACAAGATTCAGTGCTTGGCCTACACCTGTTCATTGTCTGCATAACTGATGTACCTGGGACACTGGAGGACTCTTCAAAAACTGTAATGTTTGCTGATGACACAAGTACATTGCTAAAATATCCAAATACATCCAACCAGACACAGCCAGGAGAACAATGACACAGGCTTACAACTGTTTCACAGCCAACAGGTTAACCATTAATCTTGCAGAAACTCATGTTATGCAATTACAGACAAACAAAAATGGGTCCATGAGAAGAGGTCACTGGGCACACACTGGATGAGGCACCACATGTGAAGTTCCTGGGCATCTATGTTCATGATAAACTGAAACAGTACTAGCATGTGGGCAAGTTAACAAAAGAGCTCAGATCTGTCTGCTTTTCACTCAGAAATCTCTCTCATTGTGGTGACCTGCATACAAGACTGATTGCATATTTTACGTAAGTCACTCAATTTTGTTCTAGAACAATCTTCCAGGGCACTGCAATGGGTGAACTCAGCAATTCACAACCACAACAGCAGAAGTGGAAATAATTTCCATGTAGACTGTGCATCAGTCTCTGGGGTTCAGAATGTAGTTTTCTAGTCTGGTGCAAAAGTCTATAAGAGGCTGCCAGTGGACACAAGGGAGGAAATTGAAAATCCCCAAAGTGGAAGAATATCTGATTAGCAACTCTTTCTACAATTTATCTGAATACTTGGACTCAGGAATGTAAATTCTGCCTAGCTCTAATATTTGTGTCAGATGGATCACATTTTAGCAGGCTATAGACAGCTAATAGTGGTCTGTGCAACGTTGAAATGCTTTCTTTGAAGTATCAGATAATAACAGCAGCTGAGTAGTGTAGAACAAGGAGCAGTTGTTGATTCTAGTGTTAATGTAAATTATTTATGATCAGTGTAACTGAGTCAGCTTTGTGATTCCGTGAAAACGTATACATTCCTCTTCTTAGCTGGAATAGTATGTAAAATGAAGGAAAGGCAATCACTCACCTATAGCTGACTGCTGCCCGGTGCATGGAAACGTGCAACAGAAAAGAGTATTCACACTAACCTTGGAGCTCTTGCTCTTTCTCCAGCAAAAATACACACATTCACACACACAAGATCACACAGACTAGTAAACGCACACACCTGTGGTTGCGGCAGCGGCTGCGGCTGCGGCTGCAGCTGCGGCTGCGGCGAGACTGATGTTCGATTGTCAGTTATTGAGAGTAGTTACCTGGATAGCTCGAGGTGGGGCAGCAGTAGAGAAGGATGCATGGGATATGAAGCTGGAGAGACAATTCCCAACTGTGTAGGTCAGAGAAACTTATGCTAACTATACAAATGGCTCACAAAATGAAGTCTCTGTTCAAGTCATTTGTGTCGTGATGCACAGCACGTTCTGCGATTAGATGGTGGAGTTTGTGGTTTGCCACACTTTGTCGGTGGACCCTCACAGGAGTAGACACTCGATTACTTATCATGCCCACAAAGAATGCTGTACAGTAATTGCAGTACAGCTGATGTATGAGGGCAGTCAAATGAAAGCCACACACCTGCCACAATGAGATCATGGAATGGTTGCATTCAAAAATAATAACCACACATGTTAAGACATTTATCCTACTGGGAGATGAGACAGTCAATTCCTGTTTCATAGAACACAAGCGGCCGCTGACAGACCCATAATAGTAGCCACCCTTGCACTTCCTGATCTGACTGAAACTGATGTCCATACATTCAGGTCGCCAAAGATGTGGAAATAACAAGGTGAACAATCTGCACTGAATGGAGGACATTGCAGTGTTTTACAACCAAATCGCTGGAGCGTAGCCTTTGTCCAATTGGCAGTGTGGGGGCATGCATTATTATGTAGTGGAATGATTCAGACTGACAGCATTCTGACAGTCTGACCACAATAGCCTATAGTGGAAACATCTCCCATCTCTCCCACCACAGAAATAGAAAGCTGTTCACACAGACTTCAGTAAGGTCACAATGACCTTCTTCTTCAAGTGTAGGGGCCTCTGCTCATTGAGATCCTCGAGTATTGAGCCACAATCAATGCACAACACTATGAAGACATTTTGCAGAAACTGTGATACACCGTAAAATCAAAATGCTGAGAAATGCTGTTTGATGGAATCGTCCTGTTGCCCAATAATCTTGCTGCTGTTGTGGTCTTCAGTCCAGAGACTAGTTTGATGCTGCTCTTCATGCTGCTCTATCCTGTGCAAGCTCCTTCATCTCTGAATAATGGCTGCAACCCACATCCTACTGAATCTGCTTAGTGTATTCATCTCTTGGTCTCCCTCAACGACTTATACCCTCCACACTTCTCTCAAATACCAAATTGGTGATCCCTTGATGTCTCAGAATATGTCCTACCAACTGATCCCTTCTTCTAGTCAAGTTGTGCCACATATTCCTCTTCTCCCCAACTCTATTCATTCGTTACATGATCGACTCATCTAATCTTCAGCATTCTTCTGTACCACCACATTTCAAAAGCTTCTATTCTCTTCTTGTCTACACTATTTATCGCCCATGTTTCACTTCTGTACATGGCTACACTCTATACAAATACTTTCAGAAAAGACTTCCTGGCACTTCAATCTGCACTTGATGTTAACAAATTCCTCTTCTTCAGAAATGCTTTCTTTTACCATAGCCAGTCTACATTTTATATCCTCTCTATTTTGGCCATCATCAGTTACTTTGCTCCCCAAATAGTAAAATTCATTTACTACTTTAAGTGTCTCATTTTCTAATCTAATTCCCTCGGCATTACCTGATTTAATTCTACAACATTCCATTATCCTCATTTGGGTTTTTTTGATGTTCATCTTATATCCTCCTTTCAAGACACTGTCCATTCCGTTCAGCTGCACTTCCAGGTCCTTTTCTGTCTCTGACAGAATTATAATGTTGTCAGCAAACCTCAAAGTTTTTATTCCTTCTCCCTGGATTTTAATTCCTACTTCAAATTTTTCTTTTGTTTAATTTACTACTTGCTCAATATACAGATTGAATAACATCAGGGACAAGCTACAACCCTGTCTTACTCCCTTCTCAACCACTGCTTTCCTTTTGTGCCCCTTGACTCTTATAACTGCCATCTGGTTTCTGTACGAATTGTAAAAAGCCTTTCGCTCCCTGTATTTTATATCTGCCACATTCAGAATTTCAAAGAGTGTCAAAAGCTTTCTCTAAGTCTACAAATGTTATAAATATAGATTTGCCTTTCCTTATTCTATCTTCTAAGATAGGGTCAGTATTGCCTTTCCTGTTCCAACATTTCTATGGAATGCAAACTGATCTTCCCTGAGGTCATCTTCTATCAGTTTTTCTGTTTGTCTGTAAAGTATTCATGTGAGTATTTTGCAACTATGATTTATTGAACTGATAGTTTGGTAATTTTCACACCTCTCAGCATCTGCTCTCTTTGGAATTGGAATTATTATATTCTTCTTGAAGTCTGCATGTATTTCATCTGTCTCGTACATCTTTCTCACCAGCTTTTGTCATGGCTGGCTCTCCTAAGGCTATCAGTATCCCTAAAGGAATGTTGTTTACTCCTGGGACCTTGTTTTGACTTAGATCTTTCAGTTCTCTATCAAATTCTTCATGCAGAATCATATCTCCCATCTCATCATCATCTATGCCCTCTTCCATTTCCATAATATTGCCTTCAAGTATGCCTCCCTTGTATAGATCCTCTATATACTCTACATTTGTGCTTTCCCTTCTTTGCTTAAGACTGGTTTTCCATCTGAGCTCTTGATATTCATGTAGGTGGTTCTCTTTTCTCCAAAGGTCTGTTTAACTTTCCTGTAGGCAATATCTATCTTACCCCAATAATACCCACCACGATACTGCCAATCAGATGAAGGCTACACTTCGGTACATGTTTGGAAAACACTGCAACATCCTCCATACAGACCGGATCCTTCACCGTGTGATTTTCACATCCTCAGTGACCTGAAGAAAGACATCCGAAGACATCAGTTTCAATCAAATAAGGAAGTTGGTGTGGTTGGGAATCCATTAGTGGCCAACCACATTTTATGAAACAGGAATTGATCATCTCATCTCCCAGTGGGGTAAATATCTTAATGCTAGTGGTGATTACTTTTGAATGGAACATTCCATGGACCTGTTATGGTGGGTGTTCAGTTTTCATTTGACTGCTCATATAATGTAGCTGCTTTCACACATGGTCCTGCCTGTGACAACTGTGGCAGGCAGTGCGGGGTGCACATTTATCAACCAGAAAGGAATGATCCATGAGGTGGAGGATTGGGAGTAGGATAAGACTGCATTTTATTGGCAGGACACTTGGAAAAAGTAACAGATCTACTAAGGAGACTTCCTACACTACACTTGTCCATCCTTTTTTAGAATACTTCTGCATGGTATGGGATCCTTACCAGACAGAGTACATCAAAAAAGTTCAAAGAAGGGCGGAATAGGGGAGATGGCGTCATTGAAATGACACAGGGTTTGGGATGGACATCTTTAAAATAAAGGAATTTTTCACTGTAGAGGAATCTTCTCACAAAATTCAAGTGACCAACTTTCTCCTCCAAATGCAAAAATATATCGTTTAAACTGACATACATAGGGAGAAATGATCACCATGATAAAATATGGGAAATCAGAGCTCGTACAGAAAGATATAAGTATTTGTTCTTTTTGCGTGCTATATGAGATTGGAATAATAGGGAATTGTGAAGATGGTTCAATGAAAACTCTGCCAGGCACTTAAATGTGATTCACAGAGTATCCTTGTAGATGCAGATTTAGATGGGGTGGATAAGGATATTCCATACGTTGGGTGGGTGACAAAACCCTAATTTGGGTGATGTGGGTAGGAATTTGAGCAGGATATCCCTAATCTCAGGGCAGGATAAGTTGTCTTACTTGAACTTGATTATCTTAGTTGAACTTGACTTGCTTTATTGCTGCCATTTGATCATCACAGTCAGATAAATCTTTTGATATGTGGCTCAAATCTATTTTGTGGAACACTATTGTATTCAGAAATAAATTATCAGTTGCTGTTCTTTTCTTGTTGGAACTATTAGTGTGGGGTTCAGGCGAAAGTGGGACATCAGTTACTATAGAGGCACCCAGTTAGAACAACCCATGATGAAATTAGTGTTGAAATCTCTGGATATGATTTCTTCTTACTTAATTCTACTACATCTTATCATTTTTAAATTTTAATGAAGTTCAATATGACAGCTTAAGAATGCCAGCTTCAGAAAAATAACTAAACAATGATGGGTGCAGTATGAAGTGAAAATGGATATATGAAAATTCAACTTCAAAATGAAAATTCAAGTAAAATTAATTTACACAATTATAAGGTGCCAGTCTTCACACCCTATCAAAATATAGCCCCTAACTTTCTCAATATTGACAAAAACTTTTAACACAATAACACTTCCTTGTAGAGAACAGTGTCATGTAAAAAAGGTATGACATTAAAATTAACAACTGCTAAGTCATTAACATATAACACAAGTAATGATTGCCTTACCACTGTTCTGTGGGGCACGTCTCAAATTACTTCTGTGCACGGGGCTGTACATCGAAAGGCCAATGCTTCACAACTGCTTGCTTAATTGTGTGTCGGTCCTCCGCAATACATCAGAGTGTCTGCACAGCACAGATTTGACACATCCTGAGTTTGTTTATGAGGGTATGTGGCATTGTATGACTATGCACAGATCACACAATTCTGTATTGTGGGCCAGTGGGTCACAGATGTAGAGATGGTGCTTGGTGTCATCTCAGAAGTGCTCCACTGGGTCCAGATCAGGTGAACTTGGTGCCCAAGAAATCAATTTGCCTTCAATAACCTGTTCTGCGAACCACTGTAGCACAATTATGGTGTTATGAAATGGCCAGTTATTCTGTTAGCAAATACCATTGTCTTTGAGGGAGACAACAAGGGTGGAGAGATTAAGATGGCCTGCAATAATGTTCACGTAGTCCACAGGTTCACATTGCCACAAGTCCCACGTAAGCCCAGGTGAATGCCCCCATTGCAAAATACTGCTACCATCAGCCTGTAGCTGTGACACAGTGTGTTTTGAGCAGTCATTTGCCTGGATGATAGCGCATCCAAACGTGGCCGTCAACTTCGTGTAGCAAGAAACATATTCATCTGATAAGGTGACATCTTTCCACTGATTCAAGGTCCAATCACAATGATCCCAGGCCCACTCCAATCGTAACTGACAATGCTATTTGACAATGATACCTGACAATCATACCTGTACCAGAGGTACTGTCTCCCTTGCAGTAAGTACAGGATCTGTGATTTCTCATCCAGTTGACTGCAAGCAGCATGTCAATGGTAGATCTAACTATCCTGCACAGGGTGTATGAGGACCAGGGAGGATTCAGGGTGATGTACTGATCCCCCTACTGATCCCCCTAACCAACAAGTTTCAGGTCTGTCTTTCACTAAAACTGAAATTGAGCCCGTGGAACTTGCTTTAACTGTTTTGGAGGAACCTGTTTTGTCCAGTGTCAGAAGGAGACAAATGTAACAGGGCAGGCATCTATTAATTGTCGGCAGTTCAAACATATGCTGAAAGACAAAAGGCTATGCCAGCAGTCATTGAGGGAACAGCGGCTGGGAGAGAAGGTTGAGAAGACACCCTTGCGTGTAGAGTTTCAATGAAGCTCACAATTTGCAGCATTGTCCCCAGAACTGATCATGGCTCTTTGGTTCTGAGTTGAGTGTAATGCCTGCATGACTATGCAGCAGAGGCTTTGAAAGTTCTTGACAAGCTAGTCTGTAACTTCCTCGACTTCCACCATAGGGTTGACAATTGTATGGTCCACATAAATGGTGTAGGTGTGCACTACACATGAGAGGCTGCTACTTAGGTAGCTAACTGCGTGTGGAATGCACACAAGGGTTGTTTTAGAGTAGGTGACTCTCCAGCCAATCCAGATAATGACAGCTGTATGAATCCTAGAAGTATCAGTGTAAGATCAAAAGAAATGCCTCCCACAGGTGAGAGAACTAAAATTGTAATGGTAAATTGTTGAATCATTCGCAACAAACTGACAGAGTTTGAAGTGCTCATGAAAAGCACTGAATCTCACATAATACTAGGTACAGAAAGCTGACTGAAACCTCAAATTTATAGAAGTGAGATCTTTGGGGAAAATTTAAGTGTACAGGGTGAGTAAAATTAAAGTTAAACTTTCAAACACTGTAGAAATAACATCAGTGGTCAGAATGATGTCAAATTGCAATGAAATACTATTGTAGAAGAGGTAAAATGTATGGCAGAAGAAAAAAATAGTATTAAAATTGATCAATAGATGGAGCTGTATGTGTCAGAATATGTAAATGAAAACACCTGTCATGTGCATGACCCATTGAAGTTGGTATAAACATGCCAGATACACTGCTTTTTCTCCTTTTGTGCCAGCAATGTTCACCATGACTGTCTCAATGCAGGATCGTGTCCTGCTTGTAAAGCTGTATTACAAGAATGCTGACTGTGCACACATTGCTCTGCAGAAGTTCCAGACATTGAAGGGTTTGAAAAAGGTGTTTGTCTGATGACTGCCGTGGGTCTGGAGAAAATAATTTGGAAATTCAAAAAGAAGCATTCTTTTGGTGTGCAACCTGGTAGAGGGAGGAAATGAATTGACTCGATGCCAGTGAAAGCAATAGCCACAGCAATGCAGGAGATGGCGAGTGGTGGTGTGCAAACATGTAGTGCACAGGGAATTGCCTAAACATTGGACATACCCATGAGCACGGTGAGTAAAATCCTAAGAAACATTCTTCTTTGCTATCCATTCAAAATTACCCATGTGCAAAAAGTTGCTTCCTGTTGACCTGCCAGCAAGAGAGGCCTTTTCTTTAGAATTTCTTGCTTGCATGGAAGTGGATAATGATTGGCTGTGGAAGATTTTTTGGACAGACGAAGCCCACTTCCATCTGACAGGATATGTCAATATACAGAATTGATGATTATGCGCAGTGGAAAATCCACCCGCAAATCAACCAATACCACTTCATCCTGAAATGGTCGCTTTGTGGGTTTATGGCATCATTTATCATAGGGCTATATTTTCTTGAAGAGACAGGTGCTTCTGTTCCTGTTATTTGTACCATCACTGGTAAGCACTATGAATGTCTTTTGCGCAACCATGTCATTCCAGCTCTCCAACAGCGTGGATGTGTGGATGGGATCATTTTTATGCAAGATGGGACACCTCTGCACATTGAAAATCCAGTTAAGCAGCTGCTGAAGCGCCATTTCGGAAATGCTAGAATTATCAGCTACCATTTCCCTACAGTCTGGCTGTCCCGATCACCTGATCTTAATCCGTGTGACTTCTGGCTGTGGGGCTATCTGAAAGATGTTGTGTTCAGTGTTCCAGCTCCAAACTTGGCTGCACTGAAGGCATGCATTGTGCAACACATTCTGAATGTTACCCCGGAAACACTTCGATCAGTTGTGGAACATGCTGTTTCTCGATTTCAACTTGTTGCAGAAAATGGTGGACAGCATACTGAACGTGTTTAGTGCCAGTCACACAGAAACTAATAATCTGATTTGATTTTGAGTGATGCTTTTTATGCAGTTTTTGGCCTCATGACAATTAAAGCCCAGTGTGATTGAAGCTATTTATGTGGTTTTTGGCCTCAGGACAATTAAAAGAGCAGTCTAAGGCGCTGCAGTCATGGACTGTGCGGCTGATTCCGGCGTAGGCTCGAGTGCTCCCTCGGGCATGGGTGTATGTGTTTGTCCTTAGTAGTAGGTTAAGTAGTGTGTAAGCTTATGGACTGATGACCTTAGCAGTTAAGTCCCATAAGATTTCACACACATTTGAACATTTTTGACAATTAAAAACCGATTTTTCCCATCTGATGTGATATGACCTTGCCGTGGTGGATGGGCTTACATAACTAACAGTATCACACCTGTACACACATGCACACTGCGTAGTACAGTTTGTTTAACATCAAACATACACCTTAGGCATTGTTGTATGATTGACCTGTCATTTGTAGTCAACCACTATTAAATTATGATGCTTACAGTGCCATCTTTTCCTACATATGGTAACTATTTAGTTTTCTTCTGCCATGCATTTTCCCCCTTCTCTCATAATATTCCATTGCAATTTGATGTCGTACTGACCAGTGGTGTTATTTCTACAGCGGTTTGAAAGTTTTACTTTGATTATAATCACACTGTATACTGAAAGGATGGGCAATTGGGAAATGGAGGTGGTGCATTTGTCACAGTAGACAAGAAACTCAAATCCACTAAGGTAGAAATTGTAGTTGCATGTGAGATTGTTTGGGCAAGACTCAGGTGTGGCATAAAATGACAATCGGATCCTTCTATCACATACCAGACTCATCTCCTGATGTAACTGAAAACTTTAGAGAAAATCTCAGTTCACTTGTACATAAGTTCCCCAATCATATTGTAACCATCAGTGGAGACTTTAATCATCCAACAGTTAATTAAGTAAATTAATGTTTTTTTAGTGGTGTGCATGATAAGACATCCTGTGAAACTTAACTAAATGCCTTCTCTGAAAACTACCTAGAACAGATAGTTAGGAATCCCACTCTTGATGTAAATATATTGGATCTAATGGTAACAAACAGACCGGAGCTCCTTGAGGATGTTCACATTGAAACTGGTATCAGTGATCATGATGTGGTTGTGGCAACAATGACTACTAAAGTACAAAGGACAACTAAAACAAGCAGAAAGATACACATGTTCAGTAAATTAGATAAAAATCAGTAGTGTCATGTCTCAATGAGGAACTTGAAACTTTCAGCAGATGGTGGGAGCATGAAGGAGAATTCCACCTCAAGTTTAAAAGAACAATTTATAATGGGAGGGAAACTCCATTATATACAGTCACTGTAAAAAAACTTCTAAAGAAACAGAGATTACTGTATAATAGGTATATAGTAAAGTGTACAGCTATAGATAGAGAGATGCTGAATGAAACACATTCGGCTGTCAAGAGAGGATTGTGTGATGCCTTCAATGACTATTGTGGCAGAATATTGTCAAGTGATTCACAGAACACAAAGAAATTCTGATTGCATGTAAAGACTGTTAGTGGCACCAAAGTTAGTATCCAGTCCCTAGTGAATGAGAATGGAACTGAAACAGAGGGTAACAAAGCAAAAGCTGAAACACGCAACTCCATTTTCAAATGTTCCTTTGCAAAGGAAAATCCATGAGAACTGCCCCAGTTTAATCCCTGTACAACTTAAAAGATGAATGAAATAAGTACTAGTGTCAATGGTGTTGAGTAACAACAGAAATTGTTAAAACTGAACAAAGCTCCAGAGCCCAATGGAATCCCTGTCACAGTATATACTGATTTTTTGGCTGAGTTAGCTACTCTTCTAATTATAATCGACTGTAGATCCCTCAAACAAAAAACTGTGCCCAGTTCTTGGAAAAAGGCACAAGTCACACCTGTCTACAAGAAGGTTAGTAGAAGCGATCCACAAAACTACTGTCCAATATACAGGGCGTTTCAAAAAGAAAGAGCAGATTTCAAACATTTATTTCTCAAAAACTACAAATGATAGAAACACAATTCAAACGTTTCTTGTCAGAGAAAGGTTCAAAGTTTTTCAATGGTCCGCGCAGAAGTTCCATGCAAATCCGCAGTGGCGCTGGCGTTTGTTTGTAGGAAAATGGCGACGACACCACAGGAACGATCATTTTGTGTGCTGCAATTTGCAAAGTTAGAGTCCATTGTTGGTGTGCAACGTGCATTCCGCCGTCAATTCAACAAACAGCCGCCTCGTCATAAGCAAATTTATGAGTGGCATCACAGATTCGTAGAAGATGGTTGCATCTGCAAGCGAAAAAGCACGGGTCGTCCACGCACATCGGATGAAAATGTCGAGCGTGTCCGTGCAGCTTACGAAAGGAGCCCTAGAAAATCCACGACACGGGCAAGTCACGAACTAAACATGTCTAAAACAACGGTATGGCGCGTTCTGAGTAACCGTCTGCACATGAAGCCGTACAAACTGCAGTTATTGCAAGCATTGCGTCCTGACGACCACAACAAAAGGTTCGAATTTTCAACTGCAATTCTACAGGACATGGAAGAGGACAATTTTGCCGAACGATTAATTTTTTCAGATGAATCAACGTTTCACATTTCTGGTAAAGTTAATCGGCATAACGTACGAATTTGGGCGAGTGAAACTCCGAGGGACGTTATTCAACATGAAAGAGACTCACCAAAGGTTAACGTCTTTTGTGCAATTTCGGTAAACAAAGTTTATGGACCTTTCTTTTTCATGGAGAAAACTATCACAGGAACCATTTACCTGGACATGTTAGAAAACTGGCTATTTCCTCAACTTCAGGAATATTCAAATCACTTCATCTTCATGCAAGATGGCGCCCCACCACACTTCTCTGAACCTGTACGACGGTACCTAAATAACACCATTCCAGGACGGTGGATTGGAAGAGCAGGAGCACAAGATCAATGTCATCGTCTGTGGCCTCCCAGGTCACCAGACCTTACTCCCTGCGATTTTTATTTGTGGGGGTACATAAAGGACTGTGTTTATGTCCCACCTATGCCCGCTACTCTTCAAGAGGTACGACATCGAATTGTTGCGGCCGTGAATTCGGTAACTAAAGACCAGTTGCGTCGTGTGTGGCAAGAAATGAGATACCGGTTTGATATTTGTCGTGTAACAAATGGTGCTCATATTGAGGTACAGTTTTGATATTTGTTGTGTAACATTTGGTACTCATATTGAGTGAAGGACCGTTGGAATTGTGTTTCTATCATTTGTAGTTTTTGAGAAATAAATGTTTGAAATCTGCTCTTTCTTTTTGAAACGCCCTGTACTTGACATCAATTTATTGTAGCATCTTCGAACATATTCTGAACTCAAAGACAATGAGATATCTTGAAAGAAATGACCTCCTCAATTGATGATGTAAAGTGCAACTCACTCTTTTTCACATGCCACACTGAAAGCTTTGGATCAAGGCAATCAGGTAGATGCTGTATTTCCTGATTTCCAAAAAGCATTTGACTCAGAACCAACCTACACTTATTGTCAAAAGAATGATCATATGAGCTGTCAAGTGAAATTTGTGACTGTAATGAGGACTTCTTGGTAGGGCAGATGCAGCATGTTATCTCGGGTGGAGAGTCATCGTCAGATGTAGAAGTAACTTTGGATGAGTCCCAGGGAAGAGTGTTGTGACCCTTGTTATGCTATATATTAATGACCTTGCAGATAATATTAATAGTAAAATCAGGCTTTCTGCAGATGATGCAGTTATCTATAATGAAGTACTATCTGAAAGAAACTGCATAAATATTCAGTCAGATATTGATAAGATTTCAAAGTGGTGCAGAGATTGATAACTTGTTTTAATGTTCAGAAATGTAAAATTTTGCACTCAACAAAATGAAAAAAAAAAAAAAAAAACAACATAGTGTCCTATGATTACAATATCATTGAGTCACTGTTGAAATTGTCCAACTCATACAAATACCTGAGTGTAACACTTTGTAAGGATATGAAATGGAATGATCACATAGGTTCAGTCATGGGTAAAGCCGGTGGTAGACTTCACTTTATTGGTATTATACTGGGGAAGTGCAATCAATATGCAAATGAGATTGATTACAAATCACTTGTGTGAATGGTTCTAGAATATCGCTCAACTGTGTGGAATCCATTCCAAATAGGACTAGTAAGACATATCTCACGAAATTCCAATCACCAACTTTCTCCTCTGAATGCGAAAATATTTTGTTGACACCAACCTACACAGGGCGGAATGACCACCATGATAAAATAAGGGAAATCAGAGCTCATACGGAAAGATATAGGTGTTCATTCTTTCCGTGCACTATATGAGATTGGAATAATAGAGAATTGTAAAGGTGGTTCGATGAACCCTCTGCCAGGCACTTAAATGTGATTTGCAGAGAATCCATGTAGATGTAGATACAGAGAAGGGCAGCATGTATGCCCACAGGTTAGCTTAATCCATGAGAGAGTGTCACAGAGATGCTGAAGCAACTGAACTGGAAGACTCATGAAGATAGATGTAAACTATCCTGAGAAAGTCTATTAACAAAGTTTCAAGAACTGGTTTTGAATGATTACCCTAGGAATATCCTACAACCCCCTACATATTGCTCACATAAGGATCGTGAGTATAAGGTTAGAATAATTACTGCAAACACAGAGGCATCAAACAATCATTCTTCCTGTGCACCATACATGAATGGAAAAGGAAGAAACCCTAATAATTGATTCAATGAGATGTAGCCTCTGCCATGAATCTCACAGTGGTTTTCAGAGTATAGATGTAGATTTGGATGTAGGTGCTCTTGGGTTAACATAGGAACATGTAGTGTGTAACTGCCCACTCGGCAGTGGGCACTGGATATTATACTCTGGAACACTTATACCTGCACAAGTAATGTACTCTGCATCCACCCTTCCACAGACTGCTGCCTATGGTGCTTCACAGGGTGGATATTCCTCCAACCTCCATGTTCTGTGGCAAGGCATGGATGTCTGACAGCTTGTCACCTACTCACAGTTTCATGGTCCCTCGAGCACTTCCCACAGATGCTCGTGACAGTAGGACACAAACACCAGACCACCTCTGCCATTTCCCAGATGATCACTCCCAGGTGCTTCATCAAACAGAGCACATTGGAAAAAGACTGCTATATATTATCACATACCAAAATAACAAGGATAGGTCCCCAACAGTGAGACTGACTTTTGGAAACCACCTATGTGGTATTGTAGGTTAAGGTCCCAGGTATCACACATTGCAGCCATTCACCCTGGTGGGCCCATGTTTGTGAGTAATTGATGAAAAAATTTCAGAATTTTGCTTGAAACTCAGACGCATTAAAAAAGCATCACCTTACTGTTTGTGAGGTGCAATGGATAGGGTAAGGCCTTGATGTGCAGAAGGTTGTGCATTTGCATCTCAGCTGGTACTTCAATTTTGTTACCTTTAAATCTTTATGGAAATGACTTTGATCATTATTTTTATTCATTTAATTGGTTTAAATGTAATTTTTTATTTTTGCGCTTTTGCCACATCATTTTAATTATCTTATGAACCTTAACTTTTTCATTTGTTCTTATTTTTTTCTTTGTATCATCCTTTTCCATTCAGGACTTTTTGTGAATGTCAGTTTAATTACATTTATCTTTTATAATATTTAAGTACTTGAAAAAGCCAAACTGTTAGGTAAGAAACAAAAGATGACAAAATCTCTCAATACTGACTGTGCAATGGTGTCAAAAATGTATTTTTCGTTACAAGATGTGCATTTTTTTTTATCATCATACAAACATTTAAAACAAAGACTAAATTACTGCTGCACTGTGAATGACATAACACAGATGAAAGTTTAACCGAAAGAAGGGATTGTAAATAAAATGAAATTCAAGCAAAGTGAGGAATATAAATAGTGAATGCAACAACATGGGTGAAGACACAGGATGACAAAACTAAAGAAATTAAATCAAAATCAATATATAAAATTAGTTAAATTCACATTAAGAAAGATTTCAAGGCATTAAAGTTATAGGAAGAAAAAAGGTGATACAATGATTAACATCATGTGACATAGGATTAGCAATAAAAAATTGTATTTAAACCAAAGAACTGAATAAAAATAATAATCAGAGCAATTTCAATAAAGATTTGAAGATGAAAAGATTGAAGTATCTGGCAAGATTTGAACCTGACTTTCTGCATGTGAAGGATTTACCCTATCCATTACATCATGCAAACAGTTAATACAATGATACTTTTTAATGCTACTGTCCATCATGCAAAATACCAAATCATTATTATTATAATTTTTTTCCCCCCCATCAGGTTGACTGGCTGCAGAGTGGGATACGTGGGCTCTTAGCCTGTTACCATACAGATGGTTTCAAAAAGTCAATCTCACCGATTGGCATCTCTCCTTTTAAGCCCCTCACCAGATTCTGACAAAACACACATGCATTCATACATGCGTAAGTCACACACACATGGTCACTGTCATCTGTATGCGGTAAGTCCCAATTTGTGTGGAGGATGGCAGTGGTGGCCAATTCCTCCACATCCGGGCCATATCATCACTACAATGCTTTGATTCCCCGTTCACCTCTGCTCTGCTATACAGGGTGTAAACCCCGATAACCGATAACTGTTTCAACATGCCACAGAGGTGTGGAGGACGTTAAGATGAACAAGCTTTATTTATTTATTTATTTAGATTCTTTTTGTGGAGCCATCAATATGATGGCTTTTGCAAATGTCAAGAACAGTTACAATCATAAAATGCATTTTTATCTTAGCCTTACAGGTAGTAATTAAACAGTAAATTGATGCTTGTCAAAATACATTACATCATACACATATTAATACAGCAGGTTATTTTTTTATACATTACTTTACAGCTCTTAAACTTAACCGTTTAAAATTTGTTGAGAGAATAGAGAAACTTCTCAATTAAGAATTCTTTTAGTTTTGATTTTAATTGATTTTTATTACTGTTTTTCCCATGTCCATTAGTATATGGGCTCTGGTCTCTCATTTTTAATCTTATTCTTTGTCAGTAGTAATTTCTTTGGAACTGGTGTTGTGGTCATGTATAGCACTACATTTAGTTACTTCAGTTTTCTGTGAGACAAAAAAGTAATTAATTTATAAAGATAAAAAGAGTATATAGTGAAGTACTTGTGTTGTCCAAAAACATCACGGCAAGAGTCTTTATAGCCTACTCCACATATAATCCTTAACCCTATTTCTTGTAGCAATAGTACTCTGTTAAGGTGAATGTCTGCAGCACAACCCCATATTTATATACAGTAGCTAAGATGGCGATAGACTGACCCATATACACAGTTTTAAGCGCGTGAGTGGGCACCATTGTGGACAGTTGGCTAAGAAGATACAGCCCATTGCTGCCTTTTTTACATATAGCATTAATGTGGCTAATCCACTGCAGGTTTGGGTCCAGACGGACCCCTAGAAATTTACACCCATTTGCTTCCTCTGCCACTATGCCGCATACCTCATTTACACATGAGTGGTGTGAGCTGCCAGTTGTAAATATTAGCATCTAGGATTTATTTTCATTGGCCTTTAATCCTTGTGCATGAAAATATGAACTTAATTCTAGCATCCCATTAGTTGCTGAAAATTTCAGTTCCTCGCAATCTTTACCAAGAAATAAAATTGAGGTGTCATCAGCATAACTTACAAAGTGCGAGTTAATGGTGTGTACGTCATTAATATATGTCAAACAGAGGAAAGGTCCAAGAATTGAGCCTTGAGGGACTCCCTGTGCCACTGTTTCACTTGTGGATTTAAAAGTTAAGATATTATTGTCAATTTGACGTGTACGTTTGGTACACTGCTTCCAATCCACCAGATAGGTGGGTAGAAGTTTCATTGATGCATCCCTGATATTGTATGCCCAGAGTTTTTGTAATAGAAGCTCAGGGTTTACTGAGCCAAAAGCTTTGCTCAAGTCAAGGGATATTCTGGCTGTGTGCATACCCCATTCTGAATTGCTATATACTTCATGGAAGGAACTGGTAACAGCAGTGGCCGTGCTTAGGTCTTTCCTAAACCCATGCTGCGATTTGGTAAGCATTTTATGTCTTGAGAAAAATGTTGAGAGTTGTGCTAGGGTAACTGTTTCAAATATTTTACTGAAGGTAGGGATTAGTGATATCGATCTATAATTTGAAACTTCTTCTTTACTTCCCTTCTTATGGATTGGCTGTATTACACTTATTTTTAAGGCATTCTGGTATATGTTTTCATTAATACTACAATTGATAAGATAGGTAAGGAGTTTAATTATTTCATTGGCATATTTCTTTAACACCACACTTGAGATATCATCCAATACAGATGAATGCTTGTTCTTTAGCTTTTGTATTGTGTTAAATGTTTACTGTTGATTCACCTCCGTAAATTCGAGCTCTGTACCATTCGTGACATCATTTGGTGTGCCAGCCTGTAGATCTATAATAGGTGCTGGTTGGTCAAAATTAGAGATAAAATGGTTATTGAATAAATTACATACTTCACTTGGATCTTTCACTAGATGGCCCTCATGTCTAATGCTAACTGGTTCACTCTGTCCCTTGCTCGTGACTTCACAATGTTTATTGATTAGTCTCCAGGATACCTTACCTATGTTGGCTGAATGCTCTATTGCATCATTGTTTATCTGTTTCCTCAAGAGTAAAAGGTCTGTCTTAAAAGTTTTTTTGGCTTGATTGTACTTTTCCTTAAATATATGTAGCTTTGTTTCCTTATATAAGCAGTCAAGATCGTATATATTCTGCCTTAACTTAATCAGCCTAGGTGTAAGTTTCAGCCTAGTATTACTTTCAAGATGACTGTTGGTTCGTACCTTGGTAATTTCTTTGAGAGAGCAGCAGCAGCTGAAATGCTTCAGCACTGTCCTATACAATTTTTCCCATTTTTTCCTGGCCATTTAATTTGGTAAATAGTGTCCCATTTCTCCTCTGCTAAATTAGCTTTGAAGGCACTGATGTTGGTGCTATTCAGGATCTTCTCAATTATCTTAGTTGCCGTTGGTACAGCAAACCTTAAATATTGTAACACTTGACAATAGTGATCTGAGTAAAGAAAATCAACAGTTTGAAAGTTAACACTGTCTTTTATATTTTTGTTGACTATTACATAATCTATTGTACTGGAGCTTGACTCTGTTACTCTAGTGTCAGAGTTCACTATATTTGTGATATTATATGAGTTTAATATATCTGTTATTTTCAAATAGGTTATACTACAGGAGTTTGCATCAATATTTAAGTCTCCAACTATGCTAAGGTCAGTGGGGCCTGCTTGTCTAATTGCCCTGTTAAGTCTATCAAGATAGTACAACACATCTGTATTTGGTGGGCAGTACATACTAATAACTTTATGTTTGGCTAACCTGCTTGAATGAGTGTTTATGTGGACAACACCAGCCATTTCAATTGTTTCTTCTTTGCAGTATTGTTCAACAAATGAAACTTTCTTAAATGTAAGATGTTCATTTACAAATATTGCCAGCCCACTCCCTTTGTGTTGTTGCCTGCAGTAGCTATCTGCTAGCACATAACCTTCTAATTTGTAATACTCAATTTCATTGTCTTTTAGTCCATGTTCTGTCATTACTAACAAGTGTGGTGAATTCTCATCCACAAATACTTGCAGCAAATTGAGTTTATTCCTGAGATACTGCACATTTAGATGCATTATCCTAAAGGGCACTGATATTTTACAACACTTTGTGACATGGTATTATGAATCAGTTGAATCATTACACAAGTCTTTAACACTGCACTGTAATGACAATTTACTCACTTCCAAGACGATTTCTTCAGCATATGAACAGGGCTCTTTCCAACCCAAGGGGTTGCCGACCTTCGTTGAAGGCTTTTACCCAATGTGCCATTGTTCTGTATGGCAATGCTGATTCCTCACATGTCTCTTGAAGACCTTGATGACATTGCCATGCTGTATGAACTCTGCCACATTCAATCTAGATCCAAGTCTGTTGTTCCTGTTTCAAAAACATAGTGACACCATTACGTTAGACCGCTCTCTCACAAGTTATTGTTTTTCCCTCGATTGTGCGCACGCTGGTGACATCGGACAGGCGAGTCCATTTGCTTGGAGGTAAGGTGGGTATGTCAAGAATGTGTGCTATCAGCGACAATAGCAGATCCATTGCATAGTGTCTTCACAGCAGTGTTGCCACTATTTAAGTTCCAACTTACGTAATGTTGAAGAAGGCCTTGTTGGCTGTTCACTGCATCTACTGTGTTTTTCTGTTGTTTGAAACCACACTGACTCTTTAGAATAATAGAATATTTTGCAATGATTTTCTGGATTTGGGCAATAGCAACTTTTTCAAATACTTTGGGTATTACTGGGAGAACTGAGATAGGATAATAACTTTCCATGATCTCTCTTGATCCCTTTTTGAAAAGTGGTTTGACTGCAGCATATTTCAGTATCTCTGGGAAGCACCCCTCTTCAAAACATTGATTCATTATTTGAGCTAGTGGGTTTGCAAATTTTTGTGTACTGCTTTAATAATTTTAGTGGATATTCCATCCCAACCTTCAGAGTTTTTGTTTCTTTTAATGTTAGAATTGCATTTTCTTCATCCTTTAGGTGGGCAGTGGCCATTATGTTGCAGCTCATCAGTGTTTCTCTGTCCAAAGTAATGTCCTACATTCTCTCTATTCACCTCAACTATCAAACCCTAACCTAACCTAACATAAACTGAGATACGGCTGTCAGTGTTTACCCTCTATCTGTGTGATACTGCCCGCAGGTGCAATGCTGTACATGGAGGAGTGCGGGGCGTGCTCACTGCCAGCGGCCGCCCAGACAGCAGGCGTCGTCTCTCTGGTGAGTGGGTACTTCTTTTACTGTGCCTGTTCTGATGTACCCTACTTCTTCATAGCTTTACTAAAATGTTATGTTTTCAGGAAAAAATGATTTGGCAGGTATTTACTTGGCCACATAACCCAAAACTCATCACTCCATCCCAGCAGTGAAGTGAACAGTTTTAGATTAACAATCAAAAGCTTCTTGTAATCATAGCTTACACATAACTCGGATGCAGGATTAACAGTGCCCAGATAATCATTTCTTAACAACCTGACCTACTTTTCTTGCAACATAATGTTAGTTGTGCATTATTACAATTAAGGTAATTATAAAAATTTATAATTTTTTATGAGTTTTAAAAATATGTTTTAGTACTCTTTCTCACCTCCTTTTGCAATTTGGTATCTGATATTATTCCCTGATCAAAGGGCTGTTTATATTTTTTTATGTTCAAATTGGGCTCTGGTTTCATGATTATATATACACTCCTGGAAATGGAAAAAAGAACACATTGACACCGGTGTGTCAGACCCACCATACTTGCTCCGGACACTGCGAGAGGGCTGTACAAGCAATGATCACACGCACGGCACAGCGGACACACCAGGAACCGCGGTGTTGGCCGTCGAATGGTGCTAGCTGCGCAGCATTTGTGAACCGCCGCCGTCAGTGTCAGCCAGTTTGCCGTGGCATACGGAGCTCCATCGCAGTCTTTAACACTGGTAGCATGCCGCGACAGTGTGGACGTGAACCGTATGTGCAGCTGACGGACTTTGAGCGAGAGCGTATAGTGGGCATGCGGGAGGCCGGGTGGACGTACCGCCGAATTGCTCAACACGTGGGGCGTGAGGTCTCCACAGTACATCGATGTTGTCGCCAGTGGTCGGCGGAAGGTGCACGTGCCCGTCGACCTGAGACCGGACCGCAGCGACGCACGGATGCACGCCAAGACCGTAGGATCCTACGCAGTGCCGTAGGGGACCGCACCGCCACTTCCCAGCAAATTAGGGACACTGTTGCTCCTGGGGTATCGGCGAGGACCATTCACAACCGTCTCCATGAAGCTGGGCTACGGTCCCGCACACCGTTAGGCCGTCTTCCGCTCACGCCCCAACATCGTGCAGCCCGCCTCCAGTGGTGTCGCGACAGGCGTGAATGGAGGGACGAATGGAGACGTGTCGTCTTCAGCGATGAGAGTCGCTTCTAGTTGGTGCCAATGATGGTCGTATGCGTGTTTGGCGCCGTGCAGGTGAGCGCCACAATCAGGACTGCATACGACCGAGGGACACAGGGCCAACACCCGGCATCATGGTGTGAGGAGCGATCTCCTACACTGGCCGTACACCACTGGTGATCGTCGAGGGGACACTGAATAGTGCACGGTACATCCAAACCGTCATCGAACCCATCGTTCTACCATTCCTAGACCGCCAAGGGAACGTGCTGTTCCAACAGGACAATGCACGTCCGCATGTATCCCGTGCCACCCAACGTGCTCTAGAAGGTGTAAGTCAACTACCCTGGCCAGCAAGATCTCCGGATCTGTCCCCCATTGAGCATGTTTGGGACTGGATGAAGCGTCGTCTCACGCGGTCTGAACGTCCAGCACGAACGCTGGTCCAACTGAGGCGCCAGGTGGAAATGGCATGGCAAGCCGTTCCACAGGACTACATCCAGCATCTCTACGATCGTCTCCATGGGAGAATAGCAGCCTGCATTGCTGCGAAAGGTGGATGTACACTGTACTAGTGCCGACATTGTGCATGCTCTGTTGCCTGTGTCTATGTGCCTGTGGTTCTGTCAGTGTGATCATGTGATGTATCTGACCCCCGGAATGTGTCAATAAAGTTTCCCCTTCCTGGGACAATGAATTCACGGTGTTCTTATTTCAATTTCCAGGAGTGTAGAACTTGCACTATTAGTGAAATACTTAATGACATTTTCCCTGATTTGCATAAAAGATTGGTATTAGTATAATAGATGAACCCACTTGGTGCAGTAAGGATACCCAGTTTTATTAAGTAGTTCTTTACAATGAGACCTACTATATTTCTAGTTATTATTGTTGTGGAGCTTTTCCAAGTTAAAAAATTGTGTCAATTTTTGCGCCTGTTTGAGAAAGACAGAGTTGTCTTTAGCAAGGTTGCAATGTGAGAAGACTGCAGCAAAATGTAGAAAGACCTGCCAATGATCAACAACTGATGCAAGCACTGACAGTTGACCGGGAATGTAGATAAATGTAACATTTTGCACATAAATGGGTGGAGAGATCCATCACTGTGGATTAGACTGTTTGCAAAAACAGACATAATGTCTTATGGGATAACAGCAATCAGTGATTTTATAATGTTACTTAAAATCCGTCTTGATTGCAATTTTTTTTTTTTTTTTTTTATTATTCATATGACCGGTTTCGGTTCATTCAGAACCATCTTCAGATCTGATATTTCAGTTACAGGAGTAACCTGTCCAAGTCTAGCAACTTTCACATGCTACGTCACATGTGAAAGTTGCTAGATTTGGATGGGTTACTCCTGTAACTGAAATATCAGATCTGAAGATGGTTCTGAATGAACCGAAACTGGTCATATGAATAATAAAAATAAAAAAATAAAAAAAATTGCAATCAAGGCGGATTTTAAGTAACATAATAAGATTGGACTGTTGGTGATAAATAATTGGAAACAGTAACAACTGTAAAATATCTATACTTCAATTAGAATAATTTTGCAATTGACATTTTTGTGAGTCAGTGATAGGGAACAGCCGCATATCGACCATAGTTCTTTTTCAAGTGCCATGTGCTCACCATGTCACCTATTTTGCAGGTTCTGGCAGAGCCTCATCAAATGTGGCTGGCTGCAAGCCAAAACACTGTCTCCTCCACTGCAGTCTGTCATTCAAAAAGTTATTTAATTGAAGTAAAGGAGTAACTGTCCAGAGTGGCCTCAAATAAAATGACCACATCAAGCTAACTGTAGAAAAAGAAGCAGCCTGGATAAGATTCATTGGAAGAATGTCTAAGAAATGTAACTCATCCATGAAAGATGTGGATTATGAAACACTAATTTGAAAGATTCTTGAGTATATCTCGTTCACTGGGACACTTACCAGGTTCAATTAATAGAACAGATAGAGAATGTGTGATGAAGAATGGTCTGTGCAATTTGTCACAGGTTCATTAAGAAAGTGCAAGTGAATTTCAGAGGTGTGATCTCTCAGGATTTTGAGTGCAACTGATTAATAAGGCGTTTCCAGGTGTTCTGGCGAGTTCTCATTTCCATTTCCTGCACAATATTTTGACAGCTGACCCATCCGTCTTCTTCAGGTGCTGAAACTTTTGCCGTTATGAGTACTGGATGCTTGGATTCCATACATACTCTAAACTAATGTCACTCTCAAGCCACTATTTTGTTAGGGAGCTCAATGTCATGAGAGATCAGTCTTACGTATGGTGGATATTATCGAATCTGCATATGTTGTCGAAAATCTCCTCTCCTTAGAGTGACGTGATGTGACACCTCAAGTTTTCTCAGCACGTTGTGAGGAACATTAGTGTCACAGACGACTAAAACAACTGAGTAAATCAGCTGTTAATGAGCACTGCTTAAAATGCAATTGTAAAATGAAATACAATGAAACCAGTATTGTGGGGCAAATGCCAAGTTTCTAGGACAACATCATTAAGGAATCTATCAAAATAAAGAAATCAGAAAAACTGGGTCAGAGTTCTCAGTTTAAATAATGCCAATTTAACTGAAAATGGAGTCACATGTTTCTTGACAGAGCATAGGGGAACGATGCGGGTACCCCGCACCACCATACTAGGCAAGGTCCTAATGGAGGTGGTTTGCTGTTGCCTTCCTCCGACCATAATGGGAATGAATGATGATGATGAAGATGACACAACAACATCCAGTCATCTCAGGGCAGATGAAAATTCCTGACCCTGCCGGGAATCGAACCTGGGACCCCGTGCTCGGGAAGCAAGAAAGTTACCGCGAGACCTCAAGCTGCGAAATTAATTTAAATAATTTATTAAAATATTGCTGGCTATGGAATCCATCAGAGTTGGAAAACACAGAGGGAATTTGCATTTCACGGAATATCGCTGCAAACTCTGAAGAACGAAAGAGCATCAAAGGGCACAGAGGACACTGAGAATCAAACTTGGCTACAAACAGTGGTACAAGACTGGCATTACTTCACACGGTAATTGGAGTCTAGGCAGTGAGTAGATATTGCAGCGAAACATAGTAAGAAAATGGAAATGACAGCTCGGCAGAATATGTGGAAGCACATCACATCATTAGCTGTAGAGATGATCACAAGCTCCAGTGCCAGATGTTACGAGAGAGGTGTTATGCATTGTACAGAAGTTTACTGTTCTTAGAGTTCTTAGAGTCTATGATCTGAGAACATTTTACTTCTTTCCACATAAATCTCAGAAATGGTCATGCTGCAAAAATCAGAGATATTACAGCATGTATGGAGGTTTCCCAATAACATTTCTCCCCTCACACCATTCAGAAAAGGAACCCGAAAGTACTGACTGCTACATGCTGTAAGATGGCTTGTGGAGTGTACATGCAGATGTGTGCTGTGCCACACATTCTACAGTGTACACTACTGGCTATTAAAATTGCTACACCAAGAAGAAGTGCAGATGATAAACGGATATTCATCGGACAAATATATTATACTAGAACTGACATGAGATTACATTTTCACGCAGTTTGGGTGCATAGATCCTAAGAAATCAGTACCCAGAACAACCACCTCTGGCCGTAATAACAGCCTTGATACACCTGGGCATTGAGTCAAACAGAGATTGGATGGCGTGTACAGGTACAGCTGCCCATGCAGCTTCAACACGATACCACAGTTCATCAAGTGTAGTGACTGGCGTATTGTGACGAGCCAATTTTTCGGCCACTATTGACCAGACGTTTTCAATTGGGGAGATATCTGGATAATGTGTTGGCCAGGACGGGGCCCGTACAGGACCTGCAAGATGTGGCCGTGCATTATCTTGCTGAATTGTAGGGTTTCGCAGGGATTGAATGAAGGGTAGAGCCACGGGTCGTAACACATCTGAAATGTAACGTCCACTGTTCAAAATGCCATCAATGCGAAAAAGAGGTGACAGAGACGTGTAACCAATGGCACCTCATACCATCACGCCGGATGATACGCCAGTATGGCAATGACGAATTCACGCTTCCAATGTGCGTTCACCGTGATGTCGCCAAACATGGATGTGACCATCATGATGCTGTAAACAGAACCTGTATTCATCTGAAAAAATGACATTTTGCGATTCATGCACCCAGGTTCATCATTGAGTACACCATCACAGGTGCTCCTGTCTGTGATGCAGCATCAAGGGTAACCGCAGCCATGGTCTCTGGGCTGTTAATCCATGCTGCTGCAAACATCGTCGAACTGTTCATGCAGATGGTTGTTGTTTTCCAAATGTTGACTCAGGGATCGAGACGTGGCTGCACGATGCATTACAGCCATGCGGATAAGATGCCTGTCATCTCGGCTGCTAGTGATAGGAGGCCTTTTGATCCAGCACGGCATTCCATATTACCCTCCTGAACCGACCGATTCCATATTCTGCTAACAGTCATTGGATCTCAACCAACACGAGCAGCAATGTCACAGTGTGATAAACCACAATTGCGATAGGCTACAATCCGACCTTTATCAAAGTCGGAAACGTGATGGTTTGCATTTCTTCTCCTTACACGAGGCATCACAACAACGTTTCACCAGGCAACGCCGGTCAACTGCTGTTTGTGTATGAGAAATCGGTTGGAAACTTTCCTCATGTCAGCGTGTTGTAGGTGTTGCCACCTGCGCCAACCTTGTGTGAATGCTCTGAAAAGCTAATCATTTGCATATCACAGCAGCTTCTTCCTGTCGGTTAAATTTCACGTCTGTAACACGACATCTTCGTTGTGTAGCAATTTTAATGGCCAGTAGTGTATTTATTCCTTAATGAAATTTGTCAGAAATAATATACCTTTTTTTTTTTTTTTTTTTTTTTTTTCAAACCTACAGCTCAGTCCATGCAGTTAATACCAATAATCTAGACTGTGCAACAGAATTAAAGGACTACTTTTTTTGAAACTCCTTAATTCCCACACATTGTCATGCTAAATATGAAATTTAGCTCAAAGGTGCATGCAGCCTTCTTCCACAATGGTGCAAAACCCTTGTCACATTGCCCTTGGTCTCAACAACACTTCAAACAGCAAGGTGTCAACACATTGGAGAAAAAGCTACAGCTCAGAAGTTTGTGTAACCTGTAAGATGGGTTAATGACGTGGCACCAAATTTTACCACAATTCTGCCCAATGCCACTGTGGATGCATCACATGATGAGAAGGTAATCACAGCCCTCTTACCTCCATTTCATCTCTGTGACGGAGATCAGAACTGTGATGCACCTCATTGAACTCACAGTTTTCTTATGATTGTGGAAAACATTCTGGGCTCACCTCTGCTCAGAACTGGCACAGAAACGCCTTGGGGGGTGGGGGGGGGGGGAGGATGGTATTAAGAATCTCAGTGAAACCACACGTTTCCCTGAGGCATCATTCCTACACATTTTTTGCTCAAAAACAACAGTTCACAGTGTGACGAACGACAAGATGTTCTTGACAACTGTGACACTGCTGACATCCTCAGATGTTTAGACCATTTTATAAAGACACATTGGGAATGCATCCCCATTAAACGTGATCTGACCCTTTTGGAGTGCAACACGACTGCAATTTTTGCTCCTGTGCACAGGTTGGAGCCCTTTGGGATCATCCAACACCATTTGACAAGGTTTGAATGTGATCCAAAGCAGCAAAGGGTGCTTATGGTTCTGCGTACCTTGTGTTTTGCAACCTCCTGCGGCATGATAATGGGAGGAGGAGGGGCGGGGGGTGGGAGGGGGGTGGAACTCTCAACACCGTTTGATGAAAGTTTGAAAGCAGTTCAAAGCAGCTTATGCTTCTTCATTCGTGCTGTATTGTGTCCTCCTTTGACATGTGTGTGAATAAAATGGCAAAGGGTTCTTCCCAGGCTGCCCAGTTTGGCAAAACCCTCGGTGCCACCCGCCCACCTCTGTCAAGTACCTTAAAAATGTGCCTATAGGGACAGAACCTCCAACAAGTGTACCAGTCACCTGCAGTCAGGCTACGCTGCTGCTCGTGCACTTGATAGCAGGACATCCTGAATCTTCAAATGCCTAGGACTTCATCGTGGGTTCTGTCTGTACAGGTACATCTTTAAAATTCTCAGTGAAGTTGTGCAGGTGGCTTACAGCAACCCTTTGCCATTTTATTCACAGACGTGCCAATATCGTATCCTCCGTGATCACGCCATCACGAGACAACAGGAAATATGAGCACTGAAAAAGCATAAGCTGCCTTTACTGTTTCATATCATATTCAAAGCTCACTGAATGATTTTGAACAGTCCTTAGTGGTTCCAACATGGACACGAAAGCAAAAATTGTGGTCGCACTGGGCTCCAAATTATGTTCGATAGGGTACACCCTCATAATGTCCTTAGAGAAGGATTGAAACACCCGAGGGTGCCGGCAGTGTCAAGGGTTGTGATGAATGCCTTGCTGTTGCTCATCACAATGCGAATTGTCATTTTGACCACAGAATACATGGGAATCAATGCACCAGATAATGGGGTATTTCATTGACACCCTTTATGCCACCACCTGCGGCCTGTTTGTGGCAACTTTGAGCAGTGGTGTGTATGGAATGTTTTTATTGGCCACACACAGGAACACAGCATGGTTTCAAAACTAATTGTTGTAATTCTGACCTCCAATGCAGAGGCACTGAAAGAAGAGGTGAAATGCAGGTAAGAGGGGCTGTGCTGATGTTCCCATTGTGTGGCACATCCGTGGTGGCATTGGGCAGAATCGTGATAAAATCTGGTGCCAATGTAGCATCATTAACTCACTTTACATGTCAGAAGAACTTCTGAGCTCGAACATGTCAACACCTCACCGTTTGAAGTGTCTTCAAGCCTGAGGGTGATGTCGCAGGATGCCACACATTTGCAACATTACAGAGGAAGGTTGCACAGACATAGAGCTAAATTTCAAACTTAAGCACTGCAATGGGTGGAAATGTTGGTATTTCGAAAAAGTGATCCTTTAGTTCTGTTTCGCAATGTACATAAAGATTTTCAGCAAATTACTTTGGTCCAGAAATGTGTCTATTATTCAGGAACACACATTTTCAATAACTTACCAATTACCATAAAAGAGTTTAACTACACACGAAGTTCAGTTCCCGAGAATCTTACAGGATTTATTGGTGGCCAGCTCCTTCTAGCCCACTGACAAAATTCTTAGGAGAACTGATGTACGTACACTCATATATTATCAGTAATATTGAGTAATGAGAATACATTTACATGTTTTGAAAAGTTTGTTATTGTGGCACAAACGAATTTGTGTTCAGTACATTGACAGAAAAAATATTGCAGCATACATGAGGCGTTGTGAGGCATATGAAAGATGATGCTTTTTCAAATTTTGCATCAGTGGCATAAGAGTGGCGCTAGTAGTGCCACTATGAGGATGCAAATCAGGGTTGCACACTGTAACAGTTGTGAGTGTTAGTTACATTTGAGACTAGATGTGGTGCATTGATGTTAGTCAAGAATTCCTGTAAAGCAACAGACACCACTATCGACACCTCACTGACTTACAGTGAGGTCGTCTAACAGGGTTATAAGAAGCAATACTGCAGAAATCCTTGGGTAACAGAAGAAATATTGAATTTAATTGATGAAAGGAGAAAATATAAAAATGCAGTAAATGAAGCAGGCAAAAAGGAATACAAACGTCTCAAAAATGAGATCGACAGGAAGTGCAAAATGGCTAAGCAGGGATGGCTAGAGGACAAATGTTAGGATGTAGAGGCTTGTCTCACTAGGGGTAAGATAGATACTGCCTACAGGAAAATTAAAGAGACCTTTGGAGAGAAGAGAACCACTTGTATGAACATCAAGAGCTCAGATGGCAACCCAGTTCTAAGCAAAGAAGGGAAGGCAGAAAGGTGGAAGGAGTATATAGAGGGTTTATACAAGGGCGATGTACTTGAGGACAATATTATGGAAATGGAAGAGGATGTAGATGAAGACGAAATGGGAGATAAGATACTGCGTGAAGAGTTTGACAGAGCACTGAAAGACCTGAGTCGAAACAAGGCCCCGGGAGTAGACAACATTCCATTTGAACTACTGATGGCCTCGGGAGAGCCAGTCATGAAAAAACTCTACCATCTGGTGAGCACGATGTATGAGACAGGTGAAATACCCTCAGACTTCAAGAAGAATATAATAATTCCAATCCCAAAGAAAGCAGGTGTTGACAGATGTGAAAATTACCGAACTATCAGTTTAATAAGTCACAGCTGCAAAATACTAACGCAAATTCTTTACAGACGAATGGAAAAACTGGTAGAAGCCGACCTCAGGGAAGATCAGTTTGGATTCCGTAGAAATGTTGGAACACGTGAGGCAATACTGACCGTACGACTTATCTTAGAAGAAACATTCAGGAAAGACAAACCTACATTTCTAGCATTTGTAGATTTAGAGAAAGCTTTTGACAATGTTGACTGGAATACTCTCTTTCAAATTCTGAAGGTGGCAGGGGTAAAATACAGGGAGCGAAAGGCTATTTACAGTTTGTACAGAAACCAGATGGCAGTTATAAGGGTCGAGGGGCATGAAAGGGAAGCAGTGGTTGGGAAAGGAGTAAGACAGGGTTGTAGCCTCTCCCCGATGTTATTCAATCTGTATATTGAGCAAGCAGTAAAGGAAACAAAAGAAAAATTCGGAGTAGGTATTAAAATTCATGGAGAAGAAGTAAAAACTTTGAGGTTCGCCGATGACATTGTAATTCTGTCAGAGACAGCAAAGGACTTGCAAGAGCAGTTGAACGGAATGGACAGTGTCTTGAAAGGAGGATATAAGATGAACATCAACAAAAGCAAAACGAGGATAATGGAATGTAGTCAAATTAAGTCGGGTGATGCTGAGGGAATTAGATTAGGAAATGAGACACTTAAAGTAGTAAAGGAGTTTTGCTATTTAGGGAGTAAAATAACCGATGATGGTCGAAGTAGAGAGGATATAAAATGTAGACTGGCAGTGGCAAGGAAAGCGTTTCTCAAGAAGAGGAATTTGTTAACATCGAGTACAGATTTAAGTGTCAGAAAGTCATTTCTGAAAGTATTTGTATGGAGTGTAGCCATGTATGGAAGTGAAACATGGACGATAACTAGTTTGGACAAGAAGAGAATAGAAGCTTTCGAAATGTGGTGCTACAGAAGAATGCTGAAGATAAGGTGGGTAGATCACGTAACTAATGAGGAGGTATTGAATAGGATTGGGGAGAAGAGGAGTTTGTGGCACAACTTGACTAGAAGAAGGGATCGGTTGGTAGGACACGTTTTGAGGCATCAAGGGATCACCAATTTAGTATTGGAGGGTCAAAATCGTAGAGGGAGACCAAGAGATGAATACACTAAGCAGATTCAGAAGGATGTAGGTTGCTGTAGATACTGGGAGATGAAGAAGCTTGCACAGGATAGAGTAGCATGGAGAGCTGCATCAAACCAGTCTCAGGACTGAAGACCACAACAACAACAACTGCAGAAAGACTTGGCAGGAATGTAGCCACTGTACATGGCTGCTGGTGGCAGTGGTCGTGGGAGTGTGCAGTTGCAAGAAGACTGGGCTCTGGACGGCCACATGGCGCTACCACAGGGGAAGACGGTGGTGCTCGGTGTACAACTCAGGCGCATCGTACTGCATCTGCAGCAACAATTTGAGTAACAGTTGGCAGCACAGTGACCAATAAATTGTTACAAACTGGTTACTTTCAGGACAGTTATGAGCCTGATGGCCCTGAAGCACACATTCCAGTGCCATCTGTGACTTCAGTGGTGTCAAGAGAGAGCTCATTGGAGGAGAGGGTGCTCGTCTGTTGAGTTTTCTGATGCGAGGCTCTTCTGCCTCGGCAAGTGCCAGTGATGAACATGTGCGTGTGTTGGTTAGGAGGAGGCCAGTTAAAGGCCTGTCTGTGCCTTAGACACAGTGCACCTGTACCTACACTCCTGGAAATTGAAATAAGAACACCGTGAATTCATTGTCCCAGGAAGGGGAAACTTTATTGACACATTCCTGGGGTCAGATACATCACATGATCACACTGACAGAACCACAGGCACATAGACACAGGCAACAGAGCATGCACAATGTCGTCACTAGTACAGTGTATATCCACCTTTCGCAGCAATGCAGGCTGCTATTCTCCCATGGAGACGATCGTAGAGATGCTGGATGTAGTCCTGTGAAACGGCTTGCCATGCCATATCCACCTGGCGCCTCAGTTGGACCAGCATTCGTGCTGGACGTGCAGACCACGTGAGACGACGCTTCATCCAGTCCCAAACATGCTCGATGGGGGACAGATCCGGAGATCTTGCTGGCCAGGGTAGTTGACTTACACCTTCTAGAGCACGTTGGGTGGCACGGGATACATGCGGACGTGCATTGTCCTGTTGGAACAGCAAGTTCCCTTGCCGGTCTAGGAATGGTAGAACGATGGGTTCAATGACGGTTTGGATGTACCGTGCACTATTCAGTGTCCCCTCGACGATCACCAGTGGTGTACGGCCAGTGTAGGAGATCGCTCCCCACACCGTGATGCCGGGTGTTGGCCCTGTGTCCCTCGGTCGTATGCAGTCCTGATTGTGGCGCTCACCTGCACGGCGCCAAACACGCATACGACCATCATTGGCACCGAGGCAGAAGCGACTCTCATCGCTGAAGACGACACGTCTCCATTCGTCCCTCCATTCACGCCTGTCGCGACACCACTGGAGGCGGGCTGCACGATGTTGGGGCGTGAGCGGAAGACGGCCTAACGGTGTGCGGGACTGTAGCCCAGCGTCATGGAGACAGTTGCGAATGGTCCTCGCCGATACCCCAGGAGCAACAGTGTCCCTAATTTGCTGGGAAGTGGCGGTGCGGTCCCCTACGGCACTGCGTAGGATCCTACGGTCTTGGCGTGCATCCGTGCGTCGCTGTGGTCCGGTCCCAGGTCGACGGGCACGTGCACCTTCCGTCGACCACTGGCGACAACATCGATGTACTGTGGAGACCTCACGCCCCACGTGTTGAGCAATTCGGCGGTACGTCCACCCGGCCTCCCACATGCCCACTATACGCCCTCGCTCAAAGTCCGTCAACTGCACATACGGTTCACGTCCACGCTGTCGCGGCATGCTACCAGTGTTAAAGACTGCGATGGAGCTCCGTATGCCACGGCAAACTGGCTGACACTGACGGCGGCGGTGCACAAATGCTGCGCAGCTAGCGCCATTCGACGGCCAACACCGCGGTTCCTGGTGTGTCCGCTGTGCCGTGCGTGTGATCATTGCTTGTACAGCCCTCTCGCAGTGTCCGGAGCAAGTATGGTGGGTCTGACACACCGGTGTCAATGTGTTCTTTTTTCCATTTCCAGGAGTGTATATTTATGGCCTGGGTTGCAATTTTGTATGACAGCAGGAGCACTATTGTGGTTATCTCCCACACACTGACTGAAAATTTGTACGTCAGTATGGAGATGCGATCTGTTGTGCTGCCATTCGTGAACAGAATTCCAGGCAGTGATCTCTAACAAAATAATGCTCATCCACATACAACCGTTGCAAACCGATACGATCTACAGAGTGTCAACGTGTTGCCTTAGCCTGCTCGATTACCAGATCTGGCTCCAATCGAGCACATATAGGACATTATCAGATGACAATTCCGGTGTCATCCACAAACGGCATTAGCTGTCTCTCTATTGAACAACCAAGTGCAACAGGCATTGAACTCCATCACACAAACTGACATCCAGCACGTGAACAAGACAATGCATGCACATTTGGATGATTGCATTCAACATTCTGGCAGTTACATTGGTTATTAATGTATCAGCATTTCACATTTGCAATGCCTTATCTCGCAGTTACATTAACCTGTGATCTTGCAATGTTAATCACTTAAATATGGTATCTGGACAAATGCATCCCCAAAATTTCATTAGTCTACATTAATTATTTTTTGGTGTTGTGATTTTTTCTGCCAGTTTATTTTTCCTTTACCACATCCCTGAGGACAATTCCACTTAGAATATGTGGAAGGGACATCAGCATACTTTCTCTTTTTAAATATGTGTTATGTATTCTTGCTTTATGATGTATTCTAAATGCTTGAGGATCAGTTCACTGTGGATCTATGGAACAAAAAGTAAATGTAACCTATGTTTCACGAAATTTATTAAATAACCATAAGTGTTTGAGATAACTCCTGACAAACCATTCTGCATTCTCTGAATTGTAGATAGAAGCTGCTGCCTTTGTGACAGCATCATTCCTCCTTCAGGACTGCCCGCTGGGTGCTGTTGACCACGATTTGGGGCCAATGCGAGCGCAAGGTAATACCCCCTGCCACCATTCTGCCATACACGCTTTCTCCCAGTGTCACCAAAATCTGCCATTTCCGAGCTCGAGGAGATATAAGAACCATCAAGTGACAGACAGATGAAAACAGATGTGGACAGAAATAGGCATTAATGGTCAATACTGAATAAAACACTATGAGTAAAATTTCTTAGTGTGCAGTCAGTTATTAATTAAATATGGATTTAACTCACATGAAAATTAATTGAGAATTATGTTTCTGTGTTTACCAGTCAGCAATGTCTCTATCTCTCTTTTTTTATGATTTAATTTTTGCTTTTTAGCCATAGGTCCTTTATATTTTGCTATTGCCATTTCAGCATTTCTGCCATTTTCAAGCATCTACAAAGGCATAAGCAACATATCAAGAAAAACGATATATGACATTAGTAGCACTTGCAGCCACTTTTTGTAAATTGTTAACATTTACAAAGTTACAATATAGGTTATAAATAACAATCGTGTAAGGCTGCATTACACTCAATGGTAACTTAGTCATTGGCTGTTCATAATGACTGAGTGGATTTGTTAATGGCATGCACGCTGAAGTCAGTCAACATGGGGCAGAGATAACAGTGTAAGATGTATGTACATCGTGACAATTATTGAACTATATGAAAAAAAACAAAACATAAATTAGTTACAAACTACAGTGTGCACACACTTTACTCAACATGTAAATGCCACTACAGATATTTGGATTTAGGTTATGACATGTTCAATATGCCTACCATCATTGGCGATGATGTGGTGCAGATGAATGGTGAAATTCTGTATGACCTGCTGAAGTGTCGGAACATTGATCCTATCGATGACCTCCTGAATGACTGTTTTCAGCACACCAATGGTTTTGGGGTTATTGTTGTACACCTTGTCTTTAATATTGTTCCACAAGAAGGAGTTGCATGTGTTCAGATCCGGAGAATATGGTGGCCAATCGAGGCCCATGCTAATGCCTGCTGGGTGCCCCAGAGACAGAATGTGGTCCCCAAAGTGCTCCTCCAGGACATCAAATGCTCACCTGCTTTGATGGGGTCAAGCTCTGTCTTGCATTAACCACATCTTATCAGAATCAGGGTCACTTTGGCTAATGGGGATGAAATCACCTTTCAAAACCTTCATGTGCCATTTGGTAGTCACCGTGCCATCAAAGAAAATCGCACCGATTATTCCGCAATTGAATATTGCACACCACACAGTCACCCATTGAGGGTGAAGAGACTTCTCAATCACAAAATGTGGATTCTCAGTCCCCAAAAGTACCAAACTGCCAATTTTGCTTATTGATGAACCCATCCAAATGGAAGTGGGCTTCGTCACTAAACCAAGCCATGCATACGCTTACTAATTCCCATGGTGCCCTTTGGCCAACCATGCAATTTGAATGTCCTAACACAAACCTTTCAGAAGTTATGACGATTTTATTTTATATAGTTCAATAATTGTCACCATGTACATCATAGGGTAACTAGTGAACAGTATAGCATTGATTGTGATAATCCATTTTACATAGTGTACTCGAGAGTGAACAGTGTACATCACAATGGGGGCTTACATACCTAAAAATGTGTACTAATAGTAAGTTAGGGGAAATTCCTAAAAAGAATCATAAAAATTTCTTATTTATGATGTCCATTTGTTCTCTAGAGTATAATTTTCAGTTACTCTTTGAAACCGCTATTATAAGTCTTAATTTATTCTAAAGCATCCTTCTCAATTTTATGTAGTAATTTTAGTCAAATATTTATAGAAACTGTGAATCATAGAATGAGAAGTTAATATCTCATTACATTGACTTAAAGCTGTGAGTGGGAACTCATTTTGTATGCCACCTTATAAGTTTGTCTTCTGGGGCAAGTCATCTAAAGTAAATGAAGTACCTATAGAGCAAAAGTAAGCAAGGAATCTCGGAATCGTTACCCTTGTTTCGCAGAAAAACTGCAGTGGAATGGTTAGTGTCAGTGCCTCAGGTGTGGAAGTACCCAGCTTTGTTTACCAGTACCTCCTCAGATTTTTCTGAAACAGGGAGGTGTGGATTGAGATCCACTCAGCCTCGTGAAGCCAAATGCTGAGCTTCTCAAATGAAGGAGCAGTGGCGCCATAAGGATTCATTTACTGGCAATAACGACCAGAAGGAGTCATGCTGATTACATGTCCCATGTACAGAGATCACTCCATGTGGTGCCTCGTAGGCAGCAGTCGGTGAGCCGGAATAACCTGTAGACCTCATCTGTGAGGAGTGTGTATGTTTAAATTTCAAAGAAAATTTATTCCTTTATGGTTTTTGTTGTTAATAATAAAATTAAGTTTGCAAGTAATTGCAAGTTACACAACCCTGATACAAAACAAAAATAATTTTTGCATAGACTTTGTCTCTTGCTCTAGGGTTCAGAGAAGAGTTATTTACTCTGACCAAAAGATATTCAACAAGCTCCCAACACAAAGTGAGAAATTGGGAATCCCATCCAGATCAAAAGAAAATAAAAAATGTATATCACCCATAAATAACTTAGACACGAAGGTGAAAACACACTGAATGGTAGAGATGTAGAGTCATCAACAGGAACACAAGCAAGGCTGAAAACTTAGTAGCTTTTGGAGCTACAGTGCACACACAAACACATGAATATACACACACCTGCACACACAGGCATCTGCAAGGGTGGCGGACGGGGAGGGGAGTGGGGGGTGGAAGGAAAAGGAGAGGGCAAGAGAGTTCCGCCTTCATTGCAATACTGAAACATCCAGGCAGATTAATATTGTATCCTGGACTTGGACTCGAACCCAGCACCTTAGCCAATGCGGGGAAGTGCGTTACCACCTGAGCTATCTGAGCGGAGCTCAAGAATCTTCACTTGTGTCAGTATCTTGTCTCTTACCTCCCAAACATCACAAAAGTTGTCCTACATGTTTTGTGGGACTGGAATAATGCAGTCACAGTGATATAAATTCTGGTTAGTGTGCCCACACAACAGTGTGGCAAACTGGAGAGACAAGGTCTGGTTCAGTCAAATCTATTCTACCAATCAATATGAGGGTAGATTTAGGAGACATCCCATGTTCACCTAGTCATACAATGACTCAAGGTTACAAATTACTAACCAAAATAAAAAATATATCTTTTAAAACACGTTTTAGTCAGCTTTATTTATGTCAGTGAACATTACAAAATAGAAAATATGAAAGTCATGCTATAACTGCATTAATGTGATGTGTTGCACCCTGTTCCTGCTCCTCAAGGTGTGTTAATCTGACATTTTTGGGGGGTTATTGATGTACATATGCAATAGGTTTTTCTCAATTGTTCTCACTTTTTTCTATTTCAGATTTTTAATTTTCAGTTTCAACTTAGCATAGCAGTAATTTGTGTGAACATTTTCTAACTATTTTCTAACTTATTGAATATCTCAGATTTAATCATATGAGTATGTAATTTCAGATCATTGAATAAAAAAGCTGGTGTCTTTATTCATATAGATAATATGAAATGATGAAATCTGCATATAACATTGAAATATCTTTACTGCTACTGTTTAGGTGTCAAAGCAATCTACATTAAAAATACTGAGTGTGTAACTACCAGCTGTTTGAAGTACGAAAGGTTTTGTATATTTCTTGGGACAGGGCGTATTTTAAAACTCATGAAATCAGTTACATCAAAAATGGGAATTTTAGATTCTGCCTTACGGCAGGTCTTGTCATGGGAGAAGCCTCATTAGAGAGGTCCACTGCACGAGCGTCTGGGGAAGTGATTCTGGTGGTGGCTTTCCATTGCCTTCCACTGATGAGGTTGAAATGATAATGAGGACAACACAACACCAGTCCACGAACGGAAAAAAATCTCCGAGCCGGCCGGGAATCGAACCCGGTCCCCTCGGCGTGACAGACTGCCTCGCTGACCACTCAGCTATCGGGGCGGACCTAGGACTGAAACTAGCCATAATAAAAAGTATTTATCACTAGATCTTGGCACTGAACTTTGGCATTTTTTAAATATTTACTGGTTGTAGGGCACTACGTTGGAAATATACTATCCACTCGCAGTGATCTGACCACCTGTCAAAAGCCTGAATAGCCACCTTTGGCAGTGCAGACAGCTGTGAGACACAGAGAAAGAGAGCCAATAAGGCTCTGGAAGACACTGACAGGAATGTGGAGCCATCCCGACTCCAGTGCTGTAGCCAGTTATGCTAGGGATCTCAGTTGAGGATCCGTGGTGCCAACAGCCCAATTGAGGTGATCATGTAGATTCTCAATTGTGCTTAAATCTGGAGAGTTTGGTGGCCAGGGGAGTACAGTAAACTCGCCCCGGTGTTTTTCAAACAACAGATATACACTGCGAGCTGTGTTACATGTTGCAGGTACTGCTCACAAATGCTGTGGTGTCGAGGAAAAACAAACTGAATGCAGGGAAGGATACAGTCCCAAATGATACGTCGAACCTTGTGTTGATCCACTGTGCCTTCTAGAATGACAAGATGACCCAGAGAATCCCATAAAAACATTCCTCAGACCATGACACCCCCTTGATTGTTGCAGGGTGTTCACTTTCAGACTTTCATGCCAAGCATGCCCATGGCCATCTGTCTAAGGGAGTGTAAAATGTGATTCATCTGAAAGGGTAAGCTGTCAGTGCTCAGTGGATGACCAGTTATGGTACTGGTATGCAAATTACAGCCTTCAGTGGCAATGAACAGCAGTCAGCACGGGTGTGTGAACCGGGCACCTGCCGAGGAGACCCATATGCAGCAACGTTACCTGAATGGTCGTTGAGGAGACACTGTCGGTAGCTCCTCGGTTCATCTGGGCAGACAGTTGCTCAACAGTTGAACCTCTATTAGCCTGTACACATCTCTGCAGCTATCGTTCACCCCTGTCATCTGGGGCCCACAGTGCACCACAATCGCCTCGGCACCAGTTTTGGATAGTGCCATTTTGCCACAGATGGTATACAGGATGATTATAATTAAAGTTAAACTTTCAGAACAATGTAGAAATAATACTACTGGTCAGAAAAATGTCAAATTGTAACGGAGTATTATGGAGAAGGGGGGAAAAGTATGGCAGAAGAAGAAAAAATAGTGTGAAAATAGATCAATAGATGGTGCTATATGTGTCAGAATATGTAAATTTTGTCACTTTCATGTTGTTGTTGTTGTGGTCTTCAGTCCTGAGACTGGTTTGATGCAGCTCTCCATGCTACTCTATCCTGTGCAAGCTTCTTCATCTCCCAGTACTTACTGCAACCTACATCCTCCTGAATCTGCTTAGTGTATTCATCTCTTGGTCTCCCTCTACGATTTTGACCCTCCAATACTAAATTGGTGATCCCTTGATGCCTCAAAACGTGTCCTACCAACCGATCCCTTCTTCTAGTCAAGTTGTGCCACAAACTCCTCTTCTCCCCAATCCTATTCAATACCTCCTCATTAGTTATGTGATCTACCCATCTAATCTTCAGCATTCTTCTGTAGCACCACATTTTGGAAGCTTCTATTCTCTTCTTGTCCAAACTATTTATTGTCCATGTTTCACTTCCATACATGGCTACAATCCAAACAAATACTTTCAGAAATGACTTCCTGACACTTAAATCTATACTCGATGTCAACAAATTTCTCTTCTTCAGAAACGCTTTCCTTGCCATTGCCAGTCTACATTTTATATCCTCTCTACTTTGACCATCATCAGTTATTTTGCTCCCCAAATAGCAAAACTCCTTTACTACTTTAAGTGTCTCATTTCCTAATCTATTTCCCTCAGCATCACGCGAGTTAATTCGACTACATTCCATTATCCTCATTTTGCTTTTGTTGATGTTCATCTTATATCCTTCCTTGTCACTTTCATACAATCAGGAAATTTACAGGGAGATCATCATTAAAGTTAAACTTTCAAAACGCTGTACAAATAACACCACTGGTCAGAATGATGTCAAATTGCAATAGAATATTATTGGAGACGAGGGAAAACATATGGCAGAAGAAAAAAAATAGTGTGAAAATTGATCAAATGATGGCGCTTTATGTGTCAGAATATGTAAATGAAAACACCCATCATGTGCATGACCCACTGAAGTTGGTATAAACATGCCGGGTACACGGCATTTCTTCCTTTCACATCTGCAACGTTCGCCGTAACTGTCTCAATGCAGGATCGTGCTCTGCTTGTAAAGTTGTATTAAAGAATGATGACTGTGCACATGTTGCTCTGCAGACGTTATGGACAATGAAGGGTTTGAAGAAAGGCATTGGTCTGATGAGTGCTGTGGATATGTGGAAAATGAATTCAAAATTCGAAAAGAAAAGTTCTTTTGGTGTGCAACCTGGTAGATGAAGGAAATGAATTGATTCTATGTCAGTGGAAGCAGTGGCCACAGCAATGCAGGAGATGACGGATGGTGGTGTGGAAACATGTAGTGCACAGAGAATTGCCTGAACATTGGACATACCCATGAACACGGTGCATAAAATCCTAGCAAACATTCTTCTTTGCTATCCATTCAAAATTACCCATGGGCGCGAGTTGCTTCCTGTTGACCTGCCAGCAAGAGAGATCTTTGCTTTAGGATTTCTAGCTCACATGAAAGTGGACAATGAAAGTGGGCAATGATTGGCCATGGAAGATTCTGTGGACAGATAAAGCCCATTTCCATCTGACAGGATATGTTAATACACAGAACTGTCGAAAATGGGCTAAGTAAAACCCACAAGCAAATCAACCAGTACCATTTCCTCCTGAAAAGGTCACTGTGTGGTGGGCGTTTATGGCATCATTTATCGTAAGGCCATATTTTTTCAAAGAGACAGGTCCTTCCGGTCCTGTTACCTGTACCGTCACTGGTAAGTGCTATGATTGTCTTTTGTGCAACCACATCATTCCAGCTCTCCAACAGCATGGATGTGTGGATGGGATCATTTTTATGCAAGATGGGACACCTCTGCACATTGAAAATCCAGTTAAGCAGCTGCTGAAGCGCCATTTTGGAAATGCTAGAAATATCAGATGCCATTTACCTACAGCCTGGCCATCTCGATCACCTGATCTTAATCAGTGTGTCTTCTGGCTGTGGGGCTATCTGAAAGATGTTATGTTCAGTGTTCCAATTGCAAACTTAGCTGCATTGAAGGCACACATTGTTCAGCACATTCTGAAAGTGACCCCAGAAACACTTTAATCAGTTGTGGAACATGATGTTTCTCGATTTCAACTTGTTGCAGAAAATGGTGGACACTATATTAAACAAGTTTTGTGCCAGTCACATGGAAATTAATAATCCAATTTGATTTTGATTGATGCTTTTTCTGCGGTTTTTGGCCACAGGACAATTAAAAATCGATGTGATTCATGCTTTTTATGTGGTTTTTGGCCTCAGGACCACTAAAAACTGATGCGAGTGATGCTTTTTTGTGGTTTTTGGGCTTACAGCACCATCTATTGTTATGTTTTGTAACTATTTATTTTTCTTCTGCCATATGTTTGCCCTCTTCTCCAATAACATTCCATTGCAATTTGACATCATTCTGATCAGTGGCATTATTTCTACAGCGATTTGAAAGTTAAACTTTAATTATAATCACCCTGCACTTTAGTCATGATGGTACATGAACAGTTTACAAACTCAGCCACTTTGGAAATGCTTCCAGCCTTCACCCAAAAGCCAATGATCATCCCCTTTTGGACATCAGATTAATCACTCCGTTTCCGCATTACGACAATGACTGCGCTGTTTTCTGCATCCCTCAACAAGCTTTATACACTCCACTGCTAGTGCTGCCACCTGCAGTGTGTGAGGTGTGAGTGGTTATTGCACACTGATGTTGAACATAGTTGTGGCCATATTGAAGTGACTGGACAAAGTATATAAAATAATACACTCTTGCTTAACTGCAGGTGTTGCATTCTAATTCCAATTGACACAATTATTTTCTCCCGTATTTTACTGCAATAATTCTAACACTGATTCTGCTGGCTCACCACAGAATAATTATCACTCCCGACAGTCATGCAATGCTCCAATGCACAGGGAAAGAATTTAGTGTCATTCACTTGCACTTTCCATTAAAAATATTCTATTATATTATGGTAATGTCCGCCCCCGGTAGCTGAGTAGTCAGTGCGACAGCCTGTTGATCCAAAGGGCCCTGGTTCCATTCCCGGCTGGGTTGGAGATTTTCTCCGCTCAGAGACTGGGTGTTGTGTTGTCCTAATCATCATCATTTCATCCCCATTGACGTGCAAGTCGCCGAAGTGGCGTCAAATCGAAAGACTTGCACCAGGCGAACGGTCTACCCGACAGGGGGCCCTCGTCACACGACATTTCATTTCATTTTTTTCATTGTGGTAATTGTATCTTGTATAGCTATAATTAAAAAAACATTAAAAAAATACCACAACATACATACAGAATTCCTTTAGTTGTAGAATAGCATTATATGAACACAGAAAGATTAGGCCAGCCACTTTAGAGAGTAATTTGTAATTTGACCAAGCAGGTTGAAAGCTGCCACTGTGTAATCATACAGTTCAGTTTGGAAAGGCAATTGCGCACTGAAGTTCACAGTTCACAGTTCTACCTACCATGCCCTCCCCCTCCTGGTTTATAACTAGCTGTTGCCCCTGTTTTTAAAATTTCCCAGACACCTAGGATTTTAATAACAATAAAATGTCATACTATAATAATAATAATAATAATAATAATGCTTTACAGCTTTAGCATAGCTTCCATGAAACTCCGTTTTGGAGAAATATGTTATTTGAAAGACATTTTCAAGACACTTATTTCTCAGGCTACTTTATTCTGTGAACATTAGCTGAGAAATTTGGAAATTGGAATATTAAAGTATGGGAATGCTTACAGAAAAATTTTCTTTGGAAGGGAAGGGGGGAGGTGGGTTGAGTGCCTCATGACGCCCACGATGCTCTTCTTGGATCTGCACCTGGTGATTCATAGTGCAGAGAGCAATGCACGGCACAAATACTGCGAGCAGACTCTTTTGCCAGATGGCAGAATGACTCCTGGATATTTCAACACTTTACAGCCTTTAATTCTCTATTTCCAACATCCAAACCTTGTATCTCATTTTATCATCCATGCTAATATTGTGTTTTCTCCAGTTAATATTAGACTCTCCTTTTTTCCCTCTTCTTTTAATATTTGATGCTACTATCTTGCATGTTACATACATCCAATTGCTATATCAACAAAAGAATAATTTACAATCATTGCCAATTTCAGTCAGAATGTGATCATATTCAGACCATTTATACCATTATGGTAGGCAGTGATGGTAAACAGAGCAGGCCTTATGACTCCACTGCTCAAATCAGCAGTTGATGTTCAAGGAATCAATAACAACTACTCCATTCCCTGTCACTGCCTATCATCAAGGTGTAAATGGTCTGAAGAAGGTCACATTCTGACTGAAACCGGTAACCATTGTAAAGAAATACTTTACTGCAGTCAAGACTGTTTTTAATCTGTTTTTTGTAGTTACATTTTAGTATGATTCCAAAGAAGCAATGTGGAAGATTCATTTTATGCCTACTACTGCAATGTGCATGCAAGCAGAATTTAGATGAACCAAATGGAAGAATAAGAAAAAATCAAAATATGTCATTAGTCAACAAGTTATTATTGTTCACCACTACTCGACATACTTGGCTAGACCACTATACAAATACTCGCTCCTATTCAAAAAGTTTCATTTGGTCAAACGCTTCAGCCCAGTGGAATATATAAGCTTTTGCCTTTTTGTTCCCTCACAAAGGGAAAAGCAGGTCTCATTATATACATTCAAGGAATTAGAAAAGTAAAAAATGACAAGTCCATTTCAGCTGTACGATGTGTGATCAAAAAGCAATGGAATTTTTTTAATTTTGTGGGCTTTATGCATCCAATTTTCAAAATTTCTTTTTATCTTTTTCATACACACATTCCTGATGTATATTTGCATTTTCAGCTGTTTTGAATATTTAGTTTATTCTTGGCAGTCAAGAAGGTTATACGCATTTTTGAGTGCTCAGTGAATTTCGACCTTAGAAAAAGATGGATCAAAGAATTTGCATTAAATTTTGCTAGAAAAAGGAAATAACATACAAAACTGCATTTGAATTTTGGCGAATCTACTATTAAGACACAAGTTTATGAATTTCTACACATTTCAAAGAGGGTTGAGAGGATGTTAAAGACAATGACCACCCTGGGCACCCTAGCACATCCATTCATGATGACAGGGCAATGTGCAAGAATTAAAGAAAATCACTGAATCACCATCAGAGGGGTTGCTGATGATGTCAGCATATCCTCTGGCTCATGCCAAGCACTTTTTGGACATTTTGGGCATGAAACAGGTAGCACCGAAGTTTGTTCCAATATTGTTGAATTTTGACCAAAAATGATATCATGTAGACATCGCTCAGGAGTTGCTGAATGAAATCAACTATGATCTAGAACTTCTAAAGAATGTTGCAATAGGTGAAATTGAAACCAAGGCCCAATTGTCCTGCCTGAAGAGCCAAGACAGAAAAAAAATCGACAAGTTTGATCATGTGTGAAGATTCTGCTCACTGTTTTCTTCCATTAACAATGAGATAGCACATCATGAGTTCCTGCCTATGGTCTTACAGTCAATAAGGAATACTACCTGGAAGTTACGCACCATTTTTGTGAAGCAATCTGAAGAAAATGGCAGGAATTGTGGCAAAACCAGTCATGGAAATTGGATCATGATAACGGTCCTGCTCACATCTCAATACCTGCCTGTTCATGATTTTTTTAGCAAAAAACAAACCTTTATGTTGCCTCAGCCAATGCATTCACCGAAAATGGCCCCTTGCAACTTCTTTCTATTCCCAGGGCTGAAGAGACCCATGAAAGGATGTTGTTTTGCCACCACTAATGAGATAAAACAGAATTGCTGAAGGAACCAATCACCTCAATGAAAAGTGAGTTCCAGAAATGCTTCCAAGATTGAAAAAAGTTATATCTGGAAAGTATCTGTGCAGTGTTAGCCATATTGGATATTTAGTCTGTTGTCAGCTGTCAAAAAGGTTACATGTATTTTGGTAGTATTGGTGATAACTTATTTTGTATCAAAATGCAGCTGAGCATTTGTACGAAATATTGTTATAGGAACAGAATAAAGTACAGTAAAGTATCAGAAACATTAAATACTGCTTTTGGTGAGTCCACTGCATGTAAAACAAGATTTTGCAAGTGGTATAAGCATTTTGAAGACCGTGAAGATGTGTGCAATGGATGTGGAAAAAGTGAAGGAAACGATCGTGAAGGATCGCTGAGTCACAATCACAGAAATCACTGATGATGCTGACATATCAACTGGTTCATTGCATGAAATTTTTTTGGATGTTTTAGGTATGAAACACTTTACAGCGAAATTTGTTCCAAAATTTTCCGATTATGAATAAAAAACTGTGGTGAATGCAAGTTACTCAGGAGTTGCTTGAAAATGTCAACAATATTACAGAACTACTGAAATGTGTCATAACAGGTGATCAAACATGTATTTATGGGTACAGTGTCAAAAATAAGGCTCAGTTGTCCCAGTGGAAACATTTGTGATCACCGAGACAAAAAAAAAAAAAAACACACTTGGCAAGTATGGTAAAATGCAAAGGCTATGCACACTGTAGTCTGCAGTTTTACAGCAGAGTGCACCTCGAGTTCTTGTCACAACATCAAATAATCAGTAAGGAGTACCATTTAACAAGTTCAATGCCTGAAGCAATCCAAAAGGAGGGGGGGGGGGGGGGGGGGGGGGGGAGAGACTGCGTGGGTGGGAGGGCGGGGGGCAAGTCTGGATCTGCGGTGACAGAATTTGCGGTTTTGCACCACTATAATGCACCTGTTCACACTTCATTGCTTGTTTGTGAATTTTTGGCCAAAAAAAAAAAAATTACTGTAATGATGCCACAGCATCAATATTCAAAACACATGGCTTCATGTGACTATTCCAAAGGTTCCAGAGGTGTTTTGAGAATTGGGAAAAGTGCTATGTAAGTGTATAATATCTAATGGGGATTAAAAAAAAAAAAAGAGATGATATTACTGTAAAAGAATAAATAACCTTCTTTTCAAAAAAAGAAAAATTCCTGCTATTTTGTGAACACATCTCAGATTTCTGATTCCTCCCATAAATTAACAAATATGCTGAGAAATATTGTGTGTGTTTCAGCCTTGTTCATCACGCAGATCGTGTCTATCGTGGTGGCTGCCCTGGCGCTCATTGCAACCGTTCTCCTCTTTATTGGAGTGCATCTGGTAAGTTGAGTGGTGACGTAAGAGAACCACAAGCTAAAGAGTTCACAGACTCCAAAGTAAAATCCACAGCCAACAGTGCTACACTTTGCAAAATGTTCTACTGTGAAGGGAACTTTTGCTCCAAAAAAGGAGGCTGTCGAACCCAAAATGTCAGATTCTGATTTGAGTACATAACGAGGCCAAATAGCAAAGGTCACCAGTCTCCTATTCACTCGCCCCCCCCCCCCCTCCCCCCACCTCAGGACATTGTAGTTTTTGCACAGAAGTTGGTTTTCGGTGACAAAGCCATGTTACGTGTGTCTGGAAAGGTAGCTTGTCATAATGTGCATGTCTGGAGCACAGAACATCCACACAAGATAGTAAAACACATTCACAATTCATATAAAGTTAATGTATTTTGTGCCATGTCATTTTCAAAATTTATGGAACATTTTTCTTTGCAGAGAAAAATGTGGACGGGTTCATGTTTCTGGAAAAGCTGCAGCAATAGCTCATGCCTCAACTACAAGACACCGGGGAATTTATTTTTAGACAAGACTGTGCTGCAACACACCTTCTTTCACACAGTTGTGATTACCTCAGTCACAAACTGCCTGTGTCAGACTGGACATACTCACCAGTGGACCCCCCCCCCCCCCCCCACAACCACCACCACCACCACAGGGCATCTGACTTGAATACTTTTACTTATGGAATTATGTCAAAGAGTTGTGTGTTTGTGGTCTACAGTCTGAAGACTCGTTTGATGCAGCTCTGCATGCTACTGTGTCCTGTGCAAGCCTCTTCATCTCCGAGTAACTACTGCAACCTACATCCTTCTAAGTCTGCTTACTGTGTTCATCTCTCGGTCTCCCCCTATGATTTTTCCCTCCCACATTTCCCTCCAACACTAAATTTGTGATCCCTTGTCTCGGAATGTGTCCTCTCAACAGACCCCTCCTTAATTTCTTTTCTCCCCAGTTCTATTTGGTACTCTCATTAGTTACATGCTGTACCAATATAATTTCCAGCATTCTTCTGTATTACCACATTTCATAAGCTTCTGTTCTCTTTTTGTCTGAACTTCTTATCATCCACATTTGTTGAGTATGAGGATGTTACTCTATCTTTTTTATTAAAGATACTTTTTTTTTGTAAAATAACATACAAATGATGCAGTTAAAGCCAACTGACCTTCATATAGCGACTAAGATCATCCTTGAAGTATTTCTGAGGTTCAGACGAAATCAATGAAATGCTTTGTTTCAGAATATAAAATATATATCTCAAACTGGTAAACAAATCGCCACTAAATGAAATGTTACTACTAGCCTTATAACCACAAAAATTATATTTCATGTAATAGTATATGGCACCACTGTTATTTAGATAATGTTTTGTCCACAGTAACCTTCATATTTTCTTTCTCTGTCACAGTAGCTGCAACGCAAACTACTGAGCAAAAAACTGGGTACCGAGCGGAATGCTCAAGTATGAGGCACATGGAAAAACGAGAAGTTCAGCCATATGATCTAACCTCTAATTTTTGCACACACCTATACATCTGCACTCAAGCACGAGGGAAGATGCATTCTATGGGCATACCTTTAGACAGATTTTCACATCATCAACCAATAGTGGTCTGCATATTGTTACATATGAGGTGTGTCGAAAAAGTATCAAACCTTCCTCTTCCCGCACAAACTGATGACACGCAGAAGACTTTCTTCTGAGGAGAAGAGGCAAGGTACATTTGTGCGCAGTTGAGAGTTTTCCTGCCAACAGAAACCATCAGTTGCAGGCGGTACGCCTACGACTGAGGATATATAGCAACTGTTTGTTGGATTCCAGTAGGTAAACCGATAGAACAAACAGAGCAGCAATATTGCATTGAATTTTATCAAAAGTTTTGTGATACGTAAGTGGAAGCTGTTCACAATTTCAACACAATTTTGAGGACAATGGCAAAAGCATCTCACAGATAAAAGACTGATACAACTGCTTCAAACATGGTTACATGTCACTGGACAGTGAACTGCATTCAGGTAGACCATCAGTGAGTTGAAATAACAATATTATTGAGAAAGCACGGACTTTGATGATGGAAGACCATAGTGCCACATTACGAGAACTCGCAAACCAGATAGAGGTAACTGTGTTGTGCAAACATCTGGATCTATGGACTGCAAACCTTGGCAGCTCCATAATGTTAATGCACGTACCCATTCTGTGCAATTGAGTCAGTTTCCTCACCAAACGCAACATTCCTGTGATTAGTCAGGATCCCTACTCCTCTCTGTGATTCCGTGTGACTTTAGCTATTTCCCAAGCTGATAATGTTCCTGAAATGAGCACAATTTGAGACAACATGAGACATTGTGCAAAATGAAACTTTCCAGCTGATAACTATGAGTACGATGTCTGATAGAAAAGTATTCGACCTCTGGCTCGGAGAAAAAAGAACTGGCTTACCTCGAGTGTTGGACACTTAATCACCATCAAAATAGTTCCCTTGGGACTCCATGCACTTCTACCATTGTTGGAAGATGCAGAAAAAGCTTCTTTTAGAATGGAGTTAGCTAAACTGTCGTCGTGGCCATAATGCCCTCGAGTCTGAAATTGCATTTCTTTCAATGGCCTCTCAAGTTGAGGGAACAGCCAGAAGTTTCAGGGGGCCAAATCAGGAAAGTAAGGAGCCAGTTGAAGCACAGGAACCTGGTTTTTAGCCAAAACAGTCAAATAAAGTGGGATGAATATGCTGGAGCATTGTCGCGGTGGAGATGCTAATTTCCTACTGACCGAAAATCTAGCCTCTTGCACCATACAGCATCACATAGATGACGGAGGACTTCCCTGTAGTACACTTTGGTGATTGTTTGACCCTGTGGAGCATACTCATGGTTTACCACACTGCAGGAATCAAATAAAGCAGTCATCATAGTTTTGACATTGCTACGCATCTGGCGAGCCTTCTTTGGGTCTCGGTGATGAGGAATGCATGCACTGTGACGACTGGGGTTTGGCTTCCGGGTCATACCTGCACACCCAGGACTCGTCACCAGTAATTATGGTGTTCACAAAGTCGATGTCACTTTTTGTAGCGCCCACCACATCCTGTGAGACTTCACAATGAAATCGCTTTTGCTCAGCCATCGCCAGTTACGGCACGAATTTCACCGATTCCCTCTTCGTGGCCAAATCTTCTGTCACAATGGAATGTGTTGAAAAGTCGATATTCCGCAATTTCTTCGATAGTCACAAGACAGTCCCGCATCACCACAGCATTCACTTTAGCAATGACTCAGTCAGTTCGGCAAGTCAATGGTTGACCGGAGAACAGCTTGAACTACACCAAAGTGCAATCACCTTTAAACCAGTTGTACCACTCCTTAATCTATGTGATGCCCACGGCACCATCACCAAAATCCATATGAATCTTCTGAATGGTTTCCACCAGTCGGTCGCCCAGTTTTTGGCAAAATTTGAACAAGAAATGTCATTCCAGGCTTTCTGCCATTTCTCTCACAACAAAAACTGGCGCAAGTACTACACACTACCTCACTCAACTGCTGCCCACCGGCAACTGATGCTATCAACAGGTGGGAAAAAATTCATGCACATGCACGAAGATTCGAGATCAGCTTGTGCATGTGCACTACATTCAAATCCGCCAGGTGACTGAAAACTGAAAGAGAGAGAGAGAGAGAGAGAGAGAGAGAGAGAGAGAGAGAAGAAGGGAACACAAATTTGTGCATTACATAGGAGACTACTTTGAAGTGGACTGGGGTTCTGTACCTCCAAAACAATATACACTCCTGGAAATTGAAATAATAACACCGTGAATTCATTGTCCCAGGAAGGGGAAACTTTATTGACACATTCCTGGGGTCAGATACATCACATGATCACACTGACAGAACCACAGGCACATGGACACAGGCAACAGAGCATGCACAATGTCGGCACTAGTACAGTGTATATCCACCTTTCGCAGCAATGCAGGCTGCTATTCTCCCATGGAGACGATCGTAGAGATGCTGGATGTAGTCCTGTGGAACGGCTTGCCATGCCATTTCCACCTGGCGCCACAGTTGGACCAGCGTTCGTGCTGGACGTGCAGACCGCGTGAGACGACGCTTCATCCAGTCCCAAACATGCTCAATGGGGGACAGATCCGGAGATCTTGCTGGCCAGGGTAGTTGACTTACACCTTCTAGAGCACGTTGGGTGGCACGGGATACATGCGGACGTGCATTGTCCTGTTGGAACAGCAAATTCCCTTGCCGGTCTAGGAATGGTAGAACGATGGGTTCGATGACGGTTTGGATGTACCGTGCACTATTCAGTGTCCCCTCGACGATCACCAGTGGTGTACGGCCAGTGTAGGAGATCGCTCCCCACACCATGATGCCGGGTGTTGGCCCTGTGTCCCTCGGTCGTATGCAGTCCTGATTGTGGCGCTCACCTGCACGGCGCCAAACACGCATACGACCATCATTGGCACCAAGGCAGAAGCGACTCTCATCGCTGAAGACGACACGTCTCCATTCGTCCCTCCATTCACGCCTGTCACGACACCACTGGAGGCGGGCTGCACGATGTTGGGGCGTGAGCGGAAGACGGCCTAGCGGTGTGCGGGACCGTAGCCCAGCTTCATGGAGACGGTTGCGAATGGTCCTCGCCGATACCCCAGGAGCAACAGTGTCCCTAATTTGCTGGGAAGTGGCGGTGCGGTCCCCTACGGTACTGCGTAGGATCCTACGGTCTTGGCGTGCATCCGTGCGTCGCTGCGGTCTGGTTCCAGGTCGACGGGCACGTGCACCTTCTGCCGACCACTGGCGACAACATCTATGTACTGTGGAGACCTCACGCCCCACGTGTTGAGCAATTCGGCGGTACGTCCACCCAGCCTCCCGCATGCCCACTATACGCCCTCGCTCAAAGTCCGTCAACTGCACATACGGTTCACGTTCACGCTGTCGCGGCATGCTACCAGTGTTAAAGACTGCGATGGAGCTCCGTATGCCACGGCAAACTGACTGACACTGACGGTGGCGGTGCACAAATGCTGCGCAGCTAGCGCCATTCGACGGCCAACAACGCGGTTCCTGGTGTGTCCGCTGTGCCGTGCGTGTGATCATTGTTTGTACAGCCCTCTCGCAGTGTCCGGAGCAAGTATGGTGGGTCTGACACACCGGTGTCAATGTGTTCTTTTTTCCATTTCCAGGAGTGTATGTACTTCTGCCAACCATAAGTTCAATACTCTTTGAACATATATTGGACATGCTGACTAGTACAGTAGTATAACAGGGTGTGTATGTGGACAAGGAAAAAAAATTCACGGAATTTTCTCGGACTTCCCAGTTAAAAATACACTTTTTCCATGTTAAGTGACAGTATACTCTTATTCGGCACTGTAAAACTCATCAATCCTTTGAATGTTAATGGTTTTATATACCGGAGTAGAATTTCCCGTCACTTTAGAAAACGTAACTCAGGGGGGAAAAATACGTTTTGAAAGACCTTTGATGTGCAGCAACATGTACGCTGGATATTTTCGTATTACGAAGGTATAAATTCGAATTCCACCAAACACTGCATGTCACTTTCCGAAGCATTGAAATTGAGATTGCGATGCGCTTTTGTAAGTCAGTCATAGCCCATGTCACGTGATCTCGCCAGCTGATGACAGAATAGGACACGTGATGTAGTCAGCCAATAGCGCGAACACACAAATAAGAAAAGTTAATGGTTTAAATTAATATACGTACCATTCACCTATCATATTGGTCTCAAAGATTAATAAGCTGGAAGAGAAGCCAAGCTCCCACATATAATGTTGATCTTTTTTGCGCATGTTACACTTTAAGATACATCACACAAATGTGCCAGTAAAATTTTTAATAACAACTTAAATGTCTGATCTTCTGGGCTCGAAATTCTTCTAAATGGTCATCCTCAAAGAGTTGATTTTTAAATGAGAGTCAAATGCTTTGTGATTTAAGAAATTCATCGTACATTCTTGAACATAGCTCATCTTACGTAAAAGGAAATCTTTGAAAGTAATGCTTTTCAAACCACCATTCGCAATATTTTCCCGCGACCTGTTAGAAATAGGTTCGTTTCAGCAGTTGCAAGAGAGTGCCAGATAACCACGCTTGCACAGCTACGACGACACAGGAAACCCATATGTTCGTACGTGTAAAACATTAAAAGATCTTACATTATGTCATAAAAGAAACAAGACATCAGAGGATACTTTTGTGAACAATACTAAAACACATAATTTGGCTTAAAATGCACATTTGTATGCAAATTTTCTTGCAGTAGCAGTACTGTATTATCTCATGTTTGGTTCTTTATTATGGCATAATGCCATACGTGCACTTGAAATCCAGTAAACAGTTGAAACTAGCCAATAGTGTGAAATTAAACACTTTGTTCCAAATAAATTGACTGCCTCAACAGAAAAGATTAATAAAAGCCAAATCTCTTTAGCAAACCGGCCAAAATAACTTCATTGTTCTGTAAGGCGATTAATGTTTGACTGTCAGAAAGGTGGAAATAAAATCTAAAACTAATAATATATTTTAGCCTTCCGTAAATACGCGAACATATTTTAATTCATTTGACAGCTCCCGGCCACAAAAATCCATTTTGTTATCATTTAATGCGAGAGCAATAAACGAAGAGGAAACAACAAAATCACTACACGTAAACACAGGTCATGTGGAGACGACCCACCTCCCCACCACAAGTCAGACTGCTCTGTGCGTCAGCTCCAGATTTACTAATTTCCGAACCAGGGCAATATTAAGTAGTGGCGCCCAGCCACACATCTGTAACGAGAAGTGGGAGAAGGTACTACTCATACACGACTAAACTGCGCATGCGTAAGAGCCCACCCGCAACTGCTGAAACAAATCTATTTAAACAGTTGTCACGCCACACTCATTGGAGGCAATTTGTTGTTACAAAGCATTGCATAGTCTTCCTAAAGCCTTTGACACACTTTGCTGTTGGCAGACACTTGTATGAGCACTGTTTTGTTGTTGTATACGGCACATTTCCTTTGAAACTTGGGTTTTATTTTCTTTCTTTTTTTTTTCTCCTGTTCATGTTTTGTTGCTGCAGTATTATTCTGCAGTAGCGGGATACAGTAATATCCTTTGTTAGAGTATTGGTTCTTACCAGTCAAAATCACAAAAATTTAACTGAAAACTAAAATAATGAAAAATTCCCGGGTTTTTCCCGGATCTCCCGGTTGTCCCGGGTCGTATACACCCTGTATAAGAGTAATGTTGAAATAATTCCCTTAAATATCAGTGTGGCAGCTCTTTGTCGGTATACAGTACAGAAACATGCAGCAGCGGCCACATTCCATGTGCCCCTGTCTCCTCTGCTGCAGAGGTCCCCCGGGCTGCTGGTGCCGTGGCTGGTGCTGAACGGGCTGTCGGTGCCACTGGTGGTGCTGGCGGCGGTGCTGTTCGCCGTATTGGCTGGCCTCGGTGAGGCCTTCCTACTGATGACAGCCATTCTCCTCGTCGGCATTTGTGTCTCCTGTGAGTAAGTCTAGTAGAGCGCACAATTTCAAAATAGTTTCACAACGGCACTGCAGTGGACATCAGATGTTAAGTCCCGTAGTGCTTAGAGCCATTTGCAGTGAACGGGGCTCTGACGCAGTACCACAGGTACACTTATTATCTGAAAGTACAATCAAACGTAATATTGAGCTGTGTGTTATATCTAATGGAGAATCGTCGACAAATGTAGAATAACTTCAGGTGTGCAACAGGGGAAGTGTGTTAGGGCACTTCCTGTTCACACTGTATATTAATGACTTTGCAGACAATATTAACAGTAACCTCAGACATTCTACAGCTGATGCAGTTACCTATAATGAAGTAATGTCTGAGAATGGCTGCAAAAATGTTCAGCGAGATCTTGATATGATTTCAAAGTGATGTTATAAGGCTGGCAACTTGTGAGTCACAGTTTGAATCAATAATCTCATACAAATAGCAGGGTTTAACAGTTGGTACTGATGTGAAACGGAATGACCACACAGACTCAGTCACAGGTAAAGCAGATAGCAGACTTCTGTTCCTTGGTAGAATACAACAAAAATGCAATCAGTCTCTAAAGGAAACGGCTTACAAAACACTCATGAAACTGATCCCAAAATATACCTGATGTGTGTGGGACCTGTTTCAAACACTCACTAACAGGGGATATTGAACATATGCAAACAAAGGGGAACATGAATGGTCACAGGTCCAGCTTTGTTAAGAGCCTATGGGAGAGCATCATGGAGTGAGGGAGAAAAAAAGAGAATAGAAGAGAGAGGGGAGAGAGAGTGAGAGGAAGATGGAAGGGGAGGGGGGGGGGAGACAGAAAGAGAGAGAGAGATGCTTGAAGCTATATGCAAATGAGGACAAACTTTTAAGTTACTAAGTTATGAATCTAGGTACATACTACAAACCCCTGTAACACAACCATGGAGATAGCAGAATACCAAAGAAAACAGTGCACACAGAGGTGTCTAACAATAATCCCTCCCGTGCTCCATACATGAATGACACTGGAATAAGAATTGATAACTACCATCCATTTCACAGATTTTTGTAGAGTATAGATAGAAACATAGATGGCATGTGAATTTTACAATTGTTGTGCAGACTGGTTTGCTGCACCTCTCCATGCTGCTCTATCCTGTGCAAGCCTCTACACACACGCACGCACGCACACACACACACACACACACACACACACACACACACACACACACACATTCTCTCCAATGCTAAATCAGTAATCCCCTGATGGGTCAGTACTTCATAATTAATTGCTCAACATACCCATCTAATCTTCATCATTCTTCTGTACCACCAAATTAAAAAAAAAAAAAAAAAAAAAAACTTTTCTATTCTCTTCTTGTCAGAAATGTTCATCCTCCATATTTGACTCATATACCCAAACAAATACCTTATGGCAAGACTTCCTACCACTTAAATTTATATCCAATGTTAACAAATTTCTCTTCTTCAGAAATACTTTTCTTGCCAGCGTCAAAAAAATGGTTCAAATGGCTCAGAGCACTATGGAACTTAACTTCTGAGGTCATCAGTCCACTAGAACTTAGAACTACTTAAACCTAACTAACCTGAGGACATCACACACATCCATGCCCAAGGCAGGATTCGAACCTGCGACCGTAGCGGTCGCGCGGTTCCGGACTGTAGCACCTAGAACCGCTCGGCCACTCCGGCCGGCTGCCAGCGACAGCCTACATTCTATATCATCTCTACTGATGTCATTTTGTTGCTCAATAGCTAACTCATCTGTTATTTTTAATGTCTCATTTCCTAATCTAATCCCCTCGTCTTACAATATGTTTTCAAATCACCATACTTTCTGATCAACTGGTCTTCCAAGTCCCTTGCCACCTCTAATGGAATTGCAATGCCATCACCAAGATTTTTATGTCTTCTCTCTGAACTTTAATTCATTTTCCTGATTTATGATTGATTTCATTTACTGCTTGTGCACTATACACATTGAATAACATGGGAGATATGCTACAACCCGGCCTTACTCCTTCCTCTTCATATCCTTCGATTGCTTTAACTGTGGTCTAGTTTCTGTACATGTTGCAGACAACCTTCTGCTCCCTGTATTTTAACACTGTTGCCACAAAAATTTCAAACAGTGTATTCCAGTCAACACTGTTAAAAGCTTTCTCTAAATCTACAAACATTGTAAATGAAGTTTGCCTTTCTTCAATCTATCTATTAAGCTAAGTCTCTGGAATCCAAGCTGATATTTTCCCATGTCAGCTTCTACCAATTTTTCCATTCTTCTGTAAATAATTTGTGCACATATTTTGCAACCATGACACCTTAAACTGAGGGTTAAATAGTATTCGTACCAGTCAGAATCAGCCCTCTTTGGAGTTGGAGTCATTACATTCTTCTTGAAGCCTCAGGTTGTTTTGCTTGTCTTGTATTTCTTACACAAAAGGTGGAATAATTTTCTCATTGCTGCATCTTTCAAAGATCTCAGCAAGTCTGATGGTATGTCATCTACTCAAGGAATCATGTCTTTCAGTGCTCTGCGAGATTCATCTCACAGTGTCATATCTCCAACTGTAAGACATGTGATCAATATAGTCCAAACCAGCAATGGGGAACAATCGAGTGATGATAAAAATTGATTATAAATGGAAAAACTACAATGTTAGAGTAAAAGGCACACTTTTCACTTAATTGTCATATTAAGTGTTTATATGTTGTAAAAAGCTGCCACTAGGGGCTTACATTTAGCGATGAAATGCCAAACTACACACAAGTCAGAGCACACTCTTATCCGTGGAATAAAGTCAGCATAACGCAATATGAGAATAATCACCCTTTTCTTTATGCCATTTGCTACCTGCTTCCCTGGAAGCAAAATAACACATGATAAAGTAAGGATGACATAAAAAGCAGGCTAGCACAGACAAAGACAGCATTGCTGGCTAAAAGAAGTCAACTAGTATCAGCTTTAATTTGAGGACAAAAAATTCTGAGTATGTATATCTGGAACACAGCATTTAATAAGAGTGAACCACGAACTGGGGTTAAACCACAAAAGGAGAGAATCAAAGCATCTGAAAAGTGGTGAACAGAAGTACGTTGAAATTTACCTAACATAAGAAATAAAGAGGTTTCCCGCAGGCTCAGTGATGAGACGAATATGTGGAAACCGACGAAAAGAAGGATGATGATGATAATGATTGGTTTTTGGGGCGCTCAACTGTGCAGTCAGCAGCACCCATACAAAGTCCCAATGTTTACACATTCCATTTTCTTTTCACAATCCAATCTAGCCAACTCTCACAAATGATGATGATGATGATGATGAAATGATAAGGACAACACAAACACCCAGTCCCCAGGCAGATGAAAATGAGGAGGGACACAACAATGGGATGTGCTTTATGAGATCAATGAATGACTCATGTAGTACTTGAGTGAGCTGTAGAGGGTAAGAACTGTAGTGGACAGCAGAAACTGGAACATATCCAAAAAATAATTCCAAGTGCTGTTCTGGGATGAAGAAGCTGGCACAAGAGAGGAATTTGTGGCAGACCACATCAAAACAGTGAGAAGACTGATAGAAGAGGGTGGGGGAAAACTCTCCAGGAGGGGGAAATTTATTACTAAGTGGACAAGTATGCAAATATTACACTCTGTCATTGGGAAGCTGAGCACTCCCAATGACCTCTCGTACTGCTGGACAGCACGTGTAATATGTCACACAGCTGTTGCAGTGGAGTTGGAATGAGATAAGATGGCCCTTCCTCTGACAGGGATTATGTACCCATACCAACATAGGAATTTAGGTGAGTAAAATTACGGTTTAACATCCTGACAACAATGGGATAGAACACAAGCTCACATGTGATAAGAAACCATCTCACAATTCAAATTAAATGATTAATGGAAAAATTCAGAAAGAGTGGTCAGACAGGGGTTTCAAAGCCACTCTCGCTCCCCTGTGCCGCCTCATTTGACCGTGACCACTACAGCAGCTCTCGGTTACAGCACTGGAGCAGCACATGCCATCTGAATTTGTGGGCCAGGCCTCGCAGTAAATACTGTCGGAAGGAGGAGTCACGTGAGGATGCTTAAGGTTTTTGGGAGGAATATTGTTAATTTTGAGGCAATCACAAGTTAGTTGAAACTGTGACTCAGGGTGCAGTTTAGCTTCTGTGCCAGTAATGAGGTGGCAGAGGATACCTCTTTGTAGTTGGTTAGAGAGAACAGTCAGAGTGCAAGTAAAAAAGAAGGAACAATGAGTAAAGTTTAACTTCCCATCAATATCATTGGAGCAAAACATTAAATAAGGCAGGAACATGGAAGGAAGTTAGCCATATCCCTTTAGAAAGAACATCTCCAGCATTTGCCTCAAGAGATTCAGGGGGAACAGAGGGAAACTTAAATCTGGACATGCGTACAGGGTGTCAGCACACTGGGTGTGTGGAATACAGCTGCTTTATAGAGGGTCACTCAGGACTTTGATTACCTATCATTGTGCCTCAAAATGAAGGACATCCTACTCGAGATGCTTCCCACCCCTCCAAAAGTGGTATTCTGTGGTCCACTCAACCTCAACAACATCCTAGTCCATCCCCATCCACTCCCAATACCAACCCCTTGCCACAAGGGTCATACCCCTGTGGAAGACCCAGATGAAAAACCTTCCCAATCCACCCACCCAGCACTTCCTATTCCAGTCCTGTCATAGGTTTATCCTACCCCAAGAGGGGCCAGGCCACCTGTGAAAGCAGCCATGTCTATTACCAGCCCTGCTGCTATCATTTCACAGCTTTTTTTTTATTGGTATGACTACCAACCAGCTGTCCGTCAGGATGAACGGTCACTGTCAGACTGTGGCCGTGAGCGAAGTAGACCACCTTGTGACACAACATTCAGCTGAACATACCGCATTTGATTTCAATGGGTGCTTCACTACCAGAGCCATCTGGATCCTTCCCTCCACCACCAGCTTCTCTGAATTGCGCAGATGGGAGCTATCCTTACACCACATTCTCTGCCCTATATTTAACTGGCCTCAACCTAGGTAACATACTGGCCATATGCCCTCCACCTAACAGTTTCCCATTCTGCCTTCTCATTCTCATCTCCCACCCTGTTTATTTGCAGCCCTCTGCGAATACATCTGCATGTCTTTCCTCACTTCTCTCCTTTTTTTCCTTTTCTCCCCACCTCCCTGCCCTACAACCTACTGACACTGTGCCTGTTGGGCGGCTAGTCCCTTCACACTTAAACAGACAGTGTTCGTGTCTTTCCCCATCTGTACATTGTTGATATTCCAATCTGGAGTTTCTGTTTGATTTGTCTTCACATATGTTTATATTCTTCATTTGTGTGGCCATAGTGTCCGTAGTTGCTTTATAATTCTAGAGGGTATTTTTGGTCTGTTGTTGCAACTACAAAAATGCGTGATTTTTTCACCAGACGCATTTTGCTTTATTGTGGTAAAGCATCATCAGTGGCCTGTAATTAAGTTATTTACATTCTGATTTGCTTTTTAGATCGAAAAACAATTAGTTAAGAGTAGGTTGAGACACGGATTTTTGTAGTTGCAATGACAGACCAAAAATACCCTCAAGACGTATGTTTATAATATGTATTTTACGTTCTAGGCACATACACACCACATATAACACACGTTCAGAATTGTTGCCTTGTCCGAACTGGGTTCAATGTGTCCAAGACCACTTTTCAGAGCAAGCTGACGCTGATGATGTTAATCTCCTCCAGTGTACGTCAGGCCAGTTTTTATAGAACCATGCATTAAGGTAGTCCAATAGGGAAAAGTTTGAGGACATTAAATCATCTCCTCTTTTCCCTTTTCTTTGTCCATTTCCTCCGGCCTCCTCTCTCTCTCTCTCTCTCCATCTCCTTCGCCCCCCCTCTCTCTCTCCACTTCCTCCACCCCACCTTTCTATCTCCTCCTGTCTCTCTCCCTGTCCATCTACTACTGCCCCAACTCTCTCTGTACATCTGCTCCTCCTGAATCTCTCTCTCTCTATCTGTTCCTGCCCTGAGGTCCATGCCCTCCTCCCCCCTCTGACTCCATCTCCTCCTGCCTTCTATTTCCTCTCACTCCCTTTTATCTCCTCCTTCCCATCCCCCACTCTCCTCTCTCTCTCTCTCTCTCTCTCTCTCTCTCTCTCTCTCTCTCTCTCTCTCTCATTCTCTCCATCCTCGATCAGACCATCTCCCCCCCCCCTTTCTCTGTCTATTTCCTCCTCTCCCCTATTTCTTTCTCCCCCTCACTGTGTCTGTCCCCTTCTCCTTTTCTCCTTCATACCTGTGTCCCTGTCCTCCTTCCCCCTCTCTGTCTGTCCATTTCTTCCTACCCCCTTCTGTTTCCAAGTTTCACTCCCACTAAAACTGGAGGTTGCTTCTTCTTACGCCCCCAGTATTTCATTCCATGACCAAGTTTGGTCGAAACTGATCCAGGTGTTTAGGAGGAGCTTTTCATGTGCTACACTACTTTTTCACCCCCCCTCCCCCAATCCCTTTGATATGTAGGTGGTTCTTACCCCCACAGCAATTCTAGTTAAGGCAGAGTTGTGGAATATATATAGATTCGATCACCAAAAAACTCGCTCAAGGGATGAATTGTCTCATTAGATATATGAAAAGTGGTGTCATCCTGCTGCAGCTGAAAACATAAATTTGCCTCAAGATGCAATATACATTATGTTAACAATGTCCTGATAAACAACTCTTATAACCACATTTTCAAAGAAAATAGGGTTCACTGAATGAAATTTTCACTATGCAGTGGAGTGCGCATTGATATGAAACTTCCTGGCAAAATAAAACTGTGTGCAGGATCGAGACTCAAACTCGGGAAGAGTGGCTTTAAACTGCCAAAAACTTCCATAGGGTTCACTATTTGACAATGCAATGTGGCACACTACACTCCAATTTTATGACAGTGCAATCTGCTTTAATGCAAGACATGGATCTTCAGTTAACTAAGTTCTTATACTTTGACTAGCCACACATCCCCTAAAGTGAAACAACCCCACATCAGTGAAGAAAGCACAATCCCCACCTCAGCCAGTTTGATGTCCATCAAATTGGTTGATTTCCCAGTTCTCTACTTACCAACTAATCTGCATTCTCGAAAAAGAGCAATTAATCTCGTTACTGACACATTGCTCAGCTGTTGCATTTGTATATTTCTCACAAGATGCTTCTAGTACATGTGCATATGAACAACTAGAAAAATATTGTTCAACAGTGAAAATTTGCTGCTCTTGGGAAGACATGTTTACCAAGGAACGAATTGTGCAATATGGCAGATGTCACCGTCTGTTATTGTTACCGATACGTATGGTGGTAGCTTGTGAACAGACTCTTTATTTTCACGTGAAGGATGTTTTAATTGCAATGCAGTTCAACTGATGAAGACAACAGGTTTTTATCGAACAGCATCCACGCATAAGCAGTTTCTCAAAATCAAAGTACTGATTGTCTACATGTGACATTCTCTCCTCTCATTTCAGTCCTGCCAGCCTTCCTGGTCTACATCGTGATGAGCACTCGCTACGAGTTCCAGACCGTGCGGCTGATACGCTAACCTATCAGCCTCCAGCACTCACTTCTGTGTTCGCGACTCACCTGCTGGCTCATATAACCTACAGAAATGCATTGCGGCAGATTTCAGCAAGACAGCCTTTTGTGTAAAATTAACACAACTGAAACTGACGGTCTCATCAAGCTGAAGGATACAAATGGTATCTGACATCAGAAATATGGCCAAATCTGTAAAACTGACTTAGTTTTGTGCTTTTAATTTTTCTTTTCTTTTTCAATTGTGCAACAATTTTATATTAATGACTACTTCTGTCGATTCCAAATCTCTTCCATTTCTATACAATAGTGCCATAATTTTTATGCGACAGTTTCTTAGTGACGTATCTGGTTGCTTACCTCAGATATCAGCAGACATGCTGTAGCTGACGAGCTGATTACTCGTGATATATATTTATGTCTCCTAGTAAGATGGAGATTCCCAAACAGTGCATCAATAAAAATAAATATACTTTAAAAACATCAATTTAATTAAAAATTTAATTGCATTTTGCTAGAAAGCTATATTACTATAAATGTATGACAGGTAAATTCTAATTAAAGGACTGAACTTACATTATGTTACACAAGTTGCCTTATGCTTAGGAAATGTGATTTGCGGAAAAATCCTTATTCTGCTTTCAGCAGACATACTGAATATAATTCCTGCATATTTGCTACTTTAAGTTTTGAAACAAAATTATTTTAACATTTTAATATAGAAATATATTTTTCTAACAAGAGAAAATGTTTCAGTTTTTATTGATTTTTCTATTTCACTATGACCTCAGAGTTGATTGTCGGTTAAGCAACAGCATTCATCTCAAAACTGAAAATGAATTAATGGTGGCTACAGAATGCTGTACATAACTGATTTCTTTAATTAAAATGCCTATATTCTTTTCCAAAAAATGGATCAGTCACCATACACACACAAATTCTCTTACAGTAAAAGATAATGAACTGCAACGATTCTGCTTTTTCTTGATTTGTTATGACTGTTGGAGGAATCTGTGAGAGATGAACTGTTTCTATACTGACATCGCATTTATTTTTAGGTCGGACAGCCATGACCGATCCTTTACATACACGTGCACTGCAACTTTCACCACACTTAGTATTTCCTCCTCTTGAGTATTTCTGGTCGCCAGTGGATCGGGTGTGTTTCTTCGGTCTGCAGACACAAAAAGAGTTATGTTAGTATTGTATACCAAACAATTCGCTCAGCAGTACGTACGACACAGTCAGTACTTACAGCCGTGTCGTCCTCCTTGTAAATCTTTATCGTCTTGTCTGCCTCAGTAGTAATGAGTCGGCTACCGCTCATGTCGAAAGTCATGGAGAAAATGCCGGACTCGCTGTCCATAGAACCTGGCTGCACGGGAGCCTGGAAAATGACATTGAGGCAGTGATAAATGTTCTAAATCCAAATGCTGGAGCAGAAGGACCAAAGATCACTTACAATAAGGCACAGACAGTGAATACTATCGTCACTGTGTGAGGTAGGAAAAAAAGTAGTTAATTTTGATTTTTGGGACGACATATAACCAGAAGAAAACTGAGGCAATGGTGAAGAACGTAGTGACCAGCTCTGTCGTACTTCTGCTCTCAAACTACTTCCATAAGCTGCCATTTGAAGGCACTAATAAAACAAATGGAAATTCAAGGACAGAAAGCCTTCTGTTTCTTCATCAGTATATTTGACATTGAATAGTGATACCCTACGTGTATATATTGTCAGCAGTTTAAAATTAGTAATCCAGTAAAATTTTTGTGGACTGTTTAAAGGAAATGTTTGCAGTTTGATCCACGTCATTTACAGATTTAAAAAGGCTCTGAAGAGTGCAGAGAATTCACAAATAAAATGTCAGTGCACTCGAGAAGACATTCACCAGTATGCAGTCTTCAGTCAGAAACTGACATTTCTTCTAAATCTGAGGGCCAACATCTGTGATATGTGTATTTTGGGTCCGAGGAATACTGTGAAGTTTTTGCAGTGTACAAGAGTATCTTCAAAATTAAAGACACAGCCTAAGAGAAAGTTTGTGAACTGCTCTTTTATGCTGAAGGGAGTGTGAAACCAGTCACTTACCTCAATATTCTACAACCACATCCCCTCCCACAAGTGCGAGACAACCTGATATCTCTATTCTGCACTTCCTCACTAACTTAGCTAATGCTGCCCCCAGCTGACCTCAAGTGGTACCACTGGACCCTAGTATCGCTCCTCCATTGTTTACAGAGGTCCAAACGAATGAGCCTACATCTCAAGCAATGGGATCAAACTCACCAGTTGACTGGAAAGGTGCAATGTGACAAAGAGTTGGTGGTCATATTGACCACTTTTTGGACAAACTGTTATAAAAAGATGCTAACCATTTTGTCTGCTGACTATCCACAGTTCGTGTTCCCTTTGCACCCAGTACCCTGCTCATCACTGTCAATGATACTTCCCTCAACTCTAAAATCCCCAGAGCCCATGGCCTTGCCAGTACTGAACACTACCTCCCCCCCCCCCCCCCCTACCCCACCGACTGATTACAAGCCCAAAAGCTCCTTGCTGGTCACCATGACCAATTATATCCTCACCCCACAATTACTTCTCCTTTGAAAGCATGATCCACAAACAAATCTGCAGTACAACAATGGGCACCTGCATGGCACCATCCAATGCCAACTTATACAAGGGCTATCTAGAGAAAATCTTCCTAACTATCCAGAGTCCTAAACTCCTCACCTGGTTCAGATTCACTGATGACGTCTTCATGATTTGGATCACAAGTGGGCACACTCTATCCCCATTCCTACAGAATCTCAACACCCTCTCCCTCATTTCACTTTGAATGGTCCTCCACAGCCCAACAAGCCTCTATCCTCAATGTCAAACTCCATTTCAAAGATGGCTATATCTTTACCTCTGTCCACATCAAGTGTACTGTACACCAACAATACGTACAGTTCAATAGCTGCCACTTACTCCATAACAAGAAGTCTCTTTCATACACCCTAGCCACTTGCAACTGTCACATCTGTACTAATGAGCTGTGGCCCTCCAAATATGTCAAGCATCTCACTGGGACCTTCACAGACCAAAATTGCCCTCCCCGCCCATGGCTTATATATGAGCTGTCATGCATCCTTGCACTACAGCCTACTCCAGTCTTGTAAAAGCTGTGAAAGCGACTATGCAGTGCAACAGCTTCACTGAAACCACAGCACCACGTTCTACTTCAGGGTAGCCACTAATGAGCTGTCTGTCTGAATGAACAGCCTCCTTCTTTTTCTTTGTCTGATGAAGGGCTTTGTCTGGTAGCTAAGAAACATCCAACAGTCTATCTTACAGTCTATCTTAACCGTAACAATACCAACAGGGTGATGGTACTTTCTTCCCACCTTTCGTAAATATTGTTATCTGGTCATGTACTTACAAGGGAACGGTCAGGCTTGTCATGTTGAAACCTGTGTTGCTTTTTTTCACCACTGTGAGTTAACATTGCAAGAAGTCTGTATGCAGAATTTTAGCTGCTGACACGACCTGGAAGTCTGTAAACAATTTTATGATGTAAGAGATTATTGTCACATGGTTTCCGCGCTTGTAACTGCCTCTTGTACAACCCTGACCTCTCTCGCTATGTTATACCAACGCCATTTAGGGACAAGGTGGCGTTAGCTACACGCCGCTCTCTTGCCACAGCAGTGAGAGAGCTGATTCCCCCAGTGAAAGCGATCGTATGATAATTAAACATTCGTTGACAAATATGGCTGATATGTTATCTACAACATTCTTTCCAAATAGCTATGAAATAGACACAAATAAATATACGATTTAGAAAACATCCAAATTTTATTTCTTGTAATTACCGCAAAAATGCGAAATAGTAATACAATGTTCAAAACATAGGTTTCTTGTGCACCAAAAACATACAAGCAAAGACGACATTTGACAGCCCTGCGAATCACAGACGTTGTTAGATGTCCGTAGACAAAACTGGGCTGGTGTTAGGAATGAATCAGGCCTAGTATCAGTATATTTCGAGGAGTTTCACGCATATTTAATCAAATTCTGAAACCGTTGGGAGGAAAATTGATAATGTAATACTGATTGCAGCTTGATAATATTGTCACAGTGATAGACAGGAAATTGCAGTGATCTGCACACAATAATTTTCTCTGCAAGTTTTCTGTAAAATGCCTTCCACTGACGGAAAAATTCTCTGTCTAAAGGTTGAATTACGTTCGTCGTGCCGGGTGGAATCTGAAGTATCTCTACTTCTCTGTCAGGGTGGGCTTGAAATACATCTTTTAATGAATCAGACCTTTTATGACCTGACCACGAATCTAGAAGGAGAAGAGATTTGTTCCCGCAGAACGGAAGAAAAGCATGACGCATGAAACAGATAACGTTTTCATTTCCCATTTTTTCAGACTTCGATGCGTCTACCACAAGATTGTTTGCGTAGAACATTGTCCTTTTGACACATAGTCCAAAATGTCCAGTTGGTTCTTGAAAACACACATATAGTTTAGGCAGCAATGAACCATCCAGACTAATTATGGGCATTATAGTGTACGAATGGGTGAGTGCAGTCGTGGACTGCGCAATCGCCTCAATATGTTTTTCCTCTTTGAATGACAAGTGTTCTTTTCGCACTCATTTCTTTTTGAAAACCTGACTGATCTGCATTGTACACGTACGATTCACTAAAACTAGCGATCTTATTTTTTTCATTCGTAAAAAAAGCTTCTATCATTTCAATACAAATTTTGTTATCTTTCTTGCCACAATTTTATGTGATCTTTTGAAGTGACTAATCCAACTTTGAGAAGCTGTAAATTCTTTAGCGCCTATAGCATTGGCAATCTCTAACGCCCAATCATGCAAAGTTGTATTGCTGACACTAAATGACTGTTGTCTGGCATTGGTAAATAGCTCAAAAAGTCGCGCATTTATCTCCGTCGCAATTTCCAGTCGACTCTTACGTCGTCCAGTGACTTCCTTTTTCCATCTATACAATTCACATTCGGAACGGACAAAGTGATACTTATTTTGAACAGTACTGACACGTAGGCGTTTCTTACCACTTTCGTTCAACCAATATGTCACCGCTTTTTCTTTTGTCTGATAAGGTAATTGTAGTTGCTGGTGTTACTTTCGGAGATAATTGAAGATGGTACATGGCACTATCACTCGAAGAGTCTTCATGAGTGCAACTTTCGTTGGTGGCTTCGCCGTCTGTAGATTCACAGTCTGCAATATTGAGTGTTTCAGTTGTTTCAAGCCACATGTCTGCGCCATTTACATGCTCATCTAGAAGTTTAAAAACCACATCGCACAACACATAGTCTTCATGCGTGTTTTCTGTTGATTGCTTCATTTGGCATCTGTGGTACATCTCCATGCAAGCAGCAAAACATTTACAGGGTTCGCCATCACCTGTGAGGGGAGATTGAATGTTCACCGTAAAGTGGCTTGCGGAGTATAGATGAACATGTACAGAACATCTTTCACATCTCTAACCAGTTTCAGAACGGTATGTTTCGAAATACGTATCACAAATTAAAAGGATGTGCATGCCACAGAAACGAATATTCGTTTCCCCTTTCCACCAAAACCGTGCAGCGATATTCCTCTTTAGTGAACGCCACGATAATATGGCCGCACTTCCCGACCATGTGCACAACGCTCAAACTCGCCATTTCCAGGGGTGGCCAGCTGTCACTGCAAGCGCCAAGCAGGAAAAACAGCCATGTTCATGATTTTTTTTAGGTGACTTCCAGTTCATGTCAGCAGCTACAATTTTGCATATGGACCTTTTGCACAGTTAAATAACAGTGCTAAAAAAAGCAAAACATGTTTCGGCATGACAAGTCTGACCATTCCCTTGTTAGTATGGTAAAATTCTGAAAAATATATTTATTGTTTTTAATGACTTCTTCTAACCAGATTCTCTCATCAACGTATTTTAAGTACTCTGCAGCTGGTGCCACTTGCCACTTTCCGCATTCCAATTCCTTTGATTGGGCCAGCCTCCTCCTCATAGTCCTCTGGCATCCATCATGTCCCGAACATCTTGATCCCAGCTCCCCCAAGTTTGCCCAAACTTTCTTCTTTCCACTGGGGCCACTCCCACACTTTCTTTGGCCGTCAACTATCACCCATCCCTTCTAGATGTCGGCAATATTTTAGAAATTTTGTCTCTGCAGTGTCAATTACAGGTGTCTATTACTGACACCCATAGTTTGGTATTTAGTAAACAGTCCACCTTGGAGAGGCCACAACTTCATCTCCAAAAGTCCCAGTCCAAGCAACTCGTTTCTGTTTAGTACCCACATTTTTGTTCCGTACATAAAGATGTTTTCAACAACTGAAAGATACATCACATGTTTGAGCCTTTTTGTTATTGAAAAGAACTGAGTTCAGTTGCCATACAGTCCCCTGCCCTGACCTATTTTATTATTTGTGTCATCTTCACTCCTTCCATCTGATGACATCATAACTACCAGATACTTAAAAGACTTGCATCCCCTGATCTTACTGGCTGCAAACTCCAGATCCTCTGTCATATTGTTGCAAATGTTCAGATATTTGGTTTTTGTCATGCTTATTGTGAGGAACTATCTTCCATACTCCTCTTTTAGCTTCCAAAGCATGTACTCAGCATCATCCATGTCTCCTGCTACAATGACTTGATCATCAGCAAAGAAAAGTGCATACGAGATTTTTGTCACCTACAAGGACTCTCATGCCTTCACATTTGCTTCTCCAGGCTGTAAGTGCATCCTCCACATTGATTTTAAATAGTGTCAGCACTAATGCACATACCTGATGTTACTCTTTTGTAACGGGAAACTCCAGTGACAGTGACTTTGCTACTTTGACAGTACTCAGACATCTTTATTTTTATTTTATTATTATTTTTTTCAATTAAATTTAATTCGAAAATTTATTTTTAACTGAGGTGGTCAGAAAGTCTCCTCACCCCTTCCCCTTAGTACTCAATTCAAAATTCCACAATAAATATCATATTCAGTATTTTCATGTTCAAATGATGTCGTTAATAAAAGTCAACAAAACAAGATTTGTATTTTATTCTTATTGTGTTGGTCTTAAAGTGTGCACCCCCCCCCCCCCCCCCCCCCCTCCGGGTTGGTAGTATGTTATTCAAAATGGGTTGCTACTGGTAAGAGAATGCTATAACATATTATCATGTTGTGGACCATACTTAAACACCAGTCTCTATTTAAAATGCATATCGTTAATAAAAGTCAATGAGAATTAACAATATTTGTTTATTTTTTATTTTTTGCAGTGGCCACAAAATACTCCCTCACTGGTAGTATGTCACTGAAAATGCACTGATATTGCTCAGGTTAAACGTGTTTGTTCCCAATCAACACCTTGCTGTATGTGGCAAGCACCAAAGTTTCCATACACCTGGAGACTGCACAAAATAAATTAAGCTTCAAAAAATTAAAAGAATAACAAGCAACACCAACTAAATTGGGCACAGGGAAATGAAATTCACAATTAAACTGCACAGCACAGACAGCCGGCAGCGCCTCACCTGCAGGCGTTGGAAGTTGTAGCCGGTGCGCCAGTCCCAGCAGTGCAGCGTGCCATTGTCCGCACCCGACACCAGCACCCCCTCCGGATTCACCGCCAGGCAGTTGATAATTGCGTTGTGGCCCGGCAGGTTCTGCACGAACTTGCCGTCTGGGCACTTCCACTGCTTGATGTTGTCAGGTGAGGCGGACGCAAACATATACCTGATGACACAGTACGGAAAGTTACGTCTTCTACTGACTGCAGTCGGCGAGGAGCAGTGCGAGGTGCGAGCTGCAGTTAAGGGGGAGAAAGAGGCCTCAGGTAGTAGAGGGAGAGTGCCTGTCCAGCTACGATCGACCTCATAAATATCGGGCCATCAATCGGTACATCCGTAAGGCCAAATGGAGGCCACTCGAGTAAGTGTCACTACTGTCAAATGTTGTTGCCAGTGTCCTATAGATGTTACTGTTGTTCACATTATTACGCTGTTTGCCTGTTTGCTGACAATGTATTGTGCAGGCATTGTGTCAATAGTCATTCCTCTTCCAATTTTCAAACATGACTAAAGAGAAGTGTACTCAACATTATAACACAAAACCGTTGCTCTACATTTGAAGTGCACTGTCCAATGTGAATGTAAAATTCTTCTTTAACAAATATAGTATCAGTGTAACACAAATGAGATAGATTGCAAGTGAGTAAGATTTACGTAAAGTGGTAATCTAAGAACTGACTTCTCATAAGCAGCGAGGATAGCACCAAATTTTAAACGTTTCATCATTCATAAGAGATCGCAGTTCTGCTTTTTACATAGCTTCATGAAACAAAATAACTTTCTGTGAGAGCCAGCTGTGTATTTCATGATTCCAGAAATGAAAGGCAGATGCATTTGACTTCAGTGTTACAATAAGCACAACCAAATTTTATCCCAGAATTAAATGTTAATAATACATTTGCTACAAATCCATTTTCACCACTAGTATTCGCAACGATATCTCACTTTCCCTTAGAAACTGATACGAGACACCTGTCCAGTTAAAGCTGCTGACAAGAGACGCCCTGAGACCTCTGCTGAAACTGCTAGCGAATTCATGCCACTGGTTTTACCCTATAGTGTGCGTGGGATACACGTCACGTGGGTGGACAGTGGAGTGTTCTGCAGTATGGAACTCAGTTGCCTCTCTCTCTTGTAATCCAGACCTCGAGCAGAACAGAGACATAAATTCGCGAAGCAGGTAAAACCCCAAGGGGAAGCAGACTCCCCCCCAGGCACGGAAAGAACACAAATGTGGCAACGAACACTACAGACAAGAAGAGTACAGATGAACACCAGACAGAAAGAAACAGAAGAAAAGAAGATGGCTGGTTGACTGACCACGAGAACAAAAAAAGGAAAAGAGTCAACCGTCCGATTACACACTAAAATCTGCAACCAAATACGAGAGACTTGAGGACAAGAAACACAGAAAGGGAAAGGGGCAGGACCTCCCTAAATGGAACCATAAAAAGGACTACCACGGTCAAAATTTAAAACGTCGTCAGCCACGGAGGCATTGTCGCATAAAACCAAAGGCAAAGTGCCCGGGAGATTAAAAGACTGCCGGAGGGTGTGCAGTCGGGGACACTCCAACAAAATGTGGGCGACCGTCAGCCGGGACCCACACCGACACAGGGGGGGGATCCTCCTGACGCAAAAGATGGCCGTGCGTCAGGTAGGTATGGCCGATGCGGAGCCAACACAGGATGACAGAGTCCCTGCGAGAAGCCCGCAGGGAGGACCGCCACACATCGGTCGTCGCCTTAACAGCCCGCAGTTTATTCGGGGATGTCAGGCCACGCCACTCATCAGCCCACATCCCAAGCACCTTACGGTGCAACACCAACTGCTGATCTCGAGCCGGGAGGCCGATCTCCAAAGCTGGGGCGTCAATCGTCCCTTTGGCCAGCCTGTTGACACGTTCGTTCCCCGGGATGCCGACGTGACCTGGCGTCCAAACAGAGACCACCGAACAACCAGAGCGGGTAATGGCGGAAACAGACTCCCGAATAGAGGATACCAGAGGAGAAGAGGGATTCCAGCGGTCGATGGCCTGGAGGCTGCTCAGCGAGTCACTGCAGATGACGATGGACGTACCTGAGCAGGAACGCATATGCTCAAGAGCGCGCAATATGGCCACCAGCTCTGCAGTAAAAATGCTGCAGCCAGCCGGCAAGGAGCGCTGTTCAACATGGGCAGCGTGAGCAAAAGCGTAGGCAGTGTGACCATCAACCAGGGAACCATCAGTGTAGACAGTCTCACAACCCGAAAATGAGGCGAGGAGCGCAAGAAAACAGCGACGGAGGGCCACAGGCGGAACCGAGTCCTTGGGTCCCTGTGCCAAGTCCAGACGGACGGACGGACGGCCGGGGCAAACACCAGGGTGGCGTAGGTGCACGGACCCGGAAGGGAGGCAGAAGAGGGAATGACCCCAGTTCCGACAGTAGGGCCTGGACGCGGACAGCTATGGAAAGCCCAGACCGAGGTCGCCGTTCGGGCAGATGGGGGACCACGGCAGGGAAAAGCAGGCGATGATGGGGATGGCCCGGCGAGCAATGCACGTGGACAGCATAGTCGCCGAGCAGTCGATGCCGGCGAATCCGCAGCGGGGGAACCCCGGCCTCCACCAGTAGACTATCCACGGGGCTTGTACGAAAAGTGCCAGTTGCAAGCCGAACCCCACAGTGGTGTATGGGGTCTAACAACGTCAACACTGAGGGTGATGCAGACCCATAGGCCAGGCTCCCATAATCAAGCCTGGACTGCACAAGGGCTCTGTATAATCGCAACAGCATGCAGCGATCCGCACCCCAAGACGTGTGGCTCAGGCAGCGGAGGGCGTTGAGGTGCCGCCAGCACTTTTGCTTCAGCTGAATAATATGAGGAACCCATGTGAGCCGGGCATCAAAGACGAGTCCTAAGAAGCGGCAAGTGTCCACCACATCAAGCAGGTGGCCGTTGAGGTAAAGTTCAGGATGAGGGTGGACCGTCCGACGCCTGCAGAAGTGCATAACTCGAATCTTGGCTGCAGAGAACTGAAAACCATGAGTCAGAGCCCATGATGCTGCCTTGTGAACGGCGACTTGCAGCCTGCGTTCGGCAACTCCCGTAGTCATTGAGCTAAATGAGATGCAGAAGTCGTCGGCATACAAAGAAAGAGACACCGATGACCCCACAGCTGCAGCCAGACCATTAATGGCCACGAGAAATAAGGAGACGCTCAACATTGAGCCCTACGGGACCCCATTTTCCTGTATATAAGAGGAACTAGAGGTGGCAACGACTTGCACCCGGAAAGAGCGGCGCAATAAGAAGGATTGAAGAAAAGCCGGGAGCTGACCACGAAGACCCCACTCATGCAACGTAGAAAGGATGTGATGCCTCCATGTGGTGTCATACGCCTTCCGCAGATCAAAAAATACAGCAACGAGATGCTGACGTCGGGCAAAGGCCGTACGGATAGCAGATTCCAGCCGCACCAAATTGTCCGCAGCAGACCGGCCCCGACGGGAGCCACCCTGGGATGAAGCGAGGAGACCGCGCGACTCAAGGACCCAACACAATCGCCGCCCCACCATACGTTCGAGCAATTTGCACAAAACGTTGGTGACGGTAATGGGACGATAGCTGTCCACTGCCAGTGGGTCCGCACCGGGCTTCAAGATGGGGACAATAACACCCTCTCGCCATTGCGACGGGAACACGGCCTCGCTCCAAATGCGGTTAAAGATGGTGAGGATGTGTCTCTGGCAGTCACTGGAGAGATGCTTCAGCATCTGCGCATGGATGCAGTCTGGTCCTGGTGCTGTATCGGGGCAATCGGCGAGGGCAGCGAGGAATTCCCTCTCGCTGAAAGGAGCATTGTATGTTTCAGAACGACGCGTGTGGAATGATAACGGCGTCTGCTCGGCTCACTCCTTTAGAGAGCAAAAGACGGGAGGGGGGGGGGGGGGGGGGGGAGCGGTATGTTGCAGTCGCAGAGTTCGTAGCAAAATATGCGCTGCAAGGTGCTCAGCAATGGCGTCAGCGTCCGTGCAAACAGCACCGTCCAGGAAGAGCCCAGGGACACCCATAGGGGTCCGGTATCCATAAATCCGCCGGAACGTCCTTCTTCTTGGACACGTTCCGTTCCTTCTTCTCGCGTCTGTCCTTAGGGTTGGAGGGCTGGGAGAGCTTCTCTGAAGGAGCGTCGGAAGCTGACGACGACACAGAAGCCCTACGACCAGCAGGTGGTGGAACCTTCAGCCACTGGCTGACATCCGGCTGGGTAGGAGAAGAAACGGAGGAAGGGAGAGCCCCGAGGGACCCCTTCCGCGAGAGAGGAACCGGCAGAGGCAACGCTGGCGGAGAAAGAGGGGGAGGGATCGAGCCCCCCGGTTTTGGAGCAGATGTCACTCCCGAAGGAAGCGTGGGGGGAGTGACAGAAGAGGGTTTGCCCCCAACTGCTAAGGGGGCAACAGAGGAAGGCTTGCCCCCAGACACGAGGGGGGCAGACAGAGATGCACGGCCCCGAGGGCCCACTGAAGGCGGCACAGATGAGGCGACAACCATCACTTGCGAGGGAGGGCGACGATAACGTGGCTGCAGCATAAGATGTTCGAAGGGAAGCAGGATACAACCTTTCATATTTCAATTTTGCCTCTCGATAAGTAAGCCGATCCAGGGTCTTAAATTCCATTATCTTCCGCTCCTTATGAAGAGCGGGGCAATCTGGCGAGCACGGAGAGTGGTGCTCCCCACAGTTGACACATACAGGCGGAGGCACACATGGAGAATCGGGATAAGAGGGGCGTCCGCAATCTCGACATGTGGCGCTGGATGGGCAACGGGAGGACATGTGCCCAAACTTCCAGCACTGGAAGCACCGCATCGGGGGAGGGACGTATGGCTTGACGTCACAACGGTAAACCATTACCTTGACCTTCTCGGGCAAGACATCACCCTCGAAGGCCAAGATAAAGGCACCGGTGGCCACCCTGTTAGTCTTGGGTCCTCTATGTACACGACGGACAAAATGTACACCACGTTGTTCCAAGTCGGCTCTCAGCTCGTCATCGGATTGTAACAATAGGTCACGATGGTAAATAATCCCCTGGACCATATTTAAGCTACTGTGGGGAGTGACGGTAACAGGGACATCACCCAGCCTATCACACAAGAGCAACGCTCGTGACTGGGCTGGGGGGGACGTCTTGAGGAGGATGGACCCATTCCTCATTTTAGACAACCCCGCCACTTCCCCAAACTTATCCTCCAGGTGTTCTACAAAAAACAGAGGCTTCGTCGTAAGAAAGGAGTCGCCATCAGTCCTGCTGCAGACAAGGTATTGTGGCACGTAAGGCTCCCGCTTGGCACTAGATCTGCGTTCCTCCCACGGCGCAGCCAACGAGGGGAACGACTGAGGGTCATATTGCGCAGCATCAAACTCAACTCTGCCTCGCTTAGAGACGCTGGTGGCCATGCGACCACCAGCTTGGCGTGATTTATTGCACTTCATTGCGTCACATCCGCCCAGATGCCACCTACTCCGAACGAGGGCTCTCCCCAAGGGCGCCACCCAGCCAAAGCAACAGGTACCTGGCCGATATCCCGTTGCCCGGAGTCCCCGTGCCCCAGACAAGATGGGCACATACTCCTTGGCATGCGTGGGGAGGAAACAGCTCTGGCATCTGTAGTGCGATCCCTGCGTGGTCAGGGGGCTACCACCAAGAGGGTACATGACGACCCCACCACAACGGACTGGCTACCGTGCTGGATTTTAGGTGTCGAAAGGGTCCACAGTTGTCGTGGGCGCTAAGAAGGGGATTGCGCACAAAACGAGAAGGAGGCAACCCAGAAGATGTTGGGTGTAAATCCCGCCACACGACAAGAGGTAGCATGCAAGATGGCGGTGCATGATGGACCAATAGAAAAACACCACGTAAGGCGTCCTCCCCCAAATGGCATGCACTAACAACGGAAATTTGGAAAAATGGAGGTCAAACCCAAGAGGGGACCATCACATAAGGCCGAAAAGTTTGAGACTCCTTTTAGTTGCCTCTTACAACAGGCAGGAATACCGCGGTCCTAGTCTTACCCCCGAACCCGCAGGGGGAACTGGCCTAAGCCTGGTAACATCCGACCCTGGGCGTGCCTCCTGAACACCGTACATTGAAATATATCCTCTTTATTGTACCTGATTTCCTGTTGTGTCATTTAATGGCAGCCCTGGATGCCCACTCTCAAATCCTGACCGCTCGACCTCTGGCAGACTGTCGTCACGGGGCATATGTAACAACTTCCTCCCCACTTCCCTGCCTGTATACATTAACATTGGTGACCAGAAGTGAGATCATATATGTTAACATTGGTGTCAGAAGTGGGATCCTATACATTAACACCATCGTTTCTAGGGCCCAGGTTTAATACATACAAACAATGTTTATCTGGCTAGCCACAAGAAAGTGTGTCACTTCATTGGTGTGGTGGCAGTTTCAGCAATGTCTCACATTAAGACACTGCTGCACATTAACATGTCAAAATGGGGAGCCGAGACAGTTTTGGGTCACACTGAGAGATTCCCCACTGTTGTCTAGCTGAATACTGGTCCTAAATTACACTTTACGTGACCATCCAAAAATGTAGCTTTCATACAACATTCTGATCAACTTCAATTATACCAGCAACACGACACACACACACACACACACACACACACACGCAAAACCTCTGCCTCTGGCCACCGAGGACAGACTGGGAGTAACTGAGAGAAGTAAAAAAACTGTGGGTGCAGTTGTGTAACAGAAGGTTGTGCAGTGCTGGAGTGGGAGCAGGGAATGGGTTAGGGGGACAAAGGACAGAGACTAGCAAAGGTTGAGGCCAGGAGGGTTACTGGAACGTAGGCTATATTGCAGGGAGAGTTTCCACCTGTGCAGTTCAGAAAAACAAGTGTTAATAGGAAGGAGCCAGATGGCGCAGGTTGTGAAGCAGTCATTGAAGTGAAGAATGTTGTGTTGGGCAGAGTGCTCAGCAACTGGGCGGCCCATCTCTTTCTTGGGCACAGTTTGTTGGTGGCTAGTTGTGCAGACAGAAAGCCTGTTGGTTGTCATGCGCATGTAGAACACAGCATAGTGGTTGCAACTTAGCTTGCAGATCACATGACAGCTTTCACAGGTGGCCCTGCCTTTGATGGGGTACGAGATGTCTATGACAGGACTGGAGTAAGTGATGGTGGGGGGATGTGTGGGACAGGTCTTAAATCTAGGTGTATTGCAGGGATATATGCCACGAGGCAAGGGTTTGGGAGCAGGGGTTGTGCAGGACATTGTGTAGGTACAACAGGTAGCAGAATACCACTGTGGGAGGGCTGGGACAGATAGTGGTTGGGATATTCTTCATTTCAGAGCACAATGAGACGCAGTTGAAACCCTGGCAGATTCAGTTGCCCCTGTCCTGGGTGGTACTATATTTCTCAATGCCCAAGGTATTCCTAACTTATAACCCCCTTCCCGTCACCAAGACCAAATATATCTTCACTCAAAATTACTTCAGCTTTGAATGCATTAACTACAAACAATTCTGTAATATGGTGGTGGGCACATGCATGGCACCATCCTATGCCAAACTATTCACAGGCCATCTAAAGGAATCCTTCCATACCACCCAGAATCCCAAAATCCTCATCTGATTCAGATTCACTGACGATATCTTTGTGCTGGATTGAGAGTGAGGTCACCGTATCCACAATCCTACAGAACCTCAATGCCTTTTCCTCCATTTTCTTCACCTGGTCCTCCTCAACACAAGAAGCCACCTTCGTCAATGTTGAACCCCACCTCAAAAATGGCTACATCAGTACCTCTGTCCATATCAGACCTAACAACCGCCAGCAACACCTCCACTTCAACAGCTGTCACCCATTCCATGCCATGAAGTCCCTCCCATACAGCCTACCAACGTGTCACTGTTGCATCTGTACTTACGAGTAATCCCTTTCCAAATATACTGAGGGTCTCACTTGGGGCCTTCACAGACCAAAATTACCCTCCCAATCTGGTACAGAAACAGATCTCCTGTGCCTTATCTCTCCAATCACCCACCTCCTTCCAAAGCCCCTTTGTCTGGCCGAAAAGGATTATTCCCCTCGTGACTCAGTGCCACCCAGGACTGGAGCAACTGAATCACGATCTCCACCAAAGTTTCAACTACATGTAGTTATGCCCCCTGAAATGAAGAATATCCTACCTGCTATCTTTTCAACCCCCCACCACCACCACAACATATTCTGCTGCTCACCCAACCTACCTAATATCCTTGTCTGTCCCTACTCCACCCTGTTCCCTATTCCTTGCCTCATGGCTCATATCCCTGTAATAGACCTGCACGCAATACCTGTCTCATATGTTCTCCAACTGCCACCACCACCACCACCACCACCACCACCACCACCACCAACTCCACTACGGTCAAAGCATCACTTTTCCCATCAACAGCACAGCTACTTGTGAAAGAAGCCATATGATCTACAAGCTAAGCTGCAACCACAATGGCGCATTCTATGTGGGACTGAAAACCAACAAGCTGTCTGTTTGCACAAATGGCTACATGTAGCTGGACCACCCAGTTGTTGAGTACACTGGCCAACACAAAGTTCTTCACATCAATGACTGCTCCATCAATATCAGCTCTTCTGAACTGCGCAAGTGTGACTTTGTCCACCTCGCACTCCAGCACTACACAGCACCCACAGTCTTTTTACATCTCTCCTTTACGACTTTCCCCACCCTCCTCCCTTCTGGCTGCCCATCTCGGCCATATATGCTCCCACAAGCAGCACTTTACTGTCCCCCACAACTATCACGCTATCACTCCCCCTCCTCACCCGAGCCTAGTCCTTACCCCCACCATCCCACATTGCTTCTCCTCATCACACACAGCTGCTTGCAGTCCAGTCTTGGTGGCCAGAGACAGTGGTCATGTGTGTCACTTGTGCTTGCATGAACATGAACACGTGTGTGTGTGTGTGTGTGTGTGTGTGTGTGTGTGTGTGTGTGTGTGTGTGTGTGTAAAAACCTCTCTTGTTTAGCAGTCTTTCTGTTGTGCCTGTCTGTGACTCAATATCTCCACTATATGCTAAGTAGCGATCTTTCCTTTTCATGATATTGTCATTATGTTTTATCAAAGTAATTTATTTGAAAAAATACACTGAGTGAATAAATATCAATTGCTTTGGACACAAATTGTCAAATTTAATTCTTCAGGCACAATATCTCTTAAAATTCTACGACTAATTTGTATGAAGAATGGCAATTTAGAATTTTGTCATTGTTCAGATAAATTTCTGCGGACACCCACTGAGGTATCTACAGTTTAATGTGCACTCCCATCAAAGCACAACCTAGCCTCTTCTTACATTAACAACTCACTGTCAGAGGTGATAAGTGACACGAAAGTCCTCATACTGATCTCCGATCGAACTCGGCATCAAAGGATTTGTCACCTTGAATGTCAGCACTGAGCCACTGCTCTACACGAGCAATAAGAAGTTACAGAATGAAAACAGACTTTGGGCTGTGACTCTTCAGTCATTCTCACAGCTGGCCAACTGATGTGTCACCCGAATATCTTTGCCAGTCTATGTAGAGTTTCTGTTGCCTGAGGCAAGGGATACTCTGCTACCCTTCCAAAAATTTGAATGGCGCACAGACAAACTGCAAAGTTTTTGTTGTGCGCTGTGCCGAAATTTGTTTCAAAAATGATCCGATGCATAGAAGGCAGCAGGCAGGGAGGGATCTAGTTATACAACTACTCAGATGTACTTACACTGTCGGGTGGAAGACGAGTGCACGGACACTCTTCTTGTGGTTGGTCAATGTGGCCCTCGACTTGCCAGCGGCCAAGTCCCACAGCCTTATAGTGCAATCGTGGCTGCCGGTCACAATCTGTACGGACAGAGCGAAAGAAATCCGTCAATTGGATAATGAGAACAAAGTGCAATGAAAAGTGTGATGTGTGCATTTACTTTTTTAATGCTGAGAGAAAAAATTAATAGTAAAGTACAACTACGACCACAAAATCATTACAAAAGTCTTCAGACTGAGCGAAAGAAATCTGTCACTTGGATAATGAGAACAAAGTTCACTGCAAAGTGTGATGCGTGCATTTACTTTTTTAATGCCGAGAGAAAAAATTAATAGTAAAGTACAATTATGACCACAAAATCATTACAAAAGTGAAAATCCTTACAAGCATCAGCAAGCCTCGTTTGTATACACACCTGCCTTCTTTTCAGTTTCTCCATTTCTCTCACTACTGATTTTCTCTCACCAGATTCCAAAATGCACTGCATCAGCTATTCCATTTAAATATGAGGGTTGCACCAAACGTAAGGTTCCCATATTTTTTAAAAATAGAAAATATTGTTTATTGTTATTAATGTATACATTGTTCAAAATCTTACACTTTTGTCTATTTTTCAACATACTCTCCAATTTTTTCGACACACTTTTGAGGACAGTCCTCCAGCTTTTGCATTCCTAAGTTGAAGAAGTCTCCCGCCAACTTGTTGAGGACACGTGTGACCTCTGCTCGGACTTCATGGTCGCTCTGGAAGCGTTTGCAACCTAAGTGTTCCTTTAGCTTGGGGAAGAGGTGATAATTGCTGTATGGGGGATAGGGCATAACAGTCCACCCAGATTTATTCAAAAGCTCCTTTGTTTGATGGGCGACATGGGGTCATGTGTGGTCGTGAAGAAGCACTACTGCCTCCGTCAGTCATCCTCTGCGGCGATTCTGGATTGCTCGCCGGAGTTTGGTCAATGTTTCACAATATCTGTCTGAGCTTAATGTCATCCCAGGTTACATGAAATCAATGAGGAGTACCCCCTTCCAATCCCAAAACACAGTCACCATAACCTTTCCTGCCGACTGCGTTTGTTGGAATTTCTTTGGTGGCAGTGAAGCAGAGTGACACCACTGATGAGATTGTTGTTTTGTTTTGGGGGTGTAATGAAACACCCACATTTCATCTCCCATGATGACAGAGTCCAACAACTTCTCCTTGTTGCCCCCCCCCCCCTCCCCCCTCACACTGTTGGAGAAACCTGTGAGCCAGTCAAGGTGTTGCTCCTTGTGTCCAGCAACCAGCATCTGGGGAATCCAGCGAGCACACATCTTGCGAAAACCCAATGTTTCTGTTAAAGTTCTTTCAATTGTGTTGTGGGAAGCTTCAGGAATGCATTCAAAAAGTTCATGGACAGGGACCCACCGAACTTTGAGCAGCTCACTGTTGATCTTCTCCACAATCATATCCGAAACTGGCAGTCTTCCACTCCATTCTTCATTGTGAACCTCTGTGCAACCCTCAAGAAAAAGTCTTGCACCATTTGCGGACACGCTGAACAGACATGCACCCTTAACCATAAGCCTCAGTCAGGTGCCAATGAATCTCCACGGACGGTAACTTTCTCGCGTGGAGAAACCGAATTACTGCTTGAACCTCGCACTTGGCGGGAGCAGCGATCAACACTTCCATCTCTGACGGCCGCCAAGCCAACACTGAGCGACATAGAGAATCATAGATGGGCGGGCTCGAGAGTGGGGGAACCACAACACATGGCACTATTGTCAACTTAGCCTAGCACCTTCCCTCGAGGCTGTAGCTCATTGGGAACCTTACTTTTGGTACAACCCTCGTACTGTCCAAATCCCTAACTTTCTTGAGAATATTACCAGTTTTGAATAGAGTTAATTGTCTCTGACATTACACTTGGTCGACATATAACCAGTGTTGCAAAAGTTAAAAAAAATTTTTGAGAATAAGAAACCTTTAAAATTTTTATTTGCATCATCTGTCCTCCATACCATGGACTTCTTTCCAGATGTTTATTCTCATAAATACAAAATAATTATTTGCTTGTACTTAGCTTAAAAATAATATAAGCAAACATTACCTGTACACTTGCCCAAACATTATGTCTAAAGTCAAATCTTCAAATGTACTGGATAATATAAGGAATTGCTTTGCAATTGAGAGTAAAGGTACTCGCTTGTGTGTAATATCCGTTACTGCAAAAAATCTGAGTGCTATATTAATTGATCCATTTACCTTTTGTGTTCAGAAGCCTACATCAGGAATGGAGATCAGTGTTTAATGTCCTGTTGACAATGGGGTCATTTGGAGACGGAGCACAAATGCAGATTAGGGAAGGATGGAGAAGGAAATCAGCCGTGCCTTTTCAAAGGAACCATCTCGGCATCTGCCTGAACCCAAGTCCAGTGTGCTAATCACTGTGCTACCCCACTTGGTGCCACATCAAGAACAACAGCTAGCAGCAGTGTGGGACAAGTAAGGTAGCTGTCAAAAAGGCAGAAGTAAAATACTAGCACACTCTGTTAACACCAGTCTGCTAAAGCCTGTTCGTACCCACATGGACATAACTCAATCACGAGGAGTCACTGGTCTCGTACACTGATAGGGAATTGTGTTGCATCACTAATTGGCATACTACTGACAGTAACTTTTTGTTCCTTAAATTTAAATAATCACCTGCAGGAGGAGTGACTAAGCACATTCTTTTTTTTTTAATTTTCAGGGATTCTCAGTTTCTCGTTGTGTGTGTATTTTCAGCATCGAATTTCAAGACATTATCATCTGTCGTACAAAGTACAAGAAGTAGTATATCATAAACTTATGCAGGCAAATCTATTTTTACAATTTGAGAAGAATAGCGATGTCCCTACCTATAACACTATAAGAAAAAGTGACATTAATCAATCATTATTAAAAATGTCAGTGGCTCAGAAGTTCACTATGCATTGACAAAAATTGTTGATCATCTGCTTGATAATATAATATGTCTGACAAGTAATAAAGCAAGTTTTAATTTAATTTAAAATAATTTCTTCTGGAGATCTCCTCTTATTCCGTACACAATTTTTTTTTAAACAGGCAGTGTGCAAAAAATCTAGTTTCTAGTGTAGTTGCACGAGTATGACTGAAAAATAGTATTTTCATTAATGTTAAATTTATGTCAAGTTTGCGATTTAGGAACACGTACGTAGCTAGTGCGCAGTCAATCACTAAAACTAGTTACATACAATTATTCTGTGAAGTGGCCCAGTCCACGTCATTCCACTAAAACATAATTCAGATTATCTATGCAACATGTCACTATGTACCTAATAAGCCAGCTAACTACTAACACCTTTCACACTCTGCTGGCACCCTTAATGCTTTGATACACAGGGCACACAGGGTTCCAGACGAAGAATCACCACATGTCAAACCTGAACTCGGGGGAGAGCATCTTCAAATCAAATGCACATTTCCGGCAACAATTCACAAGGTGTTCGACATACGACCGAGGATGCACGTTCATGACTGCAAGGACGAGGGCGATACTTTTGGGTCGACTACATTTCTGCTGTATTCAGGAGCTCTTTTCTCTCAAAGGTAGGCCAGATACTCGAGATATGCCATATCGGAGTGATCTTCCACTCTCCTGTGAAGACTGCAGCCCTACTTGGTTCTGCAAGGGCTGTTCACCTCTTCAAAAGACAGGTGCGTACCAGATTACTCTCAGGAGGAATGGCAATAATAAATGTGTAGGCTTCTGTGGCCACATCCAGTTAATATAAAAGCATTTTTAAGTGTCAGTTTTATCCAGTAATAGTTGTTTTAGTATCCTGAAAAGAGTTTATCAGATGAACATCAACAAAAGTAAAACAAGGGTAATGGAATGTAGTTGAACTAAATCAGGTGACACTGAGGCAATTAGACTTGGGAACGGCACATTAAAACTAAGACAATGAGTTCCGCTTCACTGATGGTGGCCAAAGTAGAGTATAAAATATAGACTGGCATCAGAAAGAAAGGCATTACTGAAAAAGAGAACTTTGTTAACATCTAATATAAATTCAAGTTTTACAAAGTCTTTTATGAAGGTATCTGTGTGGAGCATAGCCTTGCACGGAAGTGACATGTGGACAGCAAACAGTTCAAATGAGAAGAGAAGTATTCAAAATGAGGTGTTACAAAAGAATGCTGAAGATCTGGTGAGTAAGTCAAATAACTAATGAGGAGGGACTGAACTGAATTGGTGAGAAAAGAAATTTATGGGAGAACCTGAGCAAAAGAAGGGACAAGTTGATACGACACATTCTGGAGCATAATGGAACTGTCAGTTCAGTAATGAAGAAAAATGTGGAGAGTAAAAACTATAGATGTGCACAAAGACTTGAATACAGTACGCAGGTTCAAATGAATGCAGGTTGCTGTAGTTATTCAGAAATGAAGATACTTGCACAGGATAGAGGAGTACAGAGAACTGCATCATGCCAGTCTTCGGACTGAAGATTGCAGCAACAACAACAGCAACAGTAGTTTTACAATATGGTGTGGCACCATACCTAGAAAATTTTTACATTAATTATAGCAGTTTGTACATTGGCAAAATGACACAAAATGTTCACGAGAGACGCACCTGGCGAAGACAGTACTCCTGCCTGTTACAGAAGAAGTCAGCAGCAATGGACCTCTGTGTCACTGTATGGACTACCCCAAAAAGCTACCAGTCTTGAGAGTGGAAGTTAGATCTCTGAATATGATATTGTAGTGCCTGTGTTGTTCAGAAGTATGCTGCAGTGTTCCTTCTGTGCAAAACAGGTACTGCAATATTGTTTTTATTTGTCGACACTAAGTAAATGTCTCCCCTACACAGGAATGTACATAATGGATATATGAGTCCAGGTCATAGACACACGATTGACGACATGTGGAAGTTTGTATCTGGCCATGGCACATGTTCGGACAGCCTAATGGAAAGGCCCTCGTGATAAGCAGGACTTCTAGGTTCGAGTCCCAGTGTGGCGTATATTTTCATTGTCATCATTCCATTATATAGTTGATGGTTGTCCATGTTTGCAACTGTGAATAGATTTCATATAAATCTTTCAATGTTTATACATGCATTAAAAATTATGTTTGTAGGAAAAACAATATGGTCTATGGCAAGCTAGGCCACAAGAATGAGAATTGTAAGGACCCCATAAATGGGTCAATGGTGCACTACACATCAGAGGCCACTAACTAGGTGACTGACAGTGTGTGTAATGCATATAACTTTTGTTTAGCTTACATGACTATCCATTCATTCTGAATAATGATAGCTGAAGGACACCCCAAAGTATTACGATGAGATTAAAAGAAATAACACCCCCCCTCCCCCCCCCCCCCCCCCCGGGATCAAAAAGATTAAAATCCTACTGACCGAGTGCCAAAGAATGTGAACGAAGTGTCTGAAGTTGAAGCCTTCTAAGAAACAGTGGAACTCGTACATACTGCCAACAGCAAACTGGTTGAAACTTGCAACTGATAGCAGTGAGATATATGTGGTAAATTTAAGTTTATACTGGATGGATAGGCTAAAGAGAAACACGGTTGGCGTATTTATCACAGTAGAAAATAAACTCTAATCCAACCAGATATAAATTGAAGCTCATACAAGATTATTTGAGGAAGACTCAGTACAGAGGATAGGCATTAACTTGTAATTGGACCTTTCTATCAACCAACAGATGTAACCAAGAACTTTAGAGACAACCTCATTTCACTTGTAAGCATGTTCCTTTCTCATTCTGTCATCATAAGGCAGAATAACTGTCTTTCTAAGTAGTTATCTTGGCATTACATCCTGTGAAACAGAACTAAATGCCTTCTCTGAAAACTACTTAGAACAGATAGTTTGGAAGCTTACTCATGACACAAATGTACTGGATCTAATTGCAATAAAAAGACCCGACCTCTTTCAGGCAGTTCCCACTGAAACTGGTACAGAATATTACGTGATGAAGAAGCAGTAGCACTTTATCTCAAAGAGCAACTCGTAACATTTCACTGTGGGCAGGAGCGAGTAGGACTGAGGGCCAAGTTTAGAAGAACTGTTCGCCAAACACTAGGTATATATGTACCTAATACGATAGCTCACAATGGAAGAGACCCTCCATGGTACACAGTCACAGTGAAGAAACTTATAGAGAAATCGCATATCACCTGAATACGGAACACACAGTAGTTACAGATTCTACTGAGGAGTCACCATCTCCAATACTGGCAGGTCAAGGAAATGGATTACGACAAACGAGCACTCCATTCTTGTGCACTTGTGAGACACAACGAGCAGTCAATACGGACCTGTGGCTCGGCAGACTGGCAGATGACAGAGGCAACTGTGTTGGTGTGGCCAGTAAGGGTGTGCACGTTCGCCTTGGTGCGCATATCCCAGATGCGGCACGTCGCGTCTCGGCCCGCTGTCGCCAGCACGTCGATGTTAGGGTGCAGTGCCAATGTGTAGACGGCACTCAGGTGGCCGTGGTAGTGCCGGATTACCTGCAAATTCAAAACCAGGAATGTCATAAAAGCAGACGATCCTCCTATTTAAAAAACTGATTTGTATCGAACAGAAGGAGATAATGCTTTAACGTGCCACCACTTCCTAGTCCGTTAAGAGGTGTGGTGGGTTTGGGAAAAAGTACAGCAGGTGATCGGTAAGGTCCTTTTAGAGGGCCATTCCTGTTAAACCTAGATTACTAAACCCTTGAAAAAATTATGACCGTACTAGGGTATAGAATGAGACATTTTGTACTTAATTTGATATTAACATACAACTGGAAATCTAATAATGGTGATTAACTAATGCATGGCCCATAAATTATGACTTCCTCTGAATAAAATTTGGATTAGTAAATTTTACGATGGTTTAGCAGCAACATAACATTCCCTTCCTACAGTATTCTAGGATTAAATGATTGTGAGAAACTGAGTAAGACCTAAATCCAGACAGCGTTCAAACTGAACTCCTGTCGAAATTAAAGCCCCTATCTTAACAACTGCCTGGGTTGACAGTCTGCACTTTTTTATGTCTACCAGTTTGTATGATAAAAAATTAAAAATATATGGTCTAGCAGAGAGGGCACGTACTGTGTAGTTATAATTAAACCGATGTAGTTCCGTAAACTGCTGTGGAGGCTGTATATGTCACAGGATGCTGAAACACTGTGGTATTTTCCTTAATCAGTGCACTCGAGGTTTCACTTTCTGCCGTCACGTGAAAATATGGTGCTCTAAGCAGTCAGAGTGTGAAATATTTCTTGTTTTGATGTCAGTAAGCTGTTAGTAACTTGTCGATGCGAGTATATTTCTTTTGCAAAGCGACTGTTGGTGTACAGGGTTAAGAACATTGAAGTTTTCCATACAAAATGCAGTGGCTATTGACTGTGCACTGACGGTAAAGTTGTTTTATCAGAAGGGCAGCTACACAAGCACAGCACTGCAGGAATATACCCGAAGGAAACAGCCGTGAAGAGGCCCTTGTCAATAAATGGGGTAAGAATATGATCAAGAAATTTTAACAAGCAGGTGAATTATGTGGTGCAGCAGGGAGAGGGAAACAGCCCATTCCCATGGCAGCTGATGTAGCTACAGCCGACAGTGCAACTCGTGCCTCAGATTCTGCAGCCAGTGATCGAGCTGTGTCATGAGAATTGTCTCTCCGTTGGTCAACAGGTAAAAAGATTTTGTGGCGCATTTTACACTGGTACCCCTACAAGATTCAAAATGCGTGTCTTCTGTTTTTTGGCACACATGGAAATGGATTGGATGAGATGAGGTGAGATGAGATGTGGCTAGGGAATATCCTTTGGAAAGACAAGGCACATTTTACTCTGCACAGTGCTGTGAATACACAGAACTGTCGCATATGGCGTTCTACTCCACCACATACACTGCAACTGTGTGGTACGATTTCACAAGTTCCTTCATTCTCGGTGGTCTGTTTCTGTTTGAGGAGGTGAAAACTCGTGGGAACATTAGTTGTACAGTGACATCTGCACATTATAAGGACCTCCTTGTGCAACACATGATTCAACCTTTGCAAGAATACAGCTGTGTCCACACCACCATTTTTATGCAAGATGGGGTGACACCACATTTCACTTGCCAGGTGAAAGATTTGCTTCGGGAAACCTTCGGTAGTGACCACATAATCTCTAGGCGAGTTCAAGATGTGTGGCTTTCCAGATCCACTGACCTAAATCTGTGTGACTACTTGTTGTGGGGATATCTGAGACTGTGTCTATCAGGGTTGTATCCTGACTCTTCCTGATATAAATAACAGCACACAATGACATACCACTCTGATAACATCAAATGTTCTGCGAGGAACTGTCGACTGTGCCATGCTACGGATGCAGCATGTTGCTGAGCCGGGAGACCGTACTGAACACGTGTTGTAAATCGTGAGGAAATCCTTATAAATGTGCTAGAACCACCATCATCATGTGTGTGACTGTTCCTCCATTTTTCTGCAGCCACATCACATCCTGACTGTTTACAGCACCATATTTTCACCTGTGCCAGAAAGTGGAAATTTTATACCTACGACGCTTCAGCATCCTGCGATGTATACAGCCCGCACTGCAGCACCTGAAACACTGTCGGGTTAATAATAAGTGTCTGGTATTAACAACACAACAGTTGTAAACAAGTAAGTAAAAATAATGGTGAAGAGATGAACTTGTCCACAGACAAGGGCTGTAAATGAGCTAATGGAGGTAGGGGAAGGCATTCTGGTAGCAATGCAGTCAACTGTATTCCAACACTGAACAGATAGATATCCCACTTGCCTTACAGATGGGGTGCATTCAGCTTCACCACTCAGTTTTACACATCTCTTACGGCAAGTGTACATAAACTCACTCACCTTATTGTATTCAAGATCCCAGCACTTGACCTGGCGGTCCTCTCCGCAGCTGAAGAGGTACGGGTGGCGCGCCGACACGGCCAGCCCACGCACGCTGCTGATGTGGCCCGTCAGGGACACTTTCAACTGCCCAGATGCCAGGTCCCAGATCTGAACATTTTGTGTGCAAACTTACAGGTTAATACTTAATGAACAAATTTTGAACCAGAATATTTTATGTATAATTGGATCTGTGTTAGTGCTATTAGAAAATACTGCCCTTTTGCCAGTGGCTTCAGCTGCGGAAGTATATGCTATGTATATTTCACATATTTTTAATGTGTTTCACGTATATCTGTACCCGTATTTCATCTATAGCTGTATCTGTACATTAAAATTCACTTTGTAGTTTCACCTCAATCCTGAGAAATGTATTCATCTGTGTGGTATAATATTCGGTTCCCAAACACAATGGCAAAATTATTGGCTCACTGTAGTGCTCATTCTCACGACCTGCTTGACCTGTCAAATGACACAAATAAGGACAGATTGAGCTTTGCAGTTTTGAAGTATTCCGAAGCAAGTAAATACATGAAAGTAATTTCGACAGGTCATTTTTTAACATTTTTACATGTCCTCTTTCTGATCCCCATCCCACTCCTAGGGGCAGTAGGGGTATCTTTTTCCTACAGCATTTTTTATACAAATGATGGGTCATGTCTATATCATAACTGGTTGAAAGTGCTCTGCTTTTCACCCTCATCTCTACAGGAGGTACACGGGTCTTATCTCCGCAGTGTTTCAGATCTGGGCCAGTGACAGTCACAGCGATACTTCTCTAGTGCTCACAGGTTCGCAATACGACAATTTCACAGAGTCAGTGGGAAGATACGTTCACTTAACTAATGAGAGGTGACATAACAGGCAACTAATTTCTAGTGCCAAAATAGAAACCATTCTCTTCTTTGCTATTGTCACAAACATTTGGCAGTCTTTTTTTCTGAATATGTCAAAAACTGTGAGGTTGTTGTTAAGTTGGGATATATTAGTAAAGAACAAATTGCCACAACTGAAACAAGCGGCTATTAAATTTTTAATCTTCGTTGTCACAAATATCTGACTTTTTTCTGAGTATGTCACAAATTACCAGGTTCTGGTTAAGTTGGAACAAACCTGGTTGTGACGACAAACAGATCTTTATCATAGCCCGTTGTTTAGGTTGGATTGGACTGTGACAGTTTGGTTGTGAAACTGTGACCATATTCCTTCAAAATATGCCAACTGTCTGCTCCCTCCTCACTGGGTGCATAGGCCCGGTAGCTGACATCCTCTTCAAATGAAACAACAAGTTTGCTTATACATCATTTGGTATGAAGGTCTTGTAATAACCATGTTGACAGACAAAATTACTGGCTTTCCAGTCCATCTCTTATGAGTCACATCATCTTTGTTTTTAGGTATATTTTTGCAAACAACTGTTTGTTATATAAACCTAAACATATTTCAGCACCTTTGTACCATCATCAGTGGGTATTCTTTACTCAGTTTTTAATTTTTTTTTAAGTAGAAAAAATTATTAGCTGGGTAAATAATACCCAGTGATGATGGCAAAAAGTTGGTGAAGCAAGTCTGAGTCTACTTATATAACAATTAGTTTCCACTATTTATTTTATTTTAGTTTTATTTATTTGTTTCAGGTGTTCAATCTTACATATCAGGTGGATTTATGTGGATTAATATGGCATCTATATATGTGATCACTTAAATTTGTGCAAAGTATTAGGTCATGTAAACTTTACGGGACAGAATCTGTGGCCACTGAACATCTTTATACTTACATTTCTGTTCATCCATGAAACCAAAGATCCCCATAATGCTCTGAGTCTTGTTTCAAAAGTGTTTTGTCTTGTCATATGTTCTTTGCACTTATTAGACTCTAGATGCTATTTTTGCTCCCTTCAGCATTTACAGAGTGTGATGTAACATGACAGGAAAAGAAGTCTGTGACCCCTGGAAAAATTTTATTTTTACTGTTGCTTTCACATTTATATTTTTGTTCCCACATTCAATCAAAATCCTACACAAAATTTGAACCATATAGTGAAACAGCATTCCATTTTTATGTCCTTCTGCTATACAGTGACATAAGTTATTCCAAAGTCATAACACGACACATACATATCGTACAAGGCACATTCAGAAAGTAGGTGTACGGCAACCAAAATGCGCTGTGGTCCTTTTTTGTTTTTTTGAGGACTGGCAACACTGAGCTGTAGAGGGAGACCACTGACCAGAGCGAGCATCGCAGGGACACACAGGTACGTGAACTCATGTCGTAGTGTCCAGTTGCGTGAAAGACATCAGTAAGAATTCCCACCAAGTGCGAGCCACACGTTGTGACTCCCTTCCCACTCGCGGAAGGAATAACTCGTACCAAAAGTTTCTTGCAAATCAAAACAGTTTAAAGCAAACATCTTATGAATGGAACAAATGTGTTTAACTGGTGTTGGGAGCATAGTGGAAGCAGAACAAATGTTTGTGACAAACAGAGGAGTGGAAGACCTTCTACTCTGACTGACGAGTTGGTGCAAAAATTGGAAGAAACTGTCTGTGAGGACAGACTATTGGAAATGGATGAAATTTCTGTGATGTTTCCACAACTCTCTAGATCTCTCTTATAAAACACACACACACACACACACACACACACACACACAGGGACATCAGAAACTGCACACAATAGGTCCCAAAACAGCTGACAGAGCACCACAAGAAAAATCAGGTCAATAGTACCTGTAAGTTTCTTGAGCGACTCAGGGGATTTTCTGAGCTCTACTGTGACTGGAGGTGAAATGTGGGTGGCTCATTACGTGCACGAGACAAAAAGACAGTAGTCACTGTGGCATCACAGCAATTCCCCCACCTGCCAAAAAGTTCAAAACCACGATTTCCAGTTTAAAAGTATTTTTGTATCGAAAAGGCAACATTTTTGTCAAATTTCTAAATCAGCTGGACATCACCAATGCATAATGAGACCTAAAAAAAACTCAACAGGAGCAGTCAAAAGAAAAGAAGGGGAATGCTAACGAGAGGAGTGTGCTTGTTGTACTACAACTTCCATCCTCACACGGCCTTAGCCACTGAGGAGCTCTAGTATTCATTTGGTTGGGATGTTCTGAACCATCCCTGTATTCTCCTAAGTTGTCACCTTTTCACCTCCTGAAGGCACACAAGAGTGGAATAAAATTCTCAACTGGCAAGGAAGTGCAAAAAGAGGTTCTGAAGTGGCAAAAGGAATTGGGGAAGAGTTCTTCAATGGTAGCATAAGGAAGCTTGTTCCACGGTTCAGCACATGCAATTGATGGGATGGTGATTATGTGGGAAAATAGTCAAAATTGCATCAAATACATTTTTCTAACAAAAATATAAAAATCTAGCACAATTACCTTCTGAATATGCCTCATATTAATCCACATAAATTCATCTGGCGATAGGGATTTAAACCACTGAAATGAGTTGTGAAAATAAATAAATAGTGACTGGTACAAAAACACTTGTTGTTTCAGTTAGTCATTTATATACATACTTACAATGATTTTTATCATCATTATATAGACAGACAAGCAAGAGGCAAGAGAGAGGGTGGGAGGAGATTGATAGATTGATAGATAGATAGATAGATAGATAGAGGGGGGGAGGGAGAGAGAGAGAGAGAGAGAGAGAGAGAGAGAGAGAGAGAGAGAAGGGGGGCAGGGGGGATGTTGGTGTGAGAGAGAGAGGAGAGGAGAGGAGAGGAGAGAGAGTGTTCGCTACACTCCTCAGAGCATTGCCAGTTTGCAGCCCACCTTTATCACCCTGTCAGCTGACCCCGTCGCAAACCACTCATTTCCCGGCTCAACGGCAGCGCAGCGCACCCAGCCCAGGTGACCCGAGATGACGCGGTACAGCTTCCACGGTGGGTGCCACTTAGGTTTGGGCATGGCAGGTGCGCGCCGCGGGATCAGAGTCTGGACTGTAGCACCGGCTGAGGTGGCACTCTGCTGCTGTGCGACCGGTGGTGCAGCTGGCACCAGCGCCGCCTCCGACATCGCAGGCGACGGCACGGCTGGTGCGTCCGCCCCTGCAGTATGTAAAAGGTCAACTCTGTAGCAGGTGAATGTGCTGGAGGGACGGTAGGTGCCAAAATCTGTGACGAGCACCTGACGCGATCATACGTTTGGTACACGAGGTACACCCCGAAGTAAAGAGCTGCCACATTAGGAAAGGTAGGTACAGAAGGATATCAAAAATTTACGAAAACTACAAATGTATCCTCGCATCTATTTGTCACCGAATACATTTGAAATGGAATGGAGTGAGGTAGGGTTGTAGCCCATCCCCAACGTTATTCAATCTGTACACTGAAGAAGCTGTGAAAGAAAATGAAGGATAAATTTGGAAAGACAGACAGAGTTGTGAAATAAGGCAGGCAATAAACAGATGTCCAACTGGACAACTGCTTATTCCTAGTTATTCTCCAAAACTCAGTACAAAAAGTACAGCAGCATACTTTAAATTACATTTAACTGCTTATTAAATACCACTCTGTTCTCAGTATACATTCATAACAGTAAGACTTACATAGCAATTGGAGGCCTGTGTGGCAGAAATAAATTTTCAGGGAAAGTCAGTAATAACAGCCACAATGTACAGAATTCAGTAAAGGTGCACTTATGGTGATAGCATCAGTTGTGTTGTGAGCAGACGTTGGTGACAATTCGCATGATGAATGATGAGAACTGATTATGAAAAATCTTGAGTCGGCTGTTGGTAGTGAATAAGATAGTTTGAAACTAAAGTTAGCTGCTCTTCCATTCTATAAGGTTAGAATTTAATCAATCATCACAATTTTCAGCAAAATTGGAAGTAAAACATACAAACAAAGTATTGCAGTGATGAATAAATATCTCAGATTACGCTATACATCAATCTATTACACAGTAAAATTTTCATATTGAGGTATGTCAATTGCCAAGTTCAGCACACAACAGATGAGCTGCTGACATTGTAAGTATATATTAGCTACAGGACTATCTGGTATGTCTGAATTGTTTATGAAACAATTTTACACATTATTAAACTTCTTGTCCAAGCAGAATGAGGTAAATGCATATAAATAAACTCGTCCAAGGTTTTTTACACTGCTGATCATAAAATACAACTAAACAAACTCTTACCTGAAAAAATGTGTGTGTGTGTGTGTGGGGGGGGGGGGGGGGGGCGTGCATGCATCCATCACTTTAGACAGTATAAGTTTCCTTCATCATGACAGAAACATCGTAGTCACTGATAAAATACCAGAAATGCTGACAGAGATGGCAAACTGAAATCCTCATGAACATTTACAGTTGGGTAGTATGTAATGAATTAACAATGAACATAATGGAATCAAACAACATGCACTTCAGCATGAAGAGGGAAAATAACTCTTCCGTGTTAAGTGCACGTAATAAACGTATACACTGTCCAAAAAACATTTAAGTTTTTAGGGATGGGTACTGACTGTCAATTAAAATGGAATGAACACAAAAAGATACTGGCAAAATGAACGTCTTCAGCCTGTTATGCTCTCAACATTCTACTCTCAGTTTGTAACACTCCATGTGATATAACATTCCTACATATACTCAGCTGTTAGCTGTGGGATTCTTTTCTGGTGATGAAAGGCACAAAACGTGACCACAATTTTCAAATGGCTGAGAAGAATAATACCTAAGATTAATAGACATGCTCATTATAAAGAAATGTTTAAAGAAAAAGGTATCCTTATTATGACCAAGTGAATACATCTTCCAATCTGTTGTGCAAATCAGGGAAAAAACTAGTGTTTCACTAACAGTTCTGTACATAATCATAAAACAAGAGTCAGTTTGGACTTTCATTTAGCAAGGAAAACCGTACAAAAATCTCAGGAAACCATTTTCTTTCAGGAAACAAAACTGTATACTAAATCGCCCAAGAAGATGAAAAAGGTCAGTAAAATTCATTGGTTACAACCTACTTTATTAGTAACACATACAAAACAATTAACGATTATTTAGAACACACAGATTAGTGATTAATAATGAAAGAGGACAAGTATAACACCTTGTCACATTACAGTATATAATCCCAATGTAATGCTCTTACGAGAAAATCACATGCCGAAGACATATAGTGCATTGTACTAATATCTCGTCAGTCCTCTGAGCTTAAAAATCAACCTCATAATTGGAGGATGAAGGAGGAGGAGGGGGGGGGGGGGGGGTTGGGGGAGGGGAGGGGAGGGGAGGGGTGGTGTTGATTTAATTTTCCAAATGGGCTGAAATGATAACATGAAGAGGTGCATGGGACACTGCAGCACATTTATTGACCAGGATTCAGTTTTCCGAACAGACTGAAATGCAGTGCAATGGACACAGCAGGATATTTGTGGTTCTGATGTCACCAATGGGTGTTCATAATGTATGCAGTAAATGTGTTGAGGAGTGTAAAGAAACGGTGCAGAGCAATTTTTTGTATTATAAGTTATCTTGGGCAAATTATGTATAGTCAAAAAAACGTTGCACGATAGGGACAAATCGAATGAGGCAGTGTAGTGACTTCATACTTGGGAGTGTGGAGTTTGCTCTGTATGTCAACCTGATTTCTGTAGTTATCCTAAATCAGTTAAAATAAATGCTGGGATGATTTCTTCAGCAAGACCATGACCAACCATCTGTCCCATCCTTGTAAACAGATCCTTATGTATTCTATCTGTACTCATTTTTTGAGTTGTTCATTTTCATTGTATTATGACAACAAACCCAATGCCATTGTGAGATGATCCCTGGATGAAAAAATAAATTAATATTAAGTGGAAATTATAATTTGAATTTTTGGAGAACACCTGAATCTTCTTCCATTCCGTGTATCTACCTCCCCTTATACAAGTAGGAACAAGAATTACAGGGTGGGGGAGGGGGGCAGCAGCATTGCTATTGACATTTTTATAGAGGCATAGAGATTGCAAAGTTGTAGTGTAATTGCATTTATTAACTACCAACAAAATTTTTCAGGTGGTTGACTAATGTCATTCTTCAGTAATGGAGACATGAAGTAACCTATCACTTTCAGGAAGTGGTATGTTACACTACAATACTGCCAGTGCACAAAGTTTTAATCTGCCATGAAGTTTCATATCAGCACACACTCTGCTGCAGAGTAAAAAAGTAATTCTTGTAGTGCAACTGTCATAGTTAATGGCCACTCAGACCATGCTGGTCAATCGGAGTGCTTGAGATAAAAACAAAAAGAACTGGAAAACTTAAAGAGTAATAAGTGAAAAAGGAATCAAGAAATTCAAGAATAATCTGCCAATTAGAGACTAGAAAAAGATGTTCACAACATCCACGGTGTTAATGAAAAATGTAATGTACTCCACGGCAAAGTCGTAGGCAACTTTGAAAACTGTTTTCCGAAAAAATGAACCAGTGGAAGCAGATTAAATATGCCTAAACTCTGGGTTACAAATGGACTCAGAATATCACGCATGGCTAAGAGAGGACTCTCTGCAAGTCGGGACACGGACAACGACAGGTTTAAATCGCATTTCAAACTGTATTATAAAATTCTAATCAAAGTTATCAGACCATCAAAATGCATCACCCAGACAAAATATGCTCCTACAGCAACAAGGTAAAAATTATTTAGAACATTGTACTACATAACGCAGGAAAAACAAATTGAAAAACTGGAGAAATCTCTTTAAAAGTAGGTAATGAACTAATCAAAGATAACCCCAATACTGCAGATAGTTAAGGCTTGAACACTTCCTTAGCCTAAAGTTCCTAAGGAAATCCTTCCAAAATAACTTTGATGAAATTCAATTTCAACCTGTGTGTCCAAAAATGTCTCTGGCTGGTGTAGACAGACTGGGTTGTATCTGTGCCTCATGGGAGTACCATTCTAATGGTGGGGTTAAGGAGGAGGTACGGGGTGAAGAGGGAGAGGATAGCAGGAGCATGTGTGGTGGGGGCAGCGCTGCGATGCTACGGGGAGGGGGGGGGGGGCAGAATAGGGAATAGGAAAAAAGAAGTAGAGAAGGGGAAAGGATTTGGTGTGTTGGCAGAACCCTACCCTGTCCCCACTACATCCCTGCACAATCTCACGAGCAGCACTACACCTTCCCCCATCCCACCCTGCTATGCCCTCCCTCCCTGCCACACGCCTACTCAGTCTGACCACAGTGGCCAGAGACAGGGGCCATGTGTGTGTCAGTTGCACTTGTGTGAACGTGCGTGTGTTTTCTATTTCAGAAGAAGGCCTTTTGGATGTCACTCATTTCCGCTAGTGGTGAGTAGTAAGATATCCTTTTCATAATTTTGTTGTTGATTGTGTGAACCACAATATCTTAATACAAAAATTATGGAATAGTAGGAACAGCAGGTTCATGGTTTTTGTTTAATCTGGATGATACAAAGCACTGTGTTTCAGTTATATGTTAATCGTATAACAATAAACTCTGAATTTGAAGTAATCAGACATTGTGTATCACAAGGTTTCATTTTGGGTCCTCTGTTGCTGCTGATATACATAACTGTCATTTGCAAATGACGCAAATATAAGAATAAAAAATAATACCAGTTCCCTTACTGAAAAGGAATCCAATGAAATATTCAAAAACATCAACAGGTTGTTCAATGCAAATGCATTATCACTGAATTTTGACAAGTGCACAGAATTCAGTATTTCTCACAGAACTCCACAAGCTACAAAATATTTTGAAAAATTTGTCAAATGTTTTGTGAAGTGATTTGTCCACTGTTTGCAAATAAAGTAGATAAGACAAACATCTGACATGCCTCATTTCACTATAAATGATTTCAAGCGTCATTCATGGGTGAATTAAATGTTTCTCTGATACATTTTGTTTCTTACTTTCAGACAAATCATTTCACAAAACATTTTACCAATTTTTGGATACAGAGGAATATTCAACATTAGTCACCAGATTTGACCAGTCACATAGGAAACATGTACCAAACACTGTAAACAACAATAATGTGATACCACTGCCAATATTTTTAAATGGAAACAGACCAGTCTGTCACTACCGCCAGGTTGGCTTCACTAACTTACAACCAAACTGAGCATATGCACCACAAGGAACATTAGAGCAGCCATTAACATTAAGTCACTGGTCAAAGCTCTTGATTAATATTGAGTATTCCTCTTTTCACAATTTTTTTAAAAATTATTTATTTATATTTTTTCTTCAGCAAACATGATCTTATTGAGAAATCAATTTGCTTTCCTGGTGCCTTCTGTTTTTGAAATGTCCTGAATTTACTACTTATTTCAACAGAAACAAACTGTTAAATATCACATCAATAAAACAGTTTAAGCACCCAATTAACAGGCCTTGAAGAGAAGAACTTTTAGACACTTTATTTAAATGACTAGCAGCAGCTATTCGTGAAATATTACTATTTCCTCTCAAATCACTAATTAAGTTTTTCTTAATTACCCTGATCACTTTCAAGCAATTAAATATTATTTTGCAAAACTACAGTGTTCACTGGTCAGTTTGATAACCCCCCTCTATTCCTTTCCCATTCCCTGTTTGGCTATGAAAAGTGAGACCAAAAACTTTCCCTCAAAACCACCAATTTATCCTGATCATACATACCCTGTTATTTGATTCATTATCATTTAGATAAAATAATAGTTCAAATGACCTACATTATGAGCCCAGCTACCTAACTGTCAAAATACAGATCAAAATGTGACATTACAACACCCATTTAACATTACATCACTGGCCAAAGCTGCAGACTAGTGTCGCATATTTCTCTTTACCAGACTATAGATAACTCAAAACCTTAACTGGAGCACCCGCTACCTAGAATTTATGAGGCGCCTTAGTTCAGCTAAGTTTGCAGTATGCTCGATCACTGCTACAAGTGATTTAAAAATTAAGTAACTACTTTATTCCGTACATTTTCATTTGGAATTATTTTCTGGTGAAGCTCAGTTTACATGGACAGTATTTTCAGAATACAGAATTGTACTATTATAATTACATGCTATTATAATTGTAAAACGTCCAGCAGAGGCCTCTTTTTAAAAATAAAAAAAACCTGGGTATTTTGAGCAGTATTTCGGTTTTCTCCCCGCATACTGATACACATGAGTATAAGACTAGGATTAGAAACAATTACAAAAAGTTCAAACACTTAAAAACAATATAGAAAGGAGCTAGAAGTGTGCGTGTATGCAATACATTAACAGGGTAGGCCTACATCAAATTTCATGTATATAATTTGGTGGAGTTTAAGACTAATTTTCTTTTTTTGGGCAACTCCTACTGCTGTCAGATGGTCCATAAGTAAAAATTATCAATATACCGTAATATTACACGCAACTGAGGAAGACAGGACTATAAAAGTTGAACTCCTACTGCATTGAAGAGTAGATTTCATAAAATAAATTAACACTTGTTCCATATATCATGAATATGACAGCAATGATGTAGAATGTGCCATTTAGGAGACAAGTGTTGTTTTACATTAACTGTTAAAAATTACTAATTTATGTCTAAAAATTCATCTACTGAATAAGAGCTGTCATTCAGAAATTTTTAAATTTGTTTTTAAATGCTGTAGTACTGTAATACAATAATGTAAAGTACTTTAACTGTATTCCACTTTAATTTACATCTTTGACATCTAGCCACACACCAAGGACAATTCTCAAACGGATCCCTCCCTTAGAATTTTTCACGGATAAATACATGTGTGCATATGAGAGTGAAGCAAGTGAACGCTTCAGACTACACTACAAATCCGTCTGTTTAAGACAACTTTGATTTCGTAGTTTTTTTTCTTTAACTTTGTCAATCCATAAGTGAGCTGTCAACTACCAACAGAACCTAGACTGGTGGCTATGTTACATAGAAGTGGGCCTACATCATCACAGTCAACATGTCATGAAGGACACTGTTACATACTAAAATACTGAAAGTCATATGAACCAATGTTGTGAAAAATCTTGGTTTCTAACAAACGGTATATTTCATGAGACACAAAACCTGGATCAATTTCAGGGTAACATGCTGACAGATACTGTAGTTATAACAGTCTGTAATTACCCATTATTGCAAGCGGCTGTTGACTATTGGGTTCCCTGTTCTCGATGTTTTGCATCTGCTTCATGGCGTTGGCCCTTTTCACGCGATCAAAAACCAGCCCATAACAATCCCTCGACTTCACCAGTTTCTTAACCTTTTCTCTGGAACATTCAAATCCATTAAGTGAAAGCAAATCTCAAATATACTTTATTAATATTTTATACTGAAATTCAAAACTTACGCTTTTTTCATCAATAGGTGCTAATATCCCCTGATTCGAGAGGAACATATCATGACTCCTCTTTAGTGATCTGAACACTAGAGTATGTACAGAGTGTCTCTGGACTTCCTAAAAAAAGAACGGATACACAACAATAACTTCATAGATACAGTGTTATTAAAATATTAAGAAATAGTGAGTCATACAAGTATAGGTTCCGTACTGCACTCACCTCAGTCATTTTTCTGTTGTAAAGTTATCTCTACATTGAATCAAAGCATAATAGTTTACATGAACACTATTATATTGTCAAAACAGTCCATGCAAATCATACATGTGAAGAGAAACAATAATTACACTGAAAGCGGAGTGTTCCGCTTATTTTCACAACACTTCCCTGTGTTTACATGCACACCAGTACTACAAAAACACAACACACACACTTGACACACACTCTCTCTCTCTCTCTCTCTCTCTCTCTCTCTCCCCCCTCCCTCATCACTCCAAAGTTAGTATACCTCATACTATCACTTCTCGTAATAATTTGGAGTTATTTCGAGTATATGAAATATTTAATTCCACCACTTTTCCTTGGTAAGTGTGCTCCATTATATAGAACTTTTTAATGCTTGTAAATAAAATAATAAATAAAAACATCCTAGCGATGAACGTATAAAGTCTTTGCTTCAATTTCATTTGTGGTACACCGACCAGCGACCACTGTCTGTGATACCGACGCGAGACTATAAAATTGAAGTTCGAATGTTGTTTACATGTGTACCTGTTCACAAGTAGCAAAGTTACAGTAATGCATTATAATGAATTTACGCTAAACATTAATGCTCAAGTCTAGGATTTAACTTAATGGCGATGGCTGCGGGAGATCCGGCACAGAAAATGAGTCTTCCTAGAGCAAGAGAAGAATTTATGAATATCATACGAAATATTGACGACCCTGAAACAACAAAAAATTTTCTCTCTTGGATAAAGTGGAATTGGCTGAATTGTGTGTATGTCATGCGTTGTTTATGATATGGCTCACTTATCAATAGTTATTAAATGTATATTTTTCTTCACAGCAACTAAGACAGAAGATGAATCAGACGATTTGCTCAAAACTATAGCCGATGACATCAAGGAAGTTCTTCCTCCAGATGCAGTCTTGCCTTCGGAAAACATAAGTACTCCTCTTGTTGGTGAGGTACGTACATTCAGTGTAATGTGAAAGTTAAATTTTTCAATACAATCGTTCTAAAATTCGTGACAGTTCCACTGGTCAGAGAACTTTCTTTTTAAATTGTTTTGAATGTGTAGGAAGTCAACTGCGTCTTTGACGTATATAACAATCCCAGTGATCACATTGTTGGGATTAGCAACCACTATTTGTACCCGTACTGACTCCTCTCAAGGATAGGACAATCAGTGCTGTATTCGCAGATACCAGTTATTCTCTAGTGTCTTGGGCATCTAGCATGATAGCGCCATTCCCTATGACGCCTCTGTAGTTGCTGAACAACTAGCAAAGCACTTTGTCCAACCCTTGGAAACTGAAAATCCCTCCCCTACCTTCTAACTCCGTTGAAGGTGAGTGAAGAGTGTTTATCATTTGATTCTCAGTCGTCAGAACCATAGTTACGTGCACAATGAATGGGAACTCTTCAGTGCCTTGCTTTGGTGCAATGCCACTACTCAGACCCAGGCCATCCAATGCACTCATAACCAGATGTTCCATAATTTACCTCTAGAATACAAATGTCATATTCTTGCTCTCTTCAGTTGTATCTGGCATGAAAGAGAGCCCTACCCCACCTCCCCCCTTCTTCCAGTGTAGCTGAAGTACATTCATCCTGCTTATGAAACCAGGTAAAAGCTATCACTATCGCCTTATATGTAAGACCTGAAATCGTCATGAGAGGGAGACAGCGATCTGTACTTTTCCTGACTGTTTCTGAAAATTTTGACTGTGTCTCAGTGTGCCACCTGTCAGTTATAACTGCCCAAAAGGCCTGGCAATTTCTTAAAAACATCAATAATGACCCCCAACTAACACTCAAAATTCATATGTCACACCAAATTAAATAGCCCATCAGCTCATACTCAATGGCAAAACCAACAGCAAACATGCAAGAAAGAAGATTCTGAAATTCATTCATGAAGAAGACCATCTAGGCACTCCCTTTACCCTGGAAGAATTAGGAGACTCAGTCTCTCTAATGAAGAATAGTAAAACTGATGGACTAGATGTGATGAACAAATGCGTCCTTGAAATGAAGATCCCCAAGATCTGGTGGAAGGCAAAGATAGTAGCTATACCAAAACCTGGAAAGAGCCCCACATATCCCAAAAATTTTCAACCTAACTCCCTTCTCTGTCAGCTCTATAAAGTCCTAGAAAGAATGATCGTCAACACCATCTGTGCACGTGTAGAACAGGATATTACTAAAGAGCAAGCAGGGTCCCTCCCTGGGAGGCCACCCTGTGCACAAATGTTGAACCTCAGACATCACATAGAAGATGGCTACGAACAGAAACAAATCACAGGTGCAGCTTTTGTCAACCTTACAACCTTTCATGACACCATTATCCGTAATAAGTGAATATTAAAAGTATATAACACTGCGTAGGATAACCAGCTGGTGTAATTCATCCAGTGCCTGGTGCAGAACAGACACTTCTTTGTTATGCTGCAGACAAAGAGGAGCCGATGGCGGACCCAGAAAAATGGACTACCCCAAGGTAGCGTCCTTGCCTCACTGATGTACAACATGTATACCAATGACCAGCCGATTTGTACAGATGCTCACCCATTCATCTACGCACATGATACAGTCATTGCTGCTCAGGGTGAAACATTTGAAAAGGTGGAAAGCAAACTGACAGAAGTGTTTGAGAATCTAGCTGTCTGCTATGGAGATAATCACCTCAAGCCAAACAGCAAAAATCCAGGTCTGCCCTTTTGACCTGCGCAGTTGAGAAGCCAGGAGAAAACTCAACATGATCTGGACGGGACACCACCTCTCTCATTGTGACACACTGAAAGATCTTGGAGTCAAACCCAACTGTTCTCTCACTTTCAATGATCCCTGTGTGGACACAAAAATGAAAGTGACTGCCAGGAATAACATCATCCCCAAGCTTACAAGTAGTGGATGAGGAGCACAGCCCACAGTTCTCCGTACATCAGCTTTAGCATTATGTTTCTCCGCAACGTAGTACTCGGCACCTGTATGACAAAAATCCACACAGGCAAAACAAATAAATATAGCTCTGAATGAGACAGGACACATCATAACAGGCTGCCTCCATCCAACTCCTGCAAACCAGCTTATGGGCATAGCCCCACCACACATCAGAACAACAGCTGCAGAAATCGAGAAACAAAAACAAGAAACAGATCCCAGGCATCTGTTGGTTGGACACTACCCCCCAACCTTGTTGTCGTTGTCGTCGTCGTCGTCGTCGTCGTCGTCGTTGTTGTTGCCATCATTGTCATTGTCGTCATCTTCAGTCCAGAGACTGGTTTGATGCAGCTCTCCATGCTACTCTATCCTGTGCAAGCTTCTTCATCTCCCAGTACGTACTGCAGCCTACATCCTTCTGAGTCTGCGTAGTGTTGGGTCAGTCCACATCAAGGGGACCAGTGGTCACCACCCGACCATCACCAAATCTAATGAAATTTGGTGTGAAGGTTCTATATGGTTTTGAATGTTTGTATACAAAATTTCAGTCTAGTATCTTCAGTGGTTAAATTTTTACGGGCTTTTAAGGAGAGGCTACTTATGTTCGCATCACATACAAAGGTGCAAATGTGCCAGGTTTGCTCAGTTCTAGAAAACATTTAGTCATTTCCTTTAATATACATAGACAATTCTTTACACTGAATCACACCATGGGAAAAATTAGGGATTTAGCCACAGCTAAACATAGATAAAACCCTCTAAAGTGGCTAAAAAAATTTGTTACACTATTCTGAGAGCCAAGATTTGACCGACCACTGCTACTTTTCACGTGAACCAATCACACCAAAACTTCAGAGAGTTATTCCTACCAGTGATTTCTATATATGGATCAAATTTAATTAACATTGAATGCCTAAATGAAAAGAAATGCATCTGCCAAGTTGGCCAAAATTTTCTATGTGCAAATTTTAGGGTATTTTTTGGAAGCAATATCTCAAATGTGTCTTGTTCAATTCTTTTTTCCTTGCAACAGCTGGAAAATGCATGCTTTAAACTTTCAAAGCTATATTGTTTATCTTCTGGATCTTGCATAATGATGAGTAAGAATATGTTGCAAAAGTTATTATTTTAGCACTTCGAGAATATAGAAAAGTGAAATTATATTTTACTCATGAAGTCTCATAATTACTTTCTTTTTTTATTCCAGTATATTCAATCATTGATTTAACACACACCCTAAGAATAAATATAATACACAACACAGCCAATTTCAAAACAAACATACTAGAGTGTCAGTTCCCTTTTTGATTAAACAGTTCTACAATTTTTTAAGGACATATTATGTATAACTATATTGTCTTCCTGATGGTGATGTTGATGTTGCTTCTAAAGTCATGAAAATATGTTGCTCCTGCACCCAGCAGGTGTCTTTAGCAGTTGGCCAGTGGAGGGAACAAGCAGAACCATGTAGGTGCATAAACGTGATGAGGACATTCAGTTGTTCAAGTGAAACTGCACACATGCTTCAAAACCAGCAAAAATTGTAAACTTGCAATTGAGATTGCTGGAATTTCTTCATCTTCGAAGGCATTAACTCTGAATGCTGTAGCATCACTGGAACCTCTGCTTACTCTGAGCTGATTACAATTAATTTGCTTAAATTGATGATTTTCTCTTATTCCAGGTATTGTATGTCCCATGGCAACCTTGTTTCTCGATCAGGCTGATTTCCCCCCCCCCCCCCCCCCCCCCCCAATCTCTTCTTATGGTACATAAAAAATTTTATACCTGGAATACTGTCATCACAGAATTTGAACAAATCATATGGAGTCAATATTTGGTTACCACCTAAGGGGCTCTGCAGACTAGCACGGGCTGCTAGCCTTTTTACTGTTCCTCCAATACCATCACAAAGCATTTAGCACGCCTTGTTCCAAAAAAATGCTTTTCGTGCAGACATAAATTGATGAAATTTTTGAAATTCGTATACTGAGCAGCTGAACCGTCACTAAAGCAATAAATGTTCTTAACGTTTTCATTCTTTATCTTTAAATATGCTACTTACTTTATTTGAAAAGCATGAACAGCAATGGCATCATGTCGGAGACTGTTGCTAATCATACAAATGTGACATTCTTTGCCACCGAAATGGATGACAGATGGATGTAAAGTGGCCTGGCTATTCTCCCAATGAAATCCTTGCACAGCATCTTGCACAACAAATGAACAAATCTCAAACAATTTCCATCAATATAATTAGCCTAATTCATTTTCTGCAAGATTTCTTTTTAGCTGCTTAAGGTATAAACTTCGGTGTTTTGACACAAAGTGATGGTGTCTTAAACTGGTAATTTTCAAAGTCAGTGCCTCCATGAAATCTTCAACAGTTCTGTGACATGTCTCTAATGTGTCTCTGTCAATATGGGCCATTGCTTGTATTCCATTGTTTCTGCAGAGTAATCATCTTCAAAAACAGCCTCTAGTTGCTTTTTCCAGGACATTCCTCACAACATTGCAGCATACAGTCTTTTGACTCCAAACTGCATACAGTTTTTACATCAATTTCTTGTAGTCATCTTGGATGGATATTGCTGAAGCCAACATGACATTTTGTTGAACTGCACATACACATACTGAATGTGATCTAGAAGCACCAACTGCAGTACACCATTTCGTCCTGACCTCACAAAATTTAGAGAATTTCAGTTGATTTCCATATTGCTTACAATAAGCAATGAACATTTCTTTCAGGTTACAAAGGAGCAGGCATTTCTGCTTGAGAACCTTTTCCCCGTTTATTCTTACTGCAACACAATCCTTTTTGCAAGGACATAAATGAGAAAACTCATCTTCAAAAATGTGAGGACATTTTATTTTACTTCAACACTGAGCTTTTTCCCTTTTTGGTTTGCAAGTGTTGCCAAAACCCACCTTCCATCTTTAGTTTCCCAGCCTTCTTCACCATTTTAGTTGAAACTGCAATTTCTTTAGCCTTTTCTAAATAGTCCAACTATTTGGGGGCCAGGTTCAAAATTTGAACTTTACTGCAATTGTCTGAAGTCTGAAGCTTAATCTTAAGTTCTTCAATTAAGATATCCATGTCTTTACATTTCTGGCACTCTTCCATTTGCATTTGAACAACATCTACATGGCTCACACCACCAGCTGTGGCAGTTACGTTAGTAATACAGCCTTGTGCTTTCAGAACTTTGTGCTTTATGTATCCCATTGAATCCCTTTTGCTTATCCGTTGAAGCTTTGATGGTGACTCTCCAATTGATGATGATGGAGTATTAGCAGTAAAGCAAGCAACAACACAATCCATGTCTTCAGTGGACGGTGATTCTTGCTTATCCTGGTGGAATGATTCTTTTTGGGTCACTTCATGTCTACATTTGGTACTAATTTTCTGACCAGGTTTAAAAACTTCATTAGTCAGTAACTTCAACATGTCAGATATCGCTATGGTTACTGGTGTTAAAGCCTTCTTCCATACACATTTTTCTTTAGCAAATGGGTTGCAGCAAGTCTTCTGTTTTAGTGCTTACATTCAGCTACAACAATGGTTATTGATTATTCAAACACTCAATACTCAACACTGAGGTTGTACAATGTCAACACTAAAGATTACACCGCACAGAAGACTGACATTATGAAAGCAACAATTGAAAGTGGTCTTTCAGCAAGGTACCACTGCTATGAGGATAGAGCCTTAAAAACTATAACTGCTTAATAATCCCGATGGAAACTGAGTGACAATGCATATATGCATCACTATGCATTGTAGGGTTGAAACATTCCAAAGCAATATACCATTCCATTGTGATCTAGATTTTATAATCTTAAGAGCATTTTCTGAAGTTTTATTATATTTATATTCTATACTGTAAAATACTGTAAAAACACTTTTATTAGCATAGTTGCATTCTCTAAACTACAGACAAATCTTATACTATTAAAAGACACTACAATTGCACATTTGTTGACTTAAAACTTCAAATTGTATTTTTTGTATTTATCGATAATCCATTATCCCTACTTTTGATATGTATTCTTACTCATCAATGTGCAAGATCCAGAAATTAAACAATCTAGCTTTGAAAGTTTAAAGCATGCTCTTTCCAGCTGTGGCAAGGAAAAAAGGATTGAACAAGACACAGCTGAGATATTGCTCCCCAAAAAATACCCAAAATTTGCCTATAAAAATTTTTGGCCAACTTTGCAGATGTATATATTAGGCATCCAATGTTAATTAAATTTGATCCATATACAGAAATCACAGGTAGGAATAACTCTCTGAAGTTTTGGTGTGATTGGTTCATATGAAAAGTGAAGTGTTGGCAGAATTGCCAACACTGTTTTTAGAGGAGGCCGAAATGCACGCTGTAAGCTCACGCCGGCTGGCGTGAGGTCTGAAACAGGATACGTAATGAATGCTATAAAGAAAAGTACGGAGCTTCTGAAATACTTAACTTTAATCCACATTTGTAGAACATTGCTCATGATGATACAGAAGTATTATAGCAATTGAATACGGCGCCTTGCTGGGTCGTAGCAAATGTAGCTGAAGGCTATGCTAACTATCGTCTCGGCAAATGAGAGCGTAATTCTCAGTGAACCATGGCTAGCAACGTCGGCTGTACAACTGGGGCTAGTGCTGGTACGTCTCTCTCTAGACCTGCCGTGTGGTGGCGCTCGGTCTGCAATTACTGACAGTGGCGACACGCGGGTCCGATGTATACTAATGGACCGCGGCCAATTTAAAAGCTACCACCTAGCAAGTGTGGTGTCTGGCGGTGACACCACATTCCTCCCCCGCAAATCGGCGAACGGTTGTATTATAAGGCTTCCGCCCGCCGTGGGGAGGACCCCATGTTGACGTATGCGACGAGATGGGGAGCCTAACAACAGGCGAGGCTGTGCCACCCGCACCCGGCCATTCGGTCCGAGGGGAGCTAGGAAACGCCTGGAAACCTAGTCCAGGGTGCACGCCAACATGAGGTGTATGCGCCCGTAGATAGTCAGGAGGGCCCGAAGGGTCGACCTCCATCGAGTCGGAGCACCCGACTGGCGAAGACTACAGATGGTCCGGAGCGGGCAAGAGTTCCATGCCGGAGGACAGCTGGTCACGGGAAGCGACCGGCGGCGCGTGACCCAGGGAGGCGCCCGGCGGTTGCAGCGACGCGTCCACTGCGGGCTGCGGTGGCGGCGCGACGCCATGGGGCAAAATGGAAGGCATCGTCGGTAACACCTGGGGATGAGGCGAGCCAGTAGATGGGTCCCCAGGGCGCTGACCGGACGCCACCGTCGCTGAAAGCAGACGGGGAGCGGCAGAACCCGTGCGACGACAGAGGCGCAGCTGATTGAGATGCCGACGCACCTCACCAGAGGCCCCCAAAACCAGATACATAGCGTGGCCGAGGTAGCAAATAATGCGCCCTGCGAGCCAACGCCGTGAACTGCGATAGTTGCGATAGTATACTACGTCGCCGGGAGCAAAAGCAGGTGGCTGCCGCTGCACAGTAACCTGATGTGGCGGATGTAGCAAAGACATCAAGGTTCGATGAGGACGACTATGGAGCAACTCAGCCGGCGAGTGACCATTGGGGGGCTGAGAGCGAGACGAGGACAAAAAGAGCAATAACACGTCCTCCCGTGAATGCGACTCTTTCAATTTCAACATCTGTGACTTGAAAGTCCGGACCAAACGTTCAGCGGCACCGTTGGACTGAGGCAAAAGCGGCGCGGATGTCAGGTGTTGAATACCATTGGCCTTGCAGAATGACTGAAATTCTGCAGACATGAATTGTGGGCCATTGTCGGAAACAATAGTCTGCAGTAGACCTTCAATGCAAAAGATAGCGGACAACGCTTGGATTGTGGCAGAAGACGTCGTGGAAGACATCCGGACAACAAAAGGAAAATTACTGAAGGAATGCACCACAACCAACCATCGAGCATACCAGAAGGGACCAGCAAAATCTGTGTGTAAGCGTTGCCAAGGGGAAGTGGCTTTTGGCCATGCAAAGAATTTCCGCGGTGGCGCGGATTGTTGTTCGGCACACGCCATGCAAGAAGAGCACATATTCGTAATCGCAGCATTGATTCCGAACCAAGTACAGTGCTGATGAGCAAGTTGTTTCGTTCGCACTATACCCCAATGTCCTTGGTGGAGAAGCTTTAAGACAGAGGACTGTAACGAACGTGGGACCACGACCCTGGACTGATCATTATCAGAACGCAACAGCAAAACACCACGTCGAACAAAAAGTCTCTCCTGGTGAGCAAAAATCGGCGAACCAACGGATCCTCGATCCATGACTTTGACAAGGGCCATTGCGTAGCAACAAAACGCAAAATGGTAGCAAGGACAGGGTCCGCAGCTGTGGCTGTAGCTACACAACGAAAATCAATCAGAAACGGTTCGACCACGTCATCGTTTTCCGCATCACTGAACATGCAAGCAAGTTCGGAAGTATCGAATGCTCTATCCTCAGCAACAGGCAAACGGGACAACGCATCGACGTTTCTGTGCTTAGCAGTGGACCGATACAAGATATCGTAGCGGTACTGCGAGAGGAAAATAGACCAGCGAATGAATTTCTGCGCTGTATGTGGAGGTACAGGCTTGTTCGGATGAAAAAGGGAAGTCAAAGGTTTGTGGTCTGTGATGATGGTAAAGTGACGACCATACAAGAAATCATGAAACTTGGTAACACCAAATACGAGAGCCAAAGCTTCTTTCTCTATCTGTGAATAATTTCTTTGCGCTGACGAGAACAATTTGGACACAAAGGCAATAGGGCGATCATGCGAACATCTTGGTGCGCAAGCACAGCTCCGATCCCGAAATCTGATGCATCTACCATCAACAAAAGGGGTTTCTGGGGATCGAATGGCGTAAGGCAAGTATTGGAAAGCAACGCCAATTTCAGCTGGCGAAAATCGCGTTCGCATTCCGTCGACCAGACGAACGGAACACCTTTACGGCGTAAGTGATGAAGCGGAGCTGAAATGGAAGAGGCATGGGGGATATATTTGTTGTAATAATTAATTTTTCCCAGCACACTCTGTAGCTGCTTCAAATTCTGCGGCGAAGGCAAGTCTTGTATGGCACGAAGGTGCTCTGGGCTGGGATGTATGCCTTGGGCATTGAGTACACGTCCCAGATATGGCAATTCATGAGCAAAAAACACACATTTGTCCTTCCGCAAGCGAAGGCCATTTTGTCGCAAGACCGGAAATAATGTTCGGAGATTGTCTAAATGTTCGTCTTCTGTCTTTCCGGAGACCACAATATCATCCAGATAGTTTGCAGCAGTAGGGACCGACGCACAAACAGTTTGTAAATATCGCTGAAACAATGCAGGGGCGGATGCACACCCGAATGGCAGTCTTTTGAATCTGTACAAAGCAAGATGCGTGTTAACCACCAATACGCGCTGGGATTCTTTGTCCACCGGTATTTGCAAGTACGCATCTACGAGGTCCAACTTCGAAAAATATTTACCCGGGCACAGTTTGTCAAAAAGATCTTCCGGGCGGGGTAAAGGAAAAGTAGCAGTCACAAGTTGTGGATTCACTGTTGCCTTGAAGTCCACGCAAAGTCTCAATTTTCCGGAAGGTTTTTGCAAAATTACTAAGGGTGAATCCCAGAGAGAAGCCAGCACACGTTCAATTACACCTTGTGATTCTAAATCATTTAATGTTCTTGCGACCTCATCACGCAATGCGTGGGGAACATTGCGCGCTCTGAAAAATTTCGGTTGCGCGTTTACTTTCAGTTCCAAATGTGCTTCATAGTTCTTAGCGCAACCAAGGCCCGGTGCAAAAATGTCTGCAAATTCTTCACATAGACGAGAAACACTGGCTGAAGGCACAGACTGGTTCACTGATAGGACCTGATTGACTATAGACAAGTTAAACAACTGAAATAAATCTAAACCAAACAAGTTCACCGCAGAAGAAGAACGAAGGACGTAAAAAGACACAAGTTTTGTTTGTCCCTTGTATGTTGCAAGAAGGCTACACTGTCCTAACACAGGGATTGCTTGTCCTGAATAACTACCGAGCTTAACATTTGCGGCATGCAACGGAGGTGTGCCCAGCTGTTTGTATGTGTCGTGATTGAGTAGTGGAACTGCAGCTCCGGTATTGAGCTGGAACGGTATCACTTTGCCGTTGAAATCCAAATCAACAAAAAGTTTATTGTCCTGCTGACGACAAGAGCGACTGTCTCGTGCAACATGAACTGACACTGGTACAGAATCACTTGTGACCTGACGGGATTTCCGCCGACGTCGACGCACACTTTTTGTGGGATGAACACAGGCACTGTGAGAGAGAGTAGCACTGGGCGGAGTGGCATTAACGACATGAATGTCCATGGGCGAAGGTTCACGAGCCCGAGTATTCTTGGTTCGATTCTGGCGCGAAGCAAAGGGCCTGGAATGATTGGGAGTGTCCAATCTGAGCTTTTTCTGGCAAACACTTTGAACATGACCTTTCTTATTACAGAAAAAACAAATAGCTTGTCGTGATGGGCAATTCTCACGCGAATGTCGAGTAGCACACCGCGGGCATGATTTCACTGCATTTGCGTGCTTGCACGGCACACGTGGCTGCGCGGACGTGCACGAGGGCTGTTTACAGTTCCGTGCAGCTTGCCCGGCGGGCCGGTTAATGTGACACTTAGCTGGCGAAGTTTCAAATGATTCCTGAGCAAAGTCAAGTGTGTCTTGCCGATCCAATATGTCTATCACTTGTTGAAGGGAGGGATTGACTAGTTTCAAAATCTGTTCCCGTACACGAACATCAGAAACGTTCTGTGCAATGGCATCACGCACCATAGTATCTGAATAAGGAAGTCCACATTCACACTCAAAAGCACAATCCCTTGTAAGGCCTTGCAAAGTTGCAACCCACTCCCGATTAGTCTGACCGGCCGTACGTTTGGTATGAAAGAAGGTATACCTTTTTGCAACTACATGGACGGTTTCCTTGAAATAGGCATCTAAAGCAGACAAAATTTCTTCGTAGGACAGAGTTGCTACGTCGCGTCGGGGAAACAATTTCACTATCACTCTGTACGTCTGGACACCGACACACGATAATAAGTGAGGCTGCCGTTTGTTACCTTGAATTCTGTAGGTGGCGAGATGGAATCCAAATTGGCGCGACCACTCCGTCCAGGTTTCCACTTCCGCTTGAAAATTACGGAATGGTGGTGCAACTACGTGTTGTGGCTGCGGTAGCGATGAAGCAGCGGCGGCCGCATAGTTTTGCATTGCACGTTGACCCTGGACGAGCTGTCCAAGGGCATCCAGCAAGGCCTGCGTCTGCTGATTCTGCAAGCGATAAAATTCGGACAGTACATCTGGAGATCGTGGCGAAGCCATGACACAAATAAATCAGAGCAAAGCAATATCAAGATGAATGCAACGTGGGCGCGTCACCAATCCTCGGCGCCAGTATGAAGTGTCGGCAGAATTGCCAACACTGTTTTTAGAGGAGGCCGAAATGCACGCTATAAGCTCACACCAGCTGGCGTGAGGTCTGAAACAGGATACGTAATGAATGCTATAAAGAAAAGTACGGAGCTTCTGAAATACTTAACTTTAATACACATTTGTAGAACATTGCTCTTGATGATACAGAAGTATTATAGCAATTGAATACGGCGCCTTGCTAGGTTGTAGCAAATGTAGCTGAAGGCTATGCTAACTATCGTCTCGGCAAATGAGAGCGTAATTCTCAGTGAACCATGGCTAGCAACATCGGCTGTACAACTGGGGTGAGTGCTAGTACGTCTCTCTCTAGACCTGCTGTGTGGTGGCACTCGGTCTGCAATTACTGACAGTGGTGACACGCGGGTCCGACGTATACTAATGGACCGCGGCCGATTTAAAAGCTACCACCTAGCAAGTGTGGTGTCTGGCGGTGACACCACAAAAAGTAGCAGTGCTGTACCAAACCTTGGCTCTCAGAATTCCTCTACGATTTTTACCCTCCACGCATCCCTCCAATACTAAATTGGTGATCCCTTGATGCCTCAGAACATGTCCTACCAACCGATCCCAGTCTTCTAGTCAAGTTGTGCCACAAATTCCTCTTCTCCCCAATTCTATTCAGTACCTCCTCATTAGTTACGTGATCTACCAATATAATCTTCAGCATTCTTCTGTAGCACCACATTTCAAAAGCTTCTATTCTCTTCTTGTCTAAAGTATTTATCGTCCATGTTTCACTTCCATACATTGCTACACTCTGTACAAATACTTTCAAAAAAGACTTACTGACACTTAAATCTATACTAGATATTAACAAACTTCTCTTCAGAAACGCTTTCCTTGCCATTGCCAATCTACATTTTACGTCCTCTTTACTTCGAACATCATCAGTTATTTTGCTCCCCAAATACAAAACCATTTACTGCTTTAAGTGTCTTCATTTCCTAACTTAATTCCATCAGCATCACCTGATTTAATTCCACTACATTCCATTATCCTTGTTTTTCATTTGTTGATGTTCATCTTATATCCTCCTTTCAAGACACTGTTGATTCCATTCAACTGCTCTTCCAGGTCCTTTGCTGCCTCTGACAGAATTACAATGTCATCGGCGAACCTCAAAGTTTTTATTTCTTCTCCGTGGGTTTTAATTCCAACTCTTCCCCTCCCCCCCTCCCCCCCCCCTCTATACTGCTTGCTCAATATATAGATAGAATAACATCGGGGAGAGACTACAACCTTGTCTCACTCCCTTCCCAACCACTGCTTCCCTTTGATGTCCTTTGACTCTTATAACTGCCATCTAGTTTCTGTACAAATTGTAAATAGCCTTTTGGTCCCTATATTTTACCCTGCCACCTTTCAGAATTTGAAAGAGAGTATTCCATTCAACATTTTCAAAAACTTTTTCTAAGTCTACAAACGCAGAAACGTAGGTTTGCCTTTCCTTACTCTATCATCTAAGGTAAGTCGTAGGGTCACTATTGCCTCACATGTTCCTACATTTCTACGGAATCCAAACTGATCTTCCCCAAGGAGAAAAAGAGAAGCAGCTGTAGGAATATGAAGAACTCGGATGACAAGCTAGTACTAAACAAAGGAAGAAAAATTTGAAGGACTATGCAAGATAAATGAACTTGAAGACAATGTTAACAGAAAGGGAAGAGGAAGTAGGTGACAATGAGAGAGAAGACACGATACTGCAAGAATAATTCGACAGAGGTCTGAAAGGCCCTAATTAAATGAGGCCACTGGAGCAGATGACATATCCTCAGAATTAACTGATCTTATAACTTATCTTAAGACAGTAAGACAATGTTTATAGCATTTGTAGATTTACAGAAAGTTTTTGATAATATTTGCAGGATTACAATCTTCAAAATTCTGCAGATAGCAGGCATGAAATATGAGAAGTGTCAGATTATTCATGGTTTGTACTGGGACCGGACTGCAATTATGAATTGAAGGACTGTAAAAAGGGAGCAGTGGTAGAGAGGAGAGGATCGGGATCATAGCCTATTGCCAACGTTAATTCGACCTGTCCATTAAGCAAGTAGTAAAAGAAAATGAGGAGAAATTTGACAAAGGGACTTAAACTTCGAGGAGAAAAACTTTGAGGCTTGCCAAGAACATTGTAATTCCGTCAGAGATGGCAGAAGATCTGGAAGATCAGCTGAATGAAGTGGACAGTGTTTTAGCATCAACAGAAGTAAGATGAGGTCAATAAATATAAGTCAATAAAATTGGGCAGTGCTGAGAGAATGAGATTGGGAAATAAGAAATTAAAAGCAGTAGATGAGTTGTGCCATGTGGACAGTAAAATAACTAATGGCCAAAGTAGGGAGAATACGAAACTCAGATTGACGACAACTAGAAAAGCTTTTCTGAGAAAGTGGAATTTACTAACAGTTAATATTAATGTACGTTTTAGGAACTCTTTTGTGAAGGTATACTGCTGGGGGAAAAAATTAATACACTGGGGAAGATGATACTGATTTTCGTTCAATGACAGTATGTGCCACCTGGGAGATAGTAGAGGTACTGATAATGGTTTCAACATCATCTGCCAACAGATAGCATAGTGAGATAGCTACCAGAGGGCCATCTGTGTGTACTCTTTAATAGAGAAGGGTCAGTGTGGTGCAAATGTGAGAAGCAAGCAGGCAACCATGCCACAGAGATGCACTTACAGCCAACTGAGCGAGTTTGAAAGTGGTCAACTTGTGGCCCTCTGAATGGCGGAATGGTCCTTTCAGAGAATTACTACAAGAGTTGGACGTGCTGCATCAATTGTACAATTATACTGGTATCAGTGGTGACACGAACATTCTCACACCCGTAGACAAGGTTCTGGATGTCCATGCAGCACAGACATCTGTCAGGAGAGTCCTATTGCAAGGGCAGCAGTGGCAGATCATAACAGCTGTTACAGCACAGATAAGAGGGCTTGTGAGCCAGATGGGTGAACACAAACTGTTGCAACCTGACTTGACTCGTGCCACAGCATAGACCTGCACGGCTCAGCTGGTTCCGTCAGAGCATCACTTTGAAGATGTAGTGGCACGCCGTGGGCTTCAGCAATGAAAGCAGGTTCTGTCTTCGTGCAAGTGATGGTTGTGTGCGCATATGATGTAGAGCTGATGAGTGCTGTCTCATAGAAAGCATTTATTCGAGACACGTTGGCCCCACCCTAGGCTTTATGGTATGGGGTGTATAAGCTGAAACTCTCATTCACAATTGATGTTTCTGTTGGGGAGGTTAACCAATGCCCAGTACGTGCAGAATGTTGTTAGACCCCTTCTTTTGCCATTCTTGCAACAGGAAGGTGAAGTGTTGTTCCAACAGGATAATGCTCATCCACCCACTGCCTGCGAAACTCGGTGTGCTCTGCAAGATTTACAGCAACTTCCCTGGCCAGCATGATCTCCGGACTTTTCTCCGGTCAAGCACATGTGGGATATGATGGGATGAGATGGAACGAAGAAGTGACTGTGCGTCTTGTCAACCGAGAACTCTTACAGAATTATGTAAACAGATCGAGCAGATGTATTGTAACATATCCCAGGACACTTTTAGCCATATGTGTGATTGACTGAATGCCAGAGTCGGCGCCTGCATTGCCGCCTGTGGAGGCTACATCATGGGTGTTTCAGTGTGGGTCAATACCTGGTATCTCAGAACCACTTGTGCTAGTGATCTGTAAATGTAATTATTTCATGTACTCCATATGCACTGTTGCAACAATAAATCCTGAGTTAGTTGGAAACATCTAAAAGGGTGTATTAATTTTTTTCCAGCATTACATTTCTCTGGAGTGTACAGAAGTAAAATGCAAAAATAAACAGTCCACACAAGAATAGAATAAAAGATAGTGAAATGTAGTGCTACAGAAGAATGTTAAAGATTAGATGGGTAGATCAGATAAATAATGAGAAGTTACTGAATTGAATAGGGGGAAAAAAGGATTTTTCTGCCATAACTTGGTTAAAAGAAGGGAACATTTAATAGGAAATGTCATGAGGCATCACTGAATTATCAGTTTGGCAATGCAGGGAAGTGTGGTAACTGGGAGATGGGGTTAAAATTGTAAAGGGAGACCAAGGTTAGAATAGAGGAAGGATGTTCAAATGGATATAGGTTGCAGTTCGCTTGCAGGGATGAAGAGGCTAGCAAAGGATAGACTAGAGTGGAGAGCTAGATTAAATCAGTCTTCGGGCTGAAAGCAACAACACACATCACCACATTGCTAATATTAATTTAGGCAGTTCTTACTGTGACTTCACCACTTACTGAGCACTCCCTCTCTTTCTCAGAATGCAGACTGTGATCCAAGACACACACTGCATGTGGACGCATTTTTGTACGATGATGAGCAAGTAGATGACATGTGTGAAGATGGTCGGCTGGACAGAAACTACTGCCTGCAGTGTGGCTCACACAAGACAAGGCCTCTGAGTAAGTACTGGAGATGTAACCCAGTCTGGTAAAACATATTTCACATGATGGCCAGTTATTTTTGCCATCCACTTCATTAAAAGAACATGTATTTTATTTAAAAAATGTTTGTTAGTTTGGTTGTTATTTTCCCATTTCATCTATGGTATTCACAATGTTTCGATATGGTATCAGTCTGGGTACAAATGTTTGATTTGTCAGTTTATACGAGTTCTTTTAAATGTGCAGTGGCCCACACTAATCTAGTTCCCCAGATTGTTTTAGAAGTACAGTAACAGTACCGTATTAGACCAGAATGAAAAATGTTTGTATCGTAGCACAAAAAAGGCGAATATGCCCTGACAGAATTAGATATTTAAAAGAAGATAACTAGCTTTTTGACTTATTTGCGAGCCTCAAAGACATTTAAATCAAAGCATCTTGACATATTCGCACTGTTTTACATGATATTATTAGTACCCATGTCATGTAATGTAATGCATTGTGTCAAGTAAAGTAACGTGATGCATCATGTCGTGTCTTATAACATGACACATGTCGAAATGCCGTGCAGTGTGACACAGTGTGTTATTAAAGTTTAGAATGCATGCATCCATCCCCACTGGCATACTTCCTATTTCTCTCTCTCTCTCTCTCTCTCTCTCTCTCTCTCTCTCTCCCCCTCTCTCCCTCTCTCCCTCCCCCCTCCCTCTCTCCCCACCACACCCCCATCCTCAGATATATCCTATTGCAGATGTATCCCACTCCCTAGAAACACATAAATTAGTGTCTCTAAGAGAGCTCACTGTGCCAGGGAAGTAAGATTAACTCGTCAAACATCGTGGATATGTCAAGATCTTCTCAGGAGCTACCTAATAAGTTGAAAAGCTAGTTCCCTTTCAATCCCTAACTCTGTCCAAGACATATTCACCTTCTTTTGTGCTATGCTAGCATATTCAATTGTGGTTTCCAACTTTTACTCAGCATAATTTTGACATTAGACTGTCTTAGCGTGGTATCCAATGTAGAGTTTTACAATACTGAAGTACCTGTATTATTCTGAATTATGACGCATGTCCAAAGGAACAGGCACTACAGTGACTACTAGAAATGGGCAAATTCGTTCATCCTTGGGAACTAGTTCACTGGTGATCGCTCCTTTTTTGGAACTGTTCATTTTTACTCGTTCACTCTTCATTTGTGCTTGGTATACGGTTCTTATGAAAAATTGAAAATTAGTAGCATAGGTGACTGAAGATGGAAGGCGCCAAGAGGGGGCCCTTGCCTCCGCCCTGGAGTACAGAGGTTTTATTCATAACAAAATTCTCACACACTTGTAAGTTTCGTGATTCTGCAAAACCTCTCATTAAGCCAACTGTAGCGTTACGTGGCTGATCGTAGTGAAATAATATAAAGTGGCACACAAAAAACTGGCCCCGAGTACAGACTGCTCTCCAGTTACGCAGGATTTGTTGACCGCAACGAGCAGAATAGGCAGTGAAGAAATAAAAAATAAGCTAATGCAAATAACAACTTCGAAACAATAGATGACGATTGGTAGGCAACAATGAGCAGTCTAATACTCGGGACCGATTTTTTGTGTGCCACCCTGTACCACTGAAATAATATTGTAGAAGTTATCATATTCTCTTTACAGAAAGTGACACCAGACATTCAATTATGAAACGCGGATGTCATTCAGTTGTAAGTCAGTCTGCCTTCCGTAACAGTGAACATGCTCTTTTACTTTGGATCAAAAAGAGACTGAAAATGGCCACTGTATGATAACAAAAAATTCTTGCCCTTTTACAAGTATTTCTTCTGCTGTTTATCGAAGTAGTGAAATAAGCTGATGTGCCATTCTATTACCTGAAAAGATGTATATATTACATACCACTTTATTTTTATATAATTTACGTAATTACAAAATTCATTTTAATTGCCAGTCATTGGCGCTGAATAGAATAGGAAAAGAACCAGATGTTTAAAGTTCAAAAAAGGTTTGAAACTGATCTAAAATGGGCATGCACAGCGAACAAAACGAACAACAACTCGATACTGAACTAACTATGAGCAGTAGGCAGTGGAACTACAAGTGGCCACGTGAAGGAGGACAAGTCTGGTCGAGCGAGACCGAGACCGAGACCGAGACAGATGAGAATGGGACCGAGGCTGGAACAGGACCAACCGATGTGCCATTGTGGGAATGAGGCGGATCGTTTCCCATTCCCAGGATTATAAGTAGAAAGCCGTGACCGAAGTGAACTATGAAGGATCGTTTCTTAGAATTCGTTTCCCGTTCATCTTGATGAACTGATCCTTTGGACCTGTTAGTTCGCAAATGATCCATCTATAGTGACTACCGTCATTGTGAAATACATTAAATTTATCAACAATTGTGAATATGGACAACCATCAGCTGTAGAGTGGAATGATGACAATGAAGTGGACTGGCCACGTGTCGTGCACGGGTAGCCAAATCGTAAGGCGTCCACTGACAATAAATGGAAAATCCTGGTTTGTTCCCCAGTCCGGCACAAAGTTTCATTGTCGTTATTACATTCTACAGCTGGTGGTTGTCCATATTTACAATTGCGAATACATTTGATGTAGATTTTTGTTGACTCAGGTGATGAATGATCCACTATTTTATTATTGTCTTTTAAACCATGTTGCTTATATCATGCCAACAGGTAAAGGCTTTCAAAAAACAACAGGGAAACCTTTAATTACTTACAAAATTTGATCCGTTTCATACAAGTTGGGAATTTAGAAATGGTATGTGTGAAAAACTCTCAAAAAAGACATGTCAGGTTGGAGACAGGCACAATTAAAAGATGCTTGCATAAAGCTTTTGGCCACAGCCTTCGTCAGCAAAACACACACACACACACACACACACACACACACACACACACACACACACACACACACACACACACCCCTCATGCACACATGACCACCATCTCAGGCCGAAATGCAGTTATCACATGGGATGCCAGCAGCAATCTGGAGGAGGTGGGGAAGGGATAGTGTGTATGGGTGGGGAGAGAGACAAACACTGTCTGATGGAATGTGCAGGGACTAGACTGCCAATGGGTGCAGTGTCAGTAGATTGTGGGAAGGGAGGTAATGGAAAAAAGGAGAGGAGTGGGGAAGCACAGTCAGATACATTGGCAGAGGGCTTCAAGTAAACAGGTTGGGAGATGAGAATGGGGAGAGGATATGACAGAGGGGGTAGAAACTGTTGGGTGGAGGATTTGGAGACAAGATGTTACAGTAGGTAACCTCCACAACATCCTAGTTCATCCCTATGCCACTCCCAAGCCCAGCCACTTGCCACAAGAGCCATATCCCTGTGAAAGACCCAGGTGCAAAGGCTGCCCACTGCCCAATCTACTTACCCAGCACTTCCTATTCCAGTCCTGTCACTGGTTTATCCTACACCTGTGAAAGCAGCCAAGTCAATTACCAGCTCTGCTGTAATCATAGCTCAGCTTTTTACACTGGTATGACTCAAACTGTGGCCAAGAGCAAAGTAGACCACCCCATGGCACAACATGCACCTGAACATAACACAACTGATTTCAATGACTGCTTCACTATCTGAGCCATTTGGATACTTTCCTCCACCACCAGCATTTCTGAACTCAGCAGATGGGAGTTATCCTTACAACACATTCTCCACTCCCACAGTTATCCCGCCATAAACCGAAGGTGACATCCTCCACCCAACAGTTTCTACCCCCTCTATCCTATCATCTTCTCCCCGTTCTCATCTCCCACCCTGTTTACATGAAGACATCTGCCAATTCCTCCATCCGTCTTTCCCAACTCCTCTCCTATTTTGCTCCGTTTTGCTCCCTGCCCCACAACCCCCTGGCGCTATGCCTGTTGGCAGTCTAGTTGCTGCACACACCACCAGACAGTGTTCATCACTCTCCCCACCTGTACACTACCATCCCTTCATCTTCCCCTTCCCTACCCCCTCCAGATTGCTGCTGGCATCCCACATGATAGTTGCATTCCAGCCTGAGATACTGGAGTTGGCGATGTGTGTGTGTGTGTGTGTGTGTGTGTGTGTGTGTGTGTGTGTGTGTGTGTGTTTTTTTACTGACAAAGGCTGTGGCCAAAAGCTTTCTGTCTTTTTTAATTGTGCCTGTCTGCAACTTGACCTCTCATCTTCACGGTAAGTAGCAATCTGTCTTTTCCCACAAAATTGATAAACTCTCAAAAAACATGCTTTCTGCACTGTAATCTGACTGAAGCTAGGTTTTTGACAGCGATTTTTCAATTTTATCATAATAATGCTGTTTTTATATCTAAAAAGAAAAATGATGAGACTTACCAAACAAAAGCGCTGGCAGGTCGATAGACACACAAACAAACACAAACATACACACAAAATTCAAGCTTTCACAACCAACGGTTGCCTCATCAGGAAAGAGGGAAGGAGAGGGAAAGACGAAAGGATTTGGGTTTTAAGGGAGAGGGTAAGGAGTCATTCCAATCCCGGGAGCGGAAAGACTTACCTTAGGGGGAAAAAAAGGACAGGTATACACTCGCCCTCCTTGAAGTCAAGTTGTCTTTCAGTTTCTTTTCTCCCCAATTTGATTCAGTTCTACTTATGCATCTATTCTATTCTATTCTATTCTACTTATGCATCTAATCTTCAGAATTCTGCTGCAGCATCGCATTTCAACAGTGTCTATTCTCTTCGTGTCTAAACTGTGTATAATCCACATCTCACTTCTATACGAGGCTACACTCCAAGCAAATTCTGTTGTTAAAGATTTCACAATACTTAAATTTTATTCAGTATTTATCTTCCTGAGAACGCTTTCCTTGCCATTCTGTCTGCATTTTGTTTCCTCTGTACTTCAGCAATCATCAGTTATTTTGCCACCCATATAGAAAAGCTTATCTACTACTTCTAATGTCTCCTTTACTAATTAATCTAATTCCCTCAGCATCACTTGATTTATTTAGGCTACATTCCATTATCTTTACTTTACGTTTGTTGATATTCATTTTATATCCTCCTTTCAAGATGCTGTCAGAGACTGCTCTTCCAATTTTTCCGCCTCTGTCAGAATTAAAATGTTGTTGGCAAATCTCAAAGCTTTACATGTTCTTTCTGTAGTTTGAATCTTATTCTGAACCTCTTCTTGGTTCCCTTCAGTGTACAGATTGAATAGAATCATTGAAAGGCTGTAACCCTGTCTCACCCTCTTCTAAACTATTACAGGCCTTTTGTGTTCTTCAGCTTGCATACATGGAATCTGACTTCAGCATAAGTTGTAAATAGACATTTGCACCTATTATTGGTTGGTAATGACAGTGGCATGTTAAGTGCCCTCCGCCACACACTGTTGGGTGGCTTGCGGAGTATAAATGTAGATGTAGATTATTTTATTCCTGCTGCTTTCAGAATTTCAAATAGTGGAGTCCATCCAACATTGTCAAAAGCTTTTTCTAAATGCTATAAATGTAAATTTGCCTTACTTTAACCTGCCTTCTGAGATAAGTCTTTTTATCAGTAGTGCCTCATATGTGTAACATTTTCTTTTTCTCGTATCATATGGTGCATTCAAAAACACGACAGATAGTATAATGCTTACTTATTAATCAATACTATATTGCAGATTAGCAGTTTCTTTTACTAAGCACTTCAAATGGTATCGTATTTTGCAACTGAGAGTGATGGTTTGGTGCTATTCACAGCTGTCGGATCCTGCCTCCTCTGGAAGTCTAATGGTATTTCACCTGTTGAGATGACAGATCTGGTGAAATAATTACCAATACCTTTTTTATTTTATTAGGGGAGTGTAATGCTCATAACAACATACGAGGCAACAACTAGCAGAGGGCAAGTAATGCTGCCAGTGGCTCCTGTTCTGTGACAGACCTGACTGTCTGCAGACCTAAATTCTCAAGTATGATCAAATAGTGTATTCGTAGTGACCTTTAAAATAGTCACTGATGCCTGATTTTTGTATCAGTTTGAAATCTACAGCATCTGCATCTCCATCTACATATGTACTCTGCAAACCACTGTGAGGTGCATGGCAGAGGGTACATCCCACTGTACCAGTTGTTAGGGTTTCTTCCTGTTCCATTCGCATATAGAGTGTGGCAAGAATGACTGTTTGAACGTCTCTGTGTGTGTGCAGTAATTATTCTAATCTTATCCTCACAGTCTCTGTGTGAGCAATACATTGGGGGTTGTAGTATATCCCCAGAGTAATCATTTAAAGCCGACTCTTGAAACTTCATTGATAGACTGTCTTGGAATAGTTTACATCTGTCTTCAAGAGTCTGCCATTTCAGTTCCTTCAGTATTCTGCATACATTCAATATTCCCTGTTAGTCCTATCTGGTACGGATCCCTCACACTTGAGCAATGTTCTAGGATGGGTCCCATGAGGGATTTGTAAGTAATATCTTCTGTAGACTGATTGCACTTCCCCAGTATTCTACCAATAAACTGAAGTCTACAATCTGCTTTACTCACAACTGAACCTATGTGATCATTCCATTTCATATCCCTACAAAGTGTTATGCCCAGGCATTTGTATGAGTTGGCTGATTCCAGCAGTGACTCATTGATATTATAGGCAAAGGGTACTATGTTTTTTTGTTTTGTGAAGGGCACAATTTTACATTTCTGAATATCTAAAGGAAGTTGCCAATCTTTGCACATCTTTGAAATCTTATCAAGATCCTACTGAATATTTATGCAGCTTCTTTCAGATAGTGCTTCATTATAGATAACTGCATCATCTGCAAAAAGCCTGATTCTACTATTAATATTGTCTGCAAGTTTATTAACATACAAGATGAACAGCAAGGATCCAAACACACTTTCTGGGGCACACCCAAAGTTACTTCTTCATCTGAAAATGACTCTCCACCCAAGATAACATACTGTGTCCTCCCTCCCACGCCCGGGTTCGATTCCCGGTGGGGTCAGGGATTTTCTCTGCCTCGTGATGGCTGGGTGTTGTGTGCTGTCCTTAGGTTAGTTAGGTTTAAGTAGTTCTAAGTTCTAGGGGACTGATGACCATCGCTGTTAAGTCCCATAGTGCTCAGAGCCATTTGAACCATTTTTATCGAGAGAATGGTCAACCATTATTTTAAACTTGAGCCAGAGTTCCTGTACATGCTCATCCCGTGTGCTGAGAGTTTAAAGTTCCTCATGGAGACAAGACATTACCAATTTTTTATCTTTCTGCTTGTTTTAGTTGTCCTTTGGTTATCATTTTTACTGCAACCATATCATGGTCACTGATACCAGTTTTGATGTGGATATCCTCAAAGAGGTCAGGTGTTTTTGTTGCATTAGATCCAATATATTTCCACCAGAGTGGGGTTCCTAACTATCTGTTCTAGTTAGTTTTCAGAGAAGACCTTTAGTAAAGTTTTACAGGACACCTTATCACGCCCACCACTATCAAAATTGTATTTTTTTCAGCTAATTATTGGATGATTAAAATCGTCACCGATGATTACAGTATGATCGGTGAACTTACATACAAGTGAACTGAGGTTTTCTCTGAAGTTTTGTTGTACCAGGCGGTTAGTCTGGTGGGCAATAGAAGGATCCAGTTACCATTTTATGCCCGCTCCTGATACTCTCACTTTCAGTTTCTATCTCGGTAGATTTGAGTTTTTTATGTACTGCGACAGTACACCAGCTCCGTTTCCCATTTGCCTTTCCTTTCGATGTACACGTAAATTTTCCCCAAGAATCTCACTGCTATCAATTTCAGGTTTCAATCAGCTTTCTATACCCATTATTATGTGAGCTTCACTGCTTTTCATGAGTGATATTTTACCAAGTTGATAACTACAAAGAAACAACTGGTAAACTATCATTGCTAATGTGTAAATCATAATAAATGCAGAGATGATAATCAGTGAACTAGTAAAAGGCATAAAAGAAACAGCTATTCGAGTTGCGAACTCTACAGTACTCTTCTCATCAGACGCTCCTACTACTGTCATGTGTGGTTCAGAAAGTTCACAGATGCCAGCAAGCAAAGGCGAAGAGAATGAAGACGACAACAACAGCAACAACATAGGTACCAATCCTCGACTGACTACAAAATTTTATTCAGGAGATAATGGGCAAAAGAACATTATCTATTTAAACAACAGAACAAAAGATATTGAGAACAATGTCTATTCTATGGAAGTGTATACCCCAGCTTCCTAATTGTGGGCAAAGCCAAAGAATATTAGTGCCCATGAGTACACTAAGGAATCTTTGAAAAAGGAATAATTAACATACATTCTCCAGACAGTTCTGAACTTCTAGTACTACTGTGCAAAAATGACTGCAAGTGATAAACTAAGGTTATGCCCCCATTTAATCGCATGTAATACCATTTCTTTTAGCTTAAAGAACCAGAAACTCACTGTGTCCACATTAGAGTCTGGGAACTAAATAATTCTTCATTTGAATGTAGAGATATGTTCCTAAGACCAGACAACGTGAGTATTAAAATGCTTCAGCATCATAGTGAAAATAGTAAAAAATCTGTTCTTTTTCCTTTGCAGTGGTGAGAGAATATCATAATACCAGTACTTAATCCCGTAAAAGACGCAAAGAAACAGAAGTAGCTGCAGATTGATCAACCAAACAACTAATTTGGGTGAGCTATGAGCCAGTCTCTGGACTGAAGACCACAAAAACAACAAGAGAAAGGATGGTTAATGGATGGCTTTTTTGGTGTTTGGAAGTGAGAAATCTCCTTTCCTGAATCCAGTTGAAAGGCCCAAGTTTGCAGTAATGTTCCTGTGTGTCATTCATGCAGTGCAAATGATGAGATAAAGGATTGATATTGTTTGAGTTCTTCTTATGGAGTTTGCAAACAATTAACCACATACGATAAAAGATGAAATTCTTCTCTACTATTTCTCTGAGTGCAACAGTTATGCTTTCATTATTCAGATTCACCCATATTTAAATAAATATATTTTTTTCTTTACTTGTAGAAGTTGGATAAATAGTTTACCATATTGATACTTCCATTCATCCTAGACAGCTTCTTACTGACCTACAATTTTGCATATCTTTCACGAGTATGATTTCCTGTGGTACTGACTGTTCACAGCTTTCAGTTCAATATCTAGCTAATTGTTTGTATCAATGGCTATGGAAAAACGTTTGAATCAAGTTCACTGAAGTCTTCTTCAGCACTACATATGGTGTCATTATCTCTATTAAACACCTGTTGTGGCATTGAGATTTCTGTTCACAAATCACATGAGGAGTAACTAAAAAAAATTACAAAATAAAACAAGGCCAGGTGCTGCAGCATTTTATTCGTATTAATATTGTTGTTCTCATATTTTTCATTTGTGCCACTTTACTGTAGCCAGTGCTTTTATTCCTTTCCCTGCCAATTCTCATTTAAAAAATAGTATTCACTTATAAATACACATACAAATAACAGAGCATCCCAGGCTACCTGCAGATTCTCATCCCTTTCAGTTATTATTAAGTTAGGCAATACATGCTTGCTCGTTTGGAGATGACCAGCTTGTAGAGCCTTTTGCATTTTTAATGTGTGATAGAAATTTCTAAACACATAAGTTTGCTGAATTCTATACTCGAGGTGACATTGTAGCTTAAAAATATTAACTATCTGATATTCCCTGCTCAGGGAGTTTTGTACAGCTTTAGATGTCCTGCTCCCTTTATGAATCCTTTTGAGCTTCTTTCTATTCCAGCCTTACCTTAGTTCTCCTGTGTTGTCAGAATGTTCCTGAACTTCTTGGATAATCTGCACTTTTGTATATGCTGTCTTCAGAGCAGTCAAGACTAAAGCTAGCAGACTCGGAGTGTCTGTCAAACCTCTTGCCTGCTTTGACAGGTTTGACCACATTCCAGACATATAACCTATTTCTAAGTTAACTTCTGTCAGCTGTTATAATTCTACCTATACTACTGGCAGAGTTTTAAGATCACCTGCTTCTTCACTGTAATTTTGGAGTGATACACACAGTTACTTCTGCACTAAATGCTACAGACATCGCCATCCAAAATTGGTCACTTCACAGTATCCAACACAAAAGAAATGTAGACAGTCTTCACACATTTCTCAGTGCCCCCCTCTTCTGTCAGCCAGTGTTAATGATTGCGTGCCAGAATGCCAAAGGTGCGTTCACATTTGGAGTTTGAGAAATGATGTATGAAACAAAAGCAGATAACAGGGAACAGAGTACATTAAAATGAACATTCATTTGATTGGCATTTTAATCCCACAATGATGTTACTTTGTAGCTTTGTGGATCTGCAGATGCTGGATTTGGAGAGAAGATTCATGTGATTGACTTGGAGAGAAGATTAATAGTACATTAATTATTCCACATGTGCCTTGAAATGCCATTGCACAGGGTGAAGTCATTCTGCCCGAGACTGGAGTTGTGTTATCCGCGAGTGGTGAAGATAGATGGAACAATTCCCCACAGTGCCACCACCTTGTACTGCCGTTCTTGTCAAATTGGTTGCGAGCTGAACTTTGAGGCAGAGACGCAGCTTGTATGGTCTGCAGATTTGCAAGTAAGCAGGCCAGCAAAAATCGTAACTGGTTGAAGATTCGTAGAAGTGACTCAGATACCTAGGTGAAGCCAGGCTAAGCAAAGTAGCCATAATCTAAACTGTGTAAGATATTCTACATAACAAAGTTTCGAAAAATACAACCCTGATAAAAATATTATGATTCCACATTGGTGTATGTTTCACATATGGAATGCATAGCGGAAGAGGGGAAAAAGTATTTTTGTAATGAGTAGCGTTGTAGCAAGTGTAGCTATTCCACACTGCTACATTTCAATAAGTCACCATTTGCAAATATCGTGCAGAGATTGAGTAATGGGTAGCACAAGCATTTATATTATTCTCTGTTACAGCAATTTAACTTCACGTGAATAGCTAATAAATAAGCTCATAAAGATTACACATTAATGGAATACTTTTTTCTGAACCTAAATGTTTTGAATATACAGGGTGTTCCAAAAAGAATATACATATTACAAAGTATTATTTTGTCCAAACTATCGATCGCCGATTGTAATGATGCACATTTATTTTTTGTTCAATAAGTGAGAATCACTATTCTCAATGATTGCAGCCTTCATATCTCACTCGGCATCACGGGAGCGGCTGCGCTACATCTTCAGAGCCCTGTTGCCACCGTTAGAGCGTGAGGGGACAGTGATCCTGGACGTGGGCTCGAGGCTGGGGGCCGTGCTTTATGCGGTAAGTCCTGCTCGTCTGACCTCTCCTCTAGCTTTGTGAATTTTCCTTCCTCATCTACATCTCTCCTCATTACTCTAGTTCTATCCTTACATCAAATTCCACAGCTGATTAAATGTCACCTTCTGCTGCATAGTTTCGTCCACCTGTATCATTAAGGGATTTGAGCAAAATGAAGTTGAAAACCAGTTTTAACTTCTTGCTGAGCCCACCACATAGTTGGCCCAGATACCACTTTCTCTGCTCATGTTCAGATAATTAAACGGCTCTGATGACCACACTCTCCCCTCAGACGAGAGGTCACTGTGAATCGCAAAAGCCCTGGTCGGAGACTGTCTGCCCTCTCTTGTTCTGTTATGTGCTTGCCTTATTGCTAATGGAGAAGTTGCAGAGAATCTGTCCAATATGTGACCTCTAAATGAGCGGCACAAACTGAGAGCGTTTGCCAGGTGCTGCAGAATTTTATTTGTATTAATATTGTTGTTCTCATATTTTTCGTTGGTGCTACTTTACTGTAGCCAGTGCTTTTATTCCTTTCCCTACCAATTCTCATCTGATAGTGTGATAATGTTTAAAGTGTCTATGGAGAACAAACTTAATCAATTTTACATTTTCCTGTCTTCCAGAATACGATATTTTGTGGCTGCGCGGGCCACATCTGTGTTATTTCTGTATTTTTTACAATAAATTTATAAATAAAGGAAATTGGAGGTTATTCTGAAGTCACTTGGTCCTCTCAAACATGAGGAAATGTGGGACGAACTGGATTTTTTTAGTATGAGGTGCATTTGACTGGGAGACCGACAGCATTGATAAAAAATCTCGAAAACTTTGAAATTTGTGAATGGTGTCATCCTCTTTCCAAAAAGAAACATAGTCCGGCAATCTGTTTTAGCAGTAACACTAAATAATAAGTTAAAATAAAGAAAAATCCAGCATGAGCCTGACTTGCAACAAGCAGCAAAGTGATCAGTGTCTAGAATGATATTTTCACTCTGCAGCGGAGTGTGCGCTGATATGAAACTTCCTGGCAGATTAAAACTGTGTGCCCGACCGAGACTCGAACTCGGGACCTTTGCCTTTCGCGGGCAAGTGCTCTACCATCTGAGATTCCGAAGCACGACTCACGACCGGTACTCACAGCTTTACTTCTGCCAGTACCTCGTCTCCTACCTTCCAAACTTTACAGAAGCTCTCCTGCGAACCTTGCAGAACTAGCACTCCTGAAAGAAAGGATATTGCGGAGACATGGCTTAGCCACAGCCTGGGGGACGTTTGTAAAGTTTGGAAGGTAGGAGACGAGGTACTGGCAGAAGTAAAGCTGTGAGTACCGGTCGTGAGTCGTGCTTCGGTAGCTCAGATGGTAGAGCACTTGCCCGCGAAAGGCAAAGGTCCCGAGTTCGAGTCTCGGTCGGGCACACAGTTTTAATCTGCCAGGAAGTTTCTGATCAGTGTCTGTTCACCAGAGGTGCGGTTGGAAATGTATTCCTCAGGTGTATGTATGAGGTCATCGTGACTGCAGGGTCCCCGAGCTGGGGACTGGTAAGCACCGCCTGTTCCCTTTCATCATAAGCTCTAGGCATGTTCAGTGACCACTGTACGGCGCAGCAGTGGAACGTTGTGTGTCGGGGATCTCGGCTAGACAGCCCCGATTGCCAGGATTGTAAAAACCTCTACAAAAAAACTGCTCAATCTCAGTGTGCTGCACACTGATGAGATGTGTGGCTGGTGAGGCGGGGCAGCCGTCTGTGGGGAACCTGCCGCACCTCAACTGTATGAGGCTTTCCTAAGCACCCGGGGCTCTGTCTAAGTGTACTTTCATTTTTCTAGCTGTTCGTGGGACCGAGATGGATCTTTTGAAGTTTTCTCTTCCACCTCCTAGCAGTATGGGTGGGCTGCTGGTAGGTACAGACACCCAATCAAATAAGGTGGCTCATGTAACCAGTCCTCCAGACTCAGGGGTATTACATAATTCTTGCTTTTAGTGACACAACACATGCTGCTGGCCAGCGTGTTTTTATTGGTTAAACAGGAAGAGGGAAGTTTTAAGAAATTATCAACTTTTTACATATATAAAAGGGTTTAGAGGGGATTGCAGGTACTTTAAAATCAGTTGAAGAGTTACAAAATGAGACACTGCTGGTGAAGACATCAAGACATTAAACTATGGTGAAGATATTGTGACACTTAGAGACCTGGTGGACATCCTCAAAGTAGACCTGATAGTTGAATGGGCCAAAAAGGTGTTGTAGATGTGCAGAATAGTATGAAAAGAGTGGAAGGTAATCTGATTACATCAGACTTGTTCATCCTCACTTTTAATAGCACAAAACTCCCAAAACATTATTAAGGAGGGGTTTTCTTCGTTTAACAGTGAGGCCCTCTGTCCCCGACCCAATGTGCTTTGGGCACACCACTCTCGGATGTAAGGGAAAAGAGACTTGTGGCAAATGTGGTAAGGCTACCCACGAGGGAATAATATGTTCTCCTCCTCAGGGGCTCACCCTGTCTGGAGCAGGGACTGCTGGGACTTCCTTGAAGAATGGAAGTTACATCAGATAAAACCACACGACAGATACATTATGGTGAGACCCAAGATTTATAAGACCGTGCAGGCCCCGATGTTCGCTACATCCTTTGTGTCAGTTGCTAAACAACCAGTACAGAAAACTGATGCTGCTACACCAACGAAGGTAGCTTGTGTCAGCACTAGTACCTGTGTTTGTCAGTGTACTTGTGCTACTGCAGTTACTTCGTACTGTATACTTCCTCCCAAAACATCAGTCAAGTCTGTGGTCGCTAACATTTTGGAGCTCCCTGCTCCTTCAAAGATACAGTCTGGTCCATTGTCCAGTGCTCCTACTACCATTTATGCAGTTGTGGCTCTGAAGCCTGCCCTAGGCAAAAAATCAAAGGTCAGGCATCCACCACTGATGGAGTGGGGAAGTAAACAGTCCAACGAGAGTGATGTCATCCTATCTGAAATCTCTCTCAGTTCTTTAGTAGAGATAATAGACCTCGATGTCGGACAGGGGCAATTCTCTCACACCAAGATTGAGCTCACGGTAGATATGGGCTCTCCTCCGCAGCGGAAAGACAGAGTGGAAGTGCAACCCCCATGATAGATGGCCCCCATATTACAGTGGACATTAGTGGGTCCAGAACAAATGTGGAGGAACTGAAACTAGCACAGGAATGCCCCCTGTTCACAGGAATGCCACTGACACTCCAGTGCTACGGGGCTCTATCCTTCGCCGAAAGAGTGAGCTGACTGGGGACAGACCCTAAGGAGGCGTTGATGTGTTTGTCAATAATGCGCATCGTGCCTCTGGTCTCGACTTACTACTGACCTGCAAGCAGTTGCTGTCAAAATTCACATGTGTCGGAGGATCAGTGTGTGCTCGCTGTTTTCCCTCTGCAAGATTCAGTAAGCTCTGAGCCTCTCATAGATCTTGTGGAACAATTCCCACAGCCATTTTTCCTACTGGGAGACTTCAATGCTTGTCACGTCTTGTGGGGCTGGACTTCTCCGCCATCAGGCGGGTCTTGGAGAGCCTCGTGATGTCTCATGAGCTGTGCATCCTCAACACAGGTACTCACTCTCATTTCTGTACCGCTACTGGGTAATTCTCAGCCATCGACCTTTCTTTTTGCTCTCCAGCCCTCACAAACTCTGTTCAGTGGGAGGTCATTGATAATCATCATTGTAGTGACAATTTCCCACTCCACATTCATCTACTGGACGCATTGTACCCTAAAGAGAAGCCTCCAAAATGGATGCTCATGAAGGCTAACTGGACACTGTTCAGCCAGCTGGCTGAGTTTGAACACCGCAGCAGCATCCAGGAGTAGGTGGACGACATCACACGAGTGGTCCGTCATGCCACTGACCTATCGATCCCAAAGTCCTCAGGTAACCTTAGGAGGCAACCTGAACCTTGGTGTACAGATGAGTGCTGTTCGGCAAACCGAGACAGGCATGTGGATTTTAGTCGGTTTAAATGCTGCCTGACAACAGACAACCTCGTAGCGTTTAGAGTCGCAAGAGCTAAGGCTTGACATGTACTTCAGGAGAGCAAGAAAAGGTCATGGCAAGTGTTCCACATGTTCTACTTCTACAAAAGTACGGGAATCCATCCCGAGGATTTCTGGTAAACATAGTCATTTACCTATGGCAGCAGTGCTGAAACAAAGGCGTCTCCAAGCAATGCCCGGAGACATTGCTCAAATGCTGGCAGAGCATTTTGGGAAAACTACTGCCAATGCCAGCCAACATCAAGCGTTTTGCCACTACTGGGCGACTGTAGAGAGGGGCAAGTTGGATGTCAGATGCCACGATTCTGAGTCTGACAACTGCCCTTTCTCCTTGTGGTAGCTGGATTTGGCACTGTCCAAGACCCATAATACTGTGCCTCCTCACGATGAAATCCGGTACTACATCCTTCGACATTTGCCAACAGTATCAAAGGACATGCTCCTCGAATATTTTAACTTAATATGGCAGAATGACCTTTGGAGAAATGCAGGAAAGGACTGCACACGTCCCAGTATTTTCGGATTATCACCTTTACAAGCTGCGTAGGAAAGACCCTGGTGCAAGTGGTTAGCTGTCGTCCGATCTGGTTGTTAGAGACCGTGAAACTCCTTAGCCACTCTGTGTGAATTCTGGAAATTTCAGTCCACTGTGCTGACAAACCTTAGCAGTCTTTTCTGCGTGAACATTCCTGTGTAAGCATATTCTTTGATATTGGTAAGGCATATGATACTACTTGGAGACACTGTATTCTCGCACAACTGCGTCAATGGGGCTTTCATGGCCACCACTCCATCTTCATACGATCTTTCCTGTCTCAGCGGTTTTATCAAACCCAAAAAGAGTTATGAGGAATGTACCCTAATTTGGAACAGATTTCATTGTAATCAAAAACTCAATAATAGAATTTAAATCAATTAATGAAAGACTTTCCATATTTAACATTTAAATTCTCAAACAAAGTTTAGACTATTTTAAATACACATGCACCAACAAATGAGAAAAACAGAACACAGAGAGAGCAAAAAGAAAAAATTTGGTAAGATGTGTCGAATGCCTTAGATCACATTTCATTAAAAAACACAGCATTACTACTTGGAGATTTTGATGCACAAATTTTCAAAGAATGTCAGCACAGGTCAATAGTAAGAAATCTGCTGCACATAAAAGAACTAGCAGCACAAAGAAAGAATTTTAAGCCTGTGCAGACAGCATAACATAGTACTAAAACATACATTCTTCAGAAAACTGCCTAAAAAACAAAATACATGGGTATCACAAAATCCGATTTGTGGTGAGAAACAACTTGATCACATTTCTATAAGTAGACTCTGCAACACAGGTACTCAGTATAAAAATTGCTGGTTTGGATTCACACCACTATATACCTATCTTTCATTAAATTCAATGTCAGACCAATACTTAGAAAAAAAGAATCAATACTAACCCTGAAAGTTTGATATACAGATGTTACCTAGAGAAAGTGATTGCAAAATGTATTTGGGAAAAAAAAATACCTAAATGTTTGGAACAACTCCAAAAAGGCCTCACTCTGCCTGCAGAAGAAACTGTTGCTCTTAAAAATAAATGGAAACATGCTGGGTAGTACGATGATTGTGAGGAGTTGATTATAAAGAGACAATGAGCTTAGAATATCCGGGACACAAATAAAAATGATAAGAACAGGAAAATTTTTATAAAAGCAAGGAAACATGCCCCAAAAAGGCTCAAACATTGGGAGTACAACTTATAAAAGATCAGCTAATGTCAGTTGAGTCACATTTTAAACAGAACAACACAAGGAACTTTTATAAAACATTCAAAAATAGTTTAAAGAACACACCCCGAAGATTACAGTTTATAGATCCAAAAATACAAACAACACTGAGAACTGCAGAATACTTGTGGTCAACTTCAAAGAACGACACAACAGCAATTCACCAAAAGAAGTATTTCATTTTGATCATGTAAACCAGATACAACCAGCTTCAGAGCTACCAATAATAGAGTAAATCAGAGAAATCATAAAAGAAAATAAAAAGCAAGAAGACAATATAGTTGTTGAATTGTGGAAACAAACTAGTGACAACATTATTCTATGTCTAACAGAAATCATTATTGAACTTTGGATAACAAGCAGATTACCTTCAGAACGGACGTAACGATTAATGCATCCACTACATAAAAGAGATTAGAAAACTGATCCTAACAATTATACCAGTCACATATAAGATCTGTCCATGGCAGTTTAAAAGATAGCTGAAGGAATGTTCAGCCCACAACTAGGAGAGTACGAAGCAGGATTTAGGAAGGGAAGGTCTTGTGCATAGCAAATACTAAATCTAAGAAACATAACAGAAGTGAAGAAAATCAGAAACTTAAAACACGTGATAACTTTAGTAGATTTTAAAAAGGCATACGACCCTATTAGATATGTCCTAATCAGCACTATAAAGGAATTTACATTTGACAATAAAACAACCGAAATAATTAAACGAACTTTAACAAACACAATATCAAAAGTAAAATCTATGGGGAATTGTCAAAAACTTTTGAAATAATCAGAAGTAAGGCAGGGAGATAGTTTGTCACCCCTACTTTTTAACTGCACATTAGAGACGGTAGTGAGAGAATGGAGAGAGTCCAATTACTAAGTAGTAATTACAGTAGGAAGAAGGTGTGCCATGTTTTATTGTCATGTCCCCGTTTTAGTCAATCTCGTGTTGTCCTGTCTCTGCCATCTACTTTACAGGATATTTTAGCTGATGACGCTCGAGCAGCTGCTTGTGTACTTCGTTTCATTACTTTGACTGGCATGTCCAAAGACATCTAACTCTTTCACTTATTTTATCTGCATCTTTGTAAGAACTTTCTGGTGTCCCCCCCCCTTGAGTTTTACTAGATTCTATGTGCTCTAACAATTGTGACAGGGCGCTAATGACCTCAGTAGTTGAGCGCCCTTAAACCCAAAAAAAAAAAAAAAAAAAAAAAAAAAAAAAAAAAAAAAAGAGAGAGAGAGAGAGAGAGAGAGAGAGAGAGAGAGAGAGAGAGAGAGAGAGAGAGAGAGAAAGAAAGAAGAAGAAGGAGAGAGAGAGAGAGAGAGAGAAAGAAAGAAGAAGAAGGAGAGAGAGAGAGAGAGAGAGAGAGAGAGAGAGAAGAAGAAGTTGGCAAAGTGCAATTCCGCGATTACAGTGCAAAGACGTTTCATGTTGATGTACCAAATTGATCCTCCGAATGGGTGGAACATTCGCTGATGGTATCGGCAGTTTCTAGATACAGGATGTGTTTGTAAAGGAAAGAGTCGTGGCCGCCCTCGTGTTCCTGAAGAAAATGTTGCATGAATTCAAACCGCTTTCCAACATAGCCCTTCAAAATCAGCTTGTTGTGTCAGTAGGGAGTTACAGCTGCCTACAACAATAATTTGGCGTGTTTTGAGACGTAAGTTGGTTATGAAGCCATACAAGTTACAGCTGTTACAAGCTCTGCGTCCTGATGACAAACGGAGACCTGTGGTATTTTGTAATGAGATTCTTGATGCTATTGCCAATGATAATACTTTCACACAATGCATTGTGTTCAGTGATGAAGCGACTTTCCACGTTAGTGGTCAGGTAAGCAAACACAATGTTCGAATTTGGGACCTACAGAACCCACATGCAGCCCAAAGTCTATGTGTTTTGTGCGATATCTCGATCATCTGTTTACGGCCCATTCTTCTTTAATGGAAACACGGTTAACAGTCAGCAGTATCAGGCTATGTTACAAAACTGGTTGTTTCTGAGGCTGCATGAAGAAAACTTCATTTTTCAATAAACCGGGCACCCTCTCACTGGAGTCACCAAGTGTGTGAATATCTGAATGAAACTCTACCAAACTGTTGGATTGGTCGTGAAGGAGCCAGCAACTTAGCATGTCTCAGCTGGGCTCCACGGTCACCGAATTTGACACCCTCTGACTTCTTCCTGTGGGGTTTCGTTAAAGACAACATTTATGTACCACCACTCTGACAGAATCTGGAAGAGTTGAAGAACCGAATCCATACTGCCATAACATCAGTGCCAAAGGACATGCTTGCCCGAGTATGAGAGGAATTTGAGTATCAATGTGATACTGTTCGTGTCGCTGATGGAGGACATACTGAACATCTGTAATCCGAACTTGAGAGGCTCGTAAATATGTGTGTAAAGTTTCATATTCATATGTCTTAAAGTTTAATAAATATATGCATTCAAAAAACATACATTTTTTTTTAAACACCCTTTAGATGTAGGATGTAGTAGTTATGCAGAAATGAAGAAGACTGTACGAGATAGAGTAGCGTGGAGAGCTGAGTCAAAATGCTATTCATACTGAAGACCACAGTAGTTGTCTGAGGGGAGATAAGTGTTAGCAAAAGTGTAACAGAATCCTAGGGTACTTTTTTGCCCCTTGTTAATATTGTTTGGAAAACAATGTTATTGCAGGCTCAGTGTGGAGCTTGTCTGGAAATAGATGGATGATAGGCACACATATAGTACATAATATAAGAGCAGTTAGTGGCTCTGGTGTGAGTTGGCCCCACCTGTGGACATCTGAGTGACCTCACTGGCTGGTGAGGCCACAGCAGAGCCCTCGGTGGTGCTGTTTGAAATGTGTAGGAGGTCCACAGGTGTGGTCCTGGTCCTGTATTCAATCCAAAGGGTGGCAAACAAAAGTCACAGATTGTTCCTTACATAATTTATAAGTCACATTAGATATCCTGTTCAGCACCTCAACTGTAGTAACAGTTAAGCTAGGAGAAACAAATGACTTACGAAATCATGTGCAGTTCATGATACCTTCACTAGGAGACTAGTGTTTACAACACGGCTGACTTAGGAAGGCTAAACTACAGCAGTGATTGCCAGTTGTGTTTCTTTGCCACGAAATGAGAAGTCCTGTTTCGACTCAGAGGAGTTTTGACAACAGTTTAACACAAGGTGGGTCCCTTACAAGATAACAATTCACAGGCTGTATGATCAGGTTGCACGGGAAGGTTCAATATTGGAAGCGAAACCACCTCGGCTGAAGCCTGTTTGTTTGCCGGAGAATACTCAAGTGGTACAAGTTGCTCTACAAGGAAGCTCCGGTGAAACGTGCAGAAAGGGAGCAATCCAATAGAGCATATCCAGACGCTCTGTTCAATGGATTCTTAAAAGTGATCTACAGATGTACCTGTACAAAGTTGACCTCTGCTCATAAGCTCTCTGCAGAGTACAAGAGGCAGAGTCTTCTGTTTGTCCGCTGCGCGGAGGATATGAAACAAACTCTCAATGACGTTTGGTTTTCAGATGAGGTTCATTTTTATTTGGATGGTCTGATTTTAGATTAGATTAGATTTATTTTCATTCCAATTGATCCGTAGTGAGGTGGTCCTCCAGGATGATTAACAAATAAAATAAACACTGTTGAGGTACTGGAAAAACAGCAACTACATCGTGAACGACATCGTGCTGCAAGGATCACAGTGGGGGTTGCAATTTCCAGTCATGGACTTCTTAGATTTTTTTTTTAAAAAAAAAAGAAACTGTTAACAGTGCACTTTATTTGAGCACACTCCAAAATAATCCTATTCTGTAGCCTCTTGCTACTGTATTGCCCTTCCACACGCAAACACTGTGTTGGATTTCTTACACGAGTGTTTTCCAATATGGGACATTTCGCTCAGATTTCCAAGACATTTCTATGAGAGGCAATTTTGGCCCCCAATAGTCCAGACCTGAACCTATGTAACTTCTTTGTTTTGCAGTATCAAAAAGAAACAATTTTTCCCTAACGTCTACATGATTTAATTGAGCTTGGGCGCCTTCACTCTTGCAATCAAATCATGGAAGAAGTGTGCTGTAGGGTTATCACTAATATTAGTGTTCGTGTCAAGGAAGTTGGGAATCAAAACGGTGGACATATTTGGGCCTGATCTGAGCTCTAGAACAATTGTTCAGAGGTTTTCCATGGTGGTTGATATTCCTTTGAGTGTTTCTCGACAGTGAAGTGTATACAAAGAAACAAAATGGTGACACATTTTATGTGACACCCTGTACCAAAAATGAGCTGAAGTTGCTAAATTGTATAGCAAATTATTCCACATTCAACTGATTTTTATTCACAGTATTATCCAGTTCAAAATTAAATTCATTAATAGATATAAGCAAGTAGGTGCTTTGACTTTGAAATTATAATGCACCAGTCATCTCTCAGAACTTGTGGAATCCAAAACTGCCTTTGAGTGTAAATTTTTTCTTTGTTAAATTACAGATTTTGGTAAGTTAGAACAACAACAGATTTGTTTGTCTCCATAAACTAGTTAATGAAACAAATAAAATTTGTAGCTGAGCACCATCTCTGGAAATAAGAACATGAAAATACTGCAACAAACACAAAATTGTGATTTTTTTTTTCCTTCTATACAGTGTACTTTTGCTATTAATAAATATTGTGAAACGTAACTTGTTTTAGTTACAATTTATAACCTAAAGAAACTTCTGTGTTCTTTTTATAGGCATACATATACACGAAGGCAACCAAGATTTTTGGAGTGGAAATAAATAAAGACTTCTGTAATCTACAACGTGATATTATCAAGAAATATAATTTCCAGGTATGTGATCAAAAGTAATTGTTAATACCATACAGACAATTGTGAGGGGAGTAGAAATACTGGAAGAAGTGAAGATGATTCCCTGGTCAATGGCAGATAAAAGAATTGAGCAGTTGGCTGTCACTTAGACGAATGCTACAGTGCCTCAATTCTGTATGGTTGGGGGTGGGCTGCTGTATTTACTCCTCTTGCTATTATTACCAAGTGTGTCTGACAGTTAGTTGCAAACAAATATTAAGTGTAGTTGCTTGAGTAGGACTAAAAATAATATGGTTATTAATGTTAACATTAGTGTGTGTGTGTGTGTGTGTGTGTGTACTGTACTGTACTGTGCTGTAGTGTGCTGTGCTGTGCTGTAAACTGACTAGTTCCACATAATTTCGATAAAAGAATGGTTCAAGTGCTCTGTGGAACATAACTTAACTGGTGGAGAGACATGTCATGAAGTGACACGGGACATCAAACATGCTAAACTGAAGTACACTTTCACCATAATCTTCTTGAATTCTTTGGCTGATGGTTGACTGGCATTTAGTGCTTCTTGTTGGAGGCCGGATTCTCATATTTACAGATACTTTTTCTCATTGTTCTCATTATTCTTAGCACATGCCCTAGCCACTGATATTGATGTACATTTAGATACCTTTTATGCTTACAATTTCTTCCCAATTTTTTTTTTTTAGTAACTGGCATTTTATTCATAGCTGGAATGGTCAATATCAACTCAGGCAGGCTAGGAAAAAATCTTACCCTCATGGTCTCGGATGTTATTGAATTTAGCATAAGTTAAAATGCAGGACTAAGTAAGGAACACGTGCTATTTTGTTTTCTCCAAAAAAATTTCTGCTCTTAAGATACAACCGTCCAAAGATGACACTGTGCATACCATTTTGAAGATGCGAATTTTGGAAAAACGTTTGAAAGTGGTGTGTTTCTGGAATAGTGCTGGATACTGTGTTGTTGTTGTTGTTGTTGTTGTTTTACTTGAAAAGTAATTGTTTTATGATTACAAAGAAATCCTCCATTTGGACTTATCTGTCAAAATTCTTTTCCTATAACGTTCTGAACTTTTTTATGAAATGTGTTTTTTTTTTTTTCCAAAAATGTCAATCCATATGATTTTTATTTTTTCTGTTGATTTATGCCGTATAGTTCTACACTCCCTGAAAAGGAGAACTTCCACTTTTATGTTGAACAGGTTTTATAAACAATTGACATTTTTGCCATATGTAAAACCTGTTTTATTATCATATAAAAGGCTCATAAAAATCAAAACCTAACATAATTTTAGTTTTGAAAGATGAGTAAGAGACTCATTTTTCAAACATTTTAAATGGTTCCAAAATGTATGTGAAAGGTCCAAAGACTTAAAGGTTTCAATTTATACAACTTCTGTGCACTCTGTTTTGTACTGAAATTAGCCATTCAGTTAACTAAAAATGTGTCCCCCTTCTCACGTTGTGAATCTGAATATTATCCTGCCGATTCTGAGGTGTTTACCAAATCAACAAAATTTCTTCTTCCTTGCTCTTTAAAGTGCGTGCAATATGAGTTTTCCCATCACTTTGAATCCAAAAATGTTACTTCTGAATTCCTTTCACAGAATTAGTTTGTTTGGACCATTATTCTATTTTCTGCCCACAGAATTCCTTGATTTCCTCTTTGGACAAAAGAATGAAGGCTGTGGATGTGTAAGATTTCACAACTCTTGTAAAATCTTCAGCATTCTGAATTGCAGCTATATTTGGTCTGAAAAGATTATGTTTTGTAGCATGGTGCTTCAGCAGGCCTCCTTCACTATCCCAAGGCCCCTTCCCATGACCAGTAGTACTGTATACCCAGTCAGTTGGCACAAGCGACTTACTCAATTCAAACAGCTGGTAACGATTTGTAAAATGACTAGGAGCACCAGCAGAAATAATGATGATCTTCTCTGCCCCTGTTTGCAGTTGAAGAATTTTGCACATTGCTAGCAAAGCTTGTGCTGAGTCATGTCCTGTGTCATCACTTATAATTGCAGTACTTGTGGTCTTGTTTTGAAAATATGTCACTGCTGTAAAAATGAAACCTGGTCATTACTCCAATTATACCCTGTACTTACAAACAGAATTACAAACCAGTTCTCAGCAAAATCACGGTGAAGCACTAAACATAGTTCTTCAGCCTGTACACGCCCTTTTACTGCTGCAGTGTGTTGTTGCAATTTCTTCAGATGCTACTGGTGTGTTACTGCTTTCTCTGACTATTTACAAAGTTCATCAATGAAACTGTCAAATGCAACAGTTTCCTCAATTAGTTTATTTTCCTCCCATGTCGCATATGTAATTTCTGCAGAGTTATCTGCTACGTCTTCCAGGCCAAGTGTCTGTAAAGACAGTCTCCTTTTCCAGGGCAGTCACCACATTCTTGAAACAAACAAGTCTCTCGCTTTACGTCACAGACTATAATGACTTCACATGCCCAACTAAGGTGTTGTATGTCGTGTGCTCCAGTAAGTTCTTCAAAGTTACCACACAAAGTTGAAAATTCGCACAGTACACACACAAACAGACATCTCTAGGTGGACGTGGAACTACCCACTTTGGTCGTAGTGCATAAAATTTTGATCTTCCAATATGTAAAGTTCTATAGTTGCTCTTACAAATTGCAAAAATTTCTTTAATACTGCGAGTCATGTACCTCTTCACTTTCACAACTTTTTGAGCTTGAACTGTTTCAGTTATAGTGTCTTTTTGTTGGCACTCTGTTGAACAGTCCCATTTACCTTCCAGATAAAATGACTGCACTATTTGAACTTGGGTTGCTTCTACAGGATGACCATAATAGGGATCTGGTCTTGCAAATACTCCTTTTACAGACCTCACATATCTTGATTTGTCTACCATGTACTTTGATACTGATGGAATGTGGTGCAAAATTGTTTTCGTAGAAAATGTCTCTTGAATACTAGTTAAAACTTGCAGCTTTTCACTTCACAATATTCAACAGCTGAATTGATATTTGTGAAAAATTCCTGGCAAGAGGTGCAAGAGTGCTTTGGTTCATTTTCTTCTGAGGATGGAATTTCTACTTTGAGGAGTGTGGTCAGTTTTGCTGTAGTGTATTCATCCATAGCTTTAGTAATTTCTCTGCACTTTCTTGATGCATAGAGCTTATGACTTGACTTCACTGACCAGTTTCTTAACAGGACTAACACCTACTTCTGTAGTTGACTGATTCAGGGTATTTAATTCTTCCTCTATTGACGCAGAATCTGTATCATTTGCACCATGGGAGGCTTCACCTTGTTCAGATACTATCATTGTTGTTGTTCTGTCAAAACATTTAGAATACAAAAAAGTTGCCACTGGAAACATCTTCACTTTGAAACAGTTTTCAAATGAGAACAAGTATTCCCAACCTGAACAAAGTCTGCTTTTTTGTTTGTCTTGTATATCACTCTTTCATGGATATGGAAATAGTCAGCACACTTCACTCTCACTTGGCCCCGGTCAGAAGACATTTCAAACAGTCCTTTTCACAAAACACACTGCAACTGTGTCAACTGGCAAATTCCTCACGAAAACACAGAGCTCACTGCATGTCTCAGATTTCTTAGAAGCCTCTTCAGCAAACAAATTCAACAGGAAGGCATCACTCTCTATCAAAGGAAGATACTGAAGCAGTGGAACACATTTTTGGTTCATTGACTGGCTAATTTCCATACAAGACAGAGTGCACAGAAGTTGTAGAAATAGAAACCTTTGACTTTGGACCTTTCACATACATTTTGGAACCATTTAAAATGCTTGAAAAATGAGTCTCATACCCATCTTTCAAAACCAAAATTATGTTGAATGAGGCTAGGTTTTGATTTTTTATGAGCCTGTTAAGTGATAATGTGGTAATAAAACAGGTTTTATGTATGGCAAAAATTTCAATTGTTTGTAAAACGTATTCAACCTAAAAGTGGAAGCTCTCCTTTCCAAGGAATGTAGAACTATGTGGTACTAATGAACAGGGGAAAAAAAATCAAAATTTTATGGATTGGCATTTTTGAAAAAAAAATTCCATAAATTATAAAAAAGTTCAGAATGCTATAGTGAAAGAACTTTGACAGATAAGTCCAAATGGAGGAGTTCGTTGTAATCATAAAGCAATTATCTTTCAAATAAAAAAAAACAACAAAATACCTAGAACTGTTCCAGAGATACAACATATTAAAATTTTTTCCAAAACTCGCGTCTTCAAAATGGTGTTCACAGTGTCATCTTTGGAGACCTGTATCTCAGGGCAGGAATTTTTTTGGAGAAAACAAAAAAATACGTGTTTATTACTTACTCTTGGATTTTAACTTATTCTAAATTCAATAACATCCTAGACCATGAAGGTAACCCCCCTGCCTGAAGTGATACGAATTATGCCAACTGTAAATTTCAGCAGCTGTAGTACATATTCTTTTTCCAATAAAATTCAGTTGTCAGTTGCAAATATATTCCTATTTTACTTTACTGGTTTCGACAAATTCATTTGTCACCTTCATAAGTTAAGTATTGATTTAGAGATGTCTATATATATTCTCCAAAAAAGCATAATGCTGTGATATGGTGAGACTGTACTTATTGTATGTGATTATCATAAACAGAGATTGACAGTTTACAGTAACTGAACAACCTGTATGTATCTAGATATATTTAGATCTGTTTAATGCTTAGAATTTCTTCCCATTAATTTTTTAGTATCTATCATTGTATTTATAGCTGTAAATTGCAGCAACTTTAGTATATATTCTTTTCATAATAAAATTCAGTTGCCAGCTGCAAAGTTGGAAAGTCAGTTGAGTCTGACTTCAGCTGCCAGAGACTGTGGTCAGGTGTGTGTGTGTGTGTGTGTGTGTGTGTGTGTGTGTGTGTGTGTGTGTGTGTGTGTTTCGCTTATTTTTGACAAAGGCCTTGCTGGCTGAAAGCTTATTTTGTGACAGTCTTCTTATTGTGCCTACCTGTGACTCAGTATCACTGCTATATGGTAAGTAGCAATTATCCTTTTCATAATATTGTTGTGGTAGCAGCAATCTGTTATGCATTTAATTATGTGCATACTGTAACAAGTTGCTTCACATGTTTACTATTGTTACTTTTTGTGTGTGTCTGACACAATTTTGACTTGAATTTCATTTTTACAGCACCTGAGTTGATATTGACCATTCCAGCTATGAATAAAATGCCAGTTACTAAAAAAAAATTGGGAAGAAATTGTAAGCATAAAAGGTATCTAAATGTACATCAATATCAGTGGCTAGGGCATGTGCTAAGAATAATGAGAACAATGAGAAAAAGTATCTTGTCATGGGTATATAATGATGATAAAAGTGATTTTGCTTCTTTCACAACTTTCTATTAGTTTGCTACACCGAGGTTTACTTGTTACATATTTTTTATACTTGATAGCGAGGCTTTAACTTTGAAACTAGTTTTGGCTAAATAAATAAATATAATGTAGCTTATTGTCAGAACAAAATATGCCTGCTGTGGCCGGTAAAACTCCGTGGATGTGAAGAGTCTTGTCACAGTACTACAAAGTGCCACACAGATGTAGAGGTGTACTGCAGGCTGCGACAGAGTCGCACATGACATCGATGTGTGTGTATGGGACTGAAGGCGTGCAAACTAAATTATTTTCATGGCTGCAAAAATGAAAGGAAATTGTCAGTGACATTCCACATTTGCATTAACATCTGTGACAAGTTGAACAACAGATGACACGGGGCAAGTGTCTGTGACGAGCACAGAATTAGCCACTGTCTCGATAGGTCCGTATCAGAGGAACTGGGATTAGTGAGGATGGTGTCAAAGTAGTCATTCGGTGAGATTTCATCAGTAGTATATTGTCACAACTTGTGGTTCACATGTCTACTGTAGAACATAACATGACACAGGTGCAGACTGCTGGAGATTTTATCAATATTTCTGAATGATAAGCAAAGATCCTTAGTGGTGGACTTGGCTTTTTGAAGCCAATAGTATGATGGTGTAGTTACAGTCGCAAGTATTACACCTTGCAGTCATTCCTCTGGTGGGCCCTCGTTTATAAGTAATTGATAAAAAAGAATATCAAGATCTCTTGAGGTCCACTGGAGCCTTGAAAATGACACGCACTATAAAACTGCCATAGCCTAGTGTTTAAGTTAATTGGTTGATATGCTCCAGGTTGTGGATCTGAATCCCGTCGGGAGCAATCTACTTCTCTTTTCTCACATCATCATATAGGTAGTTTCAAAACATAGTCCATCCATGAGGACTCTTGCTTGTGAGTTTCATCTTACCTGCAAAACACTCACTGAGAGCAAGGTCAGACAATGTAGGGCAATCCAGTGACTGTGTCACCAACACTTTGAGAAAATTAACTCAATAATGATTGCAAAATTCTGTGTGTGTGTGTGTGTGTGTGTGTGTGTGTGTGTGTGAGTGAGTATTAGCTCCCAGAGATACGTTTTGTATAGGCAACCAACACCATTGTAGTGCTCAGCTGTGTCCCACCAGAATCTGAGATATATCTAGATATTTCACGTGGATGCTTTGTACACCGTGTTGTTTCACTTCCAAAGTAGATCAACTTCTTCGCTTCATGCTCACCAATGTCGATCTTAAGCTTATCACTAATCTCATTTCTTCTACTCCTCATTACTTTTATCTTCCTTCGGTTTTACATTCAGCCAATGTTCTGTATTCATGAAGGTGTATCCACACGATGCCTTTTCTTGTGTTCAGCTTTGCACATGCACATAAATTTCCAATAGCTCAAGTACACATGTGAATTTGTGTGTGTGTAATTTCCTGGAAATGGAGGCCATACACACAGTGCATTGCTCTCCAATTTCTGTGGGAATCTTTGTGCTTTTTAGCAGATGACAGGCGGCTGGGGCCTGTGTGTGTTTCATTATGTAGTGTGTTGAAGTTTTGCTGTGAAGTGGTTTATGTGCAGAATGTCTGCTGGCTCCAAAGGAAACATGCTTAAATTTATAGATTATTCGGGGTGTATACACCCCGGGAAATCCAGGGAAAACTCGGGAATTTTTTCATCCAGGAGAAAACTGTAAAAACTGGGAATTTTTCATTGTTTTGGTTTTCAGTTAAATTTTTGTAATTTTGACTGGCCGGAACTGATACTCTAACAAAGAATTTTACTTTAGCCTGCTACTGCAGAATAACACTGCAGCAATAAAACTTAAACGAGAGAAAGAAAACCAAAATAACCTCAAGCTGCAATGCACACACAAGCGTCTGCCAACACCAAAAAGTGCCAAACACTTTAGGACGAAGACTATGCAATACTTGATAACAAAAAACTGGTTAAGATGACCATGACATCAAATGGTTTACATTAGGTTCGTTTGAGCAGTTGCCAGCAGGCTCGCGCGCGTGTGCAGTAGAATCACGTATGAGCAGTACCTGCTCCCACTTATGGCTACTTGAAGTACAGTTGTTAGCTGTATCAGCAGTAGCAACAAGCAGCCAGACACTAGTTGGAAAACTTCTTCTGGCGAGCCCAAGCTGCCAAATTCACGCATATGCAGAACTGTCTAAGTTGCAGTGGAGAGGGCGGTAGTTTCTACATGATGGTCTCCACGTGACCCGTGTTTAGGTTTAGTGGTTTCTCTGTTTCTTCTTAGTTTATAACTCTCATGTTACATGAAGACAAAATGGATTTCTGTGAGAGTTAGCAAGTGAATTAAAATACATTCACATACTTATGGAAGGTTAAAACATGTCATTAGTTTTAGTTTCCTGATTTTATTTTATTTCCAGGTTTTTGGCAGTCGAGCATTAATTGCCTTGCACAACACTGAAGTTATTTTTGTTGATTTGCTAAAGAAATTTGACTTTTGTTAATCTTTTCTGCAGAGGCAATCAATTTATTTGAAATGAAGTGTTTCATTCCACAGTATTGGCTAGTGTCAACTGTTTGCTGAATTACAAGTGCCCGTTTTTATCTCCTGGTACACATGGCATTATGCCATAATAAAGAATCAAACATGAGATAATACAGTAGTGGTACTCCAAGAAAATTTGCAGCCCGAAAACCACACTGAAAAGCTTAATATCAGGTTGGGGCATACTTCTTTGTGAATCTGCATATACAAATGTGCACTTTCATTTGAATTATGCATTTTAGTCCAGCTTGTGGAATTCCGATCCTCTTGGCTTATGCTCTGATGTTATGTTTTGTTTAAGACGTCATGTAAGATCTCTTAAAGTTACATAGGCGCGAACATGTGGGCTTCCTATGTCATCGTAGCTGCGCGTGTGTTGTAATGTCGTTTTCTGTCACTCTCTGACAACTGCTGAAACAAAGTGTAATGGGTCACAGGAAAATATTGCGAATGGTGGTTGAAGAGCGTTATTTTCAAAGTAAATTTCATTTTACGCAAGATGAATTATGTTAAGTGTGTGAATGTGCTTTGAATTTCTGAAATCACAGAGCATTTGATTCTCATTTAAAGCTTAACACACTGAGGGCCAACCACTTTCGAACACAAGAATTTCGAACCCAGACATTTATGTATAATTTAAAATTTTACCAGCACATTTGTATGATGTACCTATCACATGACATCAGCTGTGATTGGCTTACTAAAACGCATCGCAATCTAAATTTCAATGCTTCACAAACTAACATGCTGTTTTTGGTGGAATTCAAATATATGCTTTCACAGTACAAAAATATGCATCGTACATGCTGCTGCACATTAAAGATCTGGGGTGGATTGTTCATTTTCTAAAGTGTGGGGAAGTTCTACGCCGGTGTATAAAACCTTAATCATTCAAAGGATCGAAAAGTTTTGTGGATCTGAGAGAAAGTATTCTGTTACTTAACATGGAAAAAGCGTATTTTCAATTGGGGAAAAAGTGTATTCTTAACTGGGACAACCGGGAAAAATCCAGAAATTTTTCTTCTTGTCCACATACACCCCCTGTCACTTACCATGGAAAAAGTGTATTTTCACCCAGGAAAAAAGTGTATTCTTAACCGGGTCATCCAGGAATTTTTTTTCTTGTCCACATATACACCTTGTGATTACAGGCAAAAAAAGTCGTATGGAATGCTGCATCTAAAAATTTGAGATGTGGTGCTGTGAGCATCAAGTGTTACATAAAAAGTTTCCGACAGTATTACTGTAGAAAATAAGGTACCATAACTTTCGAAGTCAGAAAGCAGAGAAGAATAAGGCACAAATTTATGAAAAGTTTGTATGAAAACTGTGGACAAATATTTATGCTATGGCAATTTATTGGCACTACCGCTGAGGAGCCTGACATCTGAACAAAAGCACTGTGTGTGTAGCTCTTCGACAGACTATTAGAAATTGAAATGAAAGACACAAAATAATAATAATAATAATACAAAATTGGAAATCGCTATGACTGTTCTAATGGATTCTGGCATCTATGAAATTCCCAAACTTACGGGGTCCGAGGATGTTGATCTACACATAATATTTCATGATTAAAGTTATGTAAACAATTTTTTTATAAAATAAAACACAAATGATGCATTGAAAATTAATTAACCTTCACATAATGACTAAGAACCTACCTCAAGTAGTGCTTGGTTCCAGGAATCATTAGTGGAATGCTTTGTTTTGAAACGTGAATTAAGTATTTGACTGCTGTATAAGTCGCCGATTTCTAACTGACAAAATGTTGCTGCCAGCCTTATCACTGCTGTTTCCCTAGCAGAAAATGTAGAATCTCTCTGTGACCTCCTTTTGAAGTTTACAGACACAACATTTTCACATTATATTTTTCATACCTGTATTATTGAAATACTTCTTTACCTACAGGCACTTTTGCGTTTTCTTCTTCTTGTCACCTTTTCATCACAATAAACACAGCACAAGCTCCCAAGCAAAGAAGGTGATCCATGTCAGACTGCTTGCACAATGAGGCATCGTGTTGGACATGAGAAAACCCATTCTTTCCGCTAATTGTTGTGCATGCCGTTTTATTCCTGTGCATCTGCGATTTCACACGAGGAAAGAGGCATTGAGTGCACGTGCATTTAGACTGTTCATTCTGTTAAACAAGTCATATAATTTTTCTTCACTTTCACTGGGAGGAAGTAATCTCATTCGTGAATCCATTCATTGATATGCAGTTTTAATCCTACTCGTGAACCTTCTTTTTATTTCCACCATTGCCGCTTCAGTGTATAGATTTATCAGTAGGATATGCACCAGCATGGTACTCATTAATGTGGTTTCTACACATATAGTCAGTTGGGAACACACTATCAGAGGAAATATTAAAGGGGGAAAAAAGGCCAAGTTATGTACTGAATTTTACATTTACATGTCGAAATAATATTGAACAATAATTTGCAGATAGGGAATGTCCTTAAAGATTAAATTATTTGTGAAAGTTGAAATTTTATTTAAATCTCATAGAATGATTTAGTTACTATAATTCAATAACAAAACATTTTATACTGTGGGCAGCCACAGATCTGGAAATACATCTTGATAAACTGCAGCAGCTGTTAAATGATCCTTCATTAAAATGACTAGTTTTGCAGCTTACAGTTGCATTGTCAGATATACAGGTACATCTGAATAGAAAAGGGGGGGGATACAATAAACAATATTTCTATATCCCAAGTTGAAAAACAATGTAGTAAATAATGGATAAAAGCACTCACAATCCTTTCATATAAAATCTAGGCTGAGTTTAAATTGACAGTCCAACATTCTCAGTCAATTCAGAATATAACACCCATCTAAAGAGCAGTAGTTGGGTAACAAAATCAGCAGAATGATGGAGTCGACCATTCCAAATAGCAAAGGATCCTACAATAAAAACTGAGAGAACTGATGATAGGGTCTACAATTCAAAGTCTGAAAAATGTGGAATTAAAGTAACAACTTTTGACAAAGAATTTAATAAAGTAATAATGATGTCTCAAACCCTTGTGCTTAATGAACTTCGCACAACCAATTATCAAATAATAATGATGCTGAAACAATGCACCATCAACAAGGCAAGAAGTAATTATTGATGAAGTGAGAAAGCAAGATGAGTCTTGTGACTGGCAACAAGTGGAAGATGGCAGGTTCTAGTTCTGTTAGGTTAATCAATATTGAGACTCCTTCTGCTTGCTCACTCCATTAATGATAACTCCTCTTCATATAGATGACAGATCAGGGTGGCAATTCTTCTGGGAAACCTGGAATTCTCAATTCTTCTGGAAAACCTGGAATTCTCAGGGCTTCATATTGATTATGGAACAGGGTGACAGTTCTTCTGGAAAACCTGGAATTCTCATGGAATTACATTTTACCTGGAAAAATCAGGGAAATCTGAGGGAATTCTGTGTTTTTAACCTAGCACTGAAATCAAATTTTATTGAGTTGTATAAATCGCACATTTTAGAATACAAAGTGCGTTAAATATATGAATATTATTCAACATAAATTATTGATGTTTGAAAACGGTGGTTAAATTACTGCTTATGGCTGGTAGTCAGCTCAGAGGAAAGAAAAAATAATTATTGTGGTATGCTGCCACACCACCTCCCTCATGCAGACCATTAATTTATCAGGAGCTTCTTGATGCCATCTTCCCCCTCACACCTACTGTAATTCTCAGGGATCCCCCCCCCCAAAGTTTGAGTAGGTACCCTGTGGAGTGGTTTTCATCATGAGTATTATTTGATAATTGATTGTGAAATTCATTAAGTGCAGGGTAATGAAGAGACACAGTCTTTTACATCCTTTGTCGACAGATGTCACTGAATTATACAGGTGGTAACAAAATCGTGCCAAGAGATTTGAATAAAACTTCAGCTTTCACAAATTATTTGATCTTGGACAACGGCCCCTACTAGTGAATTACCGTTCAATGTTGTTCCGAAATGTGACCGTACATTTTGTTACACTATTTGGCTTTCTTTCAAATACTACCTCTGTCAAAGTGTTCCAAGTGATTGTAGACATTTTAATGACTGTTGCGCTAAAAAACAAGCGAGTGTAATTCTCACTGTATCGCCTTGCTGAGGTTGTACCCCTTCTCATACTGGAGCTCGTACTGCTGCGGAGGAAAGCAATTTTGACGCACTCACATTTTCTATCAGGACAGAGTGGTGGTACTGGAAGGCGACGTGACTAATGCGGCAGACGTGATCCGGGCAGCTGACGTCATCGTGATGAACAACGTGTTCGAGTTCTTCATGCCGGCGGAGAAGCAGGTGGCGGTGTGGCGGCTCCTGCGTGCGGCAGCACGGCCGGGCGCACTTCTGGTGACGGTCCCCGCACTTGAGGCAGCCTTCGCCCACCTACAGGTAAGTGCTGGCCATCACGCTGCAGGTGGGAGATATAGTGAGACGGAAGAGGTTTCTGTGCTACAGTTCCAACCCTTAAATGTTTTCTTTTGGTTTTTCCATTCTACATGTAAAGGCTAGTTTACACAATGACACTGAGTTGCTAAACTCATTTTGTGAAACACAGTGACACAAGTACACTTTCGTTTTGTCATTCGGTCTCAGAAGTGAAACTTTGGGCAGGTACACAAGTAGTGACAGAGTTGATACCTGTCTGTGTGAAATTGGTACATGAGGGAAAAAATAAGAATTGTGTTTGTATTGAAGAAGAAGTCAGCTCAATAACTTCGCTAAAAGAAGCTATTGTAGAAGACCCAAAAAGTTATTTCCACTATCTCAGAATGTAACTAGAACAGTTCACTTTTCATCTTAATAGAGCTAATATGGTATGACAAGAGAGAAAGATACTATAATGTGTGAAGCATTGTTATCAGAACTGAAAGTACAGATCATGTTGCATTTCTTTGCAAGTGGGGGATTTGTATTCGCCTCTATAGTAGGTGTTGTCTGTTCTACGGCCAGATGTTTAAGTTGCTTGTATTTCTCATAGTTCACTTTTTTTTTTTGTGTGTGTGTGTGTGTGTGTGTGTGTGTGTGTGTGTGTGTGTGTGTGTGTTTATAATGGAATGGACTTTGCTCTGCAGCTCAGATATTGTCAATCCATCTGTGTTCAGCAGTTCATTGCTGCTTGTTTTTATAGTCGACACCATCGAAATCCTACAAGTGCCTCACATGCCGTAGATGTCTGAGAACTGCAAATTTTCCTCCATTTCCCACCTTGTATTTAACTGTATCGATGCGACACCTACCCTCAGATGATGTTCAGCTATTGGTTTCATGTCATCAAAGTTTGAACAAACCAAAATGGTTTACTTTCATCAGAAACTTGCACATAATGAAGCAGCCAGTAATGCAGTTTGGAAACTTGATTTTACATCCCAATGTCATCATGTAAACTAACTTAATGCATATACTACGATTCCATAAAATGGCTAAATTCTTATTTGTGTAGTATTTCACTAGACTATTGACAGTGTAGTGTACAGACTGCTGATGATGAGAGTGTGCATAGTTCATGAAGAAATATTTTATGTAAACAAATATTCATATTTTACAATAACTGTAAACCGTGTGCATGTGAAACTTCGGCTAGAAATTGTTTGTTTTTCGATTGATGTGGTTTATTTGAAGGCCCTCATTCTCCTCTTTCAACCAAATGTTATTCTTTTCTTTTTTCCTCAGAACTTAATGCTTCAAGGTGCATTGTCATGCTGATACAATCAATCGTCGTCTCCAGACTATCGCTTTACTGTATCCAGGAAACAATGCTGTAAAATGTGTTCATATACTTCTGCATTTATTGTTTTATTAAGCACAACAAGGAAGCCACACAACAATTGTGAAAAATACCACAATTGTGAAAAATACCCCCACACTCTGACGGAACTTCCTCTATTCTTCACTCATGGCTCTACCGTGATGGCAGATATCGTCCTGCTGACATTCACCAACCCCTAAACCTCCCATTGGATTGCCACTTAGAGCTCAATTAATCACTCCAAATCACTCGTTTCCAATCATCCACTGTCCAGTGGTGTCAGTTTTTTACGCCTCTTCGAGTGTTGCTTAGCATTGCCTACAGACTCGTGTGCCTTACAAGGAAGGTGTCGCACGACCATTGTACCCCATTTCTTTTTACCTCACTATGCACAGTCATTTTGCTGGCTGGACTGCTAGTAGCAGTTTGGAACTCAAGAGTGATTCTTTTTGATGATTTCATGCAATTTTTTACGACCCTCCGCAATGCTCAACAGTCCCTGTCCGTCAATAAGTGAGGTTTCGGTCCCTGTTTAGCTGTGATTGCTCCTTAGTGTTGTTTCCACTTCACAGTCTCATCACCAGCAGTTAACTTGGCAGTCTTGCTGAGGTGACATACGATGACTGTAGTCTGATTAAAATTACTCAATAGTTGAAGATCAGTTTGGATTCCGTAGAAATATTGGAACACATGAGGCAACACTGACCCTACGACTTATCTTAGAAGATAGACTAAGGAAAGGCAAACCAACGTTTCTAGCATTTGTAGACTTAGAGAAAGCCTTTGACAATGTTGACTGGAATACCCTCTTTCAAATACTGAAGGTGGCAGGGGTAAAATACAGGGAGTGAAAGGCTATTTACAATTTGTACAGAAACCAGAAAGCAGTTATAACAGTCGACGGGCATGAGAGGGAAGCAGTGGTTGGGAAGGGAGTGAGACAGGGTTGTAGCCTATCCCCAATGTTATTTAATCTGTATATTGAGCAAGCAGTAAAGGAAACAAAAGAAAAATTCAGAGTAGGTATTAATATCTATGGAGAAGAAATAAAAACTTTGAAGTTTGCCGATGACATTGTAAATAACTGATGATGGTCGAAGCTGAGAGGATATAAAATGTAGACTGGCAATGGCAAGGAAAGCGTTTCTGAAGAAGAGAAATTTGTTAACATCGAATATAGATTTAAGTGTCAGGAAGTCATTTCTGATAGTATTTGTATGGAGTGTAGCCATGTATGGAAGTGAAACATGGACGATAAATAGTTTGGACAAGAAAAAAATAGAAGCTTTTGAAATGTGGTGCTACAGAAGAATGCTGAAGATTAGATGGGTAGATCACATAACTAATGAGGAGGTATTGAATAGAATTAGGGAGAAATTTATGACACAACTTGACTAGAAGAAGGGATCGGTTGGTAGGACATGTTCTGAGGCATCAAGGGATCACCAATTTAGTAATGGAGGGCAGTGTGGAGGGTAGAAATCGTAGAGGGAGACCAAGAAATGAATACACTAAGCAGATTCAGAAGGATGTAGGCTGCAGTAGGTACTGGGAGATGAAGCAGCTTGCACAGGATAGAGTAGCATGGAGAGCTGCATCAAACCAGTCTCTGGACTGAAGACTACAACAACAAAACAACAGTTGACGTCTGTACTTGCCACTACAGTGTTGCCATATCAGCTGCCGGCTATCGTTGGCTTATAGGTGATACACAAACACCGAATGGCAGAAGACAGGTTTTGTAGCCCTGAATTTAAATCCCTGTCCTAAGCTAACCTCAGCCTCATGATGTTCCAATGAAATGGTGGTCAACGATCTGCAGCAGAAGTAAAATCATGATCGCTTTGTTCACGGCGATTAAAGCTAACCTTTATGAGCAAGATGGAAAAAAATTCAGCCGTAAATGCAAACTGTAATTTCTCGGAATCATTGATTAGCTGAAACTGTCCTGACTCTGAGTACACGAGTTGCTGCGGTACCGGCAGAAAAAACAGTCCTCGTTGGCACTTGGTTGCAGATTATAGGCAACACAGGCAGATTCCAAACTAAAAAAGAATGACAGAAGGAAAAATAAGAGCAATAAAATAGTCAATACAGTGATGCTCATTTTATACTGACATGTACCTCTAACGATGTCTAGTTCTAGTAGTCAATATCATATTTTGTAGGGGAGTCGAGACACACACACACACACACACACACACACACACACACACACACACACACACACACACACACACACACAGAGAGAGAGAGAGAGAGAGAGAGAGAGAGAGAGAGAGAGAGAGAGAGAGAGAGAGAGAGAGAGAGAGAGAGAGATCTTTCCAAAACAATTGATCCATCGGCTTTTTGCAGACGGGCATCGACCTGACGTCGTGGGTGCGACCGGTGCCACCGCATGACCCCGAGGCACCTGGCTTAGTGGACATAGCGGAGGAGGCAGAGCACGTGCGGCTGTACGAGGTGATGTAGTGCCTGGCAGGGGGGCCTGCACTTGCAGGCCAGGACGATCTTCTGTGTTGACAGTCAGTGGCCACAGCAGTATGTGCGGCAAAAAATTGGTGGCACCGCAACACGCCATGTGACAGTTCGGCATGGGGTGAGACGTGGGGCGGTGGCAGTCGGTATCTGTACCGGCCTCAGAAGGTGGCATCAGTGTCACTAAATACTCATTCTCCTATGCATGTGTCGGATGTAAGTTGTATAATTTGTGTGTGTGTGTGTGTGTGTGTGTGTGTGTGTGTGTGTGTGTGTGTAAAACCATGTAAGCTAACAATGTGTATCGATCCTCATGAGAATATGCAGTAATGAAGCGTGGCTGTTTGGTCCAGGTGAGCCTGTGTGGGGAGACAGTGAACACTCACCTCATTGGACAGACTCAGTTTTTGTCTCTGTAGAAATTCAGGAATATTTGATCTATTAAATGTCTTCCTAATTGAAGTGTTGCAGTTGTGTTCATCAGTGTTGTTACCATCTGACATTTTTTGTGTATTATGTATCTGTATTTTCTTTTTAACTTAAAATTCTTAAAGGTTAATGTTATGATTACATTAAACTAATGGGCACAGTTTTGGAACTGACACAATATTTTGTTACAGTAGTGGAAGTCAACCTGGGTGTCATGTAAAAATGTAAGCGCAACATATTTAGCAAATCTGTATCTTTATTTGTAGTCTGCAAACCACTGTTTAGTGCATGGCAAAGGATACTTCCCACAGTAACACATTTGTAGGTTGTTTCTTGTTCCAGGATAACTGCTTCCTGTTCCAGGTTAATTGCTTAAAATGGCTCTGTATAGGCTTTAATCCGTTTATTGGTAGTCTTGCCTTCTCAGTCTGTGCAAGAGCAATAAATAGTGTTTTCCCTACAGGATCAATACTTAAGGGTGACGACGTAATCTTGTAGATTCTCCACTTCGTACTGTTTCGTGAAATATTGTAAGCAAGCTTACGTGGGACAGTACACAGCCGTGTTCAAGCATACGCCATTTCCGCATCTCCGAGATTTTCTCTCGTGGGTCAGTCAACCGTGTCACCATTCGTGCTGCCTTTCTGTCTTGTTATCTCTGACAGAATTATGGTGGTGTTGGCAAACTTAAAAATTTTTTGTTGTCTTCAAATTTTAAGTCTTTTTCAAAATTTCTCCGTTACTTCTTGTACCACGGGTCATGGATATGGCGCATTACCATGATGGAAAATGCCACTGTCATCGGGAAATATCATAATCGGGAAGGGGTGTACATGGTCTGCAACCAGTGTCTGATACTACTTGGCCGTCACGGTGCCTTGCACAAGCTGCACTGGACCCAGGGATGCCCACATGAATGGTCCCCAGAGCGTAATGGAGCCGCTGTCAACTTGTATCCATCCAACAGTAAAGATGTGAAGGAGCTGTTCCCCTGGAAGATGACAGATTCGCACCCTCCCATTGGTGTGATGAAGAAGGTATTGGGATCCTTCAGACCACGCAATGCTCTGCCACTATTCCAATGTCCAGTGCCGATGTTCGTGTGCCCATTTCAGTTGTAGTTGCTGGTGTTAACATTGGCACACACATGTCGTTGGCTGTGGAGGCCAATCATTAGGAATGTTCGGTGTACTGTGTGTTCAGAGACATTTGTACTCTGCCCATCATTAAAGTCTGATGACGATAGTTCCACAACAGTTCGCACCTGTCCTGTTTCACCAGTCTGCACAGCCTACTATGTCCGACGTGTGTAATGAGGGGTAGCCACCCAACCCCATGGTTTCTGGATGTGGCTTCACCTTGGTTGCTCCACGTGTTGAAGACGCTCATTACAGCACTCCGAGAACATACATGTCGTGCAGATTTTCAAATGCTGATGTTGAGCCTCTGGGCCATCACAATCTGCCCTCGGTCAAACTCAGATACATCGTGGACCTTCCCTGTTCTACACACAGACAGCAGGCTCACTGATACTACATGCACTGTGTCTGACTAGCAGTCATTCCTTACTAGGTGATGGAGTCATCACCTGGAAAGGTTTATATCAATAGTAGGTTGGTGGTCATAATCTTCTGGCTGATAAGTGTGTATGTGTCTGTAAGAGCCCTCATTCGCTTTATCTTGTCTTCGTGGGCCTTGCATGGAATGTACTTTGGTGGCAGTAGAATCACTTTGCAGGAAACAGATTGAAGAATCATCTTTCATTGCACCCTTGACATATAATCATTCTCTTTTTTTTTCATAGCTGTGATTAATGTGAAACATTATGTTCATAATAAGTGGATTTATGTAATCATGCAATGTAGTGGTACACTTCAGACAATTTGAGTCTCAGTATAATACTTAAGTCAGTTATATTTCTTGCTGAACGAGGCACTGATAATGATGTCATTGTCCAAAGGACAACTACTACAATTAACCACTAAGGAAAAAACAGTTATGAGTTTGTACTGCCAGGTCTTCCAAGAATCTGACAGCTATTTATGGATCATGAGAGAATTGCACGCTAAGAATCTGTAGACATATATCATCCTGGTTGACAGGCATAAGTAAAATCACTGCTGCTTTTTCCATTTCCATTTTACACATACAGAAAAGTAATACTGTATAAATACACCTGACATTCACTAAATAGGCCTGGGGATACACTGTGCTACAAAACTTACATAAACTAAACTTACTGCAGCCACCCTGTAAAGAAAAATATAAACCTTAGATGCATTTGTGTCAGCCTGTAAGGGGAGGAATGTGGTCTGAAAAGTCTTAGCTTGCTGTGAAAAACACTTTCTTCCTTATCCCTTTTTTGAGACTTACTGTTTTGTAACTAGCTCACCACACATCTTGGAAAATTATTGTCATTTGTTGGCTTCCTCTTTTCACAGTCTTTCTCTTGAGCTCATTGAAAACAGAGGAAAATATGGGGCACATATTGTGGTTACGTGACATATAAACTTTAAACTTGAGTAAACAGGTTGTGTTTTTTTTATGTTCTTACTTCAGAGGTTCAGTTTCTTCTTCAAAGGTGTTTTCATTTCTTTGCATAAAACATTAGTTCGGATAAAATTACAATTGGGGATAATGTGTAGCTGAGCATTATCACAATTTTAATTTTGCTTTTCAAATAGAAGTCATATCCTCCTGAGAAGTTGATTTTGGCCCATCTAACATGATGTTAAGGATGAATATGCTAAAACAGAATCCTTAAAGGTTTAAGATTTTGAGACATGCCCAAAAGGAACTTCTGCAACAAAGGCTTATGTATTTCTTTGAGTCATATACATTGTAGCTATACAATATTTATTGTACTATGCACTAACAAACATGATGTGGTGGTGAATGTCACTGTCTAAGGCACTGCAACCCAGAAAATATTGAAAGGAAATTGTGGAAAACTGATAACACCAGCTTGACACTTGATGGGATGGAGGCAACATTCTTCCACTCAGGTTGTAATATTATTAAGACTTCTACTTTATCTTAGTCTTGGTAAGTACTACAGCCTGAGTGAAAGGTTGCCATCAGTTTGTCAAATGTAGGAGGCAGTGGTGCCCATTATGAAGGGTAATAAATAACACTACAAAAGAGAGGGACGGAGGCAGGTGATATGTCTTTTGTCAATGCCATTGTTGGCAGATAACATTACAGAAATGCTAATTTTAGCAGTCTCTGTATTGACCTCTAATTTTAGCATTATAGTTTATCATTAAAATTACAGTGAACCAATTTACTGGGTGAAAATCAAGACCAAGTCCAGAATCAATTTCAAAGCATAAACACACTTTAGATATCTATTACTTGAAATAATAAAATATGCCTCCCTGTACTTTAGAAATGATTTTAGAAACATTTGTGAAATACTGAATAGCAATTGATAATGTGTAAAGTGCTCTGATTTTGTAAAATTGTGGAACCTGTTAGAGATGAGAGAGCTGCATCCAATATATGTCACTGTCGTACTACAGCATGAGATTACGAAATTAAAGCATAGCTGTAATTGTAGTTTTTAAGATGCACACTGTAATGAGGAATATAATGCTGTAGCTATAGTAAGGAGGTGAATGGGCAGTTCAAAGCAATACGAAACATTCGTAACTTGTAACTACACTATGAACTAATAAATAAAGGAAGAGGCTTCCAACTAAGTAACGTCCAGGTCATAACCTCAAGGATATTGAAAGAATGACAGCAGTCTGTGGGAAGGCTCTTTCATGCCACGCCAACTGAAGAGCTGCGACCACACCTCCAGGGGCAGTTCCACCACTGTGATGGTGACTCGGTTCTGCCGGCATGCATCCCCCACCACTTCAGCAGTGGTGGTGTGGGACAGTAGGAGAGAGGGGAGAGAATATATAAGATGGCGTCCAGCAGGAGAATAGCTGTTGTCAATAGCATCTGAAGGTGGCTGCAATGAGTCATTTTCCAGAAATGTACAAGAGAACATTTAAGATTGATTATCTTTAATGTTAGTTGTCTCACATCCTGCAGAGACTGTTTTAAAAACTTAGTATTTTTACAATTACTTCATAAAATATTAATTGTTTTGTTTGCCATTACATTTATATCTTTTCTCAAAAAATGCTTGAAAGAGTGGATATAACAGTACGACCAAACAAAAACACCCTCTACAAAGATATCAAATGGTTACATCAGACAAAAAGTATTTAACAACCTACCAGAGCACATTAAATGTGACATAGATAATGTGGTGGAGTATAAGACTGAATTAAGCATCTTTTGGTGGACACTGCCTTCTACTCAACTAAAGAGTCTCTTCACAAAAACTCCTAAATTAAATGTTTTAGATTATTTTATGCTTATAATTAGCTTGGTAAGACAGTAGTGTAAAGTCATTTCACTGCATTGCCCTTAATTTAAGTGTACATCTTTCACTTTATTCCAAATCCCAGAGACCACTTTCATCAGCATTTGTGGAATACGACCGATGTAGTGTTGTAATTTAACAGTTGCTGATACGACAAGGTAAAGCAATGAAAGATGGTCATAACGTTTGATCTGTGCAGCTACATGAACTATTAGGTATATGTAGCAGAGGATCTTATAAAATAACATTAATTGGTTTCACCTCCATTTGGTTTCACCTCCATTCAGTGGCAACTTAAATGTAAAGATTCACTACAAAAGCAGTGTGATACCATAAAAGGAAGGTCAAAATTGTAGGCATCCCATACATCCCTTCGAGAAGGAGAACTTTCAGGGATGTGGAATGAGCTGAGGTACACATTAACAAAAGACAGGCAAATGATTGAAACTTAATGTGTGTACTGTATTAACAATGAACTGTCACTGTACTCCTTGTCCAGACTGGAACTCGAGTCTTGTTCCTGATCTGAGTCTTAAACTAGCTCACAGTTTTTCTTTGCCAACAAGTTTCAAAACAGCACACACACTGCTGCAGAGTGGAAGATTCATTGTAGAAAAAAGGTACTGTCTCCTCAATTGCATTACATAAGTGACATTTGTCTGCTATTGGTAGTTTATTATTTACTTGTTGATAGGAATATTTTTCAAAGAAAATAATCTCCTATACATGCAAACACAGAGTTTTGTTTGCCGCACATTGTCATGCAACTCTGCAATGAACACTGCTACTTGCCCTGTAGCTAACATAAAGTATCAATCTTTGAAACTAATTTGTAGGAGTGGCCAATAATGCATTTTATTTATATTCAAATTTTCACAGTAGTGCGGCCGAATAAAATCTTTTCAGTTTTTGAGCCACATCAGTTTGAATAAAACACTCAGGCTTTCTACAGTTGTCTCTGCAGTAGTAAAAACCACTGCTGCAGAGTTGACTGACATTAAATTTACTGACGAGGTTGAGAAGGTTCGAATCCTGCCTCGGGCATTGATGTATGTGATGTCCTTAGGTTAGTTAGGTTTAAGTAGTTCTAAGTCTAGGGGACTGATGACTTCAGATGTTATGTCCCATAGTGCTTAGAGCCATTTGAACCATTTTTGAGAGGGAAAGCAAGCTACTGTTCACCGACACTTTAGTCGAATGGGAGGAAGGACACTGGCTCGGTCATTCTGTGTATGGGAAACCTATACACCTTGCCTGTACTTGATTGCAAATAGTTTCCACGACATGTTAGTGCACAGAGCAAAGATTATTTCTGATGACACCAGTTACAATCTGAATTTCATCATTTGAAATGTACATAAGACGTACAACGAGGGAGACATTGTTGTAGCCTTTGTGTCACTGATGGAGGACCTTTGTGAATTGGTGAAATAGGTCGAGCCGGCTGCATTCCTTCCATACTGTTGGGCAATGACTATCAAGATAAGATGTATCCTTTGTTGCAGAGAGGTAGACTGAGACCAGTGTTACAACCCACCACCAAAGTAAGAGATAAGTCATCCATTAAAAGACGATGTAAGTCTTAATGCCCGATGTCCGATGTGAAAGAGGCAGCATCTACATAGGCCAAATCATTCGCATGGTTGCTGAACATTGTGCTAAGCACATGTGACACATTAAATAGGGGGGAAGCATGGGAAGTTGGCCGTGGCTGAACATTTCCTGGAGAACGGTCACAAAATACCATTTGAAAAGACAAGAGTCTCAGCTTTTGCGTCACTGATATGTAATATATGACATACACATCACCAGTGCAATTCCATTTGACAATGACCACAGTCTGAAACCTGTCACTAAAGTAACATAATACGTGATGCAATAAAGGCCATCTCGCATAAAGAATTTGACAGCCTGTGGTGGATATTTAAAATGATTTTATCTTTCAGAAACCTCATAAGTTGGCTTTTGAGGATAATTGATGTCTATCTTGCAGTTCAAGTTTGGGTTTTACAGCACGTCCACGACACTCTCTCACTGGCCAAATAATTGTGTGTCCATTGCATTAATAGTGCCCTTTTTTTGTTCTTGTTCAGTATCCCTGTTAGTCCTGTTGGATATGAACCCTACCCACTACTATGGGTTGCAAGTGCGTGTTGTTGGCAATCCCTCTGGTAGGTAGAGAAAGCTGGCTGAATTGTGAATTGGGTTGTCAGGTTAAGTGGATGCTGCCATGGAATATCTCAGACCAGTCAGTACAAATGCCTATAATAATGAGTGTGACCCTCACAACACCAGTAGAAGTAATGTCTACTGTAAAAATCTTAAAATCAAAAAGTTATAGTGGCTATGATAATATATAAACAAAGTTGGTTAAACGGTGTACCTCTGAGTTCAGTGACATTTTAAGTTATTTGTGTAAGTAGTCTGTTATCAGTAGAACATTTCCTGAATGGTTGAAATATGCTGAATTTAAGCCTTTGTATAAGAAAAGAGAGAGAGAAATACCATCAAACTTCCATCCAATTTCACTTTTGCACACATTCTCAAAGAGTTTAGTAAAGATAACACCCGTATACAGTTGTCTTCACAACCATCTGCCCACAAATAAAATATTCCAGTCACAATTCAGATTTATAAAGGGCTCCAATATTGAGAAGGCTATCTACACACACACACACACACACACACACACACACACACACACACACTGAGAATGTAATAAATTACTGGCTATTGATATATTTTGTGATCTGTCAAAGGCATTTGATTGTGTGAATCACAACCTTTTAAGTAAATTAGAATAGTATGGTGTAACAATAAATGCTGCAGAATGATTCAAATCCTTCATCTCTGTCAGAAAACAAAGTGTGTCAATAGGAAAGAGACGTATTAAGCCATCAGGCATGATTCAACTGGAAACAATAATGTGGTGTCCTCCAAGATTCCATCTTAGGGCCCTTGCTTTTTCTTGTGCAGAGCAATGACCTTTTGTCAGTAACATTACCAGTTGTCAAGATTGTTTTGTTTACAGGTGATACAAACATAGCAATAAATAGTAAGTCAAGGATAGCCTTAGAAAAGTTGTCTAATGAAATTTTCATGGACAATAATAGATGGTTCTTAACCAATTGTCTGCCAGTAAACCTTGAAAGAACATACTCTATGCAGTCCAGGACTTGTAACAGGTTTCCTGCCAGTATGTGCCTAAAATATGATGACAAGCATATGGAAGAAGTTGACAGTGTTTAATTGTTGGGATTATAGCTTGATAACAAATTTAACTGGAAGGAGCATACCACAGAGTTCCTGATGTGCCTAAACAAATTTCTGTTTGCTATCCAATTGCTGTCAGACGTAGGTGACAAAAAAGCAAGCATACTATGTTTACTTTCATTCCATATTATCATACAGGGTTATTTCTGGGGTCACAAATTGAACCAAGCTGAAGTTTTCTGAGCCCAGAAACATGCAACATGAATTATTTGTTGTACGAACTCAATAACATCCTACATAGAGCTATTTAAAGAACTGGGACACTAACTACAGTGTCCCAATATATTTATCCCTTAATGAATTTGTCATTAAAAATGTCTATTTTTTTCTCTAAACCAAAGGCACAGTTCATGGACTCAGCAGTAGAAATAAGAATAACTTTCACAAATATTTAGTCACTTACTTTGGTTAAGAAAGATGCCAACTGTTCAGTAATACACATTTTCAGTAATAGGTCAGCACTCATAAAAAATTCAACTAATAAAAAGGTGCAGTTTGAGAGGAGTCTAAAGGATTTATTGGTGGCCAACTCATTGTACTCCACTGATGAATTCCTTAGCAGAACCAACTGTTGTGTATATGGTGTTAATAATATCACATAATGTTAATATTGTGCACAGTCCCACTTCTGAACAAATTTTGTGCAGTAATGTGATCACATTAAATAAATGCTGCCAAATTGGCTGCAATAGCCTAAGAATTATGTTATGCACATAAGTGTATTGAACATTTAATATTGATGATATTGTTTTTTAATTTGATGATGCTTGGCTGCAATAGCGTAAGAATTATGATATGCACATAAGTATATTGAACATTTAATATTTGGTGATAAGTTCAATATCCTTTTCAATGCAAATTTATTACTTTTATTTACGCAGATTCCACCTCCACAAGGGAAATATCATTTGGAATCTGTAGACGGTGCATTAACATGTATGTTCTTAATTTATGAATATTTATTGTGTATTCTTGTTCTGTGACATGTTCCAATCCCAGATGATCTCTTCACTATGTATCAGTTGGAACAAAAAGTATGTCTAACCTGAAACATGAGATTACCAGAAGATTTTTGGCATAAATTCTTAGATGTTTTGATACTCTTAGGTATCAAAATATGGGGAAATGGAGGTATTATATTTGTCACATTACATACAAAACTCAACTCTGTGAGGTAGAAATTCAAGCTATATGCGAGATTGATTGTGCAAGACCAGTATTGAGGGTGAGTGCAAACATACAATTGAACCCTTCTGTCAGCCACCACATTTTTCCCCAGATTAAACAGACAAAATCAGAAAAAATGCTAAGCTTGTTACTACACATTTTATTATTTCATCATTGGAGGAGACTTTAATCACCTCTGGAAACCATTGGGATAGTTACACTTTTGTAGGTGGGATGACAAGACATCCCGTGAAACAATACTATATGTTTTCTCTGAAAACTGCTAAGAGCAGATAGAACTTTTTATATTGCAACACATCAGCAATCGTGAATAATTTAATGATTATAAAGAATCCGCCTCGATTGCAAATTGAAACCGGATGTTGACCTTGGTTTCGGCGTGGATAACCACACCTTCTTCGGAACACATTAAAACTACAAACTGCCTAAAGAGATATGGTCCAACATTAATACAGAATGCCCAAAAGGGCAAAAGACTTGCATAAAATGTAAAATAAACAGTATGCGTGTACCTGAGAGCCCGCAACCCACCAAACATTGGCTGAGGTGAGGAAGCACACTTCTGACGTTTGAGTTAAATACAGCTATTGACATGGTACACATGTACCGTTTATTTTACATTTTATGCGAGTCTTTTGCCCTTTTGGGCGTTCTGTATTAATGTTGGACTCTGCCTCTTTAGGCAGTTTGTAGTTTTAATGTGTTCCGAGGAAGATGTGGTTATCTGCACTGAAACCTAGGTTAACATCCGGTTTCAATTTGCAATCGAGTGGATGCTTTATTATCATTAAGAGTAGATAGTTCAGAAGTCCACTCACGGCTGGCTTATATTAGATCTAATGGCAACATGAACATGTCCCCATTGAAACTGGTATCAGCAACTGGGAGGCAGCTGTAGCAGCAATGCTTACCAAAGCACAAAGGCCAACTAAAGTAAGTAGACAGGTGTACATGTTCAGTTAACTGTGTAAAGAGTCAGCAGTGCCATGTCACATGGAAGAACTCCAAACCTGTACCTCTAGGCAGGAGCCTGTAGAGAGGCTCTGGACAGGATACTGTACAGCAGGGCCTCCCAACCTTTTCAGCAGGTGGACCCCTTCTTCAGTCGAAAATCCATGGCGGACACCTAGTCAGTCAAGAGCACAGTAACTTCAAATTTCAGCCAATGATCCCCCTCCCACTTTGTCACTGACAAAGCAAGTTTAACATTTAATGATGCCTGGGGCCACATACGTACCAGCGAGCGCTGTGATTGGTCGACAAAGCACGCTCCGCGCGTGCGTAAAACGTTTCAGCGTATGTAACGCTGTGAGCCGGCGCACAAACGACCCCCGTATTGTTGCGAAACAATCAGAGAAGCCGCATTCTCCGGCACTAAACTGTGTGTGCGTTCTCACTTAGGAACTGCAAAGGAACTGTTCTAAAACATATTAGGTATATAGTACATTAATAAAATTAAAGTTTGTACTGACTGGAAAAGATGCAGTACTTACAACTCACATATTAAAAAAGATCTAAGCCGGAAAGTACAGCTAAGGGCTGCTCGTACTGTGAATAAGGGTTGCAACAAGACTGAGGTGCCCACTTTAGAAAGTGGGGTCTAGTAAACGTGGTGGTGTTACGAGCGCCATCTAGTAGCCGCAGAAACAACTAGGCTACTGTACATTCAAAATTAGACACCTGAAATTGTGATGCAGCTGATTCAGGCATAACGTAAACATTAATAATAACAGGATGAAGTTTATCTGCTTTAAATAGTAATAATAATTTTGAATTTACAGTAGCCTAGTTGTTTCTGTGGCTACTAGATGGCGCTCGTAGCAACACCTGGTTTACTTGACCACACTTTCTAAAGTGGGCACCTCAGTCTTGTTGCAACCCTTGTTCACAGTACGAGCAGTCCTTAACAGCTCGCCATCTCACAACTATTCATGACGTCGCCTTTCCGGCTTAGATCTTTTTTAATATGTGACTTGTAAGTGCTGCATCTTTTCCAGTCAGTACAAACTTTAATTTTATTGTTGTTGTTGTTGTTGTGGTCTTCAGTCCTGAGACTGGTTTGATGCAGCTCTCCATGCTACTCTATCCTGTGCAAGCTTCTTCATCTCCCAGTACCTACTGCAACCTACATCCTTCTGAATCTGCTTAGTGTACTCATCTCTTGGTCTCCCCCTACGATTTTTACCCTCCATGCTGCCCTCCAATACTAAATTGGTGATCCCTTGATGCCTCAGAACATGTCCTACCAACCGATCCCTTCTTCTGGTCAAGTTGCGCCACAAACTTCTCTTCTCCCCAATCCTATTCAATACTTCCTCATTAGTTATGTGATCTACCCATCTAATCTTCAGCATTCTTCTGTAGCACCACATTTCAAAAGCTTCTATTCTCTTCTTGTCCAAACTATATACCGTCCATGTTTCACTTCCATACATGGCTACACTCCATACAAATACTTTCAGAAATGACTTCCTGACACTTAAATCTATACTCGATGTTAACAAATTTCTCTTCTTCAGAAACGCTTTCCTTGCCATTGCCAGTCTACATTTTATATCCTCTCTACTTCGACCATCATCAGTTATTTTGCTCCCCAAATAGCAAAACTCCTTTACTACTTTAAGTGTCTCATTTCCTAATCTAATTCCCTCAGCATCACCCGAGTTAATTTGACTACATTCCATTATCCTCGTTTTGCTTTTGTTGATGTTCATCTTATATCCTCCTTTCAAGACACTGTCCATTCCATTCAACTGCTCTTCCAAGTCCTTTGCTGTCTCTGACAGAATTACAATGTCATCGGCGAACCTCAAAGTTTTTATTTCTTCTCCATGGATTTTAATACCTACTCCAAATTTTTCTTTTGTTTCCTTTACTGCTTGCTCAATATACAGATTGAATAACATAGGGGAGAGGCTACAACCCTGTCTTACTCCCTTCCCAACCACTGCTTCCCTTTCATGTCCCTCGACTCTTATAACTGCCATCTGGTTTCTGTACAAATTGTAAATAGCCTTTCGCTCCCTGTATTTTACCCCTGCCACCTTTAGAATTTGAAAGAGAGTATTCCAGTCAACATTGTCAAAAGCTTTCTCTAAGTCTACAAATGCTAGAAACGTAGGTTTGTCTTTCCTTAATCTTTCTTCTAAGATAAGTCGTAACGTCAGTATTGCCTGACGTGTTCCAGTATTTCTACGGAATCCAAACTGATCTTCCCCGAGGTCGGCTTCTACTAGTTTTTCCATTCATCTGTAAAGAACTCGAGTTAGTATTTTGCAGCTGTGACTTATTAAACTGATAGTTCGGTAATTTTCACATCTGTCAACACCTGCTTTCTTTGGGATTGGAATTATTATATTCTTCTTGAAGTCTGAGGGTATTTCGCCTGTCTCGTACATCTTGCTCACCAGATGGTAGAGTTTTGTCAGGACTGGCTCTCCCAAGGCAGTCAGTAGTTCCAATGGAATGTTGTCTACTCCCGGGGCCTTGTTTCGACTCAGGTCTTTCAGTGCTCTGTCAAACTCTTCACGCAGTATCGTATCTCCCATTTCATCTTCATCTACATCCTCTTCCATTTCCATAATATTGTCCTCAAGTGCATCGCCCTTGTATAGACCCTCTATATACTCCTTCCACCTTTCTGCTTTCCCTTCTTTGCTTAGAACTGGGTTTCCATCTGAGCTCTTGATGTTCATACAAGTGGTTCTCTTATCTCCAAAAGTCTCTTTAATTTTCCTGTAGGCAGTATCTATCTTACCCCTAGTGAGATACGCCTCTACATCCTTACATTTGTCCTCTAGCCATCCCTGCTTAGCCATTTTGCACTTACTGTCGATCTCATTTTTGAGACGTTTGTATTCCTTTTTGCCTGCTTCATTTACTGCATTTTTGTAATTTCTCCTTTCATCAATTAAATTCAATATATCTTCTGTTACCCAAGGATTTCTACTAGCCCTCGTCTTTTTACCTACTTGATCCTCTGCTGCCTTCACTACTTCATCCCTCAAAGCTACCCATTCTTCTTCTACTGTATTTCTTTCCCCCATTCCTGTCAATTGTTCCCTTATTCTCTCCCTGAAACTCTGTACAACCTCTGGTTCTTTCAGTTTATCCAGGTCCCATCTCCTTAAATTCCCACCTTTTTGTAGTTTCTTCAGTTTTAATCTACAGGTCATAACCAATAGATTGTGGTCAGAGTCCACATCTGCCCCTGGAAATGTCTTACAATTTAAAACCTGGTTCCTAAATCTCTGTCTTACCATTATATAATCTATCTGATACCTTTTAGTGTCTCCAGGGTTCTTCCATGTATACAACCTTCTATCATGATTCTTAAACCAAGTGTTAGCTATGATTAAGTTGTGGCTTCCTATTTCATTTCTTAGCCCCAATCCATATTCACATACTACGTTTCCTTCTCTCCCTTTTCCTACACTCGAATTCCAGTCACCAATGACTATTAAATTTTCGTCTCCCTTCACTGTCTGAATAATTTCTTTTATTTCATCATACATTTCTTCAATTTCTTCGTCATCTGCAGAGCTAGTTGGCATATAAACTTGTACTACTGTATTAGGTGTGGGCTTCGTATCTATCTTGGCCACAATAATGCGTTCAATATGCTGTTTGTAGTAGCTTACCTGCATTCCTATTTTCCTATTCATTATTAAACCTACTCCTGCATTACCCCTATTTGACTTTGTGTTTATAACCCTGTAGTCACCTGACCAGAAATCTTGTTCCTCCTGCCACCGAACTTCACTAATTCCCACTATATCTAACTTTAACCTATCCATTTCCCTTTTTAAATTTTCTAACCTACCTGCCCGATTAAGGGATCTGACATTCCACGCTCCGATCCGTAGAACGCCAGTTTTCGTTCTGCTGATAACGACATCCTCTTGAGTAGTCCCCGCCCGGAGATCCGAATGGGGGACTATTTTACCTCCGGAATATTTTACCCAAGAGGACGCCATCATCATTTAATCATACAGTAAAGCTGCATGCCCTCGGGAAAAATTACGGCCGTAGTTTCCCCTTGCTTTCAGCCGTTCGCAGTACCAGCACAGCAAGGCCGTTTTGGTTATTGTTACAAGGCCAGATCAGTCAATCATCCAGATTGTTGCCCTTGCAACTACTGAAAAGGCTGTTGCCCCTCTTCAGGAACCACACGTTTGTCTGGCCTCTCAACAGATACCCCTCCGTTGTGGTTGTACCTACGGTACGGCTATCTGTATCGCTGAGGCACGCAAGCCTCCCCACCAGCGGCAAGGTCCATGGTTCATGGGGGGGGGGGGGGGGGGGTTAATTTTATTAATGTACTATATACCTAATATGTTTTAGAACAGTTAGTCTAATTCTGAGGATGACACTCATAGTAGCGTCGAAACCGGGTCAATTTTGACTTAATATTTGTGACCAAGGACTTATTTGTTCCAATATAATTCTGACACGGTCACTAAACCTTAGCAGCTATGTTCCAAGTTTTAAATGTACACATGTTTTTCACACAAAAAAATGATGAATTTGATTTTCACATTTTTATTCAATAATTTTACTAATTATTTTACACAATTTGGTGAAGAGTGGCCGCGGAACCACTAGAAAGAGCCGCTGGACCCATAAGGGGTCCGCGGACCACACATTGGGAAGCGCCCCCCCCCCCCCAATAGTACTTGATCATAGGTAACTTCAGCTTCTGCAAAAGCTGTGAGGTTACCTTTAATATCATTTGCCAAGTTATTGATGTATAATACAAACATCAAGGGTCGCAATACACTTCTGTGGAGCACACATAAAGTTACTTCTACATCTGTTGTGATTCTTCATTCAAGATAACGTGGCGCAGCCTCCTTACCAAGAAACCGTCAATTCTATCATGAATTGTAATACCCCATATGTTCCTACATGGGTTAACACAAGACCAGAATCTTGTTCATTGTTATTATTTGAATCACTTGAAAACACTGCCATCTTTTGCATCTTTACAGATCTAATTTTGTCTCTGTCATGGAAATCATCCTCAGAACCATAAAAACACCATCCACACAAGCATCCAAGTCCTCATTCTCACTAAGAATAATCAAGTTAAAAAACTGCAAAAGTATTTCAGGTTTGTTCATTTTTTTCCATCTGCTAAATTGGACCACCTCTAAAACCATGAGGAATATAAAGCCATCAATAGTAACAATTTTAAATATCAGAATACAATCAAAATTGTCAAACACTGTATTTCCCCTGGACATTCAATGGAGTATGAAACTGTGATTCTGACCACAGCTACATCTTTTTGGGACTCCATTATTAAAGAATCTGTAGAAATACGCCTGGTGGAAAATTTGATGAATTGTGATAGCAGCTAACGGTCCATGGAATCCCATCATCTCCACAATTTGTTCTAATTGAAGACGACAGAGAGCATCAAGGATGGCGGTGAGTGGCAACACAGAGGACAACTGAGTTCTGTGGTTCCACCACCAAGGGTGCTGCCGCCATGAAGTGTGGTACCGTCGTCTGCCAACTGGAATTTTGACGCATGCATGGAATACTCACAGCGAAGATGACTGGCAGGTGTCCAGACGAAATATTGTGCAGTGAATTAATTGATGATCGGCTGCAAGCCCACAATTTGTTTGAACATTCAGTTTGCTGGGAGAATTTTAAAATTCACAATTTTCAGGCTGACACCTTGTGCCTTTTTATTTTATGGGGCTGGGCAAAAGAGGAGATGTACCGGATGAAACCTTGCACGTTGGACATATTGGAAGCACAAATTTGGGAAATTCATACAAACTTCCCACACAACTTCCTACAGAAAGCTATGGATTTCATTCCAGGTCGGTTGATGTCACAGGTGCATACACTGAAATTTAATTGACTTTTAATGTATGTAATCATATTCTCATATAACAATGTAAATATTGTATTAATTTCAAATAAATAACCCTGCAAAGACAGAAGTTGTACATCAATTTCGATACCTACCTGCTCATCCTGTACATGAATGCAATCGGGTTTGATATACAGGGCTATTACAAATGATTGAAGCGATTTCATAAATTTACTGTAGCTCCATTCATTGACATATGGTCACGACACACTACAGATACGTAGAAAAACTCATAAAGTTTTGTTCGGCTGAAGCCGCACTTCAGGTTTCTGCCGCCAGAGCGCTCGAGAGCCCAGTGAGACAAAATGGCGACAGGAGCCGAGAAAGCGTATGTCGTGCTTGAAATGCACTCACATCAGTCAGTCATAACAGTGCAACGACACTTCAGGAAGTAGTTCAACAAAGATCCACCAACTGCTAACTCCACTCGGTGATGGTATGCGCAGTTAAACCTTCTGGATGCCTCTGTAAGGGGAAATCAACGGGTCGGCCTGCAGTGAGCGAAGAAACGGTTGAACGCGTGCGGGCAAGTTTCACGTGTATCTGGACATGCTGGAAAATTGGCTCATGCCACAACTGGAGACCGACAGCGCCGGCTTCATCTTTCAACAGGATCGTGCTCCACCACACTTCCATCATGACGTTCGGCATTTCTTAAGCAGGAGATTGGAAAACCGATGGATCGGTCGTGGTGGAGATCATGATCAGCAATTCATGTCATGGCCTCCACGCTCTGTCCGCAGCTCATGGTCGTGCGGTAGCGATCTCGCTTCCCACGCCCGGGTTCGATTCCTGGGGGGGGGGGTCGGGGATTTTCTCTGCCTCGTGATGACTGGGTGTTGTGTGGTGTCCTTAGGTTAGTTAGGTTTAAGTGGTTCTAAGTTCTAGGGGACTGATGACCACAGCAGTTAAGTCCCATAGTGCTCAGAGCCATTTGAACCTCCACGGTCTCCCGACTTAACCCCATGCGATTTCTTTCTGTGGGGTTATGTGAAAGATTCAGTGTTTAAACTTCCTCTACCAAGAAACGTGCCAGAACTGTGAGCTCGCATCAACGATGCTTTCAAACTCATTGATGGGGACATGCTGCACCGAGTGTGGGAGGAACTTGATTATCGGCTTGATGTCTGCCGAATCACTAAAGGGGCACATATCGAACATTTGTGAATGCCTAAAAAAACTTTTTGAGTTTTTGTATGTGTGTGCAAAGCATTGTGAAAATATCTCAAATAGTAAAGTTATTGTAGAGCTGTGAAATCGCTTCAATCATTTATAATAACCCTGTATTGACCAGCGGTGTAAACATCTGAATAGATGAAGCTGTTAAAATATGTCGCAGCAGATGGCACCTACAGACAGCATGTAGAAAACGCGAGTTATCTCGATATCCAACCGTAATGGATGGTGTGTGAAATACAAGTAAACTCTGGATCTGTCCATATTGTTAATAAGGGTTTATATGGAAGTCAAGGAAAACTGCATCTACCTGACTGCCTTGTAATGTAGCCCTCAGGATGTTGTATGGGAAACATGCAAGTCGGATTTGCACGACCAGTGTTTGCAGAAGCCACATTCTATCTGAAATACTCATTGTGCTTGAGCTGGGGATACGGTGTAAGATTCTACAACTGATGGATGTCAATGAAATGATAGCTGATTTTGTGCATCGTTTCTGCCACCCTGCTTATTGACAGGTGTGATCTGTGCTTTGTTCCAGCTATTTGGCATGGATTTCTATTTGAGGGAGATACAGTTTATTATAGTCAAGAGGACCTAAGCCAGAATAGAATGTGATGTGGATCCTTTGTGCACTGGAGCTCTCTTCAGTTTCAGCTGTTTCTCAGTGGCGTTGGCACTAATATGTATATCACTCACCTTAGCTGTGTTGCATGAATTGGTGACAGGTTTTGTCTTTAATGCATTAGCTAAGCTTTACTTGTGAGATATCTATAGACCATGTGTTAGTATGTGTGAATGTGATCCTCTGATCATTTGTATTGCAGAAGTTATTGCCATCTCATATGTGAGTGTGAAAACATATTTAAGATGGTATTCAAAGGAGGACCAAGGTCTTCATACATGCCAAAAGGTGGGAAAGTCCAATGTGGTTCCAAGACTAGTGAGATTGAGGCATCTCATATGCCAGCATCAAGATTAAATCAGCTTCAGAAGTGGGTACGAACCTCGATCTGCTGTGATTGCCATCTGCTGATGTCTTCATCCTGTCGGTTTCCATAACAAGCACAAAACAAAACAAGCCATTACATCTCGCTACTGGAACATGTGTTACGTACCTCCCAGCTGGCAGTGACTTCTGGGAACTGCTCATACTGCCCTAAAAGTAAGCAGTTTGTTTGCACAAAGGTGACAGACTGTCTGTATCAAGAGCCAACCAATCTTGCTACCCTCTGAAATGCACAGCTCTACAACAGCACAGAATGAAAGTATGGGTGTGACTGTTAGGTTTGGATCACTGCAGCTGCAGTGGGATAACTGGTTGCAGTTCATCCAGGATGGATTTGGACAAATAAACTTTAAGGGAGGGGGGAAGACACACCGTGAAGGAGTTATCCGGATAGGATGGGAATCTGTAGATATGATGTGCATGCACAGACAAACAAGTTGTTATAATTTCAGAAAAACTGGATGATTTATTCAAGATTAAGAGTTTGCTGTGCCTCTGGCCATTAGGGAAGCAGTTATTCAGATTGGCAGTTGTTGGATGTCCAATTGGCACTTAAGATCATCAAAATCTGAGCTGGTGCATAATACTCTAAGTGTTATCAAGTGGGGAGAGATCTGCCTACCTCACTGGCCAAGGTAGGGATTGACAAGCACAATGAAAAGCAACAGAAACTCTCACAGGCATTATCCTGCTGAAATGTGGCTTGCCACAGAGGGCAACAAATTGGGATATAGAATATCATTCACATACTGCTTTACTGTAAAGGTACCTCATATGACAACCAAAGGGGTCTGCTATGAAAAGAAGTGGCACCTTGTATCATCACTCCTGTTTGTTGGTCCTAATGGCGGCCAACAGCCAGATTGATATCCCACCACTGTCTGGGTTGTCTTCAGACAAGCCTTTGCTGGCTACCAGGGTTCAGTTTGAAGTGGGGCTCATCACTGAAGAAAATTTTACCTCAATCAATGATTTTCCAGGCTGAAGACGTATCTGGAGACACCCCAGACAGCAGTGATATGCCAACATCACATCTACCCCAATTTCCGTCCCACTCGAATGATTCCTTTGTTGTGCATTGATAATTCCTCCTCCCCCCCCCCCCTTCCTTCCTTAGAGTGTACATACATCTGTTAGAAGAACATACGCTGTCAATCCCTTTATCCACTTGAATAGTTCTTCATCCCCTTCTTTAATGGTGACACATGAAAAACAACTAATAAGGAAAGAAGGGAGAGGATGCATTAGATGATATCAACGTATTTGTGCCTTCCTCACATTCTCCCATTCCTTGAGGACTGGACATTGTGTTTAGCGCTGAGGAGGTATGTAGAATTCATATTATAAGTAGAAGTGCTAACATATATTTTAAATTTTTCTCTTCCCTGAATCGTGTTACAATGCCATATTTACTGTGAGGGAGCTCGATCATGCTCTCAGTTCATTCCAATACTCTGCCCCAGGGCCAGACACAATCCACATTCAGATGTTGCAGCACCTCTCTCTTGCAGGCAAGCACTTTCTGCTTAACACGTACAACCGCAGAGGGCACATTTCCCGGGCGTTGGTGTGAAGCCACTGTCATACCCATACCTAAGCTCAGTAAGGACAAAAACCTTCCTTCTAGCTACTGCCTCATCTCTCTTACCACCTGTGATTGCAAGGTGATGGAATGCATGATTCATGCCCGGCTGATATGGTGGCTTGAGGTTCGCAATTTATTAATGAATGCACAGTGTCGATTTCAAGCACTGCATTCTGCAGTTGACCATCTCATTACTTTATCCATCCATGTCTTGTATGGTTTTCTGTGGAAATCCCAGACTGTGGCCATGTTTTTCCATGTGGAGAAGACCTACGACACCTGCTGGAGAACTGGTATCCTCCGTACTCGTTACACATGGGGCTTTCATGGCTGTCTGTCCTGTTTCCTTCAGGCATTTTTTGTTTTCAAGGTGCAGGTGGGTTCTGCTTTGTCAAACACTTTTATCCAGGAAAATGTTGTGCCTCAGGGTTCCATTCTGAGCAGCATCTTCTTTGCCATCGCCATTAACCCTATAATGACCTGTCTCCTGTCGAGTATCTCTGGATCCCTTTTTGTTGACAATTTTGCCATCTATTGAGTTCTCCATAGACCTGTCTCACTGAGCGGCATCTTCAGCGATGTCTTGATTATCTTTACTCCTGGAGCTTTGACAATGGCTTTCGCTTTTCCACTTACAAAACCGTCTGTATGAATTTCTGGCGATGCAGTTGGTTTCTCCCACCATCTTTACATCTTTGGCCTGTTGCCCTTCCATTTGTTGAAACTGCAAAATTCCTGGAGCTCATGCTCGATAGGAAACACTCATGGTCCTCCCATGTGACAGCCCGCTGTACACGGTTCCTCAATGTCCTACATGTCCTCAGTGGTACTTCCTGGGTTGCCGATCGAACCACCCTCCTCCATTTGTACTGGTCCCTTTTCCGTTTGAAACTCGACTATGGGTGCTTTGCTTATGCGTCTGCACATCCATCCCTCTTACGCCATCTCAACACTATCCACCATCGTGGCATCCATTTGGCCATGGGCACCTTTTACACTAGCCCAGTTGAGAGTCTGTATGCTGAGAGCTGCTGAACTACCACTGTCCTACTGCCATGACTTTCTCTTCAGCAGGTGTGCATGCCATTTGTCTGCCTTGCATGCGTGGCCACCCATCCTACGATTCCTATGATCGCCAGTATGGGGCGCGCCCCTCTTTGTTACCTCCTGGAGTCTGCTTTCAGCACTTGCTACGGCAGCTTAACTTCACACTACCTGCAACTTTCATGGCGTGTGTGAACCCTTCACCACCTTGGCTTCATGAAGCAGCCGATGCTAACCTTGGCATTCATTTGCTTCCTAAGGACACTACTCTAGCCTCCGTCTCTCGCCTTCAGTTTCACGACCTTCGCATGGAACTTCGCAACAGTACCTTTGTATACACTGATGGCTCTCGGACTGACTGTGGGTTAGGGTGTGCCTTCATCATTGGCACCCGTGTCTTTCAATATCGGCTTCTGGCACACTGCTCGGTATTTACAGCCGAGCTCTTTGCCCTGTATCAGGCCATGGAGTACATCTGGCGACACAGACTTTTCAATTGTGTCCCCCGCTCAGATTCACTCAGTGCCCTTCAAAGTCTATGTGTGCTGTACACTGCCCAGGCAAACAGTCTCTTGCTCACTCTTTGTGGAGCCAGTGTGATGTTTCTGTGGATTCCTGGTAATGTTGGTCTGTCAGGAAACAAGGCTGCTGCCAAAGCTGCAGTCCTCGTATCTCAGCCCGCAAGTTCCTGTCTTCCCTCCAGTGAGCTCTGTATTGCTGTCTGTCGGGAGATGGTGTCCCTTTGGCATCACCCATGGTCCTCCCTTCACGGGAATAAGCTTCAGCTTATTAAGCCTCTCCCAGCAGCTTGGACGACCTCCTTTCGGCCCTCCTGCTGGGAGGAGGTCATTTTAACTAGGCTGCGTACTGGGCACTGCCTTTTTAGCCATTGTCATTTAATAAGTGGTGCTACCCCACCACTTCATACACATTGCGCGCCCAAGTTTTAGCTGTCTGCCACTTCCTGATGGGATGCCCATTTTTTAACCATTTACATTCCCGCTTGGATTTGCCATCTGAGTTATCGGCCATTTAAGCAAATGAAGCGCGGGCTGTCGACTGTATTTTATTTCTTATCCGCCAAAGCAATATGGCGAAGGCCATTTAATTTTTAGTTTTGGATCTCTGTTTCTGTATGGTGTCTTTTTTAGCCCTTTTTCCACATGCCTGTTTTTAGCTGTCTTCTATTATGTCAGTTGGGACTGACGTATAGTTGTTTTTTAGCTTGTCTCTGTCTTTATGTTCTATAGTTTTGACTTGGCTGCATATGACCCCAGTGGTTTTTTGCACCCTAAAGCAAAACAAACCCAAAACCAAATAGGAGAGGAAGACTACATCCCTGCCTTGTGCACTTTTTAATCCAAGCATTTCTCTCCGAGGTCTTCCATTCTTGTACATATCGTATATTACTTGTGCATTCATATAGCTTTACTTTTATATCTGAGAATTAAAACATCCCGCACCAATTGACACTTGCAAAAGCTTTTTCAAGCTCAACAAGTCTTGTAAAAAATGTTGATTTATTTTTCTGTGTCTTGCCTTCATTGCCAGTCATAAATGTCTCTCTGGTGCCTGTGCCTTAACATTTCCTAAAGCTGAATTGTGTGTTGTCCAGCAGACCCTCAGTCTACTTCTCAATTCTTCTGTATATAAGTCTAATGAGCAGCTTGGATGCACGACCCTTTGAACTGACTGTACTATTCTTCTATTGTTCTGCCTTTGCTATCTTCAGAATTGTACAACTGATCTTCTACGGAAAATTGGATGGTATGTCTCCAATCTCATAGATTCTGTACACTAACCTGAATTATTGGGATGCCACCCCTCTCGCCCAGTGAGCTTAGAAATTCTAAAGGAATATAATTTATACATTCTGCCTTGTTTGATAGCAAGCCTTCCAAAGTTTTGTCAATCTCTGACTCCTATACTGGATCTGCTCTGTTGTCCAAATTGAATCCCATTTATTCTTCTATCATATCAGAAGACAGATCTTCCCTCTCATAGAGAAAAATTTCATCTAGCATCTTTCTGTGTTTTCTGGTCTTTTCCAAGTTCCTTTTTCCTATTGCGATTTTCGAATAGTGCTTCTACAAATTCCAGCTAAAATTTATTACTACACTCAAAGAATGTCTCCTCTCTTTCCTACTATTGAGCCCACATTCTTCCATAACTCTGTCATCTATTCCTTCTCCTGTTTTTAGTAACACCAACAAACACACACACACACACACACACACACACACACACACACACACACTCATCCCCCCCTCCCTCCCAATCTTCTGTTTGTAACATCAGAATGTATACCTAAACTATTATTGTTGGTGTTGCGTTGCTGTCGGTTCTGATAAGTATTTGAAGATATTACCCTGCATAAATCTATCCAGAAATCTGTATTCAATTTCGCTTAACAGGCTACTATTATATCTAAATTCAACATTTGCAATTTCCTTTTCAGAATTTTTAATTTACGTATAACTATTCGAACTTCTGACATTCCACACTCAGATTCATATAACATCACCCCTTCCATTGTCTTCTCAGTCTTTTTTCTCATGGCCCTCTTCCCACTGGCAGTCCCCTCCTGCTATCTGAATGGGGGACTAAAATTGGATTCTTTTATCAATAGAGAGATCATGGTACAGGCCATATTTCCTGTGGATACACATCATGTGTGTCTAATGCAGAGGTTTCAATTGCCCACTAGATCCTCATGCCATCGGTCATTTCTTATGGTCCCATATCTGAGGGGCAGTTTCCCACTCCAAGGGCAAGATGATGCCCCGAGCCTCTGTGTATTCATCTGCCCTCATTGACGTGACCATTGGCAGAATGAGGGAAGGACTCCTTTGCTAGAAGTCTTCGGTCACTATTGCTGATGATACTATTTTAATATTATCAAATGTTGCATGTTTGGGAGCAGTTGTTATACATTATCAGTACTAATTATTTTCATTCAACTGCTTTAATAGTACTTGATTTAATTCAGCTGTGCATTTCAAGAGAGAATGCTTTCATCCTCAGGTCATTGATGCTCAGTTTGTTGTCTTCATAAAATAGAGAATACATTGGGCTATGGATCGTCCACTTCTCATAGAGCAGGCCATGTCCTCTTCCTTAGCTGTGGGTATCAAGTGTGTCCATTTGACAACTCGTCAGGTATCTGGAGCTAGTTTTGAGCTCATATGCTGGAGGTAATCAAACTTGTGAGCCAGTACCTGTTGATTAGACATTATTGCTAGAAAGCAGCGACCACATACAGCACACACTGGAAATAAAGATAAGAATCAGTCATAATGTTTAGTTTTTTGAAGGTAGGCCTACAGTGACCTCAGGGTGCCCAGTTGCACAATATACTCAGTGCCTTCCTCTAATTCAAAAGCAATGGTTGCTGTTCTGGATAATGAGAACTTGTACTCATACAGATAGGACGAAAGATTAATGTATTTTCAGTCAGGCAGCAGTTAGAGTTGACGGTAAATTGAGTTATGGTTCAGAGTAGTTTCAGGGGTAAGACAAGGCTGCAACCTGTCTCCACTGTTGTTCATATTATTTATGGATCATATGTTGAAAACAATAGACTGGCTGGGTGAGATTAAGATATGTGAACACAAAATAAGCAGTCTTGCATATGCAGATGACTTAGTTGTGATGGCAGATTCGATTGAAAGTCTGCAAAGTAATATTTCAGAGCTAGATCAGAAATGTAAGGACTATGGTATGAAGATCAGCGTCTCCAAAACGAAAGTAATGTCAGTGGGAAAGAAATATAAACGGATTGAGTGCCAAATAAGAGGAGCAAAGTTAGAACAGGTGGACGGTTTCAAGTACTTAGGATGCATATTCTCACAGGATGGTAACATAGTGAAAGAACTGGAAGCGAGGTGTAGCAAAGCTAATGCAGTGAGCGCTCAGCTACGATCTACTCTCTTCCGCAAGAAGGAAGTCAGTACCAAGACTAAGTTATCTGTGCACCGTTCAATCTTTCGACCAACTTTGTTGTATGGGAGCGGGGGGATTCAGGTTACCTTATCAACAAGGTTGAGGTTACGGATATTAAAGTAGCTAGGATGATTGCAGGTACTAGTAGATGGGAACAATGGCAGGAGGGTGTCCACAATGAGGAAATCAAAGAAAAACTGGGAATGAACTCTATAGGCGTAGCAGTCAGGGCGAACAGGCTTAGATAGTGGGGTCATGTTACACGCATAGGAGAAGCAAGGTTACCCAAGAGACTCATGGGTTCAGCAGTAGAGGGTAGGAGGAGTCGGGGCAGACCAAGGAGAAGGTACCTGGATTCGTTTAAGAATGATTTTGAAGTAATAGGTTTAACATCAGAAGAGACACCAATGTTAGCATTGAATAGGGGATCATGGAGGAATTTTATAAGGGGGCTATGCTCCAGACTGAACGCTGAAAGGCATAATCAGTCTTAAATGGTGATGATGATGAATCTCTTTCATTGTTTCATAATGATGGATCTTTAAATTCTATTGCAAAGGCTATTTTTTTTCTACAGGGATAATGGAATATAGTCAAATTGAATCAAATGATGCTGAATGTATTAGATTAGGAACCAAGGCATTTACAGTTTTGAGTTTTTTTATATGGGCACAAAAATAACTGATGATGGCCGAAGTAGAAAGGATATAAAATGTTCACTGGCAATGGCAAAAAAGAGAATACAAGCTTTTGAAATGTGGCCCTACAGAATAATTCTGAAGGTTAGATGGGCAGATCATGCAACTAATGAGGAGGCAAAGGAAAGAATTGGAGAGAAAAGAAATTTATGGTGTAACCTGACCAGAAGAAGTGCGGTTGGTAGGACACATTCTGAGAAATTGATCAGTCACCAGTTTAGAACTGAAGTGATGTGTGGAGGGTAAAAATCGTAGAGAGAGAGACCAAGAAATGAATACAGGTAGAAGATTCAGAAGGATGCAGGTTGCAGTAGTTGTTTGGAGATGGAGAGGTATGCACAGGATACAGTAGCAGGACCTGCATCAAACCAGTCTTCGAGAGAGAGACCACAACAGCAACATTTTTTTCCCACTATTATATGCTGATATTCCTTTAAACTATAAAGGAAACATTTCTCACTGGATGACCTTTTTTTTCTTAACCATGATATAACTGAGATGACAATTGGCTCTTATTGCTTATGTACAATAGGCAATTTGTTTCTGTATTAACCAGTCACTTTTAAGCATTATCAGTTTTGAGTGCTTCTGTATAATGTGCCCCACCCCACCACTCCACACACTTCATATGGTTCCAAACATTTTTAAAAATATTCCATATTACAATTTCAAGTTGTCATGTTATAAACGTATGTGCATATTTTGTTAAAATTGTACAGGCTTTGTATTTAATAAAAATTATTCCTTGATTTGATAAAAAAATAGAAGTGACGTAAAGTAATACTCTCTGAATATAGTAGAAGTAGTGCACTGGATTTTATGACATTCTCAGAATTAAAGCAATATGTTACAAATATATTCCGTGTAGAAATATAAAATTGCGAAGAAACTTTAACAGGTTATGGGTCCTGTGACACGAGTTTTAAGAATCAAAGCTATGCGCAACAAATGCATGTTTAAAGTTATACTCATTATAAAATGTTATAAAGCATTGTGGGTGTATGTAAACTGAATGTAGCAACATAATTATCAGATCACACTAAACCTTTAACTGGAGAAGCAGAATGGCCGGTATAGAGAAGAAAAATTGACTTGCTGGACTATCATGAGGGGTGCATTAGATATCATACACAAATGATTAGTAAAACAATAACTGTTGTATGAAGGGGCTATGGCCTTAAAGCAGTAATTCAAAGCCAGTTGAAGATATTAGTTGTGCAAAGTTTGCCTTTATCTGGCAACAGGTGAGGATATATCAGCTCCCCTATGAAGATTAAAAAGCTTGTAGAATGAAACAATAGCCTTGTAGCTAGGAATGAAAATATTTTGCCAGAACATGCACTAGTTTGCAAACACTTGCATACTTTGAAATTTTTCACTCTAGTTAGATGTTATTAAATAAGTATGAAACCAAACCTTGATGAAATAACAGTTCAACCATGTTTGCAGGAGAGAATTATTGTCAGAAATGTAAAATGTGACACTTTACAAAAGTCTTTGACTGTAGATGCAGACAAGCAAAAGCAGGTCAACAAAAATTTAGGACTACGAAATGTTGCACTTGCAACTACTGTAAAAAAAAGGGGGGGGTCACTGCGCAAGGACATGAAAAAAGTAGATTTCTCATAGACGATTAAGTAAAGATAAAAGTCAGAAAAAATAATCAGTAAACCCTGACAATTGCTAGTGCTGCTCTGATGCTTACTTGTGGAAACGCACGTGATGAAGAAACATGACTAGCTGTTCAAATTATTTAATTGGATACATAAAAAAATCTACTCACCAAGCAGTGGCAGGAGAATACACACATAAAAGGAGGTTATACTTATGCAAGCTTTCTAAGCCAGTGCCCCCTTTTTCTGGTAGAAGTGTTGAAGGGGAAGGAAGAGGGATGAAGGAAAAGAACTGGAGAGGCTTAGGAAGAGGGGAAGATTTCGCAAAAGTCACCCAGAACTGCGGGTCATGGGAGATTTACCAGACGGAATGATAAGGAAGGACTGATTGCTGGGGACTGCACCAGACGAGATTTGAAAAAGTGACAGCTTAATGGCAGAAGACAGGGTTATATGCAAGACAGAGATTCCTGCTGAAACATTGCATACAAGTTAAAAGGAGTGAAAAGCTAAGTGCATTGTAGGTGGGGGGGGGGGGGGGGGGGGGGGCGGCCTGTGAAAAATAGACAGGTCAGAAAATTAAAGATGTAGAAAACTAAAATGGAGTGAAGAAAGGAGTAGTTACTGTGAAGAAATGCTGAGAGGAAGTAATTAACGTAAATTAAGGCAAGATAAGTGGTGATAACCAAGAACAATGTTATAGCGCTAGATCCCACCTGTGGAGTTCTGAGAAACTGGTCTCTGGGGGATGAATCCAGGTGGCACATGTAGTGAAGCAGTCACTGAGTTCACCACAACTGTCATGTTGTAGACCATGCTCTACAGCAGGATATTGTGTGTTGCCAGTATACACCCTCTACCTGTTCATCCTAACTGACAACTTGGGGGTAAAAACTCATGCTGATTTAAAAGGCCGAACAGTGGGAGCTGGTATATGACATGTCATTTCACAGGTGGCTCTCCCTTTGATAGTATATGTTTTGCCAGTTACAGGGCTGGTATAGGTGGTGGTAGGAGGGTGCATAGACCAAGTCATGTAGCGGGGAAGAGTTGGAACCATATGGTTTCAAATATATTGTCTCCCTCAACGGAAAAGATTAATAAAAGAAAGTTTCTCCAGCAAACCGACAAAAATAACTTTATTGTTCTGCAAAGCAATTGATGCTTGAGTGTCAGAAAGGTGGAAATAAAATAAAATCTGCATCTAACAACACATTTTAGCCTTCCGTAATTATGTGAATGTATTTTAATTCACTTGATAGCCCCCTGCCACAGAAATCTGTTTTGTTTTCATTTGACGTGATAGCAATAAACGAAGAGGAAACAACAAAATCACTAAATGTAAACACGGGTCAAGTGGAGACTACCCACTTCCCCACTATAACTCAGACTGCTCTGCGCATCAGCCCCGGATCTACGATATTAACCGAACGAGGGCAATACCCCGCCACTCCCTCGAGCGTTTGAGATACATCAGAAATTAGAAAAAAATCTAATTTTTAAAAAATATTCATTTTGTAGCGCAAATCTTTCTGAAGAGTCTAATGCATAAAACATGTGTGTTCGAAGAAATGTAAGACATGTTATTTGGTCGTTAAAGTGTGCCAAAGTACAGTGGCACACCTCTTCACACAGCATTCTCCTATCGGACGTCACTGTATTTCGCTCTGTGGAATTGAAATGTGTATATTTTGTAATGTATGCCATCAAAGCATATTCAGGACAGTGGAAATTAAAATGTCCTGTGGTGCCTCTCATGCTTACAGACGGCCGGTTTGACATCATGTCCCTTTTTTTTTTTTTTTTTTTAATAAAGTCTTCAGAAAATTTGCACTCTTTATTTCGTGTCAGCTAACACCTTGCTGCTTTGTGTGACATAAAATTAAATATAGGGTACATAAAACCACTAAAGACAGAGACAAGCAAGACAATACACATTTCTTCAGTCCTTAGCTCCTAGAACTTTTTCTCTCTATCTTGCTACAGCTTTACATGGTGTGCTTTCCTTTCTGCGAAGGAATATGCTACCTCATAAAAGTTCGTCAAACGTTTTGCTACATGAAAAATCGAAATGTCGTCGTTTAATACTGAAAAAGCTGTTAATACAAATAGGACCCAAGACTGGTGTTGTTTCTCGATCTGATTACGTCTATTTTGTCACTCGCTGCTAGATAAAACAAAATAGGCCTTTCTAATACTGCAAAAATGTAACACATACCAAATAAACGAGACTGTTTTGGCACAAACGGTCATTTGTTAACGATAGAATATAATTCACAAAGTACCAATATCAAATGCCTATTAGGCCTCTACAAGCAAAAAGCTTTACTTTAAGAAATAGTTTTACACTTAATTCATACGCTCCAATTTCTCAACCATGAGATCGAAAAGTAGTGGTACGAAATTTTTATACAAACTTGGAATCGTCATATTGTTCCATAATTTGTGAGATGTTCCAGTTTCTTCTCTTTCCTCGTTCTAACAAAGAGTCTTGCTATCACTAATTTTGTAACTATTCCTATCAATGTCAAAGCTTATTTGCCTGTTAACTTCACAAACTCTGCCAGAATCACCAGTTTAGTTATCCCGCGATTATTCTTCAGTTAGGCGTTGTTACGTGTTCGTACAACGCGTTTTCCATGTTACTTCCAGGCTAGAACTTTAAGTGGCTGCTAGCTGGGGACTATACAACTGGCCCTTACTAATATAGCGATCTGGCCAAAAATTTTCTGTCAAAATTTAATTTTCTTGGATACACCGAGAAGGTAAATACATAATCACGGTTCTAGGCTCTTCAGTCTGGAACCGCGCGACCGCTACGGTCACAGGTTCAAATCCTGCCTTGGGCATGGATGTGGGTGATGTTCTTATATTAGTTAGGTTTAAGTAGTTCTGAGTTCTAGGGGACTGATGACCTCAGAAGTTAAGTCCCATAGTGCTCAGAGCCATTTTAATACATAATCTTTCTTACTTGCTATTCGTTTATTTCCACTCCGGTAGTCTGAATCTTTGGATTTCGCTAGTAATTATAACAACGCTCATCATTCGCAAACCCAATCAACCACACAATCAGACGGTGGTTGGCATTAATCCGTTTGGCCTTACTCCGCTCAGCTCGTATAGCCCCTTTTGTCAGTAGGAAAGTTTGTTTCTACATGCGACAAGGATTCCCCTGACAGAGACATCATGTACACTGTGTACGCATTCACAAATCAACTTACAATTCATTCAGAAATCAACTTAGAATGTGTTCGAAAATGTTCAAAAAACGACAGGGATGCGTTTCAAAGTAATATGAATAATCTAAAAACAAAGATGATGTGACTTACCAAATGAAAGTGCTGGCAGGTCGACAGACACACAAACGAACACAAACATACACACAAAATTCAAGCTTTCGCAACAAACTGTTGCCTCATCAGGAAAGAGGGAAGGAGAGGGAAAGACGAAAGGATGTGGGTTTTAAGGGAGAGGGTAAGGAGTCATTCCAGTCCCGGGACTGGAATGTCTGTATATGTGTGGATGGATATGTGTGTGTGTGCGAGTGTATACCCGTCCTTTTTTCCCCATAAGGTAAGTCTTTCCGCTCCCGGGACTGGAATGACTCCTTACCCTCTCCCTTAAAACCCACATCCTTTCGTCTTTCCCTCTCCTTCCCTCTTTCCTGATGAGGCAACAGTTTGTTGCGAAAGCTTGAATTTTGTGTGTATGTTTGTGTTCGTTTGTGTGTCTGTCGACCTGCCAGCACTTTCATTTGGTAAGTCACATCATCTTTGTTTTTAGGTATATTTTTCCTTCATGGAATGTTTCCTTCTATTATAACCATATCATTAATATGAATAATCGATAGACTAAAGTGCGCTGGATGCTAGGCACTTTGTGAAACAAGGTTTTTTTTTTCCTCAAGAATATGAATTTGCCCCCTCTCCCCCAGATCTGGGCCTGCTGCGCATGGATGAATTCGACAGCTTGGGCGCTACAGTAAAATTTTTCATGGTAACATCTAGCTGCTTGCTGCGACTGCTTACTCAGCCAACAGCCACATTTCTGTAGACAGAAGCACCTACTGTGCATATGCAAGATCCCACTATTAACTTCTAAAACGAGTATCTAATGTAAACAGTTGTGACGTCATGCTCATCAGAGGCAATTTGTTGTTACGAAGCATTGCATAGTCTTCCTAAAGCCTTTGACATATTTCGCTTTTGGCAGGCGCTTGTATGAGCACTGTGTTTTGTTGTTGTATATGGCGCATTTCCTTTGCAGTTTAAGTTTTATTTTCGTTTTTTCTCTCATTCAAGTTTTATTGCTGCAGAATTACTCTGCAGTAGCAGGATACAGTTATATCCTTTGTTAGAGTATCAGTTCTTACCAGCCAAAATTACAAAAATATACTGAAAAATTCCCAGGAATTCTAAAAAATTTCCAGGTTTTTCCTAGTTTTCTCCCGGATGAAAATTTTCCTGGGTTTTTCCTGGATCTCGCGGTTGTCCCGGGTCGTATACATCCTGTGATTAACTAAGGCGGACATTTTCATTATTACGTGTTCAAATTACTTTGAAGATATTCAAAATTTCGTGGTCCTTATGGTATGAAACCAGTTTCTTATCTGATGTTTACTGGCAACTGGTTTACGAGTTTTTACCCCAGAATATAAAATTTAATTTTGAGCCCTACCTAGGGATGCACCTTATATATAGAAATTATTTTTACTTTTAGTATTGCAGTTGTTAATGTCACTATTAATCCTAAATTCACTCTTATTATTAGCCACAAATATAATTGCTAAGTAAATACATTTGCAAATGAGTCTAAGAAAACCGAATGATTACTATTATACCCATGTAGTTGATGCCACACTGATTAAAATAAAAAAAGGTCACTCCACATTACTAAAAGTTTTCTCCAAATGCACCAATGCAGTGCATATTCCTTTGTTTCTTCTAAATCTGGTCTCGATTATTAACTTCAGTGCTAAAGTTGCTTCTTGAGTTATCGTGCTTCACTTAGAACCAAAGTGGTCCTCTCCCAGTGTACTTTCAGTTTTCCCTTTCACACTTTGTGTTTTTTGATGTATGTGATGTTAGACTGATTGTGTGGTATTTTTCACATTTTTATCTGCTCTTGCTTTCTTAAAAGCTTCTCTTAGTCTGGTGGAACTTCTCCAGTGACATAAATTTCATTCAAAACTTTGGCCTGATACTCGCAAGAGTTCTGTGCATTTCTTCCTTCTCAGTTCGTGGAAAGCTTTTTGAAATTCAAAAATAAACATTGAATCTCCTTCATAATTTTCTCACATCATGCTGTTGATTTCACTTGGCTTTTATAGCTTCTCACTATTTTCAGGTTCCATAACCCATTGCCTTTTTGCCTCTACCGTCCTCATCTACAGTCTGGTCTCCTTGTATGATTAAATTCTCATCCATTTTGAATTATTTGCCAAGTTCATTAATATTATCACAATCATCTTCACTGGTATCCCTATATGTGGTTGGTATCAACGTCACTTTTCTCTGTTATCAGTTTCCCTATTCATAAGTATTTATTCCCTTTTGTGTCATCAGTCCTCCAAGTGTTTCAATGTGTCCTGCCATTTCTCCTTTGCCAACCTCTTCATCTCAGAGCAGTACTTAATCTGATGACTTCAATTATTTCTTGACTTTCTGGGTATATTCCAACCTCTGTCTTTCCCTACAGATTTTTTTAACCTCTGCAGCTTCTTTTAGTACTACGAACATTATTCCTGGGTGTCTGAACATGTCCTGGCATCCTATTCTTTCCTCTTGTCACTATTTTCCACATTCTCCTAAACTTGCTGATTACCTGAAGCACAATCTCATTTCTTACCTTATCAGTCCACCTAATTTCAGCATCCTTCTATAGCACCACATGGTAAACACTTCTTTTCACTGCATTTTTAGTTTTCCCAATCCATGATTCCCTTTCATACAATACTGTCTCCCAAATTTACATTCTCAGAAATTTCTTCCTCAAATAAAGTCAATGTTTGATATCAGTGGAATCCTATTGGGCACAAATGCTGTCTTTGCTATGCCAATCTGCTTTTTGTCTTCCTTTGCTTCCAAGGTAGAAAGAATTCTTTCACTTTGTCTATTGTGTGGCTCCAAATTTTATTATTAAGTTTATTGCTAATTTCACTTTTGCTACTCCTCTTACTTTCGTCGTTCATATATTCTGTACACAGTAGTATGTTCATTCCATTCAATTTGTTCTGTAATTCTTCTTACCTGTCACCGTGGATAACAATTCTATTAGCGGATCTTATCATTGATTTTCTTTCATACTGAATTTTAATCCCACCCTTGAAACTTTCTTATTCACTATACTGCAAAACTTACAGATGAGATAGATAAAGTAACATAACATATTAACTATTTGGTGAAAATAAACGAAAGTGTGAGAGCATGTTGGAAGAGGTCTCTCAGTCGCGCACAGAAAATTGGACATCACATAGCTTGAGATCAGTGTGACTATAGCACCAAATGGGGCTGGCACCACAACAAGAAGCAGTTGGAATGGGAAAGACAGTGTGTGTCAATCAATGAGCAGATAAGTTCACACTGGTGGTGTTCTTCACTATAATGTGCCCAGCAATATTCAGATGACTGCATACAGGAAAGAATAAAAACTAGGACGAGGACGAAGTGGGACGAGTATAGCCCAGAATTTGGTATTGCTCACAGCAGTTTCATGTGCACGGGGAGTGTTGTGAACCACAGGCACTGCTGCCCAAAGGAGATAAGGTGGTTGTCCACAGTCAGCTACAGCATCTGGCTGCTACATTGTGCAACAGGCAACAAGAAAGGCCCCACTTAAAAAACAGCAGGTGCAATTGGAGCCAAATTTCACTGCAAGGCAAACAGTCCCACACTCCTCAGTCATGCAGTGACTGCATTGTGTTGGTCTTTCTGCCTGATGACCAGTACAGTTGTGTTCTGTTGACACCCATACATTGATGGCACCATTTGCGGTGGTACTGAGAGTGTGAGGGACTCGACCAAAGAAGGGCGGGGCCGCGTGCTTCTCTCAGATGAGGGCAGATTCACTCTTGGGTAGTGATTCTAAGCATACCCTTATGTGGCGAGAGGTGCAATTATGTAATGCACCCACGAACATCATCAAACATGATTTTTTGATGGTCCAGCTATTACGGAATGGAGAGGCATAATGTGGCATGGTGTACTGACCTCTGCGTCTCAGAATGCGGTACACTTACCAGTGAATGCTATTGTCACACTTCACTCCTTCCCCATGTACATCTTTTCTGGGGTGCATTTGTCAAACTTCATTTTTATGGATGACAGTGTGCAGCTGCATTGAACAGGACAGGTGGAGCAGTTCTTTGAATGAGAGCAAATGGCAAATGTACTGGTCTACCATTCCCCTTCCCCTCCCCGCCACACACACACACACACACACACACACACACACACACACACACCTCGACTCGACTCGACTTCCATTGAGCATATGTGGGATGCTTTATTGAGGTATAGCAGCATGTCCATATGCAGCAATTGAGCGCCAGACATTATCAACCACTCTGTGGGAGGAATGAAACACCTTATGACAAGAACTCCTTATCAATCTTGTGGCCAGCGGGGGATCAGATTGCAGAGCACACTTTGTCGTCCCTGGTGATTACACACTCTATTAACCATGCCCAACTCCTTTTGTTATGTGCAGGGGGCCATCATAAATTGTGGTAACTTCAGTGTAATTATTGTCTCTGAATAAAAGTGTCATTTCTGTTTGTCTGATTGGGTATTTCTTTTAGTTACCTTCTGCATATACTGTAGCAGCTCTTCTTATGTATGGTCCTAGTTTCATTGAGCAACTCGTGTATTACTTGGCGAAGACACATGGTGTGAAAGTTATTTCCTCCTCAAGGTTTGCACACCAGTGTATTTTCAACGTTGCTTCTTTGATGTACAGGTTGAACATGAAGACTCCACTCGTATTCTACTGTTAACTGAGCTTCACTCCAAAAATCTCCCTCCGCATCCTTTTCGTTTCGTTTAGTATTTTACCTCCAGAATATTTTAGGCATCCAGTCCTAGGATTTTTACTGTCACTTATCACCTCTACCACCTCTAGCAATTATTTGTATATGAGAAAAATGCCACACTGCACCACAGCTTGGTGTCCATGTGAAATGTAGGTCCTTCTTGTGTAAGTCAGTTTCAAAGCCTATACAGAGGTAAGGGTACACTGCCTCCAACAGGAAAATTAGACACCCCAGAACACATTGTGCTAATCCTAGATAACACTGCCTCTAGACTCAATAAGCCTCAGTTCATTGAGGAACAGTCCGTAAGTTTCTTCAGACATGTCACCCATCTGCAGTCAATCGACTGACAACTGAAACCCAAAGCACTCCCAGATTGAAAGGATAATTATTGTTATATTTCACCCCCTGCTCAAAGAGTCTCCAACATTTTCTGCGGGATTAATGTTAGGTGATTTAGTTCGGTAGTGGTGCAATAGTCTGCTTGAGGGTTCACAAAACTGGGAATGCATGCATGCAGCCCTGTGAACACTGTTATTGTCTGAGAAGTTGGCTGCATCCACAGCATACCCGTCGAGAAGATGTAGAAGTGAGGGCAACATCTAATCACTGAGGATGTTTATTTACACAGTGTGAATAAATGGGTCCAAGTCATCATCAAAACAATCCAGAACCACCTCTAGCATAAAATCCACCCTCCGTACACCAAAATTTAACATGTTGGCTCCACACACACAGCGATGGATGTTTCACCACTAGGCCAGGCCGGGCCACACAGTCAGCTGTGAGGCTCTGCTGTAGCCACTGCCAGCCTCACAGCAGTTGACAAGTTAATTGTCTAGACGGGCCACCAGTGCAGAGGCAAAACTGCAACTCACTGGATCACATTACATGCCGTCCGCAGCTCGTGGTCAAGGGGCTAGTGTTGCTGCCTCTGAATCACAGGGTCCCGGGTTTGATACTTGGCTGGGTCGGGGATTTTTTCTGCCTGAGGACTGGGTGTTTGTGTTGTCCTCATCATCACCATCTCACCATTCGGGAAGTGCTGAAACTGGAAATGGAAAGACTGGGAACATGTACAGATGCTGATGACCATGATGTCAAGTGCCCCTCAACTCAACATCATTATCATCATCACATGCCTCCATTCAACTTATGTGCAGTTTCTGTGTCGTTCAGAGAACCGAATACATACAGCTAGACACATGGTGAAAATAGTCTCGTGTTGTACCCAACTATGAACGTCCATTGCGTGAAATTCCCTTCGCCGTGTTCACACGGAAACCATTTTGAGATGTATGTGCATCAAGTGGCACAGCCTTTCTCATAGACAAGTCGGACAGTCCACATTGGCACACTTACAAATTGGCCACCTCCTTTCACAGAGTGGTCTTGAGCACATCCAAACATAATAGCAATTTCTGAATGAGCTTCACACAGGATGTAACACTCGTAAGAATGTGTAAAAAGCGCTCTGATGTGAGAGCAACAAAGGCAGCGGACAGAACTGATGGGCAGCTCACCACTGCGACACGTATTCCCGAGGCACACGATTGGTCCAGCTGTTGCAAACGAGGCAGAGGAGCCTGCAGTCAAACGGCTACAAAGGTACGAACTGGACACAAACCCCAACACTTTGCCTGAAGACGACAAGTACTAAACTTGTCCAAAAGTTGTTGCAGAATAATGCATTGACTCGGCTGAAAACCCGAGAAGACTTCATCATCGAAATTCAGCGAGAATGCCTGCATTTCCATATAATACGTCCTCTCTGCCACATCTCCTTGTCAACCTGTTTCACTGTGCTGATTCCATCTGACTGGCGCGGGCGCGTGCACACGCACACACACACACACACACACACACACACACACACACACACCACTGCCGCAATTGGCAGTCACGTGACTGCTTGTTCCAGTTCTACATAGAAGCATGCCTTGATATGAAGAGATTCAAGGGGTGAGGAGACAGTGGGGTCTTTGTGACCAGATGTCTTAGGCATTCCAGAGTTATGCTGTGACACATGGTAGCATGCGGACTGTCAACTCATGGGGGAACAGTCATCTTCACTCGTATCATTTGCGTTCCACCCTGGAAGGTAGTACGAGTGTAAAATTCTTTTCAGTGTTAAGCTAATTAGAAATGGACACGAAAAAGGAATTAAATCAGCCACCCCCTTATTTAAAACATCAACTTCCGTGCAGCTGTCAGTGGACACAGCAGGTGTTCACACCTGACACTATGCGCCCACCGATGGCCATTTGCTCCTCTCAGTTTATTACAGCATATAGTTCAGTACTGTGAATTCATTTTTATTTCTCATTGGAGGCGATGCTGGTGTACAGGAAATCATACACAATACCTTGATCGACATTTTGAACTTTGTTTTTTGGAAATTTACCCACCATCCAAAGATATATAATACTAAACCGAGTGGCGTGTGGGGTCACTGGCATGAGGACAGTATATGGCGTCATGCTTGCTGTGCCCACCAGGGGGCCTCATAGCAGTTGATGTGTTAAAAAATCATTCAGAAATTCAGTTCATTTGTGAATCGGGAGAATATACATCTACACTGCCAAACAGGTATTTGTCCCTTGATCCATTCAAGAATTAAATGTCTTACTGCGCTACACTGCTTGGTATATTCCACAAATGATTTACCATTACTGTATTAACTTCTTACCAACCAGTGATTAAGTACCTGTCTTGCATTTTAGTGTCAATTCTCCATTCCTAAATTTTGTGCTCTGAAATTAGACCACAGCTGTAATGGCACTGTGACGTTCTATATGTGCTTGAAAAATATTTGTGAAAATGGATCAACTACAGCATTCTACATCATCTTTTAATGGATCTGTGACAGAAAATAAAGCGCTAAAAATGAGAACAAACAACTTAGTAATGATGGAATATTTATGACAGAACATTTGTATCCTGTTATGACACTGTACATAAAATTTGGTTGTGTTTTACGGATTGTGCAATAAAGTTCTACATTAACAATTCAAATGTTAGCACATACAGTGTTTGTTTTTGTGTCACAGTTGTACATAAGAATTTGCCCAAATTAGCAATCCTTTGTCAGCAACTTTATTGTCAGAAGAATACTGTTTACTAAAACAAGCTTCACAAATAAACTTGATAACCTTAACATGCTCGTACTTACAAGAATTCACATAGAAAATTCCACTGATATTTGCACAATGTACACATTTTCTTCAACACAATGGCTCAAAATTTTGGCACTTGCCACATCTTATAAATTGCAATCTACACTTCAGCAACAAAACAAGCAATGGTCCCATGTGAACAGAACTGCATATTTTGTGCCTATTTCTAAATTTACTGACCACTATAATTTATGTCATTTTCTTTCTAAATTTCTGAAATGCATGCATGTACTGTGTATTGGGAAATAAACACATTGCTCTTTAATCTATCTGATTGTATTTCAAAGGGTAGGAATTTCAGTTTTAGAGTTTTCTCTTGAAATATGATACAAAAGGCAATACATAAAATAATAAAAACAGTAAAACAACGATGTATATATATATATATATATTTATACATACAGTCCTTAATTACATCCTCTTCATATTGTACAATAATATACATATATAAATTATTTCACATGTATTTACAGTAAATAGAGGAGACAGTTTTCCTGTGATACTAAATAACTTTTTAAGTCTCTCTATATTCACAACTAGAGGAAAGAGAATAACAAAGCTTCTTCAAGTGTTAACTACACATTAAAAAAATGAAAACTTTTACCCGTCTGTGTATCAAGTATAACATAATCACCTGACAGCACAAACACATTTATTCCACAGTCATGCCACTTGGATATTGCAGGTCTTATGATATCTGTCACAAGTTACATACAGCAACAAACTTTTGTAGTTTTTAGACTAGTAATATACTAGAGAGGATCCGTATCCATTATTAAAATAATAATAAAAAAATAATGAACTGGTCCTTTCATTAAGGGCAATTTACCTTAATTTCGTTATGATGCCAATGTTTACTCATCAATGTGTACACTGCAGTAAAATGAGGAAAAATATTAATGCAAACAATTCTCTTATCTATGACAGAGACGCAGATTGTACTCATCAACTAATGTACCATAAATAATGGCAACACAATCAGAAACCATGCACTGAATGTATGCTGAAAAATTACTTTCCAACCACATGTGGTACTTATTTACAAGAGCATATAGCAGAAATGAGAATGAATCAAGGAAACCAGGCTGGGGAGGGGGAAAAAAAATTGTTTTGAAACTCAAGCTGTATACATCAAATTTTCCTTTTGGGTAACACAGTCAGAATTAATTCTCTCCAGTAATGTACCAGTGGCTTGTCATAGTCTGACAGTCATTTCCAAACACAATTTTACGCTGCTGAGTATGAAAGATCAATCATCATGGGAGACTGAAAGCTTTGAGCCACACTAGGAACCAACTACTTGTGCTCTGATGTGTAAAGTAACGATATCATACACAGACATTGCAGAATCCTTAATTTCACCCAACTTATACCCAATAAAACTGTGTTTCCTTGTAACCTTTTACATTACAACAATGCTGCACGTGAAGCCCTTCACTACTAGATGGCACTGAATAAACCTTCCCTGACAAGCAATGCATACAAAATAAAATATGTGGAAATATCATACAGCCTGAAAAAGGAGTAAAGGGAGGTGTAGGAGAGGAGAGGAACTGTATTTATCAATTGCCCCTTACTGTCAGAAAATTACCCTTTTCAGTCTTACAATTACCAGCACAAATTTAGTCTCCCATGATATACCTTCTAACAACAAACATCCTTCCTCACAGGTGCAACCTGCAAAGAATATGGAAATCTACAGCACCAAAAGTGACAGAAACCATAACCATAGTAATGATTAGAAAAGTGACAAGACAAGGAGAGCGATCCTGGTTCAAACGCATACTCGGCACACAAGTTTTGTCTGCCTGTACATCATATTCTCTCACACATCAGTGAAAAGTTCTTTGTGACTGTAAGATGACGAAATGGCTCTGTCAGATTGTTAGCAAACTTGGCCGACATTTGGAAAAAAAATCTCTGAAGAACAGAGATACAATTGTTTCTTATTTTATGAACAAAAAGAAGTGGGTAATCCATACAGTTACCCTTCTCCTCGACAAGTATTTACCTTCACGCAGCTCGGAGGGAAGATACAGTACGCACGTTTCTGATAACAGTTTAACATTTTCCACTCGGCGACTTTCGAGTCACGAGGGACAGACGGTAGGAAAGTACGCCCGCGCTGCGCACTTCCTCCCCTTACTGGCGCACGACATCCTGGTCCGGGATGTAGGTGCCCAGCACAGTGAAGGCGACAACCCCAGTGAGCCCGACGAGCGCGACGGTCGTTGTGACGCTGAACAGCTGGGCGTACTGCAGGCGGCAGTACCAGGCCACCCCCAGCGCCAGGCTGAGAGACGCGAACAGCACATTGCCCAGGTCCCACTCACGTCCACCCTCTGTCCCCACCGCTCCGCCCACACCAGCGTCACCGCCCCCCAGTGTGAGGCTGCCCCGGAGACTCGACTGCTGCGAGTGCAGTTGGGACGATGACCCCACACCTGATTTGATGAGCCAAACAAAACACAATTACTAAAACAATTACAAATAGAAAAACTAAATTCAGATAATACATAAGGTAGCTCACCGCACAATGTTTATTCCTATCTGTGGATTCATATTGCTCACACCAACATAATTTTGTCTGCACGAATCCACAGCCTCAATATATTTTTCAAAGGAAAATATTATCTGCTGTATAATTTTCACATTTATTTGCTATCAGACAATTTTGACTTTTTAGTCATTATCAACCAACATATTAATATACCAAAACACAGAATAACACACGTGACACTTATAAAAGAAATGTGTAAAGAGTAGATGGGTGATGCTGGGGAAATGAAATAGTCACGGCAGGCAAAATACACTAAAAACACACTATGAAGGAATTATCCAAATAGGACAGAAGTCATTAGATGTGATGTACATGTAGGGCCAAAAAAGTTATTACAATTTCAGAAAAAATAGAAAATTTATTCATACAAAAGAGGTTCACAAATTGAGCAAGTCAATGATGTGTTGATCCACCTGAGGCCACTATGCAAGCAGTTATATGGCTGGTAATTTGATGGTACTCAAACCAATGTAGAAGCCCAAACAGTGTCTACATAACAGCTGGTATGCAATGTCTGTTATTTCAGAGGTGGCTCTCCTTTCGGAAGCATATGTTTTGCCAATTAAAGGGCTGATGCAGCTGGTGGGAGGATGGTGCATAGTGCAAGTCTTACAGTGAGGATGGCCCACCTTTAAGCTCTCTATATTAAAAATGAAGAAATTCCTCCAGTTGTATTTAAGGTGTCGATTTTATTTTGGCAACTAGTTTCAACGTTGTAACGACGTCATCTTCAGGCCCATACACTTGTTGCTGTCAACTGCGTGTGGCTGATACTAGAAGTCAGTGGTGAGATATGGACGTGCTCCACACCATCTTCCAAAACTCTTTAAACAAAATTTGAAATTTTTCCTTAACTTTTTCCTGATAGCGTGCTTAATGGAAAATTTATAACACACAAACTCATCTGCAAAGTAATCAGACATCTGAAGCTGTTTTATACACAGAAATTCAACTTTAAAGGATCAGAACTTTATGGTAAACACTAATGCGAGTTTTGTATCTAATAAGGAACAAAAATTTATAATGTACATGGAAGAACCATATACAATTTAAGTTAAGTATGTATTGAACAACAAACCACAGAGAATCCACATCACTTTATATATCAATCTCAAACTTATTCTCATGTAATGTCCACATTTTTGTACATTGGGACCACTGTTTTGTACTTCCATCTGCATTTGGATACATCCATCTGCATTTGGATACATCCATCTGCATTTGGATACATCACTAGAATAAATTTGATGTTGGTGCATGAAATTATGTGGACTGCCAGTGGTTTGTTGTTCAATACATACTTAGGCCATATTTTACATGCATTATAAACATTCTGTTCCTATCTGATGCAGATCACAGTAATGTTTGTAACTGGCTCCACATGTGTGGGTTGGTTAATTTCCACACATGTGTTGTGACGTGCTAAATAGAGGTTATCTGAATGGACGCAGAAGGTTGCTTCCTGTGTTGAATTAAAAATACTGCTATTTGTCTTTTTTTTACACACCCACATGTTTTTCTGTCTGTGTTTTGGTATTTTTATTGACTACTTGATAATGACTTAAAAGTTTAATCTGGCCAATAACAAGCAAATTTGAAAACTGTACAGTCCATAAATAACAATGTTTCCATTTGAAATATCGACATTATCGACAGGCATTACATCCAAATCAGAATAACCAAGTGATCGACAGTTAGCAGATTACAGAACAGCTACCGTAGCGACAACCTATTAGAGACAAAAACCAGTTCCATGTTCTGTTTTGCTCAGAGTTGCGCACCGAAGCAATATGGCCTTTATGGTCTCACAAGGTAAGCTCAGCACTACACAGGTTAATGGAAAATGCAAAGGAATTGGCACCAAATTGCACAGCTGCAATGCTTTCTAAAGCGAGCCTGGCACAGTGCCCACCTGTGCTTCCTGGGCGCGGCGTGTGCACCAGGCAGTGCACGACGCAGTTGTCGAATAGGCCCAACTGTCGCAGGGTCTCCGAGTCGCTGCCCAGCACCTGCCCGTTGAAAATCAGCCGCACCAGTTTGTCTGCCGACAGCTCGGAAGCGAAGTGCCTCCTGTAACACACCGACCAGTCTCGTTCTCAAAAATGATCACTTTTTTTATTTTATTTTTTACTTTTCACCTTGCAGGAAAACTGGGAAATAATGGTAAAAACCATATGAAAATTAAAAAAACTATGAGAGCAGAGCCCATATCAATAAGTGAGCATCTTCATTTATCGTTACGAACATAACGAGAAAAAATGTTGTGAAAGTTTGATATATATGGGGTGGCCAGGAAAAGAGGGTACCCGTGTTATACTGAACGTGATATCTGAAGCTATCTGAGTGTTGCTATTTTTCTTAATGCTGGTGCGGTGCTCAAACAGTGGCACTTTATGTCGAGTGGTGGTTTAGTGATCAGTGATGTCAGTAGACAGTTTCAAGCTTGTGAATACAGTTCTACAGAATGTCTTTTTCAATCAAAAAGTGTATAATATCACCTTTTTTACATAAATCATTTAAAATATTAAATGATAGGTTCATGACAAAATATCCAGAGACAGCTGCTCTTGCAAGGAGTGTTGTGGAGAAACTGATCACTACATTTAGAACAACATGTTCATTCAGTAACACCAATGCCGCCATGTAAAGGAAGTTTTTTCACCCGAAACTACTGAATGTGTCTATGGTAGAAGTTCACGGAAATTAACTACATATCTATTCTCCCAACTAAACATCAAATGAATATCATGCTAGAAGACATTGAGGTTGTTACATATGAGAGCATACAAAGTAAGAGTGAAGCAAACAGTTAAGACCTACGGATTACGCATAATGACAACAATATTGCAAATGGTAATTCACAAATGTTGCTGATGGTTATCTGTGTCCAAATCTTTTCTTCAACTCAGACAAGGCCTGGTTTCACATTATTGGGTACATGAACTCGCAAAACACACACTATGGGTCAACAGACAATTCCACAGAATGCTTTGAGGTGCCTCTGCATGATCTGAAAGCAGGTGTTGGGTGTGCAGTTTTAGGCCAACAGATTGTAGACTCCATTTTCTTTAACAACACCATGAACTCTAACATGTATGTAATAGAACTGTTGCAACTATTCATAGCACAGCCATTGGAGGAAGAACAAGAGTGCGCGTTTTTCGAACAAGATTGTGCTCCAGTGCATATTTCAATTTTCGTGTCAAATCTCCAAGAAACTTTCAGAGAAGAATGTAAAGTTTCCGCAAATTTATGGCCTCCCAAACCACCTGAACTGTCTACTTGCGATTTCTGTTTGTGGGGTAATTTTAAGTGTGAAGTCTACAGAAACAACCTGCATACAACTGAAGAGTTAAAAGCAAACATTCACAATGCGGTTGCCGAAACTGTACCAAATGATTAGGCAAAAGTTTCCAGAAACAAGATTTGTGTATCAAAGATTATTATATTGTCAATGTTTATGGTGAACACTTTCAGCTCTTCTTGTGAACTACGGAATGTTCAGTACATTGTTTTTCATAGCAATAATTTACTACTCTGTATTCTGAATTTACAGTAAATGAGTGAATTGTCTGTATGTTGTTTATAAGACATGAGGCTTCTTTTATTTTGGCCACCCTGTATTTGCTGAACAATGAGGGTGAAAGTTCAGTTAAAGGTATTAAAATTTTAGAAGATATTTTGATAAGGTGTTACAATATACAGTAGAAGTCTGATAGTCCGGTACATTTGGGACTGGCCATGGCAGATTATCAAAAATGCCGGATTATGGGAAGTACCTCTTACTACTGGTATAGGCTAAGCCATACAGTGAAAATAGCTGTAACGCGGTGTTTTGGAGTAAAATGTTAATTAGCAGAATTGTTAAGTTAATAACTTTAGCTCAAAATTAGACCAATACAAAATTTTTATTCGACACATTTAGTTAAATAAATGTACTGTACAATATTTTAGTTTGGTTTAAAAAAATCTTGATCATCATCCTGTTTTCAGAATCGTTGTCACTTGGCACAAAAGTTATTTCTAATTATAAGTAAACCAACAACTTCAGAGGCATTATAATTAGTATACAGTCAGCAAAAGTGTTGAATTTATCTACGGACTCTGCAGTTTCTGCCCAACTGAGTCTCTCCTCTCCTCCTGTTTTCTCACTCGAGTCACTCTCTTCAAGTATCTGTATAATTTGAGGTTTTACTACACTTTGGATAATGTCCTCCTACTCAAAAGGTTCATCATTATCCATTTGAATCCACTCTGCAAGTTGTTCTTCAGATACGTGTTCCAAAGGATTGTTATCAGTTACACTTCATACAATGTCCAAAACTTCAGACACTGATTCAAAATGCCGTTCCTCCTCGACAATCTGTGATGTTGAATCACAAACAGGATTTGCAGTTGGCCAAAGTTTTCTCCCACAGCATCGTAAAATAACTTTGTACTCGAGCCTATGACGGCATTACAGCATACACAGTATCTTGTATATTAAACTTTTTCTGAAAGTCTGTAACATCACACTCAGCATTTAACAGGCTGTGAATAAAAGAGACCCTATAAAAACATTTAAAGTTCTGGATTACCCCTAGATTCATGAGCTGGATCATTGATTAAGATTATGTGGCAGAAATGTGGTAAACAGTTTTCCATAAACTAACTCAGCTACTAGTGGATGTGCTTTATAGTTGTCCAAATGAGGGATGGCTTGCTGTCTTCTGGTGTACTGAGATTTCTAAAGCTTTCTTCCAACTTTACCAATTACAAAAGGGGGTTATTCAGCGGCTTCTATATGTACTGGCACATAGCACAACTCTCTCTCTCTCTCTCTCTCTCTCTCTCTCTCTCTCTCTCTCCCCCCACCCCTCTCCCTATCTCCCCTGGCTACTAGAGTGGGTCTCTTTCATCGGCCTAGTAAATTTGATCAGCTGTTAGATTATTACCTCTGATTATTTCTTCATACTTGTCTTTGTATTTATCCGCTGAGTCTTGGTTCACTGAAACAGTTTCTCCAGTTACATGAGGTCTTCAAATTCCTTGCCAAAACCTGAAGTTTCTGAACCAACCATCAGAAAAATTGCATTCAGTTTCTGCAATACTGAATTTCCTTGCATTTTCAATAACCACTGGCCCTGTTACCAACTTTCCTTCAGAGCGTACTGCACTGAACCATTTATATAATGTAAAATCCAACTGTTCCAATTTTGGTTTCTTAATATGTGCCTGAAAGCCAATTTTTCAGTTATTACCAACTGAGTTGGGCTGTTTTGGGGGAGGAGACTGGACAGCGAGGTCATCATTCTCATCTGATTAGGGATGGACAGGGAAGGAAGTCAGCCTTGCCCTTTCAAAGGAACCATCCCGGCATTTGCCTGGAGCAATTTATGGAAATCATGGAAAACCTAAATCAGATGGCCAGAAGTGGAATTGAACCATCATCCTCCCAAATGCGAGTCCAGTGCACTAACCACTGCGTCACCTCGCTCAGTCTTACCGACTGAGAATCAAACTACTTTAGTCAGTAAACCAATATTAAATTAATTCATCAAAATATTTCTATTCTTACCTCTCTCTAGGCATTTGATGATTTCCAATTTCTGGTCGGTGGTCAGAGTTATGTACTTGCATTTCTCTCCTGACTTGGAACTTGTAGAAGGTTTTGGTTTCGAGAATATTGTCACTGCTTAAATATCAATAAAACTTCCGCAGGCTACTTCAATATTTACGTTCGCTACAGTAGTATGGATCCTAGTTTGCTAGGAAAAAACGGCTTTCAATCAAAACAATGAACTGAACCTGTGTGTGGTAACACCCAAGATAAGTTCTGTCAAGTTCAAATGCTACCAATTGATTCCAAACAATGTCGATTGTATCTAACAGTAGCAGATGTGTAGCAGAGACTTCCAAGTAGTTTCAAACTTGGGAGGATGGTGTTGGAAAATCTGATGTTCTTGATCGTTTGATGGTGGACTGATAGAAGTCTACTATACTTGAAGAGGTCATCATCATCAGCCATGTCCATCATTAAATGACATGGCCTTTCCAAGTACTGAACTCAGGTATGCCTGCAACTAATTCTTCCATGAGTAATGGTCTAGGGAAATAGACAGCTGATTCCATCGACCTCCTGTAAGTCTTTGTGCCAACGCTCTGGCTGTCTTCCTCATGATCTGTCTCTGTCTCTTGAACTCCATTCCATCACCGCCTTTATTCATCAGTCGTAATTCCTTCTGACAACACAGACACTGTCATTTCATAGGCCTGTTCTCTCCAAGGGTGTCCATGACATCGATAACTGGTCCTGTGTCTTCTGTGATTCTTTTGCCTTTCTGTATAAATCCCAACACACACCTCTGCATGCCTTGCTGCACAGCTCTAAGTTTCTGCCTTGTATATTCGTAAAATGTACAGTACTCACTGCTGTAACGAAAAATGGGGAGGACAGATTGACCAAAAATTTTTAATTTTGCCTGAAGATAATAGAAACGCTTGCCAGTCTAGTTCAATGTGTCGAAAGATCATATTTATATGCCGGAAAATTTAGATGAATTCTCTGACAGTGTACAGTAGTGTGTTTTTGAGTTGTACATTTCCAACCATGCTCCATTTATCAGACTTAACATTTACCTTGGAAAGGGTTATGTTCAATCCCACCTCAGCAGTATGCAGATGGTAACTGCGTGCGCTGCACTGAGAGGGATTGTGCTTCCTCTTACTGTCAACCTCATACTATCATCTTTTCAACCCAGAGAGTATAAAAAATAACAACGAAATCCACACCTTTAGCTGCTTAAAGGTGTTGATAAATATCAACGGAGACAGTTGAAAATGTGTGCCCTGACCGGGACTCGAACCCGGGGTCTCCTGCTTACATGGCAGACGCTCTAACCGACTGAGCCACCGAGGACACACAGGATAGTGTGACTGCAGGGACTTATCTGTGGCATGCTTCATGTAAGACCCACACTTCCAACTTACTGTTCACACACTACCTTTGTAGCACCCCTGCCAACTATACTCATTACTCGCGGCAGTCAATCTACCAATTCCCGTAAGAGTTTGAGAAATGTGAGTGCATCTGCGCTGAAGAAGATCAGAGATAAGCCCCTGCAATCACACTATCCTCTGTGTCCTCAGTGGCTCAGTCCGATAGAGCGTCTGCCAGGTAAACAGGAGATCCCGGGTTGAGTCCCGGTCGGGGCACACATTTTCAACTGTCCTCTTGATATTTATCAACACCTGTAAGCAACTAATGGTGTAGATTTTACTCTTCGAGAGCTGCAAGACCACCAATGGTATCTGTTCTTTTGGACATGTCCGAAAGAACAGACACTCATCTTCATACTGAGGGTATTGTGTTTCTAGGTCTAATTTGCCTCTACTTTGAACATTTTTTACTGGCCAAACTGTCAAGGAAGCAGGTGTGGTGATTAAATTTCATTATCTTTGAGCTTAAAGTTTGTGATGAAAGCCTTGACGAGGCGAAACTCCATAACTGTTAATGTGTTATATCCACCTGACAATTCTGTGTTTGATATACATTACCTCGGCATGTATAAGGAATATCTAAAAATGTGGGATCACCTTGTAAGTACACAATTCCCTTATCAATTTCTGAAATATTTTTATGATCGAAATTTCCTGGCAAATTACAACTGTGAGGCAAACAGGGACCCCAAATTTGAGTCCCAATCAACACAGAATTTTAATCTTCCAGGAAATTTTGAAACAGTGCACACTCATAACATACTGTGTTCTTTTGTAATTCAGAATATTGACTCTTTTTAACACCTTTAACAACAACAACAACAACAACAACAATAATACATACTTCATAGACTGATTTACCACAAATACTAAGTTACAACCTTCTTCCATTAAATGTAAGTACAGTAACAGAGAACAGTATACACATCTGGACCAGCATGATAAAGATAAATTTGGTATCGTTAATCTCAAAATCAGTAAGATATCTACAACTTGAAACACTTACCCACGTCTAGAGTTCTCCAGGATAAGGATGCACATGGTAGCATCTAAACATACCAATACACTTCAAAGTTGTTGGCTACCTACTGAGAGACATGAAACTAAAGGAACAACAATAACATAATTCGTTTTGGTATTCAGATTAGTGTGTATTTGAGGAAGAATCTTAAACTTATGCTGATGGTATGTGGCAGTAAACTGGAAGATGAAAAAAATGAATGTAGTGTGGTGAAGGGGGTACTTGTCACACTTCAAATCAAAAGATTTAGGGTTCATTCCTCAGTCTTACGGCTTTTTTTCTCTCAGTTTTCAGTTCTTTCACCTCTGGAAACCATTTTTTAATGTGAAAAATGCCAGCGGCACAGTGGTTCAGAATTCACATTAAACTGTTGCTCTTCCGAAAACTAACTGCGCAGCTGGGTTCCAAGCTAAGAGGAAGGCAAGGGCATATCACATCCAACACGGCCACCCCAGGGCATTACCAATTAATGTCAACCCTAAGTTATAAATTTCTTGATTTGGCCTGATAAAGTTTCTGATGATATTTTGTTTCAAAACACAGAAAACTCATTCCACATATTTTCAAATACCTTTTAAAATCCCCCAACCGCTCATTCAGCTTGCCATCGACGAGTTTCTGATCGTCGTTGAGGTACTTCAGTCTGATACGTATGCAGTCTCCGGCATCTTCCGCTGCAGAGCTGGCTTCCTCTGCAGGTGGAGCACTAGCTTCCACAACAACATCAGACGTTGCATTTGGCTCTAAAAGAGTCACCTGAAATCAATTATTTATGAAATAGAAAATGCTGAAATGACTGTATACACAAAGATATGCAAAAGAAGTTATAACTGCGCAGTTTGATTCAGTTTGTAGTAAAGGTCACTAGATTTACGGATCCGTATGCAGCAGAGAAACTTGTGAAATATGGTGTTACAGGAGAATGTTGAATATTAGATGGGTACCTCAGATAACTAATGAGGAGGCACTGAATGGAATTGAGGGAAAAAATTATGGTACAACTGGACCAGAGGAAGAGATTAGTTGACAGTGTAACAATACAAGTCAAGATGGATGTAACGGAACTTGAATAGCGTATTTGCCTCTATTGGTTACGGTAGAGAGATCAATCTTTCGGTCCTGTCTGTATATTTATATATAATATTGCATGAATAAAGGCTGAGCGAGTGTAAAGCTATCGTTAAAAATGCACGCCGCACAATTTGTTACGATTTGGTCTGTCATAATACTAATAACATTCTTTTGAATACAATTAAAATATAACGGCGATACCTGTTTAGTGTTATTGGAAATAATATGTAGTAAATTAATGAGTAAGGTAGCCGATCCTATAAGAAGAGGTAAAATTGGACATACTGAGGTGTTTTGCTTTATATCGATGAAGCCGATGATACGGCGTCATTTTTTTTTTCGTTTACTCTTAGAAATAAAGAAGTAAAGAAGTGCTAATTGTGCGTAGTGAAAAATATAGGGGCGAGTTTTAAATAACTATGGTATACAATGAGAGTAACAAAAGGACATTTAGTTACACGAAATTGCGGATAGCGAAGTGTGGTCATTAAATTGAGTACATCTACAGGGCGGTCAATTCCGGGATAAATCTATACGCATCTCACGAGGGACGCGGTATTGAGAGCGGTTTCCCCCCCTCCCCCTTAATTATATTGCAGAGAGCGGGCTCCAATTCATGAAAAGGAGAAAAACGTTAACTTTTACGCGAACTCTTAATAATTGGGGATCGGAGAGAAAAGTGAGTAATTGTCTTACGCCTAACAAACATTCATGGAGGCGGTGGCTAAACTAAAAGAGTCAATTACAAAATACTGTATCATCATCATTGACTGTTGGTATCGAGCAACCAAAACCGTTCATCAAAGGGTTTCGATGGAAATTGGGAGTTAGGGTTCAGGCACTCGCATATACTCCACATCTGAGTGTGAATGAGTGGTGAATGCGAAATAAAACTGTGAACAAAGTTACATTAAATAAAACAGAAGAAACAAGACAGTTTGGTCGTATCTGTTATTATTCCATAAACTGTAACATTTCTTATCGTTGTACGAAGCCTTTATAGACAATCGTTATGACAATTTGCTTCGAAGGGATCGTTACAAGTTAAGTTTTGGGGACCTGGTCAAGAGGGGGTAGTTCGTAGATCCTAACTACTGCAGCTATTCTGGAATCAGGTGCTACGGTGACCGTTGTGTGTTGTCAATGACTTAAGGTTACCGTATCTCATGCTCTAAGATCGACGCGCCTTTCCACTTGATATAACGGTGCCTCTCGGCAACAACGACAACGCTGACGACGAAGGAAGATACGGTAGAACAGGACACATCGTGAGGCCTCAAGGAATCACCAGTTTGGTGATGGAAGGAAGTGTGTAAGGTAAAACTTGTAGAAAGAGAACAAGAATATGTACAGAGTGATTCAAAAGCAATTGAAAGTAACTGTACACACTCTGTGAGTGTAACGTATGCATCAAAATAAGAGAAACATTGAGTAATGATCACAAGTGCACCACAATTCTTTGTGATTCAAAAGTAAAAGTACACACTTTGTGGGTATAATGTATGCATCAAAATAAGTATAAAATGTTAAATTAATTTTGTGTGAAACTGCTTTATTTTATAGTTATGCAGTAAAGTAGGGATCCCTTTGTGTCATTCCTTTCTGAGAAGAATTACTTTTGTGGTGTCTTCGTTACCCTTGTGATTCCTGCTTTACTGCATACTGTGTTCAAACTGATGTCCATGTAGACAAAGACAGTGGCATGGTCGACATCTTATCACTCTCTAACTGTTGCTGGCTCTGTCAATCTCATTCTGCACAGTTGTACAACAATTTTCAGTTTGCTGCTGCAATTGTGCCACATTTTGCAACACCGTACACGAGCTCCTCGAGACGGCCCCAAGGGTAGAAGTCCAGGGGTCAAAAGATCTGGCGGGCCGAGCAACTGGTCCTGCACAACTTGTCCACTTAAAAGGATAAGCAACATTGAGATGCTCTCTCGCTTGCTGACTGAAATGTGCAGCAGCACGATCACGCATAAACTGTAAATTGGTTTGTGTGGCAAGTGGGACATCGTGAAGCAAATCGTCCAATTCGTGTTCCAAAAACTGTCAATACCCTTTTGATGAAGCAAGCTGCGATATTTTTACTTCCCCTCTGGTTTTACCATATGCCCCCTTAAAATTCATTTTTTCATGTCTGACTAATTATCATCAACATACTGCAGTATAATCTGCATTTTCATAAAAGAGAAAGGTTGGCCCTCAGTTTTAAAGAATATAACACGAGATCTAATTTTGTGCTTAGTTTTGTGTATGTAATTGATTTTCTAATTCATTTTGACTACTCCTAGTTAGTATTGTTATAGGGTGAAATCAGTAACTGTTTTGTAGCTCAAATTCTATTGTTGACTTATAAACAAATATAAATTCTGTACTAATTGTAAACATTTGGAGGTACAACTAATAGTATTCTTAAAGGATCAATTTGGTTCTATTCGAAAACATGCTAGCAAAGCCAGCCCTTAATTAATTCCAAAGTAATCAACAGTTTTGCCAAAAGTATTTTTTGGGTAACAATATCTGTTAATTTCATCATTTAAACAAATAATTCGGCCTAATTCTTTTAGTAGAAGAAACTGTTAAAAAGAACCAATTTTTCGATGTATGCAGTTAATTGAAGGAGTGAGGTTTTAATTGTGATTTCTGTAAATTAAACATCAAATAATGTGTAGTTTCAGTGCCTATTATTGTGAGGATATACAGGGTGTTACAAAAAGGTACGGCCAAACTTTCAGGAAACATTCCTCACACACAAATAAAGAAAATATGTTATGTGGACATGTGTCCGGAAATGCTTAATTTCCACATTAGAGCTCATTTTAGTTTCGTCAGTATGTACTGTACTTCCTCGATTCACCGCCAGTTGGCCCAATTGAAGGAAGGTAATGTTGACTTCGGTGCTTGTGTTGACATGCGACTCATTGCTCTACAGTACTAGCATCAAGCACATCAGTACGTACCATCAACAGGTTAGTGTTCATCACAAACGTGGTTTTGCAGTCAGTGCAGTGTTTACAAATGCGGAGTTGGCAGATACCCATTTGATGTATGGATTAGCACGGGGCAATAGCCATGGCGCAGTACGTTTGTATCGAGACAGATTTCCAGAACGAAGGTGTTCCGACAGGAAGACATTCGAAGCAATTGATCGGCGTCTTAGCGAGCGCGGAACAATCCAGCCTATGACTCACGACTGGTGAGGATCTAGTACGACGAGGATACCTGCAATGGACGAGGAAATCCTTCGTGCAGTTGACGATAACCCTAACGTCAGCGTCAGAGAAGTTGCTGCTGTAAAAGATAACGTTGACCACGTCACTGTATGGAGAGTGCTACGGGAGAACCAGTTGTTTCCGTACCATGTACAGCGTGTGCAGGCACTATCAGCAGCTGATTGGCCTCCACGGGTACACATCTGCGAATGGTTCATCCAACTATGTGTCAATTCTCATTTCAGTGCAAGTGTTCTCTTTACGGATGAGGCTTCATTCCAACGTGATCAAATTGTAAATTTTCACAATCAACATGTGTGGGCTGACGAGATTCCGCACGCAATTGTGCAATCACATCATCAAGATAGATTTTCTGTGAACGTTTGGGCAGGCATTGTGGTGATGTCTTGATTGGGCCCCATGTTCTTCCACCTACGCTCAATGGAGCACGTTATCATGATTTCATACGGGATACTCTACCTGTGCTGCTAGAACATGTGCCTTTACAAGTACGACACAACATGTGGTTCATGCACGATGGAGCTCCTGCACATTTCAGTCGAAGTGTTCGTACGCTTCTCAACAACTCATTCGGTGACCGATGAATTGGTAGAGGCGGGCCAATTCCATGGCCTCCACCCTCTCCTGACCTCAACCCTCTTGACTTTCATTTATGGGGGCATTTGAAAGCTCTTGTCTACGCAACCCCGGTACCAAATGTAGAGACTCTTCGTGCTCGTATTGTGGACGGCTATGATACAATACGCCATTCTCCAGGGCTGCATCAGCGCATCAGGGATTCCATACGACGGAGGGTGGATGCATGTATCCTCGCTAACGGAGGACATTTTGAACATTTCCTGTAACAAAGTGTTTGAAGTCACGCTGGTACTTTCTGTTGCTGTGTGTTTCCATTCCATGATTAATGTGATTTGAAGAGAAGTAATAAAATAAGCTCTAACATGGAAAGTAAGCGTTTCCGGATACATGTCCACATAACATATTTTCTTTCTTTGTGTGTGAGGAATGCTTCCTGAAAGTTTGGTCGTACCTTTTTGTAACACCCTGTATAAGGGCCCGATTTTTTGTCCCAAGACAGTCAGTCCATGGCCGAGTTAACTGTGATGTAAGTGTAACACAATTAGGCCATGTGTTAAAACAATGACAGTGTCTGTTCAATTTATTTGAAAGAAGGTGAAATGTGTGGTTAGGCTTTTACTGCTCGTAGATGTTAACAGTAACCTATTGTAGCAGTATGTGGATGCTTGCCTGCAACCTATTAATGAGGCTTATCGAAAGTTAAACAACAGAGCACTGGCCATATAACTGTGTATTATTGGGGGTTGTGAACTGTGAAAGTAAAGAACTGCGAAACGTGAATGTGCATCTGTCAGCTACTTCATTTAGAGTAGTCAGCGTTGAACTTCCACCCTCATTTTTCAGCCAGTATCACAACACAGTACGTCGACACCAGGCACAATCGACGATGAAATAAAGCAGGCGAACGTCACACTCAGGTACTGTGGAGTAACTTGCAGTCCAATTAATTGACTCTACACTTCACTGCACCAAATGTTCACTGCAAAATGGTTTCGATATCACCCTACTGTAGTTATGTGAGGATTCTCAAATGTCCACACGTGTGAACTATGAACATTCACGATACCTGCCTGGGTACAAAGGCTCTCATCCGTAAACAGTACCCGATGACAGAACCACGAAACAGCAGCATGGCACTCAAATAACCACTGACAGAAATTCTGACGTCAAGTGTAGTCTACAGGTGTCAGCTAGTATACTATTTGCAGGTGAAAAGAGTGGAATTGTTGTCTGCATAGCAGGCGCCATACAGCTGATTGAGGAACCCTGACAGCGGCACTTACATGACTGGATCTGCATCTACCTTTTACAGGATGATCCTCGATACCCAGTCCATCCAGTTGAGGAAGACCTACCCGTGGCACAACACAAATGCCGTATTCCCTTATGTGCCTATCCACAGCTGTGAAAGCATGGTGGTTTGGTACTTTTCTGTTTGGAAGCATTTTCATATACTGTCAGCTAGCTGCTCGTGCATTGCCTTCTGCTGCACCGTTTGGGTACGCCATCGTACCGTATGTATCAACTGCAGTCTAAGAACTACTGACAGAATGAATGTATGTAGTACATCTGGTACCGGGGCAACCACCATACAGTACAACAGGCCACAAAAAAGTCAAGTAAATAAAGGCATTTTGTGCCAGAATCAACCAGGCAGCGTAGAGGAGTGTACAAAACAATATCAGCTGACATGCAGGCCAACACGACATCCCGAAAGCATGTACTGGCCCGTGGTGCTCAAATGGCTCTGAGCACTATGGGACTTAACTTCTTAGGTCATCAGTCCCCTGCCCGTGGTGTAATGCGTACCAAAAATGACATTATGCATTATCACTCAGAATAAATAAATTTCACATAAATCTTTATTTAACATTTTACTCTCATTTTGACGCATACATTACACCAAGGAAGTGTGCACTGTTACTTCTAAATCACCCTGTGCTGTAGTGAGCAGGTTCAAGTGGACATCGGCTGCTGCGGTTACATATGGAGAGGCCTGCACAGGACAGAACAGCACAAAAGCTACACTGAACCAGCTTTTGACTGAAGACCACAAAAATAATGACAACTGCTACAACAATGTATCAGGGACACTTGCAGAATTACGCACTTATACCTGCAGCTTGTTGCTGTTTGCTTCCGAACTCAATATTTTAAATGAACCTCAATCATTTACTGGTGAAAAGGAGGAGACTGACATACACATGCCAAACAATACTATTTTTTACTGTCCAATAATGCACATTAATGGGCCAAAACATTATCACTATCTGCTTAAAAGTCACTACCCCTTTGAACTGCAATAAAGCAGCTATTTGCGTGGCATGCATTCGACAAGTTGTCGTTTGGTTTCTGGTGGTACATGACAGCAGATGTCTACATACAGATCTCACAATTCCTGTAAATTACAGCTAGTCGCTTGTGACCGTGGAGCTGGTGCCAAAAACATCGCAGATGTCGTCCTGTCGAGCACTACCGTGCTCCACAAACAACTGTAGCACGATTCTGGCTTCGAGACACAGACAGTTACCCTGCCGGAATATGCTGCTGCCGACAGATGAGACGTCGGGCATGAAATGATGTAGTGGTTCACAATAATGTCTGCAGCTGTTGCAGTGCCTTCGATTACTACCATGCGTCCCACAGAAGTGCAGACAAATGTCCCCCGCAGCACATCTTGCCCCCTCCGGCACGATATTAGATTCTAACAGCTGCTCACCTCAATGAGAATGTATTCGGTCACGATTTTCGGCCCAGTGTGAGAAGGAACAAAATTCACCTGAAAGGGACACATTTCCATTGATTCCCAGTCCAATCTCGAGGTCACATGTGCGCTACAGTCATTAGTGACAATTTTGTCAGGTGAACGTGGGAACACACAGGAGTGTGCATGCACTCAAATGACTGTCTTTGCCACTTTGGAGATGCTCGTGCTGGTCTGCAACAATGTGGCCTTTGTCAATAACAATACAATGAAGAGGAAAGTTGCCACTTATTATATACGGGAGATGCTTAGTCGCAGATAGGCACAATAAAAGACTGTCACAAATAAGCTTTCAGCCAGTAAGACCTTTGTCAAAACTAGATCACACACACACACACACACACACACACACACACACACACACACACACACACCTGTCTCACACATGCCTGCAACTGAAGCCACGCTGTAAGCAGCAGCACCAGTGCATGAGGTGATGGCAACTGGGTGTAGATGAGGAGGAGGCTGGGGAGGGGGAGGGATAGTATGGTAGGGGTGGAGGACAGTGAAGTGCTGCTGGCGAGCCTGCAGGCACGAGGTGGAGAGAGGGTAGGGCAGCTATGTGCAGTTGGGAGGTTAGAAAGAGGGCAGGGGAGAGGTAAAGAGGATAGCAGAAAAGGAGCGATGGTGGAATGAGGGCTGTGTAGTACTGGGAACAGGGAAGGGGTTGGATGGGTGAGGGCAATGACTAACGAAGGTTGAGGCCAGGAGGGTTACAGGAACGTACGATATATTGCAGGGAAAGTTCCCATCTGCGCGACTCAGAAAAGCTGGTGTTGGTGGGAAGGATTCATACGGCACAGGCTGTGAAGCAGTCACTGAAATGAAGGATGTCGTGTTGGGCACAGTGCTCTGCAACAGGGTGGTTCACTTGTTTCTTGGCCACAGTTTGTCGGTGGCAAATCATGCGCACAGATAGCATGTTGGTTGCCATGCCAACAAAGAATGCAGCACAGTGGTTGCATCTTAGTCGTAGATCACATGACTGGTTTCACTAGTAGCCCCACATTTGAGAGGATAGGTGATGTTTGTGACCGGACTCGAGTAGGTGGTGGTGGGAGGATTTATGGGACATGTCTTTCTTCTAGATCTGTTACAGGGTCAGAGCCATGAGGTAAGAGTTTGGGAGTGGGGATTTTGTAGGGACGAACAAGTTTATTGTGTAGGTTCAGTGGATGGTGGAATACCACTGTGGGAGGGTCAGAAGGACATTTCTCATTTCAGGGCATGACGAAAGGTACTTGAAATCATGGCGGAGAATGTAGGTTGGTTGGTTGATTTAAAAGAGGGGGTAAAGGGACAAAACTATGAGGTCACTGGTCCCTTGTTCCTAACCAAACAATGCCACAAGTGTGAGAATAAAATAGACAAGATGTATAACACAAAATGGAAGGAAAGGAAAGGCCACAAGAACGAAGGAAAGGCAACGAATACTAAAAGGAACAAAAGAGGACAAGAGAACAACAGAGAGATGCAAGAACAAATTAGAAGAGAGTAAAACAAGGAGAAGTAGATTACAGTGGCTGGCCAACTACGAAAATAATAAGGAAAAGCCAAGCACCCTGCAACACATTAGAACCTTCACCCTAAAAGGATTAGGGTGGAGGACACAGAGGGACAAAGACAGGCCCTAAAACTCAGATCGAAATGATAAAACCTACCCTCACGGATGAAACGTAAAACCAAATCAGCCGATGAGGCGTTGTCTGCTAAAATCAATAATAACGAGTCCGGCAACCAAAGATGAAGTCTCAGGGCAGCCTAAGAAGGACATAGCAGAAGAATATGGGCCACTATCAACCGGGCGCTGCACCGACACTGAGATGGGTCTTCACAGCGCAGGAGGTAGCCGTGGGTCGCCCATGCACGGCCAATGTGGAGCCTGCAGAGAACCACAGAGTCCCTGCGAGACGTCCTCATCGAGGACTTCCACACATTCGTGGTCCACTTAATGGCTCGCAGTTTTTTGTGCGTACTGAGATTTTGCCATGCCGTCTCCCAAAGCTGAAAAACCTTGCAGCGCAATAACGGACACAGGTCAGTTGCGGGGATGCCCATCTCCATAAGTGGTTTGCGTGTAGCCTGTTTGGCCAGCCTGTCAGCTACACTCCTGGAAATTGAAATAAGAACACCGTGAATTCATTGTCCCAGGAAGGGGAAACTTTATTGACACATTCCTGGGGTCAGATACATCACATGATCACACTGACAGAACCACAGGCACATAGACACAGGCAACAGAGCATGCACAATGTCGGCACTAGTACAGTGTATATCCACCTTTCGCAGCAATGCAGGCTTCTATTCTCCCATGGAGACGATCGTAGAGATGCTGGATGTAGTCCTGTGGAACGGCTTGCCATGCCATTTCCACCTGGCGCCTCAGTTGGACCAGCGTTCGTGCTGGACGTGCAGACCGCGTGAGACGACGCTTTATCCAGTCCCAAACATGCTCAATGGGGGACAGATCCAGAGATCTTGCTGGCCAGGGTAGTTGACTTACACCTTCTAGAGCACGTTGGGTGGCACGGGATACATGCGGACGTGCATTGTCCTGTTGGAACAGCAAGTTCCCTTGCCGGTCTAGGAATGGTAGAACGATGGGTTCGATGACGGTTTGGATGTACCGTGCACTATTCAGTGTCCCCTCGACGATCACCAGTGGTGTACGGCCAGTGTAGGAGATCGCTCCCCACACCATGATGCCGGGTGTTGGCCCTGTGTGCCTCGGTCGTATGCAGTCCTGATTGTGGCGCTCACCTGCACGGCGCCAAACACGCATACGACCATCATTGGCACCAAGGCAGAAGCGACTCTCATCGCTGAAGACGACACATCTCCATTCGTCCCTCCATTCACGCCTGTCGCGACACCACTGGAGGCGGGCTGCACGATGTTGGGGCGTGAGCGGAAGACGGCCTAACGGTGTGCGGGACCGTAGCCCAGCTTCATGGAGACAGTTGCGAATGGTCCTCGCCGATACCCCAGGAGCAACAGTGTCCCTAATTTGCTGGGAAGTGGCGGTGCAATCTCCTACGGCACTGCGTAGGATCCTACGGTCTCGGCGTGCATCCGTGCGTCGCTGCGGTCTGGTCCCAGGTCGACGGGCACGTGCACCTTCCGCCGACCACTGGCGACAACATCGATGTACTGTGGAGACTTCACGACCCACGTGTTGAGCAATTCGGCGGTACGTCCACCCGGCCTCCCGCATGCCCACTATACGCCCTCGCTCAAAGTCCGTCAACTGCACATACGGTTCACGTCCACATTGTCGCGGCATGCTACCAGTGTTAAAGACTGCGATGGAGCTCCGTATGCCACGGCAAACTGGCTGACACTGACGGCGGCGGTGCACAAATGCTGCGCAGCTAGCGCCATTCGACGGCCAACACCGCGGTTCCTGGTGTGTCCGCTGTGCCGTGCGTGTGATCATTGCTTGTACAGCCCTCTCGCAGTGTCCGGAGCAAGTATGGTGGGTCTGACACACCGGTGTCAATGTGTTCTTTTTTCCATTTCCAGGAGTGTAGTTCATTTCCTGGGATTCTGACATGACCAGGGGTGCAGAGAAACACCACTGAACGACTGGACCATTCAAGGGCATAGGTAGACTCCTGGATATATACTACCAAAGGATGATGAGGGTAGCACTGGTCAATAGTTTTCAGGCTGCTCCGAGAGTCAGTACATAAAATAAAAGATTGCCCAGGAGATGAACGGAGATATTGAAGTGGACGAGAAATGGCCACCAGCTCTGCAGTGAATACACTCACCCATCGGGTAAGGAATGCTCTTCAACATGGCCGCCATGCACGTAGGCAAAGCCAGTGTGACCCTCAGCCATCGAGCTTTCGGTGTGAACGACTGCAGAGCCCCGAAACACGTTAAGAATCGAGAGGATGTGACAGCGGAGAGCTGCAGGGTTAATAGAGTCCATAGGGCAACGTGAACAGTCCAGACGAAGCTGCGGCCGAGGTGTACACCGTGGAGGCGTACATGAACGGACCGCAAGTAGAGGTGGTAAAGGGAAAGACTCCAGCTCGGAGAGTAGGGACCGCACGCGAAACTCAATCGTTAGCCCCAGTCTGGGCCGCTGATGCAGGAGATGGACTGCCGTGGGAGGGAAAAGGAGACAGTAATTTGGATGCTCAGGGGAACTACGAATGTGTGCTGCGTAACTGGCGAGCAGTTGCACAAGTCTGATCTGCAATGGAGGGACACCAGCCTCCACCAGTACGCTGGTCACCGGACTCGCCCAAAAAGCACCTGTCACTAGTCGAACCCCACAGTGGTGCACAGGGTCGAGTAAATGCAACCCTGAAGGCACTACTGAACTATAAACTACACTCTCATAGTCAATTCAGGATAGGACAAGGGCTCTGTAGAGCTGCAGCAGCGTAGAGCGATCTGCAGCCCAATTGGTGTTGCTCAGGCAACGGAGGGCATTGAGGTGCTGTTAGCACTCCCACTTAAGCTGACGAAGGTGAGGTAGCCAAGTCAACGGGGCATCAAAAACCAGTCCTAAGAATCGATATGTCTCCACTACAGTGAGTGAAGCATCATTCAGATAAAGTTCTTGTTTCGGATGAACAGTACCACGCCGCCAAAAGTGCACGACATATGACTTCGCAGCTGAAAACTGGAAGCCATAGGCTAGGGCACGTGACTGCGCTTTGTGTTGTGAATGGCTCACTGTAGGCACCGCTCAGCAACACCAGTACTGGAGCAGCAGTACGAAATGCAGAAGTTGTCTGCATACAGAGAAGGTGAGATGGAGGGCCTGACAGCTGCTGCTAGACCATTAATGGCCACTAAAAATAGACACACACTCAATACAGAGCCCTGCAGGACTCCATTCTCGTGGATATGGATGGAACTATGGGAGGCACCATCTTGGACAAGGAAAGTACGGAGCCACAGTAAGTTTTGGATAAAAACCGGGAGAGGGCCCAGGAGACCCCACTCATACAATGCGGCAAGGATATGATGTCACTAGGTCGTGTTGTATGCATTACGTAATTCAAAAAAAGTCGGCAACCAGGTATTGCTGTCTGGAAAAGGTTGTTCGGATAGCAGACACAAGGGACACAAGATTATCAGTGGTAGAGCGACCCTGGGGGAAGCCGCCCTGACATGGTGCCAGCAGACCACGTGACTCGGTGCCAGCAGACCACGTGACTCCAGGACCCAACCGCCGACATACCATATGTTCCAACAGCTTACATAGAACATTGGTGAGGCTGATGGGCCGATAGCTTTCCACATCGAGCGGGTTTTTAGCGAATTGGAGGACCAGAATGATGGTGGTCTCCCGCCATTGCGATGGAAAGACACAATCCCACCAGATCCGGTTGAAGATGAGGAGGAGATATCGCTTGCAGTCAGCTGAGAGATGTTTAATCATCTGGCTGTGGATCCGATCAGGCCCAGGAGCTGTGTCGGGGCAATGTGCAAGGGCACTGAGGAGCTCCCACTCTGTAAATGGGGTGTTATAGGATTTCACTGCAATATGTAGTGAATGAGAGGACATTCCCTTTCAGCCGCCGTTTGAGTGCCTGAAAGGCTGGGGGTTATTTCTCTGACGCAGAGGCTCGAGCAAAGTGCTCGGCAATTGCGTTTGTGTTGGTAGATAACACGCCATTTATGGTAATGCCGGGGCACTTGTTGGGGCCTGGTACCCGAAAAGACATTTAATCTTTGCCCGGACTTGGGAAGGTGATGTATGGCACCCAACGGTCAAGACGTATCTCTCCCAACACTCCTGTTCCCGTCATTTGATAAGATAGCGAACACAGGCACGGAGCTGTCTAAAAAGGCTATGAAGTGCTCCAGGGAAGGGTGCCGCTTATGCCGCTGTAGAGCTCACCGATGCTCCTTAATTGCTACAGTGGCTTCCGGCGACCCCCGAGGGACTGCTTTACACCTCGAGCACCCTAAAAAGCGAGGGATCACGTTTTCTGCTGCAGAAACAATTGTTGCAGTCACTTGTTCAACCATCACATCAATGTTACCGTGTGGGGGAGATTCAACGGTGACAGCAGAGGTGAAAGTTTCCCTGTCTGCCTTGTTTAAAGCCCATGTGGGCAGGCGTCCGTGGGCCTGACGCCAGGGCAGTGACAGGAAGATGGGAAAGTGGTCACTACCACACAGGTCCTCATGTGCTCTCCAGTGGATAGATGGGAGAAGTCTTGGGCTGGAAATTGATAAATCAATGGTTGAGTAACTACCATGAGCCACACTGAAATGTGTGGCAGCCCCAGTGTTTAAGAGGCCGAGGTCAAACTGAGATAGTAAAGTTTCGACATCTCTGTCTTGGCCAGTAAGCATGGTACCACCCCACAAGGGGTTATGGGCATTAAAATCTCCCAAAAGTAGGAAAGGTTTAGGGAGTTGATCAATCAGTGCAGCTAATACATTCAGACATACTGCACCATCTGGAGGAAGACATACATTGCAGACAGTTATTTCCTGTGTCGTCCTTATTCTGACAGCCACAGCTTCAAAATGGGTTTGAAGGGGCAAATGTTCACTACAGACTGAATTTAGGACATTACTGCAAACTCCACCTGACACTCATTATAGTCGCTACGGTTTCTGTAATATCCCTTATAGCCCCAGAGGGCAGGAGTCCGCATCGCCGGGAACCAGGTTTCCTGGAGGGCAATGCAGATAGCAGGTGTAAAGCTTAACAGTTGCCGTAACTCAGCCATTAGGTGGAAAAAACTGCCGCAATTCCACTGGATGATGACATCATCATGAGACTGGGAAGGCATGGAACAATTAATGAGGCAGTTTACGCCTCAGGGTCACCTGCTGCCACCAACTTTTTGCCTGAGCAGTCTATATCCATTTTGTCTGAGGGCCTGGTGAGATCTAGGTTCTCAGCAGATGCCAAAATCTCCACCCCATCCTCAGACGCAGAGCTTGTAGGTAGCGGTGGTGTGGGTGCCACCGCAATTTCCTTGGTCTTCGGTGTTTTCTTTTTGGATTTCTCTCACTGCTCCTTGGGTTTCCCTGGTTGGGTGGACTTCACTTGCTCAGTCTTCTCGGGTACTGATGACGAGCATGAAGCCCTACGACCAACTGCTTTTCAGCTCTTCAGCCACTGGCGGGTGTCGTCTTTTCCACTAGCAGAAAGCTGGGAAGGGGGTGACCCGAGGGACCCCTTCCTAGCGAGAGAAGCCGAAGAAACTTACGCTTCTCCGGCTTAGAAGTGGGGACGGATGTCCCAGATGGTTGGAGGAGTGTTGCCCCCAAAGTAGATGGTGCAGGAGCAACAGGGAGGGAAATGCCCCCAACCATCAAGGGGGCAGGTGTAGTCTTCCGTCTCTGAGAGGTGACTTGTGTTAGCGGAACTGATGGTGCCAGAATTGTTGTAGGCGTTGCGTAAGACGTCACACGCACAGGATGCAGGCATTCAAATTTTCTCTTAGCCTCAGTATAGGTCAGTTGGTCCAGGGTCTTGTGCTCCAAGATTTTCCTTTCTTTCTGGAGAATCCTGCAGTCTGGCAAGCAAGGCGAATGGCGCTCTCCGCAGATGACATAGATGGGAGATGGGGAACGGACCCTGGTGGACATGCCAGACGAAATGTACACCTCGCCGCTCTAAATTGGTGCGCAACTCATCGTCAGACTGCAAAAGAAGGTCGCTGTGAAATATGATACCCTGGACCATATTTAAGCTCTTATGGGGCGCGATGGTTACAGAAACATCCCCCAGCTTGTCACAAGCAAGTAACGTCCATGACTGGGCAGAGGATGCTGTTTTGATCAAGACTGACCCAGATTTCATTTTGGACAAGCCCTCCACCTCCCCAAACTTGTCCTCTAAATGCTCAACAAAAAACTGAGGCTTCATCGTCATGAAAGATTCCCTATCAGCTCTCGAACGTACAAGGTAGCGGGGCAAATAAGATCCACTGCCATCCTTAGCCTGACATTCCTCCCATGGTGTGGCCAGGGAGGGGAATGATTTGGGGTCGTACTTCTGTGCATTGAATTCAGCTCATGATCACTTAGAGACTGCTGGTGTTTCCCCACCAGCAAGACACGATGGACTATGCTTCATCACGTGTCGTCCACCTTGATGCTACCCACTCCAACCAGGGGCTCTTCCCAGGGCACCACGCAGCTGCAGCGAAGGCCACCTGGCAGGAAGGCCATTGCTGGGAATCCCGATGCCCCAGGGGATGGGCATCTACCCCTCGGCATACATGAGGAGTTACTGGCGCAGGCATCAGCAGAGCGATCCCTGTGTGGTCAGGGGGCTACAACCAACAGGGTACAGGGCGGCACCACCACAACGAACTGGCTATCGTGCTGGGTGTCAGGTGCAAAGAAGTCCACGGTCATCGTCGACGCAGAAAGTGACACTGCATAGTGCACGGTGAAAAACACACCCAGGAAGGTGTCCTCGCCCACGAGATGGAGAATGGGCAGGACTGCAATGCGACAACGAGAAAGTGGGCTAAAGATCTCAATGCACGATGGAAACGCTGCACCATGTAAGGTGCCCTTCCCCAATTAACTCGCTCTTCAGGAAAATTTTGAAGAACGGAGGTCAAACCCTACAGGGGACCATCACATAAAGGCCGAAACATTTGAAACTCCTTTTAATCGCCTCTTATGACAGGCAGGACTACCTCGGGCCTATTCTAACCCCCGTACCCGCAGGGGAAGGCGGAGAATGCACTTCAGTTGCTTCAGTCCTGTGTGGCACAGTTACAAGGGGAAAGCTCCTCTGTGGCCATACATGAGTCTTTGGGAGGTGGAGGGAGACTGGAAAGATAAGCCACAGGAGATTTTTTTAACAAGGTTGGAAGGGTAATTAGTGTCTGTGAAGGCTTCGGTGAGACCCTCAGTATATATCGAGAGGGACCCCTTGTCACTGCAGAAGCAACGACCACAGGTGGCTAGGCTGTACGGAAGGGACTTCTTGGTATGGAACGGGTGGCAGTTGTCGAAGTGAAGGTATTGCTGGTGATTAGTAGGTTTGATATAGATGGAGGTACTGATGCAGCCATCTTTGAGGTGGAGGTCAACATCTAAAAAGGTGGCTTCTTGTGTTGAGTAGGATCAGGTGAAGCAGATGGGTTGTTGAGGTTATGGAGGAATGTGGAGAGGGTGTCCTCACACTAGATCCAGATCGCAAAGGTGCCATCAATGAATCTGAACCAAGTGAGGTGTTTAGGATTATGGGTGTTTAAGAATTCCTCTAGATGGTTCATGAATAGGTTGGCATAGCATGGTGCCATGCAGGTGCTTATAGCTGGACCCTAGATTTGTTTGTAGGTAATGTCTTCAAAGGAGGGGTCATTTCGGGCGAGGACATAGGTGGTCATGGCAACTTGGACTAGGGTTTCGACTACATCTCGTCGTGCCCTGAAATGAGATATGTTCCTACCCACTATCCCCCCCCCAACCCCCTGCAGTGGTATTCCGCCTACCACCGAACCTGCACAATATACTCATCCATCCCCACACAACCCCTGCTCCCAACTCCTTACCTCATGGCTCATACCCCTGTAACAGACCTCGATGCAAGACCTGTTCCATCCTCCCACCACTACCTACTCCAGTCCAGTCACAAATATCACCTATCCCATCGCAAGCAGGGCTCACTGTGAAACGAGTCGTGATCTACAAGCTAAATTGCAACCACTATGCTGCATTCTATGTGAGACCAAGTGGACAACACTGTTGCTAGCATGCTGTCTAACAAGACATCCTTCATTTGAATGACTGCTTCAGAGTCTGTGCCATATTGATCCTTCCCAGCAACACCAGCTTTTCTGAAACGTGCACGTGAGAACTTTCCCGTATCCCTCAAACTTCGTTAGTCATTGTCCTCACCCTTCCAGCCCCTTCCCTGTTCCCATTCCGGCACTACACAGCCCTCATTCCCCCATCGCGCTCAGTCTTTTTATGTCTCTCCTTTTATGTTACCCCTACCCTGCCCCGACCGCTCCCCTGCCATCCGTCTAACCTCCCAACTGCAAATAGCTGCCCTATCATCTCCCTGCCGCGTCCCTACACACTCCCCAGCAGCATTTCACTGTCTCCCCTCCCCCCCTCTACACTGCTATCCCTATCCCTCCTTGCCTCAGCCTCTCCCTTACTGCCACCCAGTCACCACTCCCATCATGCACTGATGCTGCTGCTTGCAATGTGGCTTCAGTTGCCAGAGCCTGCAGTCATATGTGTGTGTGTGTGTGTGTGTGTGTGTGTGTGTGTGTGTGTGTGTGTGTGTCGTCTATTCAAGATGAAGGCCTTGCTGGCCACAAGCTTATTTGTGACAGTCTTTGTTGCGCCTATCTGCGACTCAGCATCTCCGCTATATGGTGAGTGGAATCTTTCCTTCTCATAATATTGTTGGCCTTCGTCAAAATTTCTTAAGTCAGGGGCTTTTTTTCATTTGCGCCCAGCATTACAGCTACAACAATTTCCTGTTTGTCTGTGCTCTGCTTATATACTTGCCCTGTTGCACCACACTGCACACCACCACCAGATGCCAGTCAGTCTCGCGGTGGACAGAGGTCATCATGTTTTGCCTCATCGGTATATCTGCCACATTTTGGCCCATTCTTTAAGTTTGTTCTTTCGTTTGGCCCCATATCGAACCTCTGACAGAAAACAATGTCTGCCTGCTGATAATGTTTCACAACTAGCCTTAAGTTTCTTGAGCCATGCGTGCACTGGGCATAATATTTGAATCGGACACAGCCAATAGGCACTGCTCACAAGGTGCAGATGCATGGAGGCCGCTGCCGCCACCACCACCACCACCACCAACACCGCCATCATCATCATCATCATCATCATCATCATTATTCACTGATTGATTGATTCATTCATTCTGGTCCAAGCTGCCAGACATGGCAGTCATGGTGTGTGTGAGGTGTTGTAGCGATGCAAGGGGCACAAAATTTGTTATAAAAGTCAGTAAATTACTCAACGGACAGTATTTTTTCAGTACAGGTATTTCATTCATTCCGAGCAAATGTCAATTCGTGAAGTCATCATCCAGACACGAGTTGAATGTAATCTGAATCCCTTTTAACAAACTAATAATTTCTTTCAGCCAATAAAATTTTATTGATTATGAAATACTAGTTCTGGAAGTTTATTCAGCATCGGAAATGTTTCATTAGTAATTACATGCCATAATTTATTTGTTTAACATAAAGGTGTTTTGAATTTTGTATGCATAAAAAAGTGTGAATTTATGTGCGGTTTTTACTCTGAGACGAGTTATCACTTACAGTGCCAAAAGTGCACGTGTACAATTCGCTGACCTATGTGGTGAATTTTATTTTGTCATCTTGACCCGAATGGAGAGTAAATTCAGTTCATTTAAACTTTACATGAGATAGACACATCACATTATTACAAAAAGTCGTTTAGCCCATTAGGGGAAACTGAAACCTGGCCGCTCGATTTGAAATACATTACACGCCAGTGCACTATCGAGCTGTCCAGTAAATCGTGTGCAATAGTTGCAAATGTGTTTGGACTTAATGCACGAGGTTGGACATTAATTTTGAGACAAAAGCCGATTTTGACAAAAAAATGAACCAAAAGTTTATTCAAAATATTGAGGTCCAGTTTTAATTGAGACACGAATCACCTTGTTGATTACATTGCCTAGCAACACTGTAAAGCAGCTTAATTAATTCATTAGAACAATTTGTGACGTAAGGCCCATTACACACACACAAAGTGTTACACAAAGTTTGCTGACCGCATGAGAGTATTTTTCTTTTCATAAATGCCAATAAACCAGCAGTTTTAAAAGTTAAATTATTAACTGTTGTGTAACTTCACTGACAGTCCTACACCACTACGGAACTTGTTGAATCGTGTCTCTTCACAAGAGATCTCTAGAAGCCGGGATGAACAAGAAGAAGAAGAAAAAGACTAAAGAAGAGGCATTGGTATATAGTGTGCTTGCTTGTGTGAATGAGTGAGTGAGTAAGGGGGGGGGGGGGAGGGAGAGGGAGAGGGGGAGAGGGAGAGGGAGAGGGAGAGGGAGAGGGAGAGGGAGAGGGAGAGGGAGAGGGAGAGGGAGAGGGAGAGAGTGTTTTGCCTTCTCTGAAATTGACTTTGACTGAAAGCTAATGTATAATTGTCTTTTCTTTGTTCTTTTCTCGAACTCAACATGTCATCTTTAAGGTGAGTACCCATGTAGTTTTTCTTTATATCATGATATTCCAATCTGGAGTTTCCACTGTTTCATTGTGTGTTGTGGTGTACAGAACATTTCTAAATCAAAGTGTAGCTTCAACTTCATATAGAGAGAACAATTATAATGACAAACACAATGTTTAGTGATCTGTAATTACTTGTTGTCAATTACAGCCTCTATTTTCAATACAGAGATCATTCTTAAAATGATCTCGTGAATTGCTATTGGGCTAAATAGAAAAACTGAACTTATCTACTAGTTCAGGACAATATTTAACATTTGCAGATCCCTAGGCTCAGCCTATGGTGCGGGTCCTTGCAAGGGAAACTTGGTGACCACTAAAGTGTGCATGAAAATGGCCCAGAACTACTAATTATGATTGGCCAATTGTGGAACAGAGTTAGATAGACGTGGGGAGCACAGATGATGGCATGTGGGAGGAGATGGGTTATGTTGCACCAAACCACCACTAATATAGGGTGTAGATGCCACCAACAGTGCCCTATGCAACAGAGTAGAACAGAGGAGAGTTACACTCTTTCCAGCTGTGAGCTGCACTCTCTCCTCGGCAGTACACTGCTCACCTGACGACTTTGGAAGAAAGCCAGTCTCCTCCTCCTCAAAGTGTTTGGCGAACCAGTGCCCTCCGAATCGGGCTCTTTGTCGTCCACGGAGCCGCTCTCTGTGTCACCTCCTGCTTCTGCCTCGGCAACTGCAAGAGTGTCGTCAGCCGTCGTCTCTTCTGCCGGAGAACCCTCATCCGCCGCGTCAACAGTGACGTCCGTTTGCCCCGTATCGTCACTCTCTACAGACGAATTGGCCCCTACGGTGGCACTGGGAGGTGGGAGTTCCCCCAGAGCTTGTCTGAGGCGGCTGCGACGTTCCAGTATCAGCACCTGGCAGAATGGGATCAGCACAATTAGCGAGTAGCTCTGAGGACAGCTACTAAGGGTCTGAATCTTATACTACAAAACATTATGATAAACAATTAAAGTTAGAGTGTTTCTGTGCCATTAATTGAAAAAAAATCAGCAACTACACGTTTCTTTCATCTTGCAATATTACGAAAAGGATAGTTGTTACCATATGGTGGAGACGGTGAGTCACAGATAGGCACAACAGAAAGACGGTCAGAAAGTGAGCTCTTTCAGTTAACAAGGCCTTTGTCGAAATTACACACACACACACACACACACACACACACACACACACACACACAGAGTCCCTGGCAGCTGAAGCCACACTGTGAGCAGCAGTGCATGCTGCAAGACACAACCAGCTGGTGGCGGTAAGGAGGAGGATGATGACAACTGTGGATGAGATACATTAATTGATGATGAAACTGAAAACGTAATAAAATCAGTCAGTATCGATTCAAACAAAGCGTCACCCATTATCGTCGTCAGCCAATGACAAATGAACTCAGCTTTCACCGGGTGAGGTAGTTTTAGAGATACTGCCAGCAAGGCATTGAGCAATCAACGTGTACTGTACATTCTGTCCCCACTCTCGTTATAAATGGACACTTCATTCGGTGACATCCACAGACGTGTAGCACATGACGGTGCTCCACTGGAGCGTTTACTGTTACTGCCTCCCCTACCCACTTCTCAGGCGTAAACACAACAGTGCTGTCACCATGGCCAGGTAACCAGTTCCGGTTCACCTCCCCAAGTAATAACACATTTATTGGCCTACTGTGCTGCAGTAGTAAACCTAAAAGTGAGTCTGTTGAACATATAAAGCTAGAAAAACTATACATAAATGACATGACCAAAGGCAGCTCCATCATTTGAGTTGCAGTCAATAACAGCATTATACTTATGAAAATATAAACATTTTTGGTGTGACATATAGCCTTTCTAGTGCCACTAAAGAAAAAGTGAATGTAAACAGCAACAATAACAGACTGACCGCATAGTCTAGTGGTTAGTTTGTGGCCAGTAATGCTGAGGTCTCGTGTTTGGTTTATGGTGGAAGGAGGTTCCCTCAGCTGTGTGAGTCCAAGCAAAAAGCTACTCGAATATAGAAGTGGCAAAATTGACACATGAGTAACCAAAGCAGCAGTAAGCTTGAAAGGCTTGCAGTAAGATAGGTGGCACACAGTGTTTATTTATTAGGAGCAAAAGCATCAGCTGTTACGTTTAGGGTTAGAGAGCAAGATGCTTGACTGATAATGACTAACTGTTTTAATTCTAATGATTCACTCTTTCTGCAAGTACTACACCCCACAGTGTGGGACGCACAAATTACTATTTGAGATAAATCTCTGTGAAATATATATGAATATTGGACTGTTAAATTCATTGTGATCGAATTATAAATTTACTGCGTGACAGTTAATCTCAGCCTAGCACTTTTTCATCTGACCAAACATGTGGAAGAAAGCACTTTGTGTCAAAAGAAAGTTCATTCAGGGAAATGAGATGGAAATTCTGGAAAGTACTTACCTTACTGCATAATAGATGTAAAACAAAGCATAGGGCTATAGATAGATAGACGCTGAATGAAATACATTTGGCTGTCAAGAGAGCAATGAATGATACCTTCAATGATTACCATATTGCCAATTGATCTTTCACAGAACCCAAAGAAATTCTGGTAATATGTAAAGGCTGTTGGCGAGGCCAAAGTTAGTATCTGGTCAATTGAGGGTAGCAAAACAAACATTGAAATGCTTAGCTCCAGTTTCAAATGTTTCTTTACAAAGGAGAATTATCCCAATTTCATTCTTGTACCATTGAAAAGATGAATGAAATAAGTCAGTGTTGTTGAGAAACAGCTCCAGGACCCAATGGAATCCCTGTCACATTCTATATTGAATTCATGGCTGAATTAGGCCATCTTGTAGCTGTACTCTATCGTAGATACCTCAAAGAATAACAACCAGCACGGATTTCAAAAACACCAATCTTGTGAAACCCAACTCGCACTTTTTTCGCACGACATACTGAGAGCTGTTTGATCAAGGCAATCAGGTAGATGCTGTATCTCTTGATTTCCAAAAAGGATTTGACACAATACCACACACACACATTTATATCCAAAAGTATGATCATATGGAGTATCAAGTGAAATTTGTGACTCAAATGACTTTTTTTGGTAGGTAGAATGCAACATGTTATCTTGGATGGAGAGTCATTGTCAAATTTAGAAATAACTTTGGGTGTGCCCCAGGGAAGTGTGTTAGGACCCATGCTGTTCATGTTGTATATTAATGAACTCGCAGACAATATTAACAGTAAAATAAGGCTTTTGCGGATGATGCAGTTATCTATAATGAAGTACTATCTGAAAGGAGCTGCATAAATATTCAGTCAGATCTGGATAAGATGTCAAAGTGGTGCAAAGATTGGCAACTTGCTTTAAATGTTCAAAAATGTAAAACTGTGGACTTCACAAAACAAAAAACATAGTATCCTTTGCCTATCATATCAACGAGTCACTATTGGAATCGGCCAACACATAAAAATAACTGGATGCAACCATATGTACGGATATGAAGTGGAATGATCACATGGCTTCAGTCGGGGATAAAGCAGGTGGTAGACTTCGGTTTATTGCTGGAAGTGCAGTAAATCTACATAGGAGATTGCTTACAAATCACTCGTGCAGCCGGTTCTAGAGTACTGCTCAGGTGCGTAGGACCTGTACCATACACGACTAACGAGGGATTGAATGTATACAGAAAAGGGCAGCACAAATGGTCACAGGTTTGTTTAATCCATGCAAGAGAGATACTGAAGGAACTGAACTGGAAGACTCTTTAAGATAGATGTAAACTATCCAGAGAAAGTCTTGTGACAAAGTTTCAAGAAGTGGCTTTAAATGATTACTCTAGAAATATACTACAGACCCCTACATATTGCTCACATAGGGATCATGAGCATAAGAGTAGAATAATTGCTGCACGCACAGTGGCACCCAAACGAGCTTTCTTCCCACACTCCGTATGTGAATGGAACAGAAAGAATCCCTAATAAACGGTACAATGGGACATACCCTTTGCTATGCACTTCATGGTGGTTTGCGGAGTACAGATGTAGATGTAGACACAGTTTCTCCAGAAACATGTATTCGTAGTTACCTTCAGAATGTTTTGATAGGTCAACACGTAAGTGTGGTTGTCACTAGCAAAATAAATTGTCCAGTTATGTAATCATATATTAAAATCCATCAACTGTTTTGAAAAACGTACTTACAACACACTAAACTGTGACACTCGAAATATCCAATTCGCTGTTACTGTGGTGGATGGTCAATTAGCATCCCATTTCACACTGGTGTCTCCTAAAGTTGAGGAAAACTGTACCAAGCCCAACGCAAGATGGTAGTTAAGGGAACAAGACCTGGCTGATTAAAAATTCTAAAATATGTGCATGTGGGTGGCTGGCAACTCAATAACAATTGGGGGCTCAACCGTGCGGTCAGAACTGACCTACTTCCTCTCGCCAGCTCTTTAGGTAAAAGAGCCCGACAATTCACACGGTATTAGATTGCGTGCTACACAGTTGCTGTCGTCATCTAGACAGCTGGGTAGGTCTTCAGCCATGGAGAGGGTTGTCAGTATGTAAGCATACCAACACATGCACCTAACATATACTGTACTGACAGTAATATTTCATGACTTTCACACATCAGTGGAAGATTCCGCTGCAGGAATAAATGTGAGTGTTGCTTCCTTCTATCGGTGTGACAGGCGCGATATTTGCCACACCCAGATCGGTCGACTGTACCGTCTACAATTCTTCGTTTAGCCCCTGCGGCTACTCCCGTTCTCACCAATGTCACAATCCTCCTTTCCATTATGTGTTTTGTAATAACCATTTCCTCTCAGTGTCAATGAATACTCTTCAAGATAAATGAAATGAAGCATTTCAGTGAGAAGGTAGACAGGTAGAGGCCTCTGCAAGACCCACTCTCGCCAGTAAGCACATGTGACAGCACCAGGGTGTTTCACGTGCCACAAAGCCCAGAGCCTCACTAATGGCCGGGCAGATCGGCAGCTGCCTCTATGAGACACACTTTTTTTTTTGCAGTTAGAGGCCTACACAAATGTAATAACCACTTTCAACCAGTGTAATATTTTTGTTGCAGAACGTTGTGAGGTGGCGGACTGCTGAAATATTGTGTCAAGTTGATTTCAAGATCTGGCAGTAAACCCAAGAAGAATATCAAAAATTCTTATGCCAGGAAAGCCTAAACAGCCGCATCACAATTTCAGTTTGTACAGGTACATTTCACTTTGAAGGATGGTATCAGTCTTTTCACACCTTCCTGCCTTACCTCTTGTTTTGTAACGACTCTGAACTGACAATGTCTGAGTGCTGGTGGAGCATGAAAAATGTGTACATTAGAAAGAATTAGCTTTTACTTAGCAGCTGCAACACATCTCAGTTGTTTCAGTGCCCGCAAGGTCATGTATAAGTCTGCATTGAAGACAGTGAAGTTGGTTGGTTGGTTTGGGGGATGGGACCAAACAATGAGGTCATCACTCCTTTCAGATTAGGGAAGGAAGTCAGCCGTGCCTTTTCAAAGGCACCATCCCAGTTGGTTGGTTGATTTAAAAGGGAGTGGGGGGGGGGGGGGGGGGCAAACTGCAAGGTCATTAGACCCTTGTTCCCATTAGAACAATTATCCAAGAGAAATAAGAAAATAAAGAAGATGAACGGCACAATAACAGGAGAAAGGAAAAACCAGAAGAACGAAAAAAGGACAACAAACACTACAATGGACAAAACAGGACAAGAAAACCACAGAGAGCGGAGAAACAGGGACAGGAGATCAGAAACAAGAAAGTAGATTACCACGGCTGGCTGACCTTGAGAATAAAAACAGGAGAAGCCAGACACTCTGCAACACATTAAAACCTCCACCCTAAAAGCCTTAGAGTGGAGGACACAGAGGCACAAAGGACATGCGCTAAAACTCAGACCAAATGATAAAACCCACCTTCATGAATAAAACATAAAACTACAGCTGCAGTTGATGCATTGTCACCCAACGCTGAAGGTAGGGTGCTGGGAAAGTTAAAAGTCTGCCACAGAGCAGCTAAAAGTGGGCAGTCCAGCAAGAGGTGGACGACTGTCATTTGGGAACCACAGCGACACTGAGGTGGGTGCTCGCGACGGAGGAGGTAACCATGTGTGAGCCATGTATGGAAAATGCGGAGTTGGCAAAGGACAACTGATTCCCTGCAAGAGGGCCACAAGGAAGACTTCCACACATTCTCAGTCTCCTTAATAACACAGAGTACGGCGTAAGACAAAACACAAGTCAGTTTCAAAGATGCCCATCTCCAGGAACAGTTTCGCGTGGCATGTTTGGTCAGCCTGTCAGCAAGTTCATTGCCTGGCATTCCGACATGTTCTCGGGTTCACGCAAATACCACTGAATGACTGGACCATTCCAGGGCAGACATGGACACCTGGATGTTCGCTACCAAAGAATGGTGAGGGTAGCTCTGGTCAATAGTTTGTAAGCTGTTCAGGGTGTCAGAATAGAGAAGAAACGACTCACCAGGAAAGGAACAGATGTACTGAAGCGCATGAGATATGGCCACAAGCTCTGTAGTGAATACACTGCAGCCAGCAGGCAAGGAATGCTGTTCAACATCGCCTCTGTGCTGTTCAACATCGCCTCTGTGGACGTAGGAGAAGTCAACATTACCATCAGCCACCGAGCCGTCAGTGTAAACAACTTCAGAGCCCCAGAAGACGTCAAGAATTGAGAGGAAGTGACAGCGGAGAGCGGCGAGGTTCACGGAGTCCTTAGGGCCATGCAAAAGGTCCAGACAAAGCTACTGCCGTGGTGTACACCATGCAGGTGTAAGTGAATGGGCCTCAAGTAGAGGTGGTAAAGGGAAGGACTCCGGTTCTGAGAGAAGGGATCGCACGCGAACCGCAATTGCGAGTCCTGACCTGGGGCGCTGATGTGGGAGATGAATTGCTGTGGGTGGGAAAAGGAGAAAGTAAACTGGATGTTCAGGAGAACTACGAATGTGTGCAACATAACTGGCGAGGAGTTGTGCGTGTCGGATCCGCAATGGAAGGACTCCAGCCTCCGCCAGAACACTGGTCACCGGACTCGTTCTAAAAGCTCCCGTCGCTAAGCGAATGCCACAGTGGTGCACTGGGTCGAGGAAACGCAACATTGAGGGTGCCGCCAAACCATAAACTACACTCCCATAGTCAAGGCGGGATTGAACAAGGGCTCTGTAGAGCTGCAGCAGTGTAGAACGATCTGCACCCCAGTTGGTGCTGCTCAGGCAGCGGAGAGCATTGAGCTGCTGCCAGCACTCCCACTTAAACTGACAAAGGTGAGGTAGCCAAGTCAATCGGGCATCAAAAACCAGTCCTAAGAATCAATACGTCTCCACTACAGTGAGTGAATCATCATTAAGATAAAGTTCTGGTTCTGCATGAACAGTACCATGCCAACAGAAGTGCACGACACACAACTTCGCAGCTGAAAACTGGAAGCTGTGGGCTAGAGCACGTGACTGTGCCTTGTGAATGGCTCCCTGTAGGCGCCGCTCAGCAAGACCAGTACTGGAGGAGCAATACGCTCCTAGAGGACGAGGGATCGCATTTTCCACTGCACAAATTATCGTTGTAATGAACTGCTCAATCACAAAATTGATGGCATCACGTGGGGGAGATTAAATGGTGACAGCAGAGGTGAAGGCTACCCAGTCTGCCTTGTTTAAAGCCTGTCTGGGCAGGCATCTGTGGGCCCGATGCTGCGGCAGTGACAGGAAGATGGGGAAGTGGTCACTACCAAACAGGTCATCGTGTGCTCTACAGTGGACAGACTGGAGGAGTCCTGGGCTGCAAATTGATAAATCAATGGTCGAGTAACTACCGTGAGCCGCACTGAAATGTGTGGCGGCCTCAGTATTTAAAAGGCAGAGGTCGAGTTAGGACTGTAAACTTTCGACATCTCTGTCACGGCCAGTAAGCATGGTGCTATCCCACAAGGAGTTATTGGCGTTAAAATCTCCCAAAAGTAGGAAAGGTCTAGGCAGTTGATCAGTCAGTGCAGCCAGGGGTACCACACTATCTGGAGGGAGATATATGTTGCAGACAGTTATTTCCTGTGTCGCCTGTATCCTGACAGCCACAGCTTCAAGAGGAGTTTGAAGGGGCACAGGTTCACTAGATACCAAGTTCAGGGCATAAACGAAAACTCCACCTGACATTCTATTATATTCGCTACGGTTCTTGTATTATCCCCTGTAGCCATGCAAGGCAGGGGTCCACATTGCCGGGAACCAGGTTTCTTGGAGGGCAATGCAGAAAGCAGGTGTAAAGCTTAACAGCTGCCATAGCTCAGCCAGGTGGTTGAAAAACCACCACAATTTCACTGGAGGATGACGTGACTGTGAGACTGGGAAGACATTAAACACTCAATGAGGCAGTCTACGCCTCAGGGTCACCTGCTGCCACTGACATATTTCCTGAACAGGTTATACCGTATTTACTCGAATCTAAGCCGCATCTGAAAAATGAGACTTGAAATAAAGGGAAAAAAAATTTCCCGAATCTAAGCCGCACCTGAAATTTGAGACTCGAAATTCAAGGGGAGAGAAAAGTTTTAGGCCACACCTCCAAATCGAAACAAAGTTGGCCCATTGTAATATGAGACACAATTTAGGTCGAATGAATGACGATACCGCTACAGTAGTTTGGTTCGAGTCGTAAGCTTAGCAGTTAAGCTTTACCAGGTAGCCATTGCTATGCGTCAGGTGCTCCGTCCGTATTTATACGGGTACCCTTCCTTTTACATGTGCTTTGTCTGGTTTGAATCGATTGCTTATTTTGCTTTGATCTGATAAGTGCCGTTTTCTTTGTTATAGGTGTTTACATCACTCTAAGCTGAAAATGCATTACTGTACTGTGTCATGCATTGTTTGTCGCATTCTGATAGTGCGTGTTTCCGGCCTGTCGCCGCATGCGGCATGGCTTGCTTTTGTGTGCGCTACCGCCGCTTTAAAAAAAGAGAGAGAGAGAGAGAGAGAGAGAGAGAGAGAGAGAGAGAGGAATCGTCTCATTAGCGAAACAATGGCAAGAGACTGCTATTTGTTGTTACTTACACTGCTACTTTCTTTGAAAATGATCAACAAGAACCAAATAATAGACTGCGTATGATAGAACATGTTCTGAACGAGAGTTAGGCGAAAATTTTTCTCCGTTTAAAAATCTTTGCGGACGCTTCTTTAGTACATCAAATTCTGCACAGAAATTAGGGTCATCTTAGATTTCAAAATCTAGTCAGTTGCCGTGCTTCATTTCTGACTGTATCACTATTAGGCATAAGAATAATACGAATATAAACATGACACGATACGTATATTCTTCCGCATTTGCTGTTGTCTCACTCTTCTTTCGTAGTTTATTAGGCAGACAGGATTTAAATGAGATAGCAGCAAACACGAAAGAATACATGGCAAAATGTTTATATTCGTATTATTCTTATGGTGAAGAGAATACGGCATGCGAATCACATTTCATCAGGTTCCTATTAGCAACCATCTCTTCTCAAAGGTAGGAAAAAATTCAGAACGTACAGTTGGCCACATTGACAAACATCCAAAACAGTCTTGCCAGTCGGATTTTCGTAGTACATTGAAATTCTGCTACATTCAAAGATGAACAATAGGAATTTGTATTTACTTTGTTGGATAATGTATGAAAATGCAGTGGTCGAAACTCGGGGCGGAGAAAAAAAGCTCGTCTTCCACCTTTTTTTTTTTTTAATTTATTTACTGACGCAGAGGTTTTGGCGCCAGTATTTATCTTTGTGCCTACAAAGCATGCCTGTGTAGCGCTACATATATTCGACGGCAGAAGTTAGTTGTGGCGGCACCTACAAACATTTTTCAGAACTTCCGCTTGCTTTGCACTCGATTCTAAGCCGAAGGCGGTTTTTTGGATTACAAAAACCGGAAAAAAAGTGCGGCTTAGATTCGAGTAAATACAGTATCCATTGTGGCAGCATCCTGGCATTTGCCTGATGCAATTTAGAGAAATCATGGAAAACCTAAATGAGGATGGCCAGATGTGGATTTAAACTGTCATCCTCCCGAAAGCGATGACAAGACAGTGAAGTCTTAAAGTAATTGGATGTTGAGGATACATTACATGAAACAACACAAATGCCATAAAATAATTCAAAATAGATCTAGTTGTGTAGCCTCTCCTGTAATGCATTAAATTTAAAATTACTCAGCTGATATTTTTTGCACTACTGACAGATTTGCTATGAATGGGGCCAATTATATAATTAATTGCCATTTTTGTGCAAAACCTAAGAAGATTCAAAGGTGCATTTCATTCAAATGACAAAATATTCACTCAGAGTAGGAACAACATTAACATTTATTTTTAGGTATCCTTATTAACAATTATTATTGGATATTTACCTTTCCCACTAAGAATATTTCTGGTACTAGGAGAACAAAAATTATTTTAAGATTCACAAAAGAGATCCAATCACTTAGCACAATTTGAAACCACTGATTTGATCAGACAAGATAACCAGGCCTATGAGAGTTTCAAACCATTCAGTATAAATAAATTATTCAGAAGCTGAATGAAGCAAAATACAGCATCGAGACAACTGCAGCAAGCACAGCAACCTGCTGTACAATATTCTTAGTTATGAAGATTTCTCGCAAATAGACTTATTTTCTGCCTATCAATCTTTTTTAATTATTGCCCGCATCTGATCTGTTAAACAATATTTTAAAAAAATTAAAACTGGTTTCTAATCTTGTGTATTCTGTATTATATAGACCTTAATCCTTTTCTATCTGATTACTATACAAATGCTATATTAACATACCACTTCTTGTAGGTACAAAGTACACTAATTAGCCTTAATGGAACTATCACTTTCACTGTCATTCACTAAACCCAAACTTAATATTTTAAAATGTGTAGAGAGCAGTCAATAATATTACAGAATTAAAAACCGATCAATAGCTCTTTCAAAATTTATTTTGGCAGCCTACCCAGGAATCCTATTCAGGTGCTGCAAGTTTTGCTGTTACGTGTACTCACTGCCTGGACTCCAACCAGACTGTGAGCTATTGTCAGTCTCACACCACTATTTTCACCCAACTTTGATTTCCGATATCCACTGCGTCCTCTGACACTCTTTTGTTTTACGAAGCACGCACTAATACCCTGTAAAAACAAATTGGTGTTCCTAAGGGGTACTCAGAGCAACAAACCAAACAGGTAATGCAGCCAAACTCAAAAATCGCTGAGAAAAAAGCTGAGACTGGAAAGGTAGGTAGACTTCTACGGAAACGTGTCATCCAGTGTATTTTGCTCACTTCAACTACGATAAAAAAGTATGTTTGTTGCGGGTGTGTACCACATTCCTTGCAACGTTTTACGTCGGACTATCAGAACAGTCAAGGAGAGAAGTAAGGAATACAGTCTGCGACACACCTGACTAAACCAACCGAAGTGAATCAGCGGTCACAGAGCAGTGCCTTGAGTATAATTGTGAAATGAAATGAGAGCAATATCGTAGCGCAAATGCCAAGTTTCTGGGACAGCATAATTCAGGAGTCTATTGAAATTAAGATGTCAGAAAACTTAATAAACAGGAATGGAGTTCCAATTTAAATAACGCTTGGGATTCGGCACTCAATTTATTAATACCTCAATGACCATCAGATTCATCAGAGTTGGAAAGCACTGAGGGAATCTGTATTTCATGGAGTTATCAGTACGTGCTCTGAAAAACAAAAAGAGCATCAAAGGACAAATCGAACTCGGATACACATAGCTGTGTGAGACCACTAATAGCTCACAGTTCGATCAGAGTCCAGGCAGCGAGTACACGTAGTAGCAGGACTCGCGGCAACTGAAGAAGACAACTGGGCCGGTCGTCAAAATATTGTGCAGAAAATGTAGACAGCAACTAAGTTCTACACCGGGAAGCTCTCTATTAATCAGTCATGCCGAGAAAACTAGAGAGCTCATATTTTTATTTTATTTGACAGATCTGAAGGTGGGTGACACTGCCTGAAATCAGTCAGTTTTAAATAATATAAACACAACTATTAATAAATGGAAAACAAATTTGTAATAACAATTAAGGATCCCTCCGAAAACAGTTGCGGAGCTGACGAAGATAAATGAGTAAACCTGTGGCACTGTTCTAGTCCTAGTCTAACATTTCCCTCATAGACAAGGCAAGAAGTTAATTAGCGAAACATAATAAAGTTTACTACAACTGATCATACCTCCACTGTGCAAAAACTTTCATACTGCACTCCAGTGCTAATTAGAATAGTTCTGAACAGGTTTCTGTTTCAAGCAAAATTCAGTGCTTGCTATATTCACAGTCCCAGTATGTGAGCACAACATTCCATTTAAGTTGTCATTACACAGCAGCAGCAACCAGAGTTCACATTTCTTTCTTTTGTTGTGTAGTACATACAATTTCACAAACAGAAAATGATATTTTAATCAGACCACGTGTTCTGTTAGGTCAGTATTGTTTATTAAATTCATTTTGACCTGCAATACCAAGTGCTTGTCATAAATAACATTAAAGATTATATTTACATATCCTTCACAAAATAACAGCAGCCACAGGCACAAACTCCGATCAGTCACTCGCGTATCTAATAAACGGTGATATAAGCTTCCAGCTGCCAAATTTGAAAGGCGCAGACACGATAAATGTACCGAGAAAATATTTTGCTTCCTTTTGTGACCCCGTTCCACACTAAATCTTTTGAAAAGTAACAGTATAGACTACCGAAAAATAAACCATACGTTCACAATAAAATCGACAATGAGACAAGTTTCTACTTAGCAGTACCATTGGAACTTATTTTAGAGCGAATGTAACAGACACTTTGCATGTACAGGCACAGTGAATACAACACATGAACTGAAACAATTAGAGATCAAAGTTTCACCATATAGGTGCGGTTCCGCACCGTACGGAAGATAGGCCTATCAGAGATTCCTGTGGATCGCCAGGCCACCACCGCGACAATCACACCAATCAGCACCGAGAAGAACTGTATCACCTCATCTCCGACACCTTCAATAAGAGGCATCTTGCTGTCACAGCCTTCTACCTGTCGAGCAAAACAAAAACACGTTAATTACAGTGGAAAGTTCTGGCAGAATATAAAAGCTTTAGGAGTAAAGAAGACTAATCACCAAAAAGCAGAAGTGTCAAGTCATCAACATGTGTACACAAAAAGAAGAAAAACTTGCCAGCTTTTGGAATGTGTACATTGTTGAGCTTTGTATTAGCTAGGCACATGGTACACACGTGTCAGAGCCACTGGGGAGCAGTGAACGATGAAGGTGAAGTAGAGACGTGAATTAGGAGGAAGCAATAGGACAGATCAAGATGAAACTGTTTGGTGGAGGATGTGACGACAGTGGGCTAATGGAGATAAGCGTCCAGGACAGTTACGGATAGAAAGGATGTGTTGTGAGGACAACTCCCATCTTCAGAAAAGCTGGTGTTGGAGGAAAGGATCCAGCTGGTCTGGGCTGATAAGCAGCCATTGAAAATGAGCTCGTTGTGCCCAGCTACAAGTTGTGGTACTTGGTGGTCAAGTTTTTTCTCAGCCACAGTTTGGCAGTGTCCATTCATTCTGGTGGACGACTGGTTGGTTGTCATACTGACATTAAAAGCTGTGCAGAGATTGAAGCAGAGATAGTATATTACAAGGCTGCTGTCACAGGTGGCCCGGCCTCTGATGGGGCAGGATAAGCCTGTGACAGGACAGGAGGAGGAGATGTCGTATGGGTTGATTCGGGAGGTCTTGCATCTGTCTTCCACAGGGCTATAACCCCTGTGGCATGGAGTTGGGAGTGGCATAGAAAATGAACTAGGATGTTGTGTAGGTTGGGTGGGCACTGGAACGCCACTTTTAGAAGGGTGGGAAGAATCTTGGATACGATGGCCTGTCATTTTAGGGCATGACAATAGATGATCAGAACACTGTTGAAGTATACAGATCACTTGTTCAACTCCAGGGTTATACTGAGTGATGAGAGGGTGAGCTCCTTTGTCTCTGATTCTTGGGGTGGTGGAAGGGTTGGGTATGTGTGGGGATATGGCAAGGAAAGTCTTTAAAGGTCCTCACGAGACCTTCAGCATACTGGGAAAGGGAGTTCTCATCACTGCAGACACCCTGTCACCAAGTGGCCAGGCTGTACGAGAGGGATTTTTTCAGTGTTCGGGGGATGACAGCTGTCAAAATGGAGATAGTGTTGGTGGTTAATGAGTTTAATATGGGCAGAGGTGTGGATGGAGCCATCAGAGGGGTTGAGGTGAATTACACAGATGGAAGTCATCTTTGCAACACATCCTTCGCGTCCATAACCCTCCTGGCCTCAATCTTCATTAAGCCACTGTCCCCACACCCTCCACCCAACAGTTTCCTCTTCCTCTCTCCCATTACCCACACCCAATTCGCACCTCCCCTTCACCCCTTATCATGTGCTGCTCGCTATCACCGCTAAGCCAACCAGCTGCCTGTCTCTTGAGCTGCTAGCCACCTCCCCCCCAATGCCCTTTCACAGCATCACCCATGTCCACCAGTGAAACTGCAATTCTGGTATTGTGAATGATGCCGGCACTGTGCAGGGGCACAAAAGTGTGTGTGTTTTGTGCACATATTTGTACTTTAGCTAACAAGTTTTTTTTTTCCTTTCTTTCTATCGCCAAGCTGATGCTTCTGCTTTTTGGTGAGTGGCCAGCTCTACTCCTACATTATTTACAAAACACTATAATGAACAGTGGTCTATGCAGCTTGAATATGGTGAACAAAAGCCACTTTTAAATAACACTGACTGAAGCTATATAATACAAATATTTATTTGCTGTCTTGCTGAACTAGTATCAAGCACAACACGTATCTTCAGTAAAACAATCAGAAATATTTGTACTGCATAAGAACACTGATCCCTCCCAGGAGATGTCAGATAATACTGTCACACACCGCCTCTAGCCCTGATAGTGGCTTCAATTCGATGAGAAAGGGGCTTCACAGTTTTTTTCAGCTCTGCCATATTTGGCCGAAGTTACTCATCAATGATTAGATTAGGAAGAGCTATCAAGAAGCCCCCTGAACCATGGACCTTGCCGTTGGTGGGGAGGCTTGCGTGCCTCAGCGATACAGATAGCCGTACCGTAGGTACAACCACAATGGAGGGGTATCTGTTGAGAGGCCAGACAAACGTGTCGTTCCTGAAGAGGGGCAGCAGCCTTTTCGTCTGAAAGCAAGGGGAAACTACGGCCGTAATTTTTCTCGAGGGCATGCAGCTTTACTGTATGATTAAATGATGATGGCATCCTCTTGGGTAAAATATTCCGGAAGTAAAATAGTCCCCCATTCGGATCTCCGGGCGGGGACTACTCAAGAGGATGTCGTTATCAGGAGAAAGAAAACTGGCGTTCTACGGATCGGAGCGTGGAATGTCAGATCCCTTAATCGGGCAGGTAGGTTAGAAAATTTAAAAAGGGAAATGGATAAGTTAAAGTTAGATATAGTGGGAATTAGTGAAGTTTGGTGGCAGGAGGAACAAGACTTCTGGTCAGGTGACTACAGGGTTATAAACACAAAATCAAATAGGGGTAATGGAGGAGTAGGTTTAATACTGAATAGGAAAATAGGAATGCGGGTTAGCTACTACAAACTGCATAGTGAACGCATTATTGTGGCCAAAATAGATACGAATCCCACACCTACTACAGTAGTACAAGTTTATATGCCAACTAGCTCTGCAGATGACGAAGAAATTGAAGAAATGTATGATGAAATAAAAGAAATTATTCAGATAGTGAAGGGAGATGAAAATTTAATAGTCATGGGTGACTGGAATTCGAGTGTAGGAAAAGGGAGAGAAGGAAACGTAGTAGGTGAATATGGATTGGGGCTAAGAAATGAAAGAGGAAGCCGCCTCGTAGAATTTTGCACAGAGCACAACTTAATCCCACTTGGTTTAAGAACCATGAAAGAAGGTTGTATACATGGAAGAACCCTGGAGATACTAAAAGGTATCAGATAGATTATATAATGGTAAGACAGAGATTTAGGAACCAGGTTTTAAATTGTAAGACATTTCCAAGGGCAGATGTGGACTCTGACCAGAATCTACTGGTTATGACCTGTAGATTAAAACTGAAGAAACTGCAAAAAGGTGGGAATTTAAGGAGATGGGACCTGGATAAACTGAAAGAACCAGAGGTTGTACAGAGTTTCAGTGAGAGCATAAGGGAACAATTGACAGGAATGGGGGAAAGAAACACAGTAGAAGAAGAATGGGTAGCTTTGAGGGATGAAGTAGTGAAGGCAGCAGAGGATCAAGTAGGTAAAAAGACGAGGGCTAGTAGAAATCCTTGGGTAACAGAAGAAATATTGAATTTAATTGATGAAAGGAGAAAATATAAAAATGCAGTAAATGAAGCAGGCAAAAAGGAATACAAACGCCTCAAAAATGAGATCGACAGGAAGTGCAAAATGGCTAAGCAGGGATGGCTAGAGGACAAATGTAAGGATGTAGAGGCTTATCTCACTAGGGGTAGGATAGATACTGCCTACAGGAAAATTAAAGAAACCTTTGGAGATAAGAGAACCACTTGTGTGAATATCAAGAGCTCAGATGGAAACCCAGTTCTAAGCAAAGAAGGGAAAGCAGAAAGGTGGAAGGAGTATATAGAGGGTCTACACAAGGGCGATGTACTTGAGGACAATATTGTGGAAATGGAAGAGTATGTAGATCAAGATGAAATGGGAGATACGATACTGCGTGAAGACCTGAGTCGAAACAAGGCCCCCGGAATAGACAACATTCCATTGGAACTACTGACGGCCTTGGGAGAGCCAGTCCTGACTAAATTCTACCATCTGGTGAGCAAGATGTATGAAACAGGCGAAATACCCTCAGACTTCAAGAAGAATATAATAATTCCAATCCCAAAGAAAGCAGGTGTTGACAGATGTGAAAATTACCGAACAATCAGTTTAATAAGCCACAGCTGCAAAATACTAACACAAATTCTTTACAGACGAATGGAAAAACTAGTAGAAACCGACCTCGGGGAAGATCAGTTTGGATTCCGTAGAAATACTGGAACACATGAGGCAATACTGACCTTACGACTTACCTTAGAAGAAAGATTAAGGAAAGGCAAATGTACGTTTCTAGCATTTGTAGACTTAGAGAAAGCTTTTAACAATGTTGACTGGAATACTCTCTTTCAAATTCTGAAGGCGGCAGGGGTAAAATACAGGGAGCGAAAGGCTATTTACAATTTGTACAGAAACCAGATGGCAGTTATAAGAGTCGAGGGACATGAAAGGGAAGCAGTGGTTGGGAAGGGAGTAAGACAGGATTGTAGCCTCTCCCCGATGTTATTCAATCTGTATATTGAGCGAGCAGTAAAGGAAACAAAAGAAAAATTCGGAGTAGGTATTAAAATCCATGGAGAAGAAATAAAAACTTTGAGGTTCGCCGATGACATTGTAATTCTGTCAGAGACAGCAAAGGACTTGGAAGAGCAGTTGAATGGAATGGACAGTGCCTTGAAAGGAGGATATAAGATGAACATCAACAAAAGCAAAATGAGGATAATGGAATGTAGCCGAATTAAGTCGGGTGATGCTGAGGGAATTAGACACTTAAAATAGTAAAGGAGTTTTGCTATTTGGGAAGCAAAATAACTGATGATGGTCGAAGTAGAGAGGATATAAAATGTAGACTGGCAATGGCAAGGAAAGCATTTCTGAAGAAGAGAAATTTGTTAACATCGAGTATAGATTTAAGTGTCAGGAAGTCATTTCTGAAAGTATTTGTATGGAGTGTAGCCATGTATGGAAGTGAAACATGGACGGTAAATAGTTTGGACAAGAAAAAAATAGGAGCTTTTGAAATGTGGTGCTACAGAAGAATGCTGAAGATTAGTATTGAATAGGATGGGGGAGAAGAGAAGTTTGTGGCACAACTTGACCAGAGGAAGGGATCGGTTGGTAGGACATGTTCTGAGGCATCAAGGGATCACCAATTTAGTATTGGAGGGCAGCGTGGAGGGTAAAAATCGTAGAGGGAGACCAAGAGATGAATACACTAAGCAGATTCAGAAGGATGTAGGTTGCAGTAGGTACTGGGAGATGAAGCAGCTTGCACAGGATAGAGTAGCATGGAGAGCTGCATCAAACCAGTCTCAGGACTGAAGACCAGAACAACAACAACATCAAGAAGCGAGGATTTTGATTACTACGTTTCACCGGCTGTTACAAATAGTCCCAGACATTTTCCACAGGCTTAAATTGGGGGATTTAACTGGCCAGTCCGGGTGAATAGGATGCCCGAGTGTTTATCAAAAGGAAATGTATGCATGCAGTGCAGCCCTGTGTGCACGAATGCTGTTATCTCTGAAGATGGGAGTGTCCATAGTGTACTAATCAAGAAGGAGCAATACTGATGCTGGCAACATTGCTACAACTTGCAAGTGCTGCCAAGTTTTGGTATTTTAGTGATTAAAAATCTACTGTAAAAGTGGTACTCAGAAGTCTAGTTTTACTGTATCTGCAACTGTAGTAGCGAGTTTAGTACATTGTTTATGTTACTAGCCAAACAGTGATAACAGTACTTTCTTAAGTGCTATCTCTACAGACAAAACGCAAGCTTTTACTCAATTCAGAGGATAAAAATAACACACTGTGGGCAGCAGTGCTAAATAATCCTCCTGGTAAAAAAAAGTCACAAAGGACAAGTTTGGAAAGTACCACAGAGTAATGAGAAATGGTTGACAGGGGGGAAGGCCGCTTACACTTCCTTTGTCTCGGATGTTGTGAAGCGACTAGTCTCATACAGATATCTGCAAGCCTTTGGTGCGGCAGTAATTGTTCCACAATCATGGAGAAAGAGCAGCTACTCTTAAATCTGTTCTCACAGTAACACGGGCAGAATTAGAAGAGTTGTGTGCTACAGTTGACAGTGAAGTTAAGACTGGACTGTTGTAAAACAAGCCAGATAGGGACACATGCTCAAGAGATGTCGCAATTCTGTAGCATCACTGCTTTGGGGACAGAGACAGCAGAGAACCCAAGGAGCTCAGGAACACACTGACAAGACTTAGAGGCACAGGCCGAAACTCCTTGGGTAGGGAATACTACGTAAGTAGTGTTTTCAATGATGTCACCTGTGATTTAGGCTCCCTGGGGGAAGATCTTGGTAAAGATGATGATGTACTGATTATTGCTGGGAACTGTTTGAACCATTACCTCCACTACACAAGTGAGAATGACATCAGGCATATTCTGGGAATACTCCTCACACAAGTGTAAGATTGTGTCATCGTTTGGTGGTACCATAAGCCCAGCACCAAGCATCCCACTGAACTTGTAATGTAGAGCTTCAGCAGTCGCCCGACTGACTGGGACCTTCACACACAGATGTGATGGTGGGTCACCCTTTACATAATCACAACACATACTGAACAGTCCAAGTATGTATGTTTCAGGTTAGAGGTTATTTGAACAACTAACTGGCAGAAGCAATCAGTGTAACCAGAATAGTGTACATCATCAAATTCCTGGGATTTCCAATATTTTCACAAGGATTTTTTTAGGGCAAATGTTTCCAAAAGATATAGTTGTTGAATAACTAAGAGATATAGTTGCAGCAATAAAGGGAAAAACAAATGACTATGTCTCGGATAGTAAAGAGTTTAAAAATCGTAACACAACTGGACATTTCCATCGAAACATAAGTAGCTTGTTAGGTAAAAAAAAACACCATCACCTGGAAGTCACAGAATTTGAACAGACGCACATTGCTGTAGGTCCAATAAGAGGAAAAGGAAAGCGGCTATATACAAGGAAAGTGAAATACAGTTCCAGGCCAAAGCATTCGGTGTACTGAAAAGCAATTTTAATGCAGTACTTCAGTGATAAGACCTGGAAACATACAACGTAACAGATCTGCCACTCTATAGGCCCTCAGCAGGAAATGTTTTAAGCTCCAGTAAGTAATAAGATGATGTACTAATAATATTTAATACAAATAACGAAGAAGTGACTGTATAGATTGCATGCAACCGGTGGTGGCGTGTTTGTCACTGTTAGTAGTAGTTTATCCTGTAGTGAAGTAGAAGTGGATAGTTACTGTGAATTACTATGGGTGGAGGTTACACTCAACAACCGAGCTAGGTTAATAGTTGGCTCCTTTTACCGACCTCCCGACTCAGCAGCATTAGTGGCAGAACAACTGAGAGAAAATTTGGAATACATTTCACATAAATTTTCTCAGCATGTTATAGTCTTAGGTGGAGATTTCAATTTACCAGATATAGACTGGGACACTCAGATGTTTAGGACGGGTGGTAGGGACAGAGCATCGAGTGACATTATACTGAGTGCACTATCCGAAAATTACCTCGAGCAATTAAACAGAGAACCGACTCGTGGAGATAACATCTTGGACCTACTGATAACAAACAGACCCGAACTTTTCGACTCTGTAAGTGCAGAACAGGGAATCAGTGATCATAAGGCCGTTGCAGCATCCCTGAATATGGAAGTTAATAGGAATATAAAAAAAGGGAGGAAGGTTTATCTGTTTAGAAAGAGTAATAGAAGGCAGATTTCAGACTACCTAACAGATCAAAACGAAAATTTCTGTTCCGACACTGACAATGTTGAGTGTTTATGGAAAAAGTTCAAGGCAATCGTAAAATGCGTTTTAGACAGGTATGTGCCGAGTAAAACTGTGAGGGACGGGAAAAACCCACCGTGGTACAACAACAAAGTTAGGAAACTACTGTGAAAGCAAAGAGCGCTTCACTTCAAGTTTAAACGCAGCCAAAACCTCTCAGACAAACAGAAGCTAAACTATGTCAAAGTTAGCGTAAGGAGGGCTATGCGTGAAGCGTTCAGTGAATTCGAAAGTATAATTCTATGTACCGACTTGACAGAAAATCCTAGGAAGTTCTGGTCTTAAGTTAAATCAGTAAGTGGCTGGAAACAGCATATCCAGACACTTCGGGATGATGATGGCATTGAAACAGAGGGTGCCACGGGTAAAGCTGAAAAATTAAACACCTTTTTCCAAAGGTGTTTCACAGAGGAAGACCGCACTGCAGTTCCTTCTCTAAATCTTCGCACAAACGAAAAAATGGCTGACATCGAAATAAGTGTCCAAAGAATAGAAAAGCAACTGGAATCACTAAATAGAGGAAAGTCCACTGGACCTGACGGGATATCAATTCGATTCTACACAAAGTACACGAAAGAACTTGCCCCCTTTCTAACAGCCGTGTACCGCAAGTCTCTAGAGGAACGGAAGGTTCCAAATGATTGGAAAAGAGCACAGGTAGTCCCAGTCTTCAAGAAGGGTTGTCGAGCAGATGCGCAAAACTATAGACCTGTATCTCTGACGTCGATCTGTTGTAGAATTTTAGAACATGTTTTTTGCTCACGTATCATGTCGTTTTTGGAAACCCAGAATCTACTCTGTAGGAATCAACATGGATTTTGGAAACAGCGATCGTGTGAGACCCAACTCGCTTTATTTGTTCATGAGACCCAGAAAATATTAGATACAGGCTCCCAGGTAGATGCTATTTTCCTCGACTTCCGGAAGGCGTTCGATACAGTTCTGCACTGTCACCTGATAAACAAAGTAAGAGCCAACGGAAAACCAAACCAGCTGTGTGGCTGGATTGAAGAGCTTTTAGTAAACAGAACACAGCATGTTGTCCTCAATGGAGAGACGTCTACAGACATTAAAGTAACCTCTGGCGTGCCACAGGGGAGTGTTATGGGACCATTGCTTTTCACAATAGATATAAATGACCTAGTAGATAGTGTCAGAAGTTCCATGCGGCTTTTCGCGGATGATGCTGTAGTATACAGAGAAGTTGCAGCATTAGAAAATTGTAGCGAAATGCAGGAAGATCTGCAGCGGATAGGCACTTGGGGCAGGGAGTGGCAACTGACCCTTAACATAGGTAAATGTAATGTATTGCGAATACATAGAAAGAAGGATCCTTTATTGTATGATTATATGATAGCGGAACAAACACTGGTAGCAGTTACTTCTGTAAAATATCTGTGAGTATGTGTGCGGAACGATTTGAAGTGGAATGATCATATAAAATTAATTGTTGGTAAGGCGGGTACCAGGTTGAGATTCATTGGGAGAGTCCTTATCAAATGTAGTCCATCAACAAAGGAGGTGGCTTACAAAACACTCATTCGACCAACACGTGAGTATTGCTCATCAGTGTGGGATCTGTACCAGATCGGGTTGACGGAGGAGATAGAGAAGATCCAAAGAAGAGCGGCGCGATTCGTCACAGGGTTATTTGGTAACCGTGATAGCGTTAAGGAGATGTTTAGCAAACTCAAGTGGCAGACTCTGCAAGAGAGGCGCTCTGCATCACGGTGTAGCTTGCTCGCTAGGTTTCAAGAGGGTGCGTTTCTGGATGAGGTATCGAATATATTGCTTCCCCCTACTTATACCTCCCGAGGAGATCACGAATGTAAAATTAGAGACATTCGAGCGCGCATGGAGGCTTTCAGACAGTCGTTCTTCCCGCGAACCATACGCGACTGGAACAGAAAAGGAAGTTAATGACAGTGGCACGTAAAGTGCCCTCCGCCACACACCGTTGGGTGGCTTGCAGAGTATAAATGTAAATGTAGATGTGAAGATTTCAAAAATTTAGAGTTCATCTCAGATGGTTCTCAAGTGAAAATACACAGTTCAAACCTGGTCTTGGTACAAATTTTCATTCATCACTTCAGAGTGCATATATACATCGGATAGTTCTGATGAAGGGCACCTAAGTTACTGATGTGCAGCTTTAGTTTGACTTTCCCAGTAACATTCCCAAAAATAATAGAAGGTCATAGTATAACAGCAATTTATGTCTAAATTCAACATTCTTTAATTAAATAATGCGAGCCCCATAGTAAATGGTTTATCTGACTATGATGGCAGCAATAATACATCACCATCAGTTAAGTTTAAGTAAGGACAGAAAAGGAAATTTTCACATAAATGTAAATGCTGACTCAGTTACATTATTCACAGAGAGTTTACAGAGAAGTTTACCAAGATTACACAGCAGATGAGAAATTTAATTCTTTCCTAAAAAAAATATACTCACAAATGTATGAATTCGGTTTTCCTTCAACAAACACGGCCATTCACAGTGGAAACAAGGAAAAAGTGTGGCAAACATTTGTGATCAAAATACTTTGTGCTAAGTGGAGACAGAGCTTTACAAAGAGGTGACAAAAGCCATGGGATAGTGATATGTACATATACAGGTGGTGGTAGAATCACATACACAAGGTATAAAAGGGCAGTACATTGGTAGAGCTCTCATTTGTACTCTGGTGATTTATGTGAAAAGGCTTCCAATGTGACTATGGCTGCACAATGGAAATTAAAAGACCTTCAATATATAATTATGTAATAAATTTTTTTTTTTAATCAGCAGTTGCTTTCTTTCATTTTTTCCTGGTCCAGTTAAAACTGCTCTAAATAGTATCTATCTTTTAAAAAAAGGAGATGTGCATGTGCTGGAAAACTAGTGACCAATTTCTATTGTTCCAGTTTTTTCTAAATCTTTTAATTTCTAATGTACAACAAGATTTGTATTTTGAATACTGCTGTAATTAAAGTTATACTGAATGCTAGTTAGAATTAGATGCACAGGACATTTCATTTCAGAATAGTTGAGGAATTCAATATTCCAAGGTCCACAGTGTCAAGAGTGTGCCAAGAATACCACATTTCAGGCATTACTCCTCACCACGGACAATGCAGTGGCCAACAGTCTTCACTTAACAACTGAGAACAGCGGTGTTTGTTCAGAGTTGTCAGCGCTAACAGACAAGCAACACTGCACAAAACAACCACAGAAATCAATGCGAGACATATGACGAACATATCTGTTAGGATAGTGCAGAGAAATTTTGCGTTAATGGGCTATGGCAACAGATGACCAATGCAAGTGCCTTTGCTAACAGCACATCACCTGCAGCGTCTCTCTGGGCTCATTATCTTACCAGTTGCACTCTACACGACTGGAATGGTGTGATCAGATGAGTCGTGATTTCTGTTGGGGAGAGCTGATGCTATAGTTCATGTGTGGTGCACACCCCATGGAGCCATGGACCCAAGTTGTCAAGTGCTTGAGGTATACAGTCAAAGGCTTCGCTGAGGTCACACAGTACAATAGATAACAAATCCTTATTTTAAAATTTAGTTAACATCTGGTTAACAACTTTAGTTACAGCAGTATTCAAAATACAAATCTTGTTGTACATTAGAAATTAAAAGATTTAGAAAAAACTGGAAGAATAGAAATTGGGGAAATACGGAAGCGTCCGATCCCGCCCGTCTGCTTTGACCCATGACGTCACAAATATGGCGGAAACAAAAACAAACACACACACTTTCCACAAGAAGCCTAATGACACTAACGGGACAAGCGCGGGAAATGGGGTGTTTTGGGTCGGGGGCAAACTAAATATAAACAAATTTAGACGCCTTGCGTAGCTACAACGTGTAAATGAAGACAGCCATGCATGAATACCCACCCACCTCCCCAGGGGTCGTAACCCCTGCAACCCATAGAAGATAAAGATGCATCCCCTGCAACCCATAGAAGATAAAGATGCTTCCGTAAGTGATTAGTGTTTTTTGTCTTTTTTAAAAAAAAAAAAAATCTCATGGGATAGAACGAACAGATCAGAAAGGTAAATATAATAAACTAAAACAGAAATTGGAGGAAACAGATAATTAAAATAAGTAATAAACGTTTTTAAATTAAAAAAAAAAAATCTCACGAGATAGAACGAATAGATCAGAAAAGTAAACAAAACAAGATAAAACAGAACTGGAGACAGCCACACTCAAACCAAACTCCGCGCCGTCATGACGTCACGGGTCAAAGCCGACGCGTGGGATCGGACGCTTCTGTCGACCCGAAATTGGTCACTAGTTTTCCAGCACATGCACATCTCCTTTTTTTTAAAAGATAGATACTATTTAGAGCAGTTTTAACTGGACCAGGAAAAAATGAAAGAAAGCAACTGCTGATAAAAAAAAAATACATTTTATTACATAATTTAATTTGAGAACCAATAATAGTCCACAGTTCTGGAGTTCGAGAACCCTGACACTAATTTTATAACACCGGCTAAGGTTATGTACTGGATCTCCCTCCCCCTGAAATCTTGAACGTTCTGTGTCACTCAGCACGAAGAAGATCTAATGCAGAAATTCCGTTTGTCTTGATTTTGTTTTTCAGTTCACTCACTGAGGTTAGAAAGTAATCACTAACTTCCAGTGGGGCCAGCAGTATATCTTGTATGCAAATTTGGGAATCTTCTTGTTTGGTAATGTCCCATGCTGCTTTGAAGTTGTTTGAACCACCTTCTGCGTGAAGTTCGAGAGCAAGGTTTTTCACCAGGGTCAAATTTATTTATTACAATTTAAATAAGCTCTATCAGTAGTGCCTTCCAGTTGCATACAAGAATTTTTACATACAGCTTGAGTATCTCTACTCTATTGAGGGCCAACTCATGTGTATATCATATAACATTTTCTCTTTCATTTTATGCCTGGGGATATTTTTTATTAATGATGAACGTGAGTACCATAACTCAGAGAGTTTCGTTCAAGAAATTATCAAAAACTGAGTCCCAATTGATATCATTTAACCTGTCAATAAATACATTAATATATTCGTCTTTCTTCTCTCTTATCCGCTTAACATTAGAATTGACATTGGCTGATCCGTCTGGCTTACACAATTGTTCACAGCAGAATGTTAAAATTAAAGGTACATTGTCTGCTGCAGCTCCATATGCAAAGCTGAAATCATACATACCTCTTCAAAAATTATTAGGCCTATCCAAGCAAACATTATTTCATGAGGCTATAGTTTGCACCATGTAAATTCAATTAGGCCTATCTTAAGACACTAAAAAAATATTATTGTAACACATACATCACCATACATCACCACCAGCCACTGGAACATTGAAATCATAATGCACAACGCAGAAATTGTTTGACACACATCTAGCCATATGTGGCAGGAGGAGGAGAAACAAATACTTCGACAAAATAAAAAATGTCAATCAAGTTTAATAAAAACAATCGCTTTACAGGGCACACCGAGGAAAAATTCAATGGCACTACGAAGAAAATTGGAACTGAGATAAAACGTGACATTTACATTTTCAAAATGAACGAAAAAATACAATAATATTGTGGTAATATTTAATCTGCAGTACATATTTACAGTTCATACAATGTCTGTGTTTCTCTAGTCATTGACAAGATACGTAATGTAGGGAAAGTAATACGGGAGGCGGATTACACGAACTACGGACGGAATCGCAAGTGGTATCGATTTAAATAGTCCTATAATACAATTTCGCAATGATACTCCAACACAAAGAAAAAAAAGCCATCAAATCGAAATTTTCTTAGTGTTCTTGAAGTGACGGCCTTGGGAAATAACCAAGGCAATTTATTTGTATGACAAGCCCCAGGCAATCGCAAGTGGTATCTATTTAAATAGTCCTATAATACAATTTCGCATTGATACTCCAACACAAAGAAAAAAAGCCATCAAATCGAAATTTTCTTAATGTTCTTGAAGTGACGGCCTTGGGAAATAACCAAGGCAATTTATTTGTATGACAAGCCCCAGGCAATCAATTTTTTCCTCTCTATACCTTCGAAAGTTTGCATTCAAACGCACAACTATACAATGCCATGGCTTACAAAATACCACTACGAAGACTGGATACATACCTTTAATAATGCAATTAAGCTCTTTCTATCCACTGATGACTGCAACTGACAGTCCGATTTCTGAACTTTTCAAAATCAATCAAATCGTATTTCAACTATCACATTTATCAACAGCACTCAACAACGTTCAAAACACTCACAAAGACAACAAACACAAATAATAACATAGTTCCTCCCTACATCTATCTTTCAAAACCCAGAACCCCCTTTCTATGCAAACGAGCAAAGATTTTATTTAAAATTGTAATCGAATATGCGATCTCATACTACAAAGCAAGTCCGCCAAGCTTGCAGGCCTTGACATATCCATCTAAACATTGGATTACTAAATGCACCACGAATTTAAAACTAATTTTTCGTAGAATTTGAAAATATGTAATGGACTAGGATATCCAATAATGAACCAAAAGTATCCCAATTTAATTATTCCTTCTTAAACTTCCTGATAACCTGATACATATTTATTATACCTGAATCATTAAATGTTACTTAACCTTGCAGTTGCGCATTTAAAACAAAAATCCAGCCAATACAAGTTTCAATAAGAAACTTTCAGTGAAGTATGGCTCTGTATGAAGCATACCATTAAGCCGGAGACTTCAATATGACAACACAATGCAGCAGTCAAATACGTCAAACAGACGGCAGGAGACACAGAATGGACAATTTCACATGAAAACCAAGCTGTTTTCCTCCCTACCACATACAGTTGAGTGTTTAACACATACCCACAAGAACAAATCACTGATATCTTCCTATTCAATAACGACGAATGTAATTTTAATAAGTTTCGAAAATTCTGAAACACAACAGCAGAGCTTTGTGCACAGTGCAGAAATTTATACTGCAAGACAGGACGTGTCATATTCTCATACAAAGGGAGTCCCAGGAGATCCCGGGTTCGAGTCCCGGTCGCATACATTTTCAACTGTCCCCGTTGGTATTTAGGTCTGGATTTCATTGTAATTTAAACTTGTCGCTGCCAATATCCCTGAACCACAACAGACATTGACAATCGGCGTTCACGGGTATGAATGTATGGCAGGGGCTCTCGAAAGTAAATACTATAAGACATTCTAAACTCTGTGCAAATATTGGTTTCAATTCAAACTTCTGTTTCTCTCTTTTTTTGTAATGGACGCCCCATGTTGTTCTATTCAATCAATAACATCAGAAATCACAATAGTAATGGCGTTGGTTGCATCGCAAAACGTCGATTACATTCGGAGAGACTGGAACGTGAAGTTGACGTGTGAAATGAACGAAACGCGCCGCTGTTGCAGTTGCCGAGTTGCAAACGTGACCCACACGTCGCTCGTAATCGCGATGTGATTGACTTATTACGATGCTTCAAACTCTGTACCTACATATTGCTACGTACACTGTTAGTACATGACCTGGGAAACATATGGATGCCCAGTCACTCACAATGAAAACAAGGATATGATTTTCTCATATGTGCTTTATTGAACTGTTTGAACTACACTCGACATAATGGCAATGAAATACCGATAACTACTGGCCAGATTAAACAAAATTAATGGCTGTCAAAGGGTCGCACAGAGGGATACATGCTATTTGTATGTAGTTGTACATCAATTACACAATGGTACATGCCACGTACAGGAGCATATCATTATATATCTTTAGTGACTGGGACACAATTAAACTGTTGCAGATGGTGCAACACATAGATAAATGTACATTAGTAACAACAACAAAACAAACAAACATCTTCCTTGTAATACACAAATGTGCAACCACATGTCTCACAGCTGAAATGCTACAGCATATGTTCGAAGTGATCATCATTTACTTGGCAGCACCAATGCGCATGCTCCATCACTGATCCACTCATTGCTGTCAGTGTTTATGGGGTTATTGCAGCCTATACAGCGGTAATACAGCCTTTCATGTTGGCCATTATTGTTGGGACCTGCTGATACACCACTTCTTTCAAAAGTACCGAGAGAATAGATCCACGATGGTGAGGTCCGACAACCGTGCTGGAAATCCCTGATTGGGACTGCCCCGGCTAATCAATCAATGTGGGAATTTTTGGTTTAGCGCCTGTTCGTGCCACCATGGCATTATGCACAAGGGATCCATCATGCTGATAACACATTATTTGATGCAAATGAATGGGTGGGTCTTTCATCAGTCCAGGTAAGGTACATCTCAGGAACCGCTTGTACTGTCAGCCGTTAAGACTGCCATCAATGAAATATGGACCAGTGATGTGATGTCCTACAATACCACAACATACACTGACACACCACTGATGTTGATGTTCAACCCGGCGAATCCAGTAAGCGTTTTCGGGAGACCAGTAGTGCAAATTGTGTAAGTTGACATTCCCATGGTGTGTAAACATGACTTCATCAGTGAGCAATACCCTATGCATAAGGTCATGGCCTTGCCACAGAACCCACTGTCAGTATTCTGTGATTGTGGACGTCGTTCCTATGGGAGTCCTGATGTAACACCATGTAGTGTGTGTGGCATCTACGCCTGTGCAGAGTACGCATTGTGCTTGTTCGAGGGATTTCCATCTGTCTCCCCATTTCATGAATACTTGCATGAGAGTTTACTGTAGCGGCTGCTTCATGTGTTACGCCTCTGCTCCACATCCGCATTCATGGAGAGAACCACCCTGTCGCACCAAGCCTTCTAACAATATTCATGAAGGTAGGGTCAGTTGAATGACATCTATTAGAGAAACACTGGGCATTAATCTGTGCTGTACATGTGCCATTTTGGTAACATTTTCCATACAGTAATATCGTGTCAACCATTTCGAATGCCTAGAACAGATGGACAGGTAAATTAATATCCGATTAGAACAATAATTCCAATTACAGTAGTGTACAGCACACTGGTCTCATGTACCTGTACATACTTCACATACAGCAACCTTCTTTCTAGTGAGCCTTCCCACACATACGGTGCCGATTGCGCCCTATTCCTATACACAGCTGCAGAGGCAAGGGGTTTACCTGGGTGGTGTAACAGGGAGGTGTGCTCAGGCCGGTACTGTTCTGTTGTCTGCACATAGATAAACGCAACACGCAACAAGGGACACCATTATGTACATATCAATGTTTATGGCAGGAATCCCTATTATTACTATTGACCATCATGATAAAGTGAAAGAAAGAACACATATTCAATCACATCGCGATTACGAGCAACGTGCGGGTCACGCTTGCAGACGTGCAATAGCGGCGTGTTTCGTTCATTTCATGAGTCAACTTAGAGTTCCAATTTCTCAGGATGTAACTGACGTATTGCGATGCAACCAACGCCGTTATTATCGTGATTTCTCATGTTATTGATTGCGTATAGAATAATATGAACTGTCAATTAAAAATACAGAAGTTTATGTTAAACAAATATAAGCACAGAATTCAGAATGTCTCATAGTGTTTACTTTCGTGGGCCCCTACTGTACAGTCATACCCGTAAAGCCGTTTGTCAATATCTATTGTGGTTCCAGAGATATTGGCGGTGAAAAGTTTAGGTGGGATACCCAGTATAAACGCAACGATATGAATAACATACGTACACAAGAACGAATCAGTAATAATAAACCTATTTAGACCTAAATGGACAAGAACGGAATTTTAACAAATGACGAAAATTATGATATACAAAAAACTAAACATTGTGCAGCTGTAAAGTATGCACATAGACAACACATTAAAGAAATTTAACAAATATTAAAGAGGATGAAAAACAGCTATAATGTATTAAAAGTAAGATGCACAATCTTGTTTCTGCCAGTATTATACAATCTGCATATTCTAAGGAATGTTTCCTCAATGTAAACAGTAAGACATAACGATATCTGGTTTGACAAACATGACTCTTGTGATAAGCTGTTTTGGTACCTTTGTTCCAGGAGTTTGTATATCCAGCAGAAATTACTCAAAGGGAAATTTTTAAAAAATTATACAAAGCAGAAAAACAGTTCAGTATGAACACAATTCCATTTAAGTAACTGTTTTAAATGTTAGATGGTAGGATAAGGTTTTGTGTTGTGTCGTTTGAATTTGGTATATACATCTCTTTATGCTGTTTTGTTGTCACACTTTCTTAATCAGAAAAACCAACAGGTAACAATTAGAATCACATATATGAGAACAAGGTATGAGATTACTTCCATACAGGTTTATCTGACGTATTTTCAGATGAACTGTGTAAAGAAGTAATAACCTTATAAATGTCAATCTTTATGCTGGTTTGAGTTTTTGGAATTCCTTCCACTTTCAAACTATAGGAACATAAAGAATCATTCATTACAGTATAGTTCAATTTGCACTTTCTATACTCTTATGTACATTTTCACGCTGCACTGGGATCTTTTGCAGACTGATATTTTTCTTGATTTTGTTAAACAACGCTCTGACGCTATATTTCAGTACTGCTGCCTTTACAGACAGATCAGTGGACTTTGGAAGTCTACAGGAAATATTTTTAACAGGTCTCCCACATCTTACAACAACTAAAGTCAAAAGCAGTCACAATGCATATTTCCCTTAAAGGCCATTTCACACTGACCATCTTTCCTTTAGTTTATCGTCAGCCTTTGCATCACACAAATGATGTAGGAGTTGTCATAATATTGTACAGCATATGCACAGCACAAGTCTACAAATTAATATAACAAACATAAAATTAACACTTTACATAATGTTAAGGAAATTGGCACAATAAACTAATACATTGAACTTACATATGCTTTCTGAGCAAGTAAGTAATGAATTCAAATACATGAAAGACACTTTGAGAAACTCATTTATCATATCATTTGTATCACATCATTAAGAGCGAAAAGAGTATACAAACAAAATATAAAATCCACACTTAGAAAAGCAAGATTCAAATGACAATGAAGAAAATACAGTACAAGTTAGTGATGTAGGTATTTTAAATATTCTTCTGTGTTAGTCAAACCTTTATTTAATACTTAATTTTTTAATCCTAACTTAAATTTTCCCACATCTTCCATTTCCTTGATGCAGATTGTCAGAGCATTATACAGCTTCATTATATAATGACTCATGTTTTTGAGTTTTTTTTACTCTTTCTAAAGACAGATTCTTACCGATTGTGCGTTATTGTTACGTAACATCACCCCACAGCTCTACTATGGGGTTTATTCACACAGTCCGTCACGTCTTGTAACATCACATCAAATCCAAGCTGTGACTGTGAGTTGTGAGGAAGGTCAATTCACGTCACGCCAGTTCAAGTTTCGTGATCTCAACTCACATGACTTTCATGGGAACTGGGGTCTTCATAAGATGATTCTCAACTTTTTTTGCACAAAGGGCATGTACGCAATGCGGTAGCTTATATGCATGGATGCTGGAGTCCATATTTGTATGAATGTGACATTTATCAGATGAAAATGGCATGCAGCCTGCAGAGTGGTTACCATTCGGATGGTTTTAGCTGGAACAATAGAGGATTTTCCCATTTTGTTACAAGCACAGTGCAAAAGCGCATGTGATGGTAGTATGGATCGACAGGAGCAGACCAACATTCTGTGCTTTCATTGCATGCAAGAAGGCATATGGCTTCATTCATTTTGGAAGCAGGTTCAATGCTTTACCGTAATATTTCGTATATTTTAAATTTGGGAGATGATTTATTTGTGGAAATAGTGTGTTCAAAATGGGTGGGAGAATGACAAATCCCATAAAAGTAAAATAGATATTCAAACCAGTACACACCGGAATAGAAGCCTGATAGTGTATCATTCAGTTTGGGAAAAAGAATTTCGAGTATTGCGACGAATTCCAGCAAATGCATATAAAGCAAGGTGTACTATATGCATTGTAAAAGATGGAGAGGGATTTCACATTTCACATAGCAGTATAACTGATGTTAGGCATCATTTTAACATTGTTACCGACAAATGCAGACCCTCAACATCAGTACAAACCACACTGACGAACAATCTCTATAAGATGGACTTTACTGAAGCAGACAAGATATTTAGTAAGTGCACACTAATTTCAACATTTCTAATTTTCAAGGTAATGAATGATCCATTTAGGAAATTATAAAAAGTTACTATTAATAGTGATCTTTTCGTTTCAGATAACTGTATTTGCTCTTAAATTCGAGTTTCACATGTTTAAACATCATTTTAACTACGCTAGCACTGAGTTCAGTGTGAAAATATCGTTTCAGTTATTCCCAGATCCGACAATTGCAAATAAAATCACATGTGGTAAAACAAAATGTCAGTCATCAATTACTGGTGTTTTGGACCCTAACAGCATAAATAATTTAATTCAAAACTGAAAGCATAAAAAAATTTTGCTGTGGTACTTGATACTTACAACATCGGTAATTAAAAGTGTTCCTGTTTCTGTTAGGTATTTTGATGAGCAAGCACGTGTATCCCACAGAATTCTAGATTTCTATGAGGACTCAGGTGAATATGTATCTGCAATGTATGAGCAGATCTTGAAAAGCTGGATCTGTCCCATGTTTCAAGTTTTACCGTAAACAATATAAATGCAAACTATTGGAAGAACAACTTGCCCTATGTTCACTTAAAAAAGGAAAATTGCGACAATTGTGGTATAGTGAAACCAAATGGTGGTGTACATATAGACCATAAATACACAACTGGAAAATGCTGACATACATATAAACTGTGTCTGAAATATTTAAATAAATTGTTTGATTTTGATGATAGTAATATTTTGTACTTAAGGATACAGGATACTTATAAATGGTGGAAAAATCGAATTTTTTATTACTTTATTAAATCCTATAATCTTTCCTGATTACCTATATATACCTATATATAACAAATTTTAAAGTGAAAGTCACACCCCCTGTATTTCTGTTACAGAAAAAAGTATTATTTCGAAAAGAATTATATGTATGATATAATGTATATATTGGTAACAGTGCAGGCCTCTAGTCTCTGTAAATGATTATCTTTGCTAGTATTTACTTTTGTTTTGCTGAATCACTTTGTTCACATGTTACTGAATGTGTATCGCCCATATATTTGAGGAAGTACATATGCTTTAGTGTGCAATAAAGACAAACTATGCCACACATCAAGAAATTCAATAAAAGTAAATTCCTTGGTAACCAGTTCACAAACAAAGCAAGCCACACTGTTGAAAGTAACCTATACATCAGTTCTTCAGGGAAGAAACTCCCACTTAGCACACCTCCTGGTGATTCAAATTTCTGTGTTAAGAATGATTGTGTTTGTCGTGGATTTGGGCATCTTTTCTTATTTGATAAAGGAAGTGGCGAAATGTAAACAATGTGACTGTGTAGGCTGTCTGGAAATAACTGAACAACAAAGTAGAAGGAAGGGGATTTAACGACAAAATTAGTCGTTCTGTGTAGATTCTGCAATAAATGTACCTCAAAAATGACTTGGAACATTGTGCATAATTCATATGATGTGAATTTGAAGTTAGTGTATGCAATGTGTGCATTAGGAAAAGGAAAAAAGTTTACTCAAACGTTTTGTGGTTTGATGGACCTTGCTGCTCCTCCTAGTAGGTTCAAGAAATACATAAAAATTCTTTTAGGTGCCTTGATGGTTGTGTCTATTGCATCTATGAAACGCGCAGTAGAAGAAACTGTAAATGCTAGTGGAACCAGTGACATTGCTGTTGTGCTTGATAGGACATGGCGATATCGAGGACATCATTCTTTGAATGGTGTTGTAAATGCTACCTTTCTGGATAATGGAAAAGTTGTTGATGTTGAGTGCTTATCTAAGTATAACCACACCTGCATTGGTAACACTGACGGACACACTGAACATCAGTTTTCTAAGAATTATGATGGTTACAGTAGAGGTATGGAGTGTGATGGAGCTCTAAAAATATTTCAGAGGTCGGTGCCCATTTATAACGTTAGGTATACGAAGTACCTAGGCGATGCGGTCTCTAAAGCTTTCAATAAATTTAATGAGTTCAATGTTTATGGTGATACCTTGGTAACAAAATTGGAGTGTTGTGGACATGTGCAAAAGAGGATGAGTGCTAGAATGAGGAAGCTGCGAAGAGAAACGAAAGGATAGTTGCTATCTGATGGAAAATCTCTGTCTGACAGAGGCAGATTGACAGAAACTGAAATAGACCTGGCCATTAGACGAACTGCACCTCTGAATCAAATTACAGCAATGAGGAAAGCTACTTTCATAAGTTGTCCACAGATGACCACCCTGTTCATGGACTTTGCCATAAACGAGCAGATTCTTGGCTTGGTTACTAAAAAGCAAAAGAAAGTGGTCAAATATAGCATCATAAACATTCTCTTAATGAGCCTGTTATGAATGAAATAAAACCAATTTTTAGAGAGCTGAGTGACCCTGTTTTGCTTAGTAAATGGGGGCACTAAGAATACAAATGAAAGTTTCAACAACTGCATATGGGAAACATCACTCAAGAATGTTTTTGTAGGACTAAATATATTAAAAGTTGGTGTACTAGATGCAGTGATATGTTTCAATGATGGAGTGATAGGAAGGTTGTAAGTCCTGAGAAATTTAGGTATAAAATGTGGCTCTAATAAGGAAGATCAATTGTTTGCCTGTGACAGACAATGGGTGGATTAAGCTGAAAGATTCGCTCTTCAAGTTACCAAAGAAGCAAGAAGTGCTAAACGGAATGGCAAGAGGAAGCTAGAAGATCCAGAAATGCTGCAGGATGAAGACTATGTTTCAGGAATGTTCTGAGGCACAGTTTAATTGGATTCATATCTTCATTCAGAATTCCCTGCAAGTTGTATTTTTGAGAATTCAGGTACAATTATTTCCTAAAGTTTGTAAAGCATTGCTCTAATTTTTTACTGTAACTTGCAATAGTCCATACTTATACAGTAGACCTAAGCTTTGTTGCAGAGTTAACTAAATTACAGAAAAATAACATTTTCATTGGGAAAAAATTATAAAAATTAAAATGTAGGATGTGATATTTTCTATCATTGTAATATAGATAATAGGTGGAATTAAGTATGTCTAGTACTGTTGGGGATATGTGAACAAACATTTTGCAGCGTGCATAGTGACACACAAGATATGATGTGCAGAGTGCATTAGACTCTATGGAATATACATGTTCCGTGTTTGTTGATGGGGCAACATAATATATTGTATCAATATGTGTTGTGCAAATAAAGCATAAGTTTATTTTGTCCCTTAAATAGTTATTACCTGTGATTTAGCTGCGTTAATCTGCATAAACTACAAGTACCTCAGCCATCATGTCATTCATATCTGGTAAAAATTTGGTCTCCTTCAAATGTATAACATTGGATTAAGTGCTACCTCAATTTAAGGAAGCACTTTGCAAAAAAATACACCAATTTCTTTGTAATTTTTTTAATAACTCTAAGCAGGTTCAAAAATATTCAAAATACTTCTAATTTGTTTAGAAAGTGTGCTGCATTACCTGATACCAACAAAAAAATCTGTAAAACATACACATTACAAACTGTGCCTGAAAGAAGGAGGTGCTGTTTTTTTACATAATATTGAGCCAGAAAAGTACTCTATATCCTTAAAGAATTGCACACCACTTGAAAAAAACCTGTGTTTGTAAATGTTTAGGGATTAGCCAAATCATTTTGTGTTGTTAATTTCCTTAGTTCAGAAAGTATGTGTTGAGAGATCACTATGGTACTGATTTGTTTTTCTGGGGAAGGAATTGACCATTTGAATGCAAAGGCAGCTACGATGAGAATATCACAGAGATGGATCTACATCATAGAACTGACTGGCACATCAAACATGTCCAGTCTTTTAGTTTTATTTAAATTTGTTTTGAGTAAATTTCCTACAAATGCACACACATAGATGTGTTTTTTTCCATTATGTGGTGTAACCTCCCCATGTGAAATTATAAAAAGGTCAATGATTATAAAAAAATGATGTGCCAAATGTTGACTTCCCACAAAACTGAATAATAAGAATGGGCCAAGCGTAACCTCCTTGCAGAATTAAAGAATAATAATGGCCCAAATGCAAACTCCCCACAAACATTAACGAATGAGCATTGCTCATAAAACCCTCAATAATGTTAATTAAATAATGAAGCATGAACTGAATGTAACATCTGAAGAGCAATAATTAAACCTGATAAATTTTATAGGCACACCAGCGCTGACCTACGGTCCTGTGAAATAATCAAACCTGATAAATTCTTACCTCGGTAAAACTGTGTCTATCTGCTCTTATTTTTGGCACAGCTTCATGCAATGCTGGTGTATATTTAATTCTGATTCTTGGAGGAAATGCATAGGAAATATTCTTTGAATTGAAATGAATCTTTTTCTTCAAAAGGGTGAAAAAATTCTTTAAATTGAAATGATTACTTTTCTTTAAAAGATTTACTTTATAAAAAATTATTATTGGGGCAATTCTTGAACAAATTAATTACAATTAACATATGTTATTAGCTGAGCACAATGCTGCTTCATTACCTTCTATAACAAAATACCTCGTCCCAAACCATGACCAGAGATGGAGGGAGAGCATGCCAACGACGCATGGCGACGCCCGCTCAGTACAACGGTCCACTCGCTAAAACCACTGCTGACAGATTGCAACTCGCAACTCAACCACTCTCTCTGCCGACTCCACACACACTACTACCGTCCCCGGCGCGCTACTACTACTGAACTGACTATTACTGTCGTCTCGCGCGGTCAAGCGCAGACTAGCAACGATAAATAACTCTCTGGTCATCTGTCATGCCTCGCCATCGCTGGTAATGAATACATATGAAACGTATGCGTTTCATAACCCTCCACTGGGGGGGGCAAATATTTGGCAGCGATGGTGAGTCATTTGGACTTGCCATGAGCAACAAATTTTTTCTTCACTGACTAACTTTACAATTACAGCATATATACAGATGTAGAACATGAAGTAAATATGGTGCACATGCACCAAGTACAAAACATATTAGGCAATAACAAAATGTGAGTACAAAACATATTAACAAATGACATAAGTGCACATGCACTGAAAAATTCTTCAAACTATTCACAACAAATAGACATAATGAGTACAAATCTCTTGACAAATGACATAAGTGCACATGCACTGTAGTTTAGAACATATCAGGAAATCACAAAATGTAAAGGCAATGAATACAAGTCATACTAACAAATGACACAAATGTACATGTACTGTATATACTTTTCTTTACTATGTTACAAGAATTAGGATAGGAAAGGGAAGGATTGCATCATGGTTGTAGCACTTTAGGTTGCACGCAGCTGCATTGAAAGTCCATATCTTTGTACAGAAGCACAACACCAAGTGAGACAATCTGAAGTTCTTTTCCCAGAAGTATTAATCAGGGTAGCCAAGACACTGAAATGTCGTAGTAATATTCCATGTTATCATTTTGGCAGTATATTAGGTACACCAAACAGTGAGACCATAATAACATCTCCATCGCTCAAGGTGGTGGACAGCATGTTGTGTCAACACCACATCCTTGTAAGGTACACCAACGTAGAATTAGTGCAAAAACCAAATATAGTGCTCCATGATCAAGAGGATATACAGGGCAAACGGATATTGCAGTAATTCAGGGTAGTTAGGCCAGAAGGTGAAGGACATTAAGTCACATACTAGTATTCACTGACAATTATATTAGTAGTTTGCGACATCCATTGCCCAGTTATTGAACATTTCAGTACCATGTATCTAGTATTACAGAATAGTGTTCATAGATTGGCGTTTTACAGAGAACATTGGCACTCATTGCCTAATTATATTACATAATAATATTCATGTGGCGTATTACAGAGAACAATGGCACTCATTCCCTAATTGCAAATCATCTGAAGTCATTACATAATTATATTCATGTGGTGTGTTACAGAGAACATTGTCACTCATTACCTAATTAGAAATCATCAGAAGTCATTACATAATTATATTCATGTGGTGTTTTACAGAGAACATTGGCACTCATTCCCTAATTACAAATCATCAGAAGTCATTACATAAAATAGGACGTAGTCAATAACATAGTATTACGGAATAATGTTCATAATTAATCATTGGTCATCTTAATACAGTAATCAGTAGCATTCATTTCCCAGTTACAAAACATAAAACAGGAGGTAGTCAATAACATAGTATTACAGAATAATGTTCATAATTAATCATTGGTCATCTCAATACAGTAATCAGTAGCATCCATTTCCAGTTACAAAGCATAAAACAGGAGGTAGTCAGTAACATAGTATTACAGAATAATGTTCATAATTAATCATTGGTCATCTTAATACAGTAATCAGTAGCATTCATTTCCCAGTTACAAAACATAAAACAGGAGATAGTCAATTACATAGTATTACAGAATAACGTTCATAATTAATCATTGGTTGGTCATCTCAATACAGTAATCAGTAGCATTCATTTCCAGTTACAAAGCATAAAACAGGAGGTAGCCAATAACATAGTATTACAGAATAATGATCATAATTAATCATTGGCCATCTCAATACAGTAATCAGTGGCATTCATTTCCCAATTACATAGCATTATTATTATACTGCAACTATTACTCAAAGTCTGTGATAGCAAAACATCATTCAGTATTACTCATACCCTTTTTTTGTGCTAGCAATGCATTGCGTTGGGTAATTACAGGGGATAGAAAAAAAAATTGCTTTTGGGTTGTTGCTGTAAATGAAAATGTGTAACGTCATTCGTCATGAAACAGCTGTAGCAAGATTATGAAATAAGTAGAGTATATGTAATCACATTCATAAATGACATAGACTTAATGACAACTGCTTATAGCACATTAATTTCATAAATAATTTTTCCTGCAAAAATATACAAAAATGGAATATTAAACTGAAAGGAGAAACGCATTTTGTGCTGAAAAGTAGTGAACTTCGAATTAACAGGTAGTGAAATGTGTATAAAAAATGTGTTCCATAGCTGTCCTTTCCAAAACCTTCAGTCATCATACTATGCAATATAACACATACTGTCAAAACGAACTGCAACAAATACTTAAATAACTACATAGCATAAATACGTAACTTCAACATTACCCTCATCTGTAAAGAAAAAAAACTTCATTATCCATCACTTCATTATCTATATTATCATAACTCCATTATCATCATCACCTGTAAATAAAAACTTCATTATCCATAGTAGCATATTCTTCATCATTATTCATCAGCATTCATTATCTTCTGCAAAAAAAATCACTTCATTACTTATTATACAACTATTCCTCATAACTCCATTATCATCATCACCTGTAAAGAAAAACTTCATTATCCATAGTAGCATATTCTTCATCATTATCCTTCAGCATTCATTATCATCTGCAAAAAAAATCACTTCATTACTCATTATACAACTATTTCTTATCTCTAGCATTTTTCATCACTAAAACTAAGATGTGTAGTTCTGTCTGACAGCCTGCATCAATCGCTTCGTATTCTGAAAGAAAAAATTAGTTAAGACTGCTATTCTACGATGTGTATAGTATATTCTTGTTAATGCTTGTTAATTCTGATCCATTTACTCTTCCTCATGAGGTTTTTGCATCTTCTTTCGTTTATTCCATAGGTGAAATTCCCATTTCTGTTTAATTTATTTCCTTTACACGTTATTTCTTTCTGAAAATGATGAACAAATATTAATGTCTTGCATTTAATTCATATACCCATTAGATAAAAACTGGTTTATAGTGATATAATTAAGCATACAGCATAGCATGACAGAAAACGTAATATGTCAAAAACATAGATAGTGTTCAGAGGCAAAAATGTACACAGAATATCACAATGCAGCAGCAAAAAAAAAAAAAAAAATGTAAAACAGTCACGATGTTGAGATATCATAGGGCAAAAATGTCAAGGTCAACTGGTGTTTGTTATATCTTAACTATTTCATAATGCATACAAACAAACAGGAAAACAATCACACATACATAAAAAATGATGACAAGAAATGTAACCTTCCTTGTGTTCAGCAGTTATGTTGTGTAGTTAATAGAGGCGAGAATTGAAGACTTTAATGGAGAGAGAATTTAATAAAATTAATATGTCACTAGATAAAATTGCATAATTATTCATACGATACGTAAGTTTATCTGGAAAAATGTGCACGGTCTGATGTGTAATGACAAGAAGAGCGACCTGCTAACCTTACCTTGCTGGGCACTTGCCAAGAAAAAATACGATAATCATCAGTAAGTAGTCATGTGAATATAATTGCATAAGTGATCATAAAATTAGCAAATGGCATTATAGCATGTTAAATCATAAAGTATCTTCATTCAATAAAAGGTTTGATGTTGGAGATGTGGTGGTTTCCCTTTCGATTTTCTGGTTCTCAAAGTTTCGACGTGTACAACATTGGGGTGAGGAATGCTGCGAATCTGATATGGACCTGCGTATAGAAGTTCAAATTTACTGCACCTACCTTTTATTTTGTTGGATAAATAGTGTGTACGTACTAATATCTTCTGTCCAACGTGAAAGTCACGGCGTGTACAAACCTGTTTTTGTTGTCTTCTCCGGCGCTCTGCGGCACGTTTGATGTTGTTCAGCGCAATGTCAATTATTTCGTGGTGTCGTAGTCGACGAGATGTAGGAAAGGTTACTAATTCTTTAATTTTGTTAGGTGGTTCAACATTTTTCAGTATAACAGACGGAGATAGCATAGTGGCTTCATTTGGTATGGAATTAATTACATCCTGGAATGAGTGTATGTGTGTGTCCCATTCAATATGTCTTTTATGGCAGTTTATTCTACACAGTTTACCAATTTCTTTCATTAATCGTTCACAAGGGTTCGAAGAAGCATGGTACCTGGATATATAGATCGGAGAAATGTTTCTAGTTCGTAACATACGTGTCCATATAGCAGATCGAAATTGTGGTCCATTGTCGGAAATTACTTCATCACATGCCCTACATGAAATAGAAAATGTTTCACAAATGCTTTCGAAACAGTTTTAGCAGTAGCTTTGCGTAACGGAGTGAAGGTAACAAATTTTGAAGTGAGTTCAACAGCGACAAAGATGTAGCAAAAACCTTTATTAGTTCTGGGAATCGGACCAAAAATGTCTACAGCGGCCATATGTCTTAATTTAACAGGTACAATGGGATGTAATGGAGGAATATGTGAAGTTGTGTCTGACTTAGCTTTCTGGCAGATTTTACATGACGCTAAAACTCGTCGTATACATTTCTCCATGTTGGCAAAATAACAGTTCTGTCTCACTATAAGAAAACATTTTCTAGCTCCGTAATGTGCGTAACTTAAATGAGTATACCAGATTAATTTGTTAACAAGCTCGTCAGGAATGCATAATAACCAATTGTTGCTGTCTGGATGAGAGCGGCGAAACAGAATGTTATTGCGTACAGTGTAATGGTTTCTAATGGTAACATTATTCTTATCTTGCCAAAGCTGTTTAATTTCTTTCCACACGTTGTCTTTACTTTGCTCTTGTGCTATGTCCTGTAATGACGACGAAATAAAATTTTCAAATGCCACTTGTTGAATGTACATGACGCTGAAATTTGCTTTGCAGAAGTTTGTTGCGATGTCTTGCTGATTGTTGCTGAGAGAACGAGATAGTGCGTCTGCTACAACATTTTGTGTTCCGGGAATGTGAACTATTGTAAAATTAAATTCCTGTAGATAAAGTTTCCATCTGCTTAATCTATCGTGTGTAAATTTAGCTGAAAGTAAAAATTGTATCGCTCTGTGGTCTGAGTAAACACATAATGTTTCCAGTTCTGTAACAGAATAATTTCGTTCAGCAGGTGACAGAATGCGACTTGCAAATGCGATGTTTTTAATTACTGTAGAGCCATCTTCTTCAATTTCCTGAAAAATATGTACGCCTAAAGCGGTGTTAGAACTGTCGGTGGCAATGGAAAAATTTCTAGTAAGATCTGGGTGCGATAAAAGTGGTGCATTCAACAAAGCATGTTTCAGGTTCACTAATTCAGAATGTGCTTGCTTATCCCAGGACCAAATAGTGTTTTTACCTCTCAATTGACATAATCTAGGTGTAGAGTAATGAATAAATTTACGAAAAAAGTTCATTAAATCCAAAAAGCTGCGTAGTTGTCTTTTCGTCGTAGGAACAGTAATGTCACGTAAAGCTTGAAGTTTTTCCGGTTCAGGCGCAATGCCTTCTGCTGAAATCACGTGTCCAAGAAATTTTATAGAAGTTTTGCCAAAATGCGATTTACTGAGATTAACTGTGAGTCCTTGTGCACGAAATGTTTGCAACAGTTGTTCAAGAATCAGATTGTGTTCAGACCAGTTAGCTTCAGCAATAAGAATGTCGTCTACATACGTTGTGATTCTGTCTTTAAGTTCTGTCGGAAGTATTGTGTTCAAACCGCGAATAAAAGCTGCAGAAGAAATTGTTAAGCCGAACGGTAATTTACAAAATTGATAACAGTCACCAAAACAGAGAAATGCTGTGTACTTTCTGCAGTTCGGATGGAGCTGAATTTGCCAAAATCCCGATTTCAGATCTAATGTAGAATAAATAGCAGTACCATGAAATTTCTGTAGTAGTTCCTCTAGTGTCTGTGGTCGATCTGTTTCATTAATGATTATGTCATTGATGTGACATGAATCAAGTACGAGGCGAAGTGAACCATCTTTTTTCTTAACAATATGGAGTGGGTTTATGTACGGACTAACAGCCGGTTCAATAATTCCTTGCTCGAGCATATCTTGCAATTCCTTCTTAACTTGTTCTCTATGGATATATGGAATGGGATAATGCTTGGCTTTAAATGTATCGTGCTGTTTGACTTGAAATTCATACATAAAACCGGACATAGTACCAGGAACGTTGTCAAAAACTGGAGCTTGCTGTAAAAGAATTTTGTGTAGTTGCGTGCGTTCGTCGTCTGTACTTGCACAGCTTTGTTTAACTTTATCTGAAATCGTCTGTATTACGTCATAGTCGGCTTCGTCTGGAGTATTATAGTTATGTACGTGCGTATCTGTGAACAATGTGGAATTACAGTCTATGTTACGTGATGCAGAAATGACCTCTGTATGGTTAATTGTTTGTTCTTCCGCAGATAATGAGTGATGAAATTCTAAAGCCAGTTGTACATTTTCATCCTTTAACATTAAATAGGAATTTTGAAAGTCAATAATGGCGTCGTGTTGGACCAGAAAATTAGTACCTAAAATAACGTCTGTTGTCAATAAAGGAACAATCCAAAAATTTGAGTAAAATGTGTGACCGGCAATACAAAATGATAAATGTGTCTGTAATTTAACGTCTACTCCTTTACTCGATATAACTCCCTTCACTTTCGTTTTGCCTAATGGTAATGTAGGATAAGTATTCTCTTTGTTACACTCGTTGAAAGTTTCTTCATTTATAACTGACCTAGGTGATCCAGAATCGATTACTGCTGAAAATTTCGATGAACCAATTTTAATTTCGATGACAGGATGTGAAATGGTTTTCTGAACAACTGGTCTTTCCTGCAAAAGAGTGTCTCGGATGTCGTCAAAAGTAATTACATTTTCGTGAACAACATTTTGCGTGTCTAAAGTAGTGCTTGTGTTACTGGAAGATGCGACCTGTACTGTATCTAGTCAAGTTCTATCTGACGTGTTATTATTTTCAGGAGGATGCTGTGGCATTTCGACTATTTGAACTGTTCTGTTATTCCTTCCGGACGTACTACGTTCTGGATGATGTCTACTATCTGGTTCATTCATGAGAATATGTTCCTGTGGATGATTTTGCTGTTTGTAAGATCGACTGTTATTAAATGTACATTGAAAATTGTGCTCATTATTTTTACGTCTGTCGTGATAGTCATTCCTATACGGTGCATTGCGATAGGAATTGAAATATTGTGTTTTCTGTACGTAATTATTTCCTTGCTGCCGTGCGTTACTATTTGTTGGAGCTGAGACTATACGTGCACGTGGCGAAACATTAAAGTTTGGTTGACCTTGTACACTGCATTGTTGGTTAGGTATGCTAACCGGTTGGTTTTGATGCTATTGCAGAGAAAAAACTGTATTGTTGCCAAAACGCATTTGCTATTGCTGACAATTTTACACATATTGATGATTACGATTTTATCTGTTATTATAATTACGGCCATAGTTGTCATTACGGGAGTGTCTAAAGAGAAGTGTCACTTTCGGTATAATTTCTCACATCAGGTTTTCTTTACTCGTTTCTTAATTCTAGATAGAGCAATAGCTGAAAGCTGTTTTGATAGATATAAAGGATAGTAGAAGAGAAGGCAGCAGTGCAGAAAACTAAAGATGAAACAGCACTACTACAGCTCGGGGCCCTGTGCACGCTACGGAACATATTCATTAAAGCGTAATGAATCCCCTGAGGTCCATTACACGCTGCAAATACATTTTAGCTTTTGCATTACAGGCAATGGCGGTAAAAATGCACAAACAAATTGCTGTATCCCTGTTAATTGTAGTTTCTGTATTACACGCAATGCTGTTAAAAATACAAAAGCAAATTGTCGTATCCAGTCCAGAGCGTGTACCTGTGCTCTGTCATTACTAAATTCCTTAGATTTCCTTACGGATAAAAATTGCTCGTAATCTACGTTCTCGTCACTGAATTTGAGAACACGTTCAGGTTTGTGTGAGAATCTGTTTGTCTGTGTCATTTCGGATTTCAAGTCGCGTAGCTTTTCGGATTTTAAGTCGCGTAGTCTCTGTAAATTGCTTAAGTTACACTGGCTGTACGAGCGTGACAAATGTTCGGAATTCGCCGTATGCTGTGACGTGTTATTAACTTAAATATTTTTTATCTCTGTTACTTTAATACGTTCGACATTCTGCTTATTCTTTTGTTCACATTTCTTCTCGACTTCCGTATCCACAGGGTGTGAAAGTTCTGGTGGCTGTAAATTAAACTCGTCGCGTATCTGTGTTGCGTTTTTAGGACATTGTTCAGCGACTGCATTAATTTCGTCTCTATGTGATTCTGTTGTGCCTACACGTGTACTACTTAATTCTTGTGCAACAGTTCCAACTTCTTCATTACTGTTATTAGCACAAGCCTTAGTATCCTCACGTAATTGTTCTTTAGTGTCATGACATTGAACGGTAACCGCTGTAATCTTTTCACTATGTTGTTTATCCTGTTCGTTAAGGTTGTCGTGTTTTTCGTTCGGCTGTTTAAAACTTTCATTAAATTGTTTGTTCTGTTCCTTAAGTTTTTTGAGAAAGTCGTCTTGTTTTTTAATAGCTTGTTTGAAATTTTCATTAACCTCGTTCTTAAATTGTTTGTTATCTTCACTCTGTTGTTTGGAATTGTTATCTAGTTTTTTATTAAGTTGTTTACTCATTTGTAGCAACAATGCCATGATTTGATCCGACCCAAAATTAGCATTTCTATTCTCTGTGCTGGTGGTGGTGTACCAGCAATTGTCACGTTTTGTGTATCCATTTGGATATTCTGTGATTCTTGAAAAGGTTTGCTAATCGGATGTGCACTGTTAGTCACTACCTCGGTATTAAATAAATCCGACGCATTCTGATTACACAGTTCGTTTTCATTAGAAAAATTGGTCTGTTCATTACCTGAATTTTGCAAACCGGTTGTGTTGAGCTGGGCAGCGCTCATTGCAACAGAACGCCCTGCGTCATCAATTGTCGTTAGATTAACAGACGACACTATTGAATTCGTCTGTTCAGCATTAGGATCAAAATTAACATTAGTGGTCGGTACACACTGATTGTCAGTAAACGGAGGATTGTCATCAATACACTGTGTGTCACAAGTACTATCGGTGAAGTTATTTAAGTCAGTTATTTCACTCATCATACCTCGCGATGTACTATTAACAGTCTTTCGCGGCATTTTTACACTAGTCACAATTATTCACAAATGAGACAAAGAAAATGCAAAATCCAACAAATACAAATACAACAAAGAGCAACGAATTGCCGATGATCTGTTAGAGAAAGTCACAATATTAGTAAAAGTGTTGCGCCAAATGCTAATTATATTTAAGTAAATAAGAGCAGATATCTGACTACTTCTCAAAAGATTCTCAAAGAAATACGATCCTGGTTCGGGTGTCGCCAAGTGTAACCTCCCCGCATGAAATTATAAAATGTCAATGATTACAAAAAAATGATGTGCCATATGTTGACTTCCCACAAAACTGAATAATAAGAATGAGCCAAGCGTAACCTCCTTGCAAAATTAAAGAATAATAATGGCCCAAATGTAAACTCCCCACAAACATTAACGAATGAACATTGCTCATAAAACCCTCAATAATGTTAATTAAATAATGAAGCATGAACTGAATGTAACATCTGAAGAGCAATAATTAAACCTGATAAATTTTATAGGCACAGCAGCACTGACCTACGGCCCTGTGAAATAATCAAACCTGATAAATTCTTACTTCAGTAAAACTGTATGTCTATCTGCTCTTATTTTTGGCACAGCTTCATGCAATGCTGGTGTATATTTAATTCTGATTCTTGGAGGAAATGCATAGGAAATATTCTTTGAATTGAAATGAATCTTTTTCTTCAAAAGGGTGGAAAAATTCTTTAAATTGAAATGATTACTTTTCTTTAAAAGATTTACTTTATAAAAAATTATTATTGGGGCCATTCTTGAACAAATTAATTACAATTAACATATGTTATTAGCTGAGCGCAATGCTGCTTCATTACCTTCTATAACAAAATACCTCGTCCCGAACCGTGACCAGAGATGAAGGGAGAGCACGCCGCCGACGCATGGCGACGCCCGCTCAGTACAACCGTCCACTCGCCACAACTACTGCCGACGGAGTGCAACTCGCAACTCAACCACTCTCTCTGCGACTCCACACACACTACTACCGTCTCCCGCGCGCTACTACTACTGAACTGACTACTACTGTCGTCTCGCGCGGTCAAGCGCAGACTAGCAACGATAAATAACTCTCTGGTCAGAGATTCTGTCATGCCTCGCCATCGCTGGTAATGAATACATATGAAACATATGCGTTTCAGAGGGATGAGCGAAACATCTCTTCACTTAATCTAATAAAAATTGATTATACACTTACTTCAGTTATGATGAACATTGCAGTGATTTCTATAAGATTGTGTTGCCCAATGAAAAAATGTTGAGAAATTTATACTCAACTGAGAAGTACTCCTCTTAATTGTATTGGATGTATTCTGAAGAAAATATGCAGTAAATATAATTTTTTAAAAGTCTGTGTCAGTAAATGTGTTCCCAATTTTTTCCACTGATCTCAGGCACACGTAGCTTGCAGAGATAATTTGTATACTAGAGGACGAAAACAATATAGAAACGAGTGGGGTTTCAAAAAATTATGTCACAGTAGGCTAATTTCACATACTCTACAAGGAGCTCAAGGAAGAGGAATCCGCATTTTATAAATATTTTGGAATCTCGAAAACTCAATTTCTTTCATTTGTTACATCAAATTACACCATAAATTACTAAAAGGAACGCAGAGCTAAAAGCTCCCATCAGACCTCTGAAAAATTCTTTTGTTTATGGTTAAGTTTAGTTTCCAGATGAGTGCAAATTTTTGCTATAGTCATATCTCCCCCAATACCTTCCCCTTCAAGATTTACAGGTTTTGTTTACATCTTGTATTTGTCATTTTATAGTTCAGGTACGTTATTTCTACTATGGTTAGCTAGTGAAACCACAAATCAAGGAGCTGCTTAACATATTTATACATATGGCTATAATAAATCAGTTGATGTTTAATCCACAAAACAAGCATTTTTCCACTGGAGGTTTCAGTCCATATCTTTAGTAAGCATTACATATGCCTGACAACATACAAATAGATTCCACATACTAATCAATCTGATTCTGTCGACAATACCTTTTTCACTTCAAGTTGAGCAATATTGCAGTACATTTCATCGTAAAATACACAGAAAAAACCGCTTTATAAATGTGATAGAGGTGAAGTAGTTTAAAAGTGCGATTGAAAATCATTTCTGGCACATTACAATACAAAAGTATGAAGGTTTAAGGTGTTTATGAATCAGACCTCAAATATTCCTTAATTCAGTTGTGTTCCATGATGTCTCTTTCCTAACAGAGCTTGTGTACCTCCTAATTGTTCAGACTGCTGCCTTCCTGCTTCAAGTAATCTTTCATCAGTCACTATAAAGTTATTAATTTTAACAATAAAAATAACGAAATGGAAAAAATTTATAAGAAATAACAAAAACAATGAATTACAATGACTTAGAATGACGTAATAACAATGAAATGTATGAGAAAATGAAGTGTGGAGGATGTTTGCCATATACTTACCAAAAATAACTAGACTGCTCACTAGTGTTAATGCAGCTTTCCCATATTGAAGACGCCATTTGTAGGACAATGCTGTGTTTGGACTTAGTAAATGATGAACTGAGAAAACTTAACTCACGAGGTGATTTTTCTGCAACGTATACTATGAGGTGTGGTCTCTGAGACCCCTATCTTTAACCCAAGATTTAAGCTGTAAATCATTTGAAAGTTTAATATGTGTTACATAATATTTATCGTTACAACTATGTAAGTGTTGTTTAAATACTCCTTGTTGATTTTCTTGCATTAAATATAGACAACAGTATTTCATTTTTGCACCAAGCAAATATCACATACTTTTGTAAAGCTTTCTCAGTAGAATACAAAACGAACTGTTAGAGAACTGAAATTTTACATTCTGAAAAATTATGCTATCTCTGTAGAAAGAAAATTTTCGCATAAAACTAATTTCTGTGGTTTAAACTTGCACATGAAAGCTAAACCCGATAGCCAGAAAAAGAAAGGCTGCAAAATTAATATTCAGTACTGAGATCTACATCTTTCTTTACCACCACTCAGTACATAATTAATTTTAACTTAGTATTTTGTTGGTGGAACAGAAAGATCCTCATCACCATTGTCCTGAAGTTCTTCCTCTGAATGGTCCTCTTGTTTAATAGCAGAATTGTGATCACTGGCTATTGGAAAATCGTTGTCTTCTTCGTCTACTTCTTGTTCTACATCTTCACATCATTCTCCATCCACTGACTAAAAATTTCATCGAACTTATAGTGTGAAAAATTGTCACATTCTTGCTGACACATTTTGTACTGAACTGACGAAAACAAGTGTGTAGTTGAAGAGGCGTGGTCTACAAGACGTCATCACATGTGAGTAACACATGTCAACAACAATCAAATAAGGCGATAATGCAACTGACATTTGTAGGGTTAAAATAAATGATAATTAATTGAAACCCACAGCTGGCGATAGGTATTGTTCATATACCTCGATGGGGACAGCTGAAAATGTGTGCCCCAACCAAGACTCAAACCTGGCATCTCCTGGTTACATGGCAGATGCTTTATCCATCTGAGCCACTGAGGACACATATCAATAGCGAGACTGCAGGGACTTATCCCTTGCACGCTTCCCATGAGATTCACATTCCCAACTGTCCACAATCTACATACGTAATGTACCTAACTGATATTTGCCCATCCACTCAGTACTCGTGCACACTAAGGTGACGATTCCCATAAGAGTTCAGACAAACTGTGTGCATTCCCACAGACGAAGGTCAATGGCTGGGTAGTCTTTAACTATATATATGAAGACAGTAACTGTTATCGAAAGAACAAGTACCATTGATGACCGTGCAGTTTCTCTAGAATATATGATAATTAATTGAAACCCTCAGCTACAGCTGCAGCTATCATCACATATATTTGTAGGGTTGATGATTAAAAGAGGGTTGTTGTTGTTGTTGTTGTGGTCTTCAGTCCTGAGACTGGTTTGATGCAGCTCTCCATGCTACTCTATCCTGTGCAAGCTTCTTCATCTCCCAGTACCTACTGCAACCTACATCCTTCTGAATCTGCTTAGTGTATTCATCTCTTGGTCTTCCCCTACGATTTTTACCCTCCACGCTGCCCTCCAATACTAAATTGGTGATCCCTTGATGCCTCAGAACATGTCCTACCAACCGATCCCTTCTTCTGGTCAAGTTGTGCCACAAACTTCTCTTCTCCCCAATCCTATTCAATACTTCCTCATTAGTTATGTGATCTACCCATCTAATCTTCAGCATTCTTCTGTAGCACCACATTTCGAAAGCTTCTATTCTCTTCTTGTCCAAACTATTTACTGTCCATGTTTCACTTCCATACATGGCTACACTCCATACAAATACTTTCAGAAATGACTTCCTGACACTTAAATCTATACTCGATGTTAACAAATTTCTCTTCTTCAGAAACGCTTTCCTTGCCATTGCCAGTCTACATTTTATATCCTCTCTACTTCGACCATCATCAGTTATTTTGCTCCCTAAATAACAAAACTCCTTTACTACTTTAAGTGTCTCATTTCCTAATCTAATACCCTCAACATCACCCGACTTAATTCGACTACATTCCATTATCCTCGTTTTGCTTTTGTTGATGTTCATCTTATATCCTCCCTTCAAGACACTATCCATTCCGTTCAACTGCTCTTCCAAGTCCTTTGCTGTCTCTGAAAGAATTACAATGTCATCGGCGAACCTCAACGTTTTTATTTCTTCTCCATGGATTTTAATACCCACTCCGAATTTTTCTTTTGTTTCCTTTACTGCTTGCTCAATATACAGATTGAATAGCATCGGGGAGAGGCTACAACCCTGTCTTACTCCCTTCCCAACCACTGCTTCTCTTTCATTCCCCTCGACTCTTATAACTGCCATCTGGTTTCTATACAAATTGTAAATAGCCTTTCGCTCCCTGTATTTTACCCCTGCCACCTTTAGAATTTGAAAGAGAGTATTCCAGTCAACATTGTCAAAAGCTTTCTCTAAGTCTACAAATGCTAGAGACGTAGGTTTGCCTTTCCTTAATCTTTCTTCTAAGATAAGTCGTAAGGTCAGTATTGCCTCACGTGTTCCAGTATTTCTACGGAATCCAAACTGATCTTCCCCGAGGTCGGCTTCTACTAGTTTTTCCATTCGTCTGTAAAGAATTCGTGTTAGTATTTTGCAGCTGTGGCTTATTAAACTGATTGTTCGGTAATTTTCACATCTGTCCACACCTGCTTTCTTTGGGATTGGAATTATTATATTCTTCTTGAAGTCTGAGGGTATTTCGCCTGTTTCATACATCTTGCTCACCAGATGGTAGATTTTTGTCAGGACTGGCTCTCCCAAGGCCGTCAGTAGTTCCAATGGAATGTTGTCTACTCCGGGGGCCTTGTTTCGGCTCAGGTCTTTCAGTGCTCTGTCAAACTCTTCACGCAGTATCGTATCTCCCATTTGATCTTCATCTACATCCTCTTCCATTTCCATAATATTGTCCTCAAGTGCATCGCCCTTGTATAGACCCTCTATATACTCCTTCCACCTTTCTGCTTTCCCTTCTTTGCTTAGAACTGGGTTTCCATCTGAGCTCTTGATGTTCATACAAGTGGTTCTCTTATCTCCAAAGGTCTCTTTAATTTTCCTGTAGGCAGTATCTATCTTACCCCTAGTGAGATAAGCCTCCACATCCTTACATTTGTCCTCTAGCCATGCCTGCTTAGCCATTTTGCACTTCCTGTCGATCTCATTTTTGAGACGTTTGTATTCCTTTTTGCCTGCTTCACTTACTGCATTTTTATATTTTCTCCTTTTATCAATTAAATTCAATATTTCTTCTGTTACCCAAGGATTTCTACTAGCCCTCTTCTTTTTACCTACTTGATCCTCTGCTGCCTTCACTACTTCATCCCTCAAAGCTACCCATTCTTCTTCTACTGTATTTCTTTCCCCCATTCCTGTCAATTGTTCCCTTATGCTCTCCCTGAAACTCTGTACAACCTCTGGTTCTTTCAGTTTATCCAGGTCCCATCTCCTTAAATTCCCACCTTTTTGCAGTTTCTTCAGTTTTAATCTACAGGTCAAAACCAATAAATTGTGGTCAGAGTCCACATCTGCCCCTGGAAATGTCTTACAATTAAAAACCTGGTTCCTAAATCTCTGTCTTACCATTATATAATCTATCTGATACCTTTTAGTATCTCCAGGGTTCTTCCATGTATACAACCTTCTATCATGATTCTTAAACCAAGTGTTAGCTATGATTAAGTTGTGCTCTGTGCAAAATTCTACCAGGCGGCTTCCTCTTTCATTTCTTAGCCCCAATCCATATTCACCTACTACGTTTCCTTCCCTCCCTTTTCCTACACTCGAATTCCAGTCACCCATGACTATTAAATTTTCGTCTCCCTTCACTATCTGAATAATTTCTTTTATTTCATCATACATTTCTTCAATTTCTTCGTCATCTGCAGAGCTAGTTGGCATATAAACTTGTACTACTGTAGTAGGTGTGGGCTTTGTATCTATCTTGGCCACAATAACGCGTTCACTATGCTGTTTGTAGTAGCTTACCCGCATTCCTATTTTCCTATTAATTATTAAACCTACTCCTGCATTACCCCTATTTGACTTTGTGTTTATAACCCTGTAGTCACCTGACCAGAAGTCTTGTTCCTCCTGCCACCGAACTTCACTAATTCCCACTATATCTAACTTTAACCTATCCATTTCCCTTTTTAAATTTTCTAACCTACCTGCCCGATTAAGGGATCTGACATTCCACGCTCCGATCCGTAGAACGCCAGTTTTCTTTCTCCTGATAACGACATCCTCTTGAGTAGTCCCCGCCTGGAGATCCGAATGGGGGACTATTTTACCTCCGGAATATTTTACCCAAGAGGACGCCATCATCATTTAATCATACAGTAAAGCTGCATGCCCTCGGGAAAAATTACGGCCGTAGTTTCCCCTTGCTTTCAGCCGTTCGCAGTACCAGCACAGCAAGGCCGTTTTGGTTATTGTTACAAGGCCAGATCAGTCAATCATCCAGACTGTTGCCCTTGCAACTACTGAAAAGGCTGCTGCCCCTCTTCAGGAACCACACGTTTGTCTGGCCTCTCAACAGATACCCCTCCGTTGTGGTTGTACCTACGGTACGGCTATCTGTGTCGCTGAGGCACACAAGCCTCCCCACCAACGGCAAGGTCCATGGTTCATGGGGGGGGGGTAAAAGAGGGTAAGTGGTGCATAAATACGTTAGGCCATAATTGACGTACGAGAGCGAGTTGTAAAATTCTGGCGCAGTCTGAGAGAGCACACCTCGTGAGTTAAGGGTTAACAGATGCAAGTAACATCCAGAAGCACTCTGTATCGCTGTTGTAGGGTAAAAATGTGAAAATGAACAGGCAGTTAGTGTTCTATTGGAGATCACAATTATTCAGGTCCAAGCTAGTCGAATGTAAGATACAATAAAATTATGGAAAGTAAGGTAGATACAATGATAAAAACAAATGTGGAAGAAGCAGTACTGGAAGTATGCAGAAAGAGAAAAAGAAGGAAGAATAATCCACAGTTTTCATCAAAATACGAGCAAAAAGTCAAAGAAAGCACCTCCAAGAGGATTCCAACAGAAATAAAGGAGCATATGAAAATGCTAATACAGGAACTAAAAATCTTCTCAGAAATAAAAAGAGAGAACATGTGGATAGTTTAATCAGAAGAGCAGAGGAGGATAAAAGTACAGGGAATGCAAAAAATTTTACAGATCAGTCAGATTTTTCAGAAAAAGACATACACCACAGTTGTATGGCATTAAAGATAAAAGTGGCAATACAGTTTTGAAAAGACCCAAAAGTATGTTAATTTGGAAGGAACATTTTGAGGAGCTTCTAAATGTTTAAGACAGAAGTACACAAATGAAGCAACAGCATGATTATCAGAATGTAGCTCCCTTTGTACAACTGCCAAAAATGAAAGAGACAATAGACTCAGTCAAAATACTAAAAAACAACAAAGCTACAGGGAGATATGGCATAACAGATGAATTGTTTAAGCAGGAAGGAATAAAAAATGCAAAAGAAATAATATCTGGAATGAAGAAACGATGCCAGATGAGTGGATAGAAGCAATAATAATACCAATTCATAAAAAGGACGACATACAAAAATGCAGGAACGACAGAGTCATCTCATTAATTAGCACTGCCTATAAATTGTTCTCCAAGATGCTCCAGAAAAAATTAGAACTATATTTAAAAGAGGTAATAATTGAGAAACAAGCAGGATTTATGAAGAATCGTTCAACTACTGTCCAGATAGTCACACTAAAAGAGGCCATATTCAAATATTGGGAGTGTAACAAAAAAAGGGCAATATTATTTGTTGATTTTAAGAAAGCCTATGACAGTATATCCAGAGATAAGTTGAGCGGAAAAATGCAGAGATTCGGAATACCGAATCTTGTGAATGTGACACTGCAAAGCTCGAAAAGGGTAGCGAAAATGAATGGAGAATATTCCAGGGCGCATGACATAAAAACAGCAGTCAGACAGGGAGATGGAATATCACCCCTCTTGTACAACATCGTAATACACGAATCCCTGGACGCAGCAAGTGAAGCAGAACAGGAAATTAAAACAGGAACAAAAATAAATGTACTGGCCTTTGCAGATGATATAGCAATAATCGCTAAAAATTCGAATGACCTTAAAATACTAGAAAAAAGGCGCTTTCAAAAAGCAAAGGAAGTTGGATTAGAGGTAAATTATGAGGAAACAATATTCATGAGGGTAGAAAGCTTTATGGAATACCCATACTTTCAACCAATTGAATTATTGTTATAAGGGTAGTAAAATTAGTTGCACACACGTTTGATCATTTGTAACTGTCGAGAGTGCATTTACAAAGTTTCGCAACTCTAATGCTAATCCAAAAAAATCCCAAATTTAATTCAGGAAAGTTCTGTTCCCCCTCAACTGTTTTGCCAATGTTCAAAACTATACAGTACACTGTGATACATAGAAGCCTTATTAAAATTAATAGAAGATTATGCGAAAATGATATGAACAGTAAAATATTAGATTCTAAAATTTCGTATCAGACCTATCTGGGACACAATCAATCACACAAAAAGGATAGCCAGCCAATAAGCTCATACGTGTAAATAAACATGCGAAATATACGGATTTTTCGCTTGACTAAATTTGTGGCACCTACACTATTGTACCAAAGATGAACACTGCAGTTTATCACTGTGAAAAAAAAAGCAAAAAATAGTTTGCAGCATCAAAGGACGATTCTCTGCTTGGGACTGCTACAGTGGAACTAATGAATAAAACTTGGACATTCGCCATGTGAAATACAAAAATCGTTGCAATTTGGATTGCTGTTATTCTGTAGCCTTTAATTATGGACTTAACACTGTTGGACAATTCTCTCAAGGACTTTTTCTGTGTTCTGAATGAACACATAACCTCTATTTAAGTGTACACACAGTTTTCCTTACTATAGTTGATTGGATCATTTGTGTGGACATTTCAGAATAACTTTTACACATAAAACGATAATGAATACTGGTATATGTGTTTTAAAGACAGAAAGCGGGAGTAGCGATGGTGAAACTGGACTCATTTCTATGCTGCCAGAGCCAAATAACTAATTGCACTGCATCACACAAATGGAGCACTGAGCTGAGCAGACTGTTTGAGGTAAAATGTAACGTGAACCCAAGAAATTACGACTTCCTGTCATCCTCTCCACTTTCATGTCTAGGATGACCAGACGTCGGAGTAATCAGAACATATCCTCCTTTTTAGCTCATTGTCCGGGGTCCAGGCGGATTTTTGCAGTGTCCGGCTTCTTCGCAAAGTTGGCGTAATACAGTTAAATTTACAATTCGTCCCGTTTTGTTGCTCTTTTCTTAAATACTCTAGCTATGGCACAGCCTTCGTGATAAAGACGCACGAAGGCAGTGTTCGTAGGTGGCACCAGGATCGTCGATGTTATCGTCGATCTACCTATAATCGAATGCACATATCGATTATTTGAAATTTTCGTTTCGTATCTTCGCTTTGTATTGGCTTGGCTTCCTGTAGTGCACGCACAGTCTAACATAACACTCGCGACACTCACTGCTGTAAAAGTTGTTGCCGTTTGACAGATAGAGCGACACTAGCGCTCCAAGCGGCAGGTAAGGTGAACATCAGACGCGTTGTAAGCATAATGTTTGTTTACATCCATTTCCTACGTAATTTCCGAATTATACGAGTTATTTTCTTGCCTCCAAGAGTTTGTTTCGTATCGGAAGGCATATATGTTTCTATTAATGATTCTAAAATAAGCGCAAGTATGGACAAAAACCATGAATAGAGTGGCAAGCTACAACACATTCGTGAAGAAACACTTGTGACATTGGACAGAATTGCAGCTTACCACGTTGATATCAAAAGAATATAAACATACAAATTCACATGTAAGAAGCACAGACATGTACCTCTACATGCAAAAGCGATCGACAGCTCGTTTACCGTTCTGCAGGCCTACTGTGTGTGTCATTGTTGCCTGTTGCCACAAGTACGACCTTAATCTTTATACTATTCAAAGTGGGTAAAGCAACTGCCAAATAGTGGCAGAAATATGCTTAAAACATTATAATGAACTGATTACATTACATTTCACGAAAAACCAAATATTTCAATAATTTTCAAACAATCTGTCTGTAGGCACTTTCCTTGTCCCGTAATAGTTTCGCTCGATCTGCACATTCTGCCACTTCACACGCTTTTGTAAGACATGAACAGCTGCACTTAATGTAACCGCTTTATCGTCAAAGAACGTCTGTGGTGACGATTCGCACGAATCTGGCACTGATACATGGAGAGCTGAACTGGCTGCTTCTGTGTCATACGACTGTTTTACAGCTTTAGATTGACTGTCGAATCTTTGTGGCAGTTTCCTCTTCATCGTCAGTTGAGGTGGCTTATTTACGATGTTAAACAGTGTGGGTACTGCATTCCACACGAGTTTGTTATTGTCTGCGTTCATGAACTGGTTTTCTTCGAAATGTAGCGGACAAAACCTAATATTATTATACAGGTAAACTGGGTCTTTCTTCGTAAGGTCTTCTCATCTGCTATTAACAAGCCATTTTCTGCTCCTAAAACGATACATTCATCATTTATACACATATAGTTTGCAAGTGAATCCTGACGATACAGTTTAGTAACATGATGACATACACCTCTCAGGATCCTTAGGAAACCTAAAAAGAGACAGCTGTGGTGTCTTCTTCCTGTTGTTGCTGCAATTTATTGCGCTACAAACGCTCCCGATGGTAAAAACCATTGTATAAATCAAAATAATCAATCACTATTTGCCTTCACGATCGCGCCGAACTCACAGTTCAACCTACCAGCCGCTTGGGGCACTGCTGGCGCTGTAGGCAACAAAATCGAGGCGAAGTGTCGCGACTGTTATGTTAGACTGTGGTGCATGTGTGATTTAAGAGTGTAATTTTTAACCGAGTGAGTTACGTAAAATATTTGGCTATGCCTAAACGAAAGTGTACATTTTCAGATGTCCTTTCCTGCAAATATCCGGCTTTAAGAAAGGGAGAAATGAATTTGAAGCGGAATGTAAGATATGTGGAGCTGGAACGTACGTCTCAGTGGGCAATAAAGGTAAGAAATAACCTGACGGATTAACTGTCATTGTTTTATTTCGTTGTTTCATAGTCATTCAGTTTATTTGTATTCAGAACGTTAAAGTGCAGTTTACATGTCATCAGTTGCTGCTTGAATTGTAGATGTTGGTAGCGGTGCGTTGAATGAAGGGGGGTGAATGGTCTTACGTTTCATGCTTTGTAAACAATTTCGTGTTGTTGACATAAAAAAACAATTGACGCCACACTGTCACCACAATCAATGTTTTTAATTTTTTTTATATTGCTCAGTTAACCACCACCTGATCATCAGTAACAATTAACTACTAGTTTTACCGATAATTCCCGGCAGTCACATGACTTGTCCAAAGCTGATGGGTGGTATCCTCATCTGCAGTTGACCCATTCGATGTGTCCCCTTTTTCCTTCCTTTGTCCTCCTTTTTGAAGCTGTTTGTCCTCCTTTTTACACAATAGCATCTGGTCACCTTATTCATGTCTTCCCAGACTTTTGGTTCTTTCAGATGGACTCTTTAAAACAGTTGATGGAGTAAAGATGAATAATGGAAATTTATAGAGTTTGATGACTTATCGATACCTAAATTTTTTGAGAAGGAATAACGCCAGCATTAGAGAGTGTAGGAACTGGCGATAGTCTTAATACTGAGAAACTGTTTGGGCATTCTTGAGAAGTGATTGAAATTTGAAACAAGATTGCAGGATGGGAGATCTAAACCAGCTTCCTTTGAATAAAGTCAAATGACTGAAATATTGTACAACCACTCTCAGCACTTCCGAGCGAATGTTCCAGCCTAACATATTGAGGTAACGCTCATCTACAGAACTAGAAAAATATTAACTACAGAATCTTATTCAAAATGCAAGAATTAAAGGAGTTTCTTTTATATGATTCAATTAGCTAATTTCTTAAAAACGATTAAAAAACTATGCAAGTCCAGTTCCCAATAATGAACTACTGTTTTAGCCTATTTTTAAAGGCATGAAGTTTTCATTAATCGCCTATAATCTTTATGTCTAGAATCAGGTTTGGACACTGGAAGCACTCACATAATGTACAACCAAAATGAGGTTGACGTCTTCCATCAATCTATTTGATCTCTTTTGTGGACGCACACTTACAGGAAAGATATCTATGTCCTCATGGAACTTAAATCAGATGTGACCAAACTACAGTAAACAATTTTCTTAAAGTAAACAACTTCCTGCCTTATCCTCACCTAATCCTAGCCTTATATTTTATATATGTATTTATGACTTCTGTGTTGTATATGACATGTCTGTTACTGTAGTACTGAATCGTCCAAGAACGAATAAATAAGCTTTATGGCCAGAACGAAGAAGAGAAAAATATAGGGAAAGAAAGAAGATATGAGCTATTTCCTGTGGTCCTTAGTAGGCCAAATCAACAATAAAATAAAAAAGTAACAATTATACTAATAACAATAACATTAACATAAAGATTAAGAAAACGCAAGTTCACAAAATCTACTATCATAGTTTTAGTGAGTGCAGCGAATAGTCTAAATCCCTGTTAGCAGACAACTGTATATTCCCCTCACCAAAGTCAATGGCAAAACTTTCTTCCCTCGAACCATTGATGCTGCTGTGTCTAGTGTCATTTTAAATCCATAGTCTGATCTTTTGAAATTTAATCCATTTAAGCCCATACCTACATGTTCAAAATTAGTCAGCCTAAAGTTACTCTTACAACCCTGTCTCATTGCTGAACTTAAATGTTCTTTCATATCACAGGTGACTTGTCACAAGCCAGAGTCATGGCAAATGACAACGCAGCAGCCTCCTCCCGACGCAGAACTATATTACGGCCAATCCACACTGGCTATCAAAACATTCCACAGTCCAGTTCAAATAGGTGCATTCACAGAGGCCGTTTATGGATCGTCATGCCACGTCACATCACGAGAAGGTTTCTCGGAAAGCAAGTTTTGACGGCAGCATCGTCTGATAACACTGCCGCGCCCACTGGTATCATAGGAGAGGATTTTTTGTTCTCATGTCTTCTTAACCCTTATTTTTATTACTGTACTTTGTTATCGTGACATGTTGCAAATGTTCCAAAGCGACTGCGATACTTTTTCTATTGAGTGTTCTTCCACAAGCAGGGTCAGATATCTGGAAATGAAGAATTATTTACGGTTTACAGTAACAAAACAGAGCTGATGGCCACACTGTATATAAATAAGAACGTAAGTTGATGAAGCAGTTTTCATTAAATAAAAGTGTAAGTGAACAAGTCAGCTCCAATGAAGGAGAAAAACACAGTCTTTTGTGATGTTATTAGTTACATAAGGTGAAAAAGGCTCTATTTACTCCTTTGAAATATTTTTTGAGTTGTATCTATGTATAAATTTTTGATAGCAAATCGATGTCGATGTTTCCATGTGGTGTTTTACTTCTCACTATTTTACCACACAAAACTGATAAGAACATTGGCATGAAGTTAGCCTTGGTCATTAATAACCTTCATTGTTGCTAGTTCGTCAGTTTTGTTACTATACTCCTACATTTTGTATCATGGATAGTAAAGGTCAGTTCACATTGACCATCACATCAAGACACATCCCTTCAAATCATTATGTAATGCATTTCAAATGATGGCATCAACACTGGCCATCACAACACACTACCATCAAGGTTTCATGGAAAGAAAGTTTTGACAGCCGATGTCATTGATCTTTTTTGATCTCATAACCCCTAAGCTCATTTCCGCCAATACACAACCATATGTTCATGAAGCCTCCATCATGGCATAGTGGAGATGTGTGGAATCTGTTCCCAAATTGAAGACTGTCGTTTGCAGGAGCGAAAGGAATACTGGTGTACGATTTGAATGAAAGACTACAAAATGAAACTGAAGAACAAAATATACTACTGGCCATTAAAATTGCTACACCAAGAAGAAATGTAGATGATAAACGGGTATTCATTGGACAAATATATTATACTAGAACTGACATATGATTACATTTTCACGCAATTTGGATGCATAGATCCTGAGAAATCAGAACCCAGAACAACCACCTCTGGTCGTAATAATGGCCTTGATACGCCTGGGCATTGAGTCAAACAGAGGTTGGATGGCGTGTACAGGTACAGCTGCCCATGCAGCTTTAACACAATACCACAGTTCATCAAGAATAGTGACTGGCGTATTGTGACGAGCCAGTTGCTCGGCCACAATTGACCAGACGCTTTCAATTGGTGAGAGATCTGGAGAATATGCTGGCCAGGGCAGCAGTTGAACATTTTCTGTATCCAGAAAGGCCTGTACAGGAACTGCAACATGCGGACGTGCATCACAGTCATTTTTATCGTGTTAAAAGCAGCCTACACATGGGATGGTAATTACCTAGTCTAGTGCGACTGCAGCTAGTCTCTAGCCAGCAGTGCAGGATGACCAGTACGTTGCAAGGAGTCCATTGTTTATGCTTGTATACTAGGTGTCAATGTGTCAGTCTCATGATGTGCTTGGCACACAATACAATGATCCTCCCTTATCATTGATCAGACATGCTCGACAAGAATCTTTGACAATGAACATGACTGCCATTTTCTCCTGCAGTTCAAGACCAGGCCACTGTCACATACAAATGCCCCAATGATATGGATGTAACACGATTCGATCAGTTGACCAAATTGAGACCCCCATAAGGCTACTTTCAAACTCTGTCACATGCTGATAACACTTACTCACATGAGTATGTGGCTTCTCCACAGTGATCTTTCAAAATATGGCTCTGTTCACATTCCTTACATACCTTAATAGGCCTGATAACACTAACCCTGAAGAGTACTAATCTACTCTGGTGACCATTCTAATAGTAACAGAAAATTGCAGATCTAATCATTTGCATACCCACCAATGACATGTATTGTATGAGGTTATACTGACAGCTGAGAGCGTCTTCTAAGTGGTTCACTTTTCATTTCGTTACACAGTGTATGTTCAGGTATTTGTTTTGTGTATCTACACTCCTGGAAATGGAAAAAAGAACACATTGACACCGGTGTGTCAGACCCACCATACTTGCTCCGGACACTGCGAGAAGGCTGTACAAGCAATGATCACACGCACGGCACAGCGGACACACCAGGAACAGCGGTGTTGGCCGTCGAATGGCGCTAGCTGCGCAGCATTTGTGCACCGCCGCCGTCAGTGTCAGCCAGTTTGCCGTGGCATACGGAGCTCCATCGCAGTCTTCAACACTGGTAGCATGCCGCGACAGCGTGGACGTGAACCGTATGTGCAGTTGACGGACTTTGAGCGAGGGCGTATAGTGGGCATGCGGGAGGCCGGGTGGACGTACCGCCGAATTGCTCAACACGTGGGGCGTGAGGTCTCCACAGTACATCGATGTTGTCGCCAGTGGTCGGCGGAAGGTGCACGTGCCGTCGACCTGGGACCGGACCGCAGCGACGCACGGATGCACGCCAAGACCGTAGGATCCTACGCAGTGCCGTAGGGGACCGCACCGCCACTTCCCAGCAAATTAGGGACACTGTTGCTCCTGGGGTATCGGCGAGGACCATTCGCAACCGTCTCCATGAAGCTGGGCTACGGTCCCGCACACCGTTAGGCCGTCTTCCGCTCACGTCCCAACATCGTGCAGCCCGCCTCCAGTGGTGTCGCGACAGGCGTGAATGGAGGGACGAATGGAGACGTGTCGTCTTCAGCGATGAGAGTCGCTTCTGCCTCGGTGCCAATGATGGTCGTATGCGTGTTTGTCGCCGTGCGGGTGAGCGCCACAATCAGGACTGCATACGACCGAGGCACACAGGGCCAACACCCGGCGTCATGGTGTGGGGAGCGATCTCCTACACTGGCCGTACACCACTGGTGATCGTCGAGGGGACACTGAATAGTGCACGGTACATCCAAACCGTCATCGAACCCATCGTTCTACCATTCCTAGACCGGCAAGGGAACTTGCTGTTCCAACAGGACAATGCACGTCCGCATGTATCCCGTGCCACCCAACGTGCTCTAGAAGGTGTAAGTCAACTACCCTGGCCAGCAAGATCTCCGGATCTGTCCCCCATTGAGCATGTTTGGGACTGGATGAAGCGTCGTCTCACGCGGTCTGCACGTCCAGCACGAACGCTGGTCCAACTGAGGCGCCAGGTGGAAATGGCATGGCAAGCCGTTCCACAGGACTACATCCAGCATCTCTACGATCGTCTCCATGGGAGAATAGCAGCCAGCATTGCTGCGAAAGGTGGATATACACTGTACTAGTGCCGACATTGTGCATGCTCTGTTGCCTGTGTCTATGTGCCTGTGGTTCTGTCAGTGTGATCATGTGACGTATCTGACCCCAGGAATGTGTCAATAAAGTTTCCCCTTCCTGGGACAATGAATTCACGGTGTTCTTATTTCAATTTCCAGGAGTGTATTATTTGTTTGACATGTCCCTTGGGCGTTGTGCAGCAATGGAGTTGCACAGCAAGAATCCCATGTCACAGCAGGTACTGTCTGGAGCTACCAGTGGTGTGCGGAGTACAGCTGTACCAAGGAGGACATCAGGCTGCAGCATTCCTATGTAATTCCATGGAATGCCAGACGGCAATGCTAACAAAGAAAAAGATCAGAAGTAAGGTAAAGCTATTAAGTAGTGTGAGCTTACTGTTGCTCAAACAGGATGTTTGTACACAAATGTCTATAATAAAAGTTCAGTGATATTCAGAAATAGAAAAATTTTATTCGATGAAACTCGGAAGAACGAGAAAACACTTAATCACTATTATGTGTGTTTTACTTCGACAATCAGGGAAATAGAGGAAAATAGCGGAATTAGATACTTTGATGGATATTACACAATAGTTACTTTTGAAAATTCGTTAGGGACAAGTGACATATTGAATGTAAATACTCGACATTTTAGTTCGTCTCTGATGCTCAGAAATATCTTTTAGATGGCGAAAACAGTGAAGAATGCTGAATCTGTGAGACTTTGAATAAATCAGATGGAAGTGCTAAAGTACAATGTTTAAGATTGAGAAAATGCGTAACCTAAAAAGAACTGCAATCATTATATATACGTAGAGGCGCTAAATCAACCTACTTTGCAGTGCAGCCTACAATCAGGGCCAAAAAACGGTTTACAGGAATTTTGTGTTGGAGTAGCATTGGCATGCTTTATCAACCAACTTTGCATGGAAGCCTGTATGTCACAGGCAAATAAATTAATTTGAGGCCCCTGATGTGTAGCTTGGCATGTGCAACACATGTGTTGTCGGAGTAACATTGGCCTGCTTTATGGAACTGAATTGCAGGGGCTACATATGCTAATAAGCACGGCTGGGAACAGGTTGAGATGGACAGAGGAGCAGATGGAGAGAGCAAGAGCGAGCAGGGGAAGATGTGTGAGGTAGGTGAAAATTGGAGAGTGGTGGTGAGCAGATGGAAGGAGGGGGAGTAGGAAATGGTCAGAGAGAGGGGAAATAGATATGGTAAGAGAGGAGGGTAAGAGGAAATGGATAGAGAGAGAGGGAGGAGGAGTTGAAGAGATTGAGAGAGTAGGGAGGAGGACATAGACGAATAGTGATAAGAGGATGAAGTAGACATCAGAGGGAGGAGTAGGTCTACACAGAGAGTGGGAGGAGAAGATGATGCAAGAGGTCTATGAATTGGCTATACTCTACCAAATGTGCCTTTGCTATACATTGAGTATCCCCTCTCGAAATGGAAATCATCCCACTATGGTACAGATGTATGGTAATGACATGCATGTAAGGCAATGGAAGGAAGAATGCCCCTAAGATATGAATGTGTGCCTGATAAACATTAATAATTCAATGATTAGTGATGGTGGCTATTGACTACTTGAAAGAGACAAGGATTCTGAAACATTATAAATTTATTGATCTGAGATTTTGGATAATATGCAACAACAAACTATCAAACAAATACTATACTTGGATGAAATGAATGTGAATACTATAATCCAAAACAGTTATGGCAGATCATAGGAAAAGGAATGGGCAGAGTAGCTCTAGAAGGATAATGACTGAATCGGCAACGAATGTAATGATCTATGCTAAATAAATTTATACCTGGTGCTGAATTATTTGTGATGACAGCATCAGTAGGTAAGTGAAAAACGTAAGAAGCAAAGTCATAGACAAGAAGTGACATAAAACCGATTTGCTGAGGTGAGACGATGTTGCAGCGATGCTGGACTCTGGAGTGCTGCATTCCAACTGTTCTGCTGCATCAATTTGCTCACAAGGAGGCTCTAACCAGAATACACATGTGACACATAAGAGGGTCTTGGCATGAATGTGTGAAAACTTGTGCCCTCCACTCCTTTGTGGCGCAGGCTCATCAAAAACTGCTTTTCAGTCCATCTGCGGCTGTATCTCTAATTCCCCAATAGGAAATTTTATTACAACATTTTCACACTTGTATTCCATAATAAATAAACTGAGAAGAGATTTTCTAAAATGGACAAAAAATTTTCTCAAAGGGACAGAAGACATTCTAACATAGATGATGAACAGTTGATTAGGTTTCTCAATTAAACTGGAGAACGATAACACTAGAAAAGAGAGTGAATTAGATTCATATGATCATCAAGACGTGGCGAAAAAAGTTAGAAAATAAAGTTGAGCATTTACTCATAGTTTCATCAAGTCAGAATATTACAGTGAACAGAGTGCTAATATCATAAAAAGAGTAATAGGGATAAACAGTAATTTAGTACAGGCCACAACTAGGTGCTTGCAGGATGTACTGTTAGAATAGTAGAGAAAATACTGAGAAGCCATTACACATGTCAGAAAGAGAAAGCAGGTACTTCATCTATACACACGATTTCCCATCCAGTAGTACCAGAAGGTCTTCAGGATCCTGTGGCAGTGTCTTTTATGAGCGTCTGCCATGTGGTCTGGGAGGAATAGCATATATTTATGTGGTAGTAAAATATTGTTTTAAATTGCTGAAACTATATTCTTTAAAAAGGACCAAGGCAAATATTGCAATAGATGAACTGAAGGGTCATTAATGTAAGAATATATGGTAACCCATCAAGTTACTGTCTGATGATGGATCTCAGTTCACTGCAAACAAGTTTGAAGAACATTTAGCAGGGAAAATATAAACCATATATTCATTTACAAATAACATCCGCAATAAACATCCACCAGCAAGAATTATAGATACAAATAAGCAGAACAAGTATATAGAAATGATCGAGAAATTTGAGAAGAGGTCCCATTCAGTACGAAATTGGTTCCTGCAGAGGTAACAGGATATCAGCCTAAAGGATAACCATTCCTAAAACATGTCGTCTGGATTTTACATGATTCTGAAACAGCAGGGCAGTGTTTCTCCAGAAGTGGGAGCAGTGCTGTTTGCTGTGCTGCAATCAATGTGGCGTGCTTGCAGGAACAGAGTAGATTTCCAGTTCAAACCGTCCACAAGGAATTTTTTTACTTAGTGTTTATCATTTCTGGAAGGTTCTCAAAATGTCTGTAGTATCTGCATATTCTGAGATATTCTATGTTTGTATAAATACCAGCATTTCGTACTACTCAATTATTGTATAAATAGCTGCGCACTCTGTCCAGGGGCATAGTTCTGTTCTGGCTCACGTTGGTAATTGTAATAACCATGTTTTGAGTTCTATGTGTTGTACTTCATATAGGAGACTCCAACTAAAATATTAATGCTAGTATTGGCATAGAATCTTCCACTATGAGAAACATGTTCTAAATTGATTATTCCATCAATTCCCTAACAAGTTTGGAAATTAGTGTTGCTGGTGTGTATTTCACTTATTTTTGTAGTGGGATTTCATAAATTTGATCTATTAAGCGACAACTGGTAAGAGTTTCTACAGTTTTCAACAAGGTGGTGATATGAGTATTGTATAGGTTTTATATGTAGGGATTTGCACTGTTTGGTATTTTGTGAATGCCTTGCCAAACTTAAATAATTTAAGATTTGGCCGCATGTATGGCTAATTAGACCATCCACTTAGCAGTCTGGTTCTTATTGTGAATGGACATAGCCAAGTGCATTACATCACTCTCGACAGGCTTTCTTCGGTAAGATGCTATAACCAATTTTTGGGACTCTGAAGAGGAAGGCCAGCAGTTACTACTCTGTAGGACTGTTGAACATTTCCTATGGCCCATCAGTGCAGCTCTTCATAGAGGGTGTCCTGGAATGAAGGCTGGGATGTATATCTATCTTTGGGGACTTACATCTTCTTTTGGGCTACCATTCTGTTCTTCATCAATCCATCTTCATATATTGCATTGTCTCAACTGTTCTTTTTTCTGGTGTATTTAAAAATTGTTTTCGCAGGTCTTTGCAAGTTGAATCTGTGTCCAACTAGCTGTGTCCAGTTGCACATTGGATCAGAAATAATTTAACATTTTCGTAAATAGGAAATCATACTAACCCTTACATTAAAATATGGAGTAAAATTTTGTGTAATAGTGCAAGAGGGTGGATTATATAAATGCTTTATCTTTATAGCTAAAAAGAAAATTTTGTTTTAATAAGTGTGAGGTTATGGTATTGTCAGTATTAAGTCAGGAATAACTTTTTATTGTAATAAATGGAAGACTGTGGTAATCCAGAAGTGATAAGTCCCTTAGACTAGAACATATCTGTATATGATATAAACCAAGTTTCAGTTGTAAAGACAAGATAATGCTAAATAATTATATAGCAATAGTATGACATTATTGGAACTGAGGGCATAAAATCCCTGTGGATTTGTGACTTTGAAAGAAAAACAAGGACAACAGTAATAAGGAATAGTGAAGCTAATTACGATAAGTATATAATTATCTGATATAATTCATAGACTAATAGTTTCCGAAAGCAAGTCAGGAATGGTGTGGATATTTTGTGTGGATTAATAATTTATTAACGAAACGGAAATATAAACATAACTAATGCTCAAGTATTTGTAGGGTAATTAAAAGTAGGCATTCTTCTTAAGATATTTAATATCTGAATTGGATAGCTTAGAAAATGGGAACTTTCTCCCCCATTTACGTGGGGTGGCATGTGAAAGGGTTCAGGATTTGACTCAATAAAATTCGATAATTTTCTCGTATGCTTTAAAGCTGAGAGAATTGATGGCCATCCTTCCAGTATAAAGGTGTGGACCCAGTGCTGAGAATTAGAATGCATCTCTTTGCAGAGGCAAGTTGCTTTGCTTAAGCTGCACTAAATAATTATCTTTCACATAGGTAGAAGAGCAAATGAGTTTAAAATCTTCACGCATTATAAAATTTTCTCAGTCATGAATATTTCTATTTGCCCATTGCACCATAGGATGAAGATTAGATTAGGTTAGTACTTGTTCCATAGATCATGAATACGACACTTTGTAATGATGTGGAACGTGTCAGGTTAATAAAAGGTGTCTATACAAGATATTACATTAGACAAAATATTACATGACACTCAATATTTTTAATTTTTTTGTAGGGGTTGGGAAATTACCCACTTACTATATACAAAAATTCATCTAATGACTAGAAGGAGTTGACATTAAGAAATTCTTTTAATCTGTCAGACTTAGGTAAGTGACCAAAGACTTTTGTGGCAGCATAATTTACCCCCTTCTGAACAAAAGTTAGATTTAACCTTGAGTAGTGAAGATCATCCTTTCTCCTAGTGTTGTAGCCATGTACACTGCTATTACTTTTGAATTCGTTTGGATTGTTAATAACAAATTTCATAAGTGAATGTATATATTGTGAGGCTACAGTGAAGATTTCTAGCTCTTTAAATAAGTGTCTGCAGGATGATCTTGGGTGAGCTCCAGCAATTATTCTGATTATATGCTTTTGTGCAATGAACACTCTTTTACTCAATGATGAGTTACCCCAGAATATGATGCCATACAAAAGCAGAGAATGAAAATAGGAGTGGTAAGCTAATTTACTCAGATGTATATCGCCAAAATTTGCGATGACGCTAATAGCATAAGTTGAGAAATCACCAGTTTTTTGCATGTTATGTGAACTGTTTATTTCAACTTTCTGCACTCTTCCAGTTAGGTATGATTTAAACCATTTGAGCACTGTCCCATTCATACCACAGTACTTGAGCATATCTAGAAGTATTCCATGATTTACACAATCAAAAGCCTTTGATAGATCACAAAAAATCCCAACGGGTGGCTTCCGGTTACTCAGAGCATTTAATATTTCATTAGTGAAAGTATATATAGCAGTTTCCGTTGAAAACCCCTTCTGGAAACCAAACTGACATTTTGTTAAAACTTTATTTTTACAAAGGTGTGAAGCTACTCTACAATACATTACTTTTTCAAGAATTTAGGATATGGAAGTCAGAAGAGAGATTGGGTGGTAGTTGTTGACATCAGACGTATCCCCTTTTTTATGCAGTGGTTTAACAATGGCATACTTCAGTCTATTTGGGAAAATACCCTGCTTCAGTGAGCTATTACATATGTGTCTAAGATTCCCACTTATTTCTTGGGAACAAGCTTTTATTATCCTGCTGGAAATGCCATCAATTCCATGTGAGCTTTTATTCTTGAGAGAGTTTATTATCTTCCTAATTTCAGATGGAGAGGTGGGTGGAATTTCAATCGTATCAAATGGTGTAGGCAAGGCCTCTTTCATTAACAGCCTTGCTTCTTCTAATGAACATGTAGATCCTATTTTCTCTACAACATTTAAAAAATGATTTTTCAAAATGTTTTCAACTTCCAGGTTGTTGTTTGTCAAGTTTCCATTCGCTTCGATGGTAATGCTGTCGTCCTGTACTCTTGATTGTCCTGCCTCCCTTGTAATAATATTCCAAATTGTTTTGATTTTGTTATCAGAAGTATTATCTCAGACATGTCACACATGCCTCTGGGCTTTTTAATAACCTTTCTTAATTTAGCACAGTAGTTTTTATAATATTTGGCTGTTTGTGTGTCATTACTCTTTCTTGTTGTTGGATACAGTTCCCTTTTGTAGTTACAAGATATTTTTATTCCTTTAGTAAGGCAAGGTTTTTTGCATGGTTCCTTATAATTAGATTTAACTACTTTCTTGGGGAAGTTCTCTTACAAGTGTATTATGAAATAAGTTAAATATTAAATTAGCGTCAGGTTCCATGTACACCTCATCCCAGTCTAACTGCTGAAGACTTTCTCTGAAATTTCTAATTGTTGAATCATTAATTGAATGCACAACTTTGCAGGGTAGTTTTGAATTACTAAATGGAGTTATGTCATATACTGTAACTAGCTAAGCATCATGATCAGAAAGCCCATTCTCAACAGGACAAGAATTTATGTATTTAAACCTATCTTGGTCCATAAAAGTGTTATCTATCAATGTGCTGCTGTCCTTTACTACCCAAGTAGGAAAATTAATGACAGATGTCAAATTGAAATAACCGAGCAAGACTTCCAGGTCATTCTTCCTATTACACTCTTGCAGTGAATCAACATTGAAGTCCCCACAAATAATAATTTGCTTTCCCCTATCTGTCAGATAGAACAACAAGGCATCCAAGTTTTCCAGGAATAAATGAAAGTTTCCTGATGGGGACCTATATAATGTTACAATTACGAAAGAGCCCTCCTTCAGTTTAAGTTGACAGGCACATGCTTCTATATGTTGCTCTAGACAAAACTTTTTTGTATCTAAACTTTCCACACAGTGATAACTTTTGACATATATGGCAACTCCTCCTCCCATCTTATTCTCTCTACTCATATGTGCAGCTAGTTTATAACCACTGATATTTACCTTTTCCATATCAGACACAATGTGATGCTCAGACAGGTATAGTATATCGATTGCATTATCAGATTCAATGTCATCTGAACAAACCAGGACCTCATCTACTTTATTCTTCAATCCCGGAATATTTTGGTGAAAAATGGTAACATTATTTTTTACTTTACTTTTGTGAGAATCTAGTTTTTTCTTTAATCCTCCAATATTTTGGTTAAATATGGTAACATAATTATTTACTTTCCTGTTGTGAGAATTTTGTGAGTTTTGGACCTCTTTATAACCTGCCTGCCTGAACTTCTCATTGGACACTGATATTAGACTAAAAAGAGGTACATCCATGAGAACTAGTGTCCTCCCTTATGGATTTCGCTAACAACCCTGCCAGTTTACCCTTCCCTTTCCTATTGAGATGTAAATAGCCTCGACAGGAACCAATCCAATGTCTGACAGAGTGGCCACCCTACGCAACTGATCCAAATCCATATTTACCCTCCTGACAGAGCGGTTCAACTGGGGCTGATCATGCCACACGAAACAGGCGCCACCCCAACATTGGTATGGGTCGTTGCTGAGGCTATTTTCACCAGGTCAACTCAATTCTGTAGCCCTGATCCCTATCAATTCTGTTTCCCACTCAACCCACTATCATTACATGATCCTGCTTTGTGAATCCCTTGTACGAGGAACTTATATCCTCTACCACCTGGCTAAGACTTGCACTTGTCTTGAAAAAGTTTGTGACCAGGTACCTGTCACCTAATTTTTCCTGCAAAATCTGGCCCACACCTCTTCCATGGCTGCTACCTAGCAACAGAACTTTCCTCTTACTTTCTACTTTCTTTGAAACAGTTGGTTCCCTAGTGAGATTCTTTTGCTTCTTAACTACACATACTTCTACTGGAACCTCTTCCATACTTAACTGTGGTAGCAAGACAAATCTATTGGTTGTTTCAATTGGGAAACTGTCAGACACTGTCCTCTTTCTGTGGCCCCTGTTCACAGCTACCACTTCCCACCGCTGTTTGCCCTCCTCCCCCTTTAACCTCTTCAGTTCCTCCCTCACTCTGTCCAAATCATCCTTAAGGGCTCTAATTTTCTCCTCCTGTTCAGCTATAATCCTATCTCTTGACCGAGTGAGGTGGTGCAGTGGTTAGCACACTGGACTCGTATTCGGGAGGATGACGGTTCAATCCCGCGTCCGGCCATCCTGATTGAGGTTTTCTGTGATTTCCCTAAATTGCTCCAGCCAAATGCCGGGATGGTTCCTTTGAAAGGGCATGGCCGACTTCCTTCCCCATCCTTCCCTAATCCGATGAGACCAATGACCTCGCTGTTTGGTCTCTTCCCCCAAACTACCCCCCCCCCTATCTCTTGAGCAAACCCTGCAATAGAATGGATGGAAGTGTCTCGTTTGCTTCCCCAGTTCCCACGCCACTACAATTTCCCCAGTGAAACCACCTGTCACATCAGCTGCACAAAACCCCTGAACTAACTTTCCTACTGCAGCTCACACACTTAGTATCCATGGTAGTTTGGAAATTAGTTAAGAGATTTACTAAGTGATAGCGATAATATATTAAATACAGATGGAAAAGGACACTAAATATGTTTTGGAAACTAATATGTAAGTAAACTATTACCAAATGCACTTACATTTGTGGTATAATGCTAAATATGCACAATCAAAAATTAGGCCTTAACAGCCGAATGTAACCAAAACGAACTTTTTGCGATAAGTGGAAGAATACGTAAATAAAAGAAAAACCTTTAATGACAAGCTTGAAGAGTACACTAATGTCACTGCACAGATTCCTTGAATAAAAAAATGTGACAAATGATTGGAAGACAGTGTGGATCATGCCTGACTACAAGTAGGGTACAGTAACACCACGAGGTGCATTCAAGTTCTAAGGCCTCCGATTTTTTAAATACTTAAAATTGCGACGTTTCCCTTACTTGAACAGCGTGCAATCATTCGTTTTCTGAATTTGCGTGGTGTGAAACCAATTGAAATTCATCGACAGTTGAAGGAGACATGTGGTGATGGAGTTATGGATGTGTCGAAAGTGCGTTCGTGGGTGTGACAGTTTAATGAAGGCAGAACATCGTGTGACAACAAACGGAAACAACCTCGGGCTCGCACAAGCCGGTCTGACGACATGATCGAGAAAGTGGAAAGAATTGTTTTGGGGGATCGCCGAATGACTGTTGAACAGATCGCCTCCAGAGTTGGTATTTCTGTGGGTTCTGTGCACACAATCCTGCATGACGACCTCAAAATGCGAAAAGTGTCATCCAGGTGGGTGCCACGAATGCTGACGGACGACCACATGGCTGCCTGTGTGGCATGTTGCCAAGTAATGTTGACGCGCAACGACAGCATTTTGGGACTTTCTTTTCGTCGGTTGTGACAATGGATGCGACGTGGATGCCATTTTTCAATCCAGAAACAAAGCGGTAGTCAGCTGAATGGAAGCACACAGATTCACCGCCACCAAAAAAAATTTCGGGTAACCGCCAGTGCTGGAAAAATGATGGTGTCCATGTTATGGGACAGCGAGGGCGTAATCCTTACCCATTGCGTTCCAAAGGGGACTACTGTAACAGGTGCATCCTACGAAAATGTTTTGAAGAACAAATTCCTTCCTGCACTGCAACAAAAACGTCCGGGAAGGGCTGCACGTGTGCTGTTTCACCAAGACAACGCACCCGCACATCGAGCTAACGTTATGCAACAGTTTCTTCGTGATAACAACTTTGAAGTGATTCCTCATGCCCCCTACTCACCTGACCTGGCTCCTAGTGACTTTTGGCTTTTTCCAACAATGAAATACACTCTCCGTGGCCGCACATTCACCAGCCGTGCTGCTATTGCCTCAGCGATTTTCCAGTGGTCAAAACAGACTCCTAACGAAGCCTTCGCCGCTTCCATGGAATCAGCGTTGTGAAAAATGTGTACGTCTGCAGGGCGATTACGCCGAAAAGTAACGCCAGTTTCATCGATTTCGGGTGACTAGTTAACTAATCAGAAAAAAAATCAGAGGCCTTGGAACTTGAATGCACCTCGTACTGATGAACAAACACCATCCAATTTCGTTGGTATCCAACTGTTGTAGAATTCTGGAACATACTCCACTCTCAAACATAATGAAGTGTCGAACAGAATGACCTCATCAATGCATTCAGCAGCGATTCCTAAAATATCAGTCACACGAAACTCATCTTACACTTTTATCACTTAATATGCTGAAACCATGGATCGAGAAAACCACATAGGTGCAGTACTTTTTTATTTCTGAAAAATGTTTAACTTGGTGCCAGAGCCATATAAACTTACAGAAATATGATTAAGTGGGGTGTAAAACCAAATTTGCGTCTAGACTGAAGAATTCTTGGTAGACAGGATGCAGCATGTATATTGGGTGGAGAGTCGTCAATAGAAGTAAAATTAACTTCAGTTGTGCCACAGGAATATGAGCTGGCACCCTTATAGGTCATGTTGAATATTAAGGACCTGGCAGGTAATGTTAACAGTATCCTCAAATTTTTGCAGTTGTCTATAACAGATGTATTATTAGAAAAAAGATGCAGAAATAGAAACATTTTGATAATTAAAAAAAATTACAGGGCAGCCAGTGTAAATATAAAGGAAATGCAATGAAATTACTGCAATGAAGAGCTGAAATGGACGTATCATTCATTTACAGCGAAAAATCTATTATAGAAGATGCTGAAAGTGACCCCGTGCAATATCAATACGCAACTGTGAGCGTCTGTGCATATTCAGATTCCGCCAGGAGATAGTTCACATACTGATGATGGCGACTTCACGGGTAATGTTGTGTATTTAGTTCCTGTATTGTGTGTGAATTTTTTTTTGTAGATCTTACTCTTCAGGTGTCCCCACAAAAAGAAATTACATGTTGTTAGATCTGGCGAACGTGGTGCCGATAAATGTTTGCTGACAGTTCGTTCCAGCGATACCTTACACCTGTGGCATGTTGCCCCATATTGCTGGAAGATGCAGTGTTGTCTTTTGTATTCAGTGAGTCGAGCACAATACGTGTCAAAATTTTCATACATGAAACCGTATTGAAGGTAGTCTAAAAAAATATTGGTCTAATGATGCGTGTTCCTGTTACACAACAATTAATGCCGATTTTTTTCATCAAGGAGTTGTTACTGATACATAGTGTTAGGGTTATCCATTAGCCAGTAGCTACTTTTCTGTGAATTCACGTGACTGGTAAGGGAAAACCATACTTCATCATTCTTGATTAATGGATAGGGTTTAACAAATCAACGTTGATATTTTTCAAAAGCTCCCATAATTACTGCCCAACCATCACACAATATGACTTCAAATTTAGGCTTTTCAATATCTGCTTCAACTCCTCCTACTTACATTTGCCTTTCGAGCCAATTTACATATAGACGTCTTTGGGTTCGGAATAATTCTTCGACAAAAATGTGCAATAACTTCTGTAGTGCAAATGAAGGAATTCTTTCTAGTTTTACATTTTGCACAAATCCATATGTGCGCCAGTTTTCATACAGATTCTGTATTGATCTCTTTGCTAGTAATCCTCTATCCAGATATTTCGCCTCCATAGATTTCGTGAATTTCCTTAATCCAACCTGTTTTCACAAATGCTTCCACAATTTCAACTCTTTCTTCTACCAAGAAAGTCATTTTGCAGACTGCAAAGAGAACTGTCTAACTTCACTGATGAAATAAACTGAAAAGCTGGCTGAAGAATCCTGACAATCGACTATTGCCTAAAATTGTCAATTGTGGTATCTTTTTACTCTATTTCAGGAGTAGAAATATTGAATTCACATTCAAAGAGGAGGGGGGCTACTTTTAACTGGGCCATACTGTGCTGTCCCATGGCTTAAACATCAATAATTCATAATTAAAATCAGATGATGATGATGTTGATTTGTTGGGCGCTCAACATCGTGGTCACCAGCACCCACACAGTTTCCAATCTTTCCGTTGCCTGTCTCACCACTACCCGAATGATGAGATGACGAGGACAACACAATCACCCCGTCCCTAGGCGGAGAAAATCCCTGACACAGCTGGGAATCGAACTGGGGATCCCAAGACCCAGGGGCAGCAATGGTAGCCATTAGACTACATGCTGCAGACAATTAGAATAGCTAATCCAAATACAATCTATAGGAATATGAACTGAAATAATCACATACGATCAGTCATAGGTAAGGTAAATGGCAGATTTCGCCCATTAGTGGAATACTGCAAATATTAACATGTACAAAGTAGGATGGCATGAATGGTTTGATGACTATAGGCAGAGCATTATGAAAATGTTCAAAAATTGAATTGGTGGACTTTTGAATGCAGATGCCAACAATTCCAGGAAAGTCAACGTACAAAATTTCAAGAATAAGTATTAAGCAAATAATCTGGAGTTATTCTTCAGGCGTCTACCAGCTGCTGCCACAGAAACCATGAACACAAAATTAGACTATCTGCAGCACACATAAAGCCATTTAAACCATCATTATTTCTGATCCATATGTTATTGGTGAGTGAATAAAGTCTAACATGTGGTATTATGCTAAGTACCCTCTGCCATGCACTTCACAGTGGTTTGCAAAGTATGTACGTAATATGGTGTCATTGTAATGAGAGACAAAACAGAAACTCTGGTTTTTAAGGATGGCAATCGAAACTGACCATGTATTTTTGTTAATTTTTTTATTTATTTTTTCGAGTTTCTTAGATGTTCTCAAAGAGATCTTTAATTTGCAATGGGAGGGCAACAAAAATATTGGTGTAGTTAAATAAAACCCCCTCCTGTAGCATACTCTTTTTTTAGATCATAAAGAATATTGAGGGAACATTAATATTTTTAGTAACAATACACAACAGGGAACAGTTATGTTGAGCAGCTTTAGTAAACACCTGAGGATTTCTACACAGATTTCTCTGTGACTGCCAAGGACAAGCTCCATACATAGTTCTTCAACTCGCTTTGGTGCATAGAACACTTTTTGTTTTGCTAGTGGTTGATTTCTGCAGAATATTATAATATAAGCCATTCGTTGATGAAAACAGCCAAAGTATGCTTTTTTATCATGCTTATGCCATTACTGTCAGATATGATTCTTAAGAAAACGTTACTTTGCTTAAGATTTTGCAAAAGTAATGCCACTTCAGTTTGCTGCCATTATGCAGACCCAAAATCTTAGAGGATTCGACCTTTAAAATCTCATGCTCACACATTTTCAGATTTATTTCGTGTGTAAGCTAATACTTGATGAGAAATGAACATAATTTCTCCTGTCTAGATTGAATGAACGACCATTTCTTTTAAAACAGTTTACCACACCTGCAAAAGTCTTATTTACTTCCTCACTTAATATATTCTCCATGGAATTACTTACCGATGCAGTGGTGTCACAACCAAACATGTTGGCTTTCCATGTTCTGTACATAGTGGCAACGCATTTATAAATATTAGAAATACCGATGTACCCAATATTGAGCACTCTGGCACTCCATTGCAGCTCCAGTATGAAGGTACATGTCGATAATGCATTTCTTCCTGCTATCTTCCACACAGATAAGATCAAGACATTTGCTTACTATAGTATTCATTCTTGAAGTTTCAGCTTTATTCAAGAGATTGTGGTAACTAGCACTGTCAAAATCTTTTGAAAGGTCGTAAAATATTCTATCTGTCATCATCTTGTCATTTATGGATTCCAACACATTGTCAACAAATGTTTGTATTGCATCCACTTTTGATATGCGCTTCTGAAAACCACACTGGTTATTGCTAAGGATGTAGCATTGTTTTACTAAGATGTCCAGCCTTTCTGCTGCCCATAAATATTTCCAGTATCCTATAGAAAACTGAAAGTAATAAAATGCACTCCTGGAAATGGAAAAAAGAACACATTGACACCGGTGTGTCAGACCCACCATACTTGCTCCGGACACTGCGAGAGGGCTGTACAAGCAATGATCACACGCACGGCACAGCGGACACACCAGGAACCGCGGTGTTGGCCGTCGAATGGCGCTAGCTGCGCAGCATTTGTGCACCGCCGCCGTCAGTGTCAGCCAGTTTGCCGTGGCATACGGAGCTCCATCGCAGTCTTTAACACTGGTAGCATGCCGCGACAGCGTGGACGTGAACCGTATATGCAGTTGACGGACTTTGAGCGAGGGCGTATAGTGGGCATGCAGGAGGTCGGGTGGACGTACCGCCGAATTGCTCAACACGTGGGGCGTGAGGTATCCACAGTCGACCTGGGACCGGACCGCAGCGACGCACGGATGCACGCCAAGACCGTAGGATCCTACGCAGTGCCGTAGGGGACCGCACCGCCACTTCCCAGCAAATTAGGGACACTGTTGCTCCTGGGGACAGGACCATTCGCAACCGTCTCCATGAAGCTGGGCTATGGTCCCGCACACCGTTAGGCCGTCTTCCGCTCACGCCGCAACATCGTGCAGCCCACCTCCAGTGGTGTCGCGACAGGCGTGAATGAAGGGACGAATGGAGACGTGTCGTCTTCAGCGATGAGAGTCGCTTCTGCCTTGGTGCCAATGATGGTCGTATGCGTGTTTGGCGCCGTGCAGGTGAGCGCCACAATCAGGACTGCATACGACCGAGGCACACAGGGCCAACACCCGGCATCATGGTGTGGGGAGCGATCTCCTACACTGGCCGTACACCACTGGTGATCGTCGAGGGGACACTGAATAGTGCACGGTACATCCAAACCGTCATCGAACCCATCGTTCTACCATTCCTAGACCGGCAAGGGAACTTGCTGTTCCAACAGGACAATGCACGTCCGCATGTATCCCGTGCCACCCAACGTGCTCTAGAAGGTGTAAGTCAACTACCCTGGCCAGCAAGATCTCCGGATCTGTCCCCCATTGAGCATGTTTGGGACCCGGTCTGCACGTCCAGCACGAACGCTGGTCCAACTGAGGCGCCAGGTGGAAATGGCATGGCAAGCCATTCCACAGGACTACATCCAGCATCTCTACGATCGTCTCCATGGGAGAATAGCAGCCTGCATTGCTGCGAAAGGTGGATATACACTGTACTAGTGCCGACATTGTGCATGCTCTGTTGCCTGTGTCTATGTGCCTGTGGTTCTATCAGTGTGATCATGTGATGTATCTGACCCCAGGAATGTGTCAATAAAGTTTCCCCTTCCTGGGACAATGAATTCACGGTGTTCTTATTTCAATTTCCAGGAGTGTAGGTCGATAGTTTGAAGTATCTGTTTTCTCCCATTTTGTGAATTGATCTTCAAATGCACATTTTATTCTGTTGGGACCTACTCGTTACTCAAGTGACATATTAAAAATATGGTAGAGAACTTTACTTATTTCTCTGCAGCAGTACTTGAATAATTTAATGAAAATTTTGTCAATTTCAGCAGAAATTTTGCTTTTTAAAGACGAAATTATTTTTTCTATTGTCTTCACTGCCGTTGTCTGAACATGTATCTCATCTGTTTTTTGCTTAGAATGTAATGTAAGAATTAGTTTACTTACAGAACCCAACTGCCCTGCTGGACATGCTATTGTTAAGAAATGGTCATTGAAAATATTAGTTGGCATTCAGGAACGTCCAACATATTGCTCCCATATCTTAAACTAACCATTTCGATAGCAGTTGAACTATTCCCTGTTTCATTTTTTACATATTTCCACACAGTTTTCATTTTGTTATTAGATTTATCGGTTTCCTTTTTTAAATGCATACTTTTCGATTTTTGTATCATCTTCTCTAATATCTTATAGTACACTTTATATGGCCTCATAACTTCAAAGAAACCATCTCAGATTAGATTAGATGAACTTTTCATTCCAGTTGATCCATAGTGAGGAGATCCTCATAATGGAGAACATGTGAAAAAAACAAAGAAACCATCTCAGATTAGATTAGATGAACTTTTCATTCCAGTTGATCCATAGTGAGGAGATCCTCATAATGGAGAACATGTGAAAAAAACAAAGAAACCATCTCAGATTAGATTAGATGAACTTTTCATTCCAGTTGTTCCATAGTGAGGAGATCCTCATAATGGAGAACATGTGAAAAAAACAAGAATGCAATAAGTAGTTAAAATGAAAAACAAATGTGCTAACGTATCTTCCATAAATACACATGAAATTACAGTCATGAATGTAGAATGCATAAAAAATTTAAAGATATTTACATTTAAAAGGTAATAAATAATAAATTGAAAAATAATTTTACGATACTTATTTATAACTACTGCATTTAATTGGTACAGAATGCAGATTGTACTGATAATCACATTATTTGATATTATTAGTAGCATGTGCACATCAATTGGTTCTACTAAGAAATTATGGAGTACAAGGAGGTGGCCACCAATAATTAATTTTGCTCCTCTATGAACTGAATTTTATTGCTAGTTAAACTCTTTATGGCTGCTGGTGAGATACTGAAAATGTGTGTTGCTGAATAACGGACGCTTTCTGGACCAAAGTAAGTAATGTTAAATACGTGTGAAGACTATTTTCATTTCTAATACTGATTCAATGAACTGAGCTGTTGATTTGAAAAAGAGGTACATCTTTAATGATAAATTTCATTACGAAATAAATACATTGGGAAGCGGTAGTTAATATCCCTAGGTCCCTACACATGCCTCTGGAAGATGTTTTTGAGTCCACACCACAACTAATTACATGTTTTTGAACTTGGAAAACTTTGTTTCACGAGCTACCCTAAAAACCATATCATATGACATTATGGAATGAATGTAAGCATAATATGCCAGCTTTCCCGTTTTTATGTCCACTATGTCTGACAATATGCACATTACAAATAGAGATTTGTTTAGGCACTTTAGCAGTTCTGTTGTATGTTCCTCCCAGTTGAATTTATTAACAAGCTGTAATGTCAGAAATTTGACACTCCACACTTTCTATCTGTTTGTCGTCATATTTTAGGCTTCTACTGTGTGAAATCTCTTACAAGCTCTGAATTGCATGTTGTGTTTTCTATGCTTAGTCACAAAGAATTGGTTAGGAACCATCTATTAATGGCCATGAAAATTTCATTCACCAGTCTTTCTAAGACTACAGTTGTTTTGCTTTTTATTGCAACTTTTGTATCAACTGCAAACAAAACAGATTTTGCATCTGGTAATGTTGTTGATGAAAGGTCATTAATACATACAGGAGAAAGTAAGGGCGCTAATATGGAACCTTATGGGACTCCATATGTAATTAGTTCCCAATTAGATTTTGCCTGAGAGCTCAATACATGTCTCATCCTGATTACACATGTCAGAGGTATAGGATTTGAACCATTCTGCCGTATTTCCTGTCACAGTGTAATATTCTAGTAAACTTAATTGGATATTGTGATTTACATAGTCAAATGCCTTTGAGAGCTCACAAAAATATCAGCAGCATGTAATTGTCTAATCAATTAAGCATAAAAATGGTTCAAATGGCTCTGAGCACTATGGGACTTAACTTCTGAGGTCATCAGCCCCCTAGAACTTAGAACTACTTAAACCTAACTGACCTAAGGACATCACACACATCCATGCCCGATACAGGATTCGAACCTGCGACCATTGCGGTCGCGCGGTTCCAGACTGTAGCACCTAGAACCGCTCGGCCACACGGCCGGCTCAATTGAGTACATTTCCAGTGTATGTATAGGCAGAATTCTCAATACAAGAGTCCTTTACAAATCCAAACTGCAACTTTATACAATATATTATTTTCTGTCAAATGGTTAAGAAGTTGGCTGCATATTATCTTTTATAAAATTTTTGAGAATGCTGGGTGGAGATTTCTTTATCTTCTTTCTTAAAGGAAGGCTTAACTTCAGCATATTTCAACCATTCAGAAAACATTTCACTGATAAATGACTGGTTACACAGGCACTTAACATGTTATTAAACTCTTTAATTAACTATGTTGATATTTTATTATAATCACTAGAATTTTTTATTTTAAACATTTTATGATGGATATTACTCTACCCATTATTTGATGTACATAAATGTTTGTGCATAGCAAAAGTTAAACTCATACTGAAATGTTTATCATTCTCAAAGTTTACCATGAGTTTCATTCACTGCCATTGGAATAAACACTAAAATTTTCCAAATTCGAAGAATTGAAAATCTGAAAGTCCAACTTACGAAAAACAGTCAAAAATAAAGTTAAAACTCATAGTTGTAAACATTTTTCTTGATATCAGTGTGACATATTTCACTGTGCTCAATGAATCAAGAGTAACTTGTTATGTGATCACCATGGTCATTCTTGTGAGCAACGAAGACAATCTTCTCTAAGCTGCTACAGTTAATTCCAGATTATCTTCACAGGGATACCACTTCACTGTTCTTCTGTGAAGGCGTAGCTGTATACGCTGTTACTATAGTTAATTTGGTTGTTGGGTACTAGTGATCCTTTTTTGATAATGTTTGTCGCTGTTGAACTAACAAAAAATCTAATATCAGGTTGCTGGAAGAAGAATCTTAGCCCCACCAGCAGGTGCATATATCTGGTGCACTCTCATACCCAGTTTGTGGATATGTTAGCTCCACACTTTTTTCTCATAGAAGTCACTCGACAATATTGTTAACCTCCTCTAGAGCTAATACATTTCTGGTGGCTGGCTGAGTTAATCTCTGAAACGTCCTAAAGTAGGTGGGTTTGCCTGCTTCAAAGCTGCTCCTTAAAGTCTCTATGTAATACCAGTAGTCCTCCCATTGTGAAATTTAAGTCAGTGCTTTCTGCTTCACATGTGCCCCTACTTCAGCTTGCTCCTAACCAGCATACAAACAGTAGTTACACCGTCAGAGACATATTTGCAACGAAATCTGCAAATAGAGTAATTTGTAATTCTCAGACATCTGAACCAGTATGTCTGCCCATGACATAATTCTCATGACATACTCGCTAGAACGTCCTAGGAAGAAATCACAATGGACTACATGCACAGGCTTCAAACACATTAATTTATCTAAACTTGCAACTGAGCACAAGAAACTATGCGGAGGTGTCATCTACTCCATTCTCGGACATAAACGAAAAACTTTATGGATCCACTAACAAATTTATTCAACTATATGACAAAAATGCTCCCCCAACGACCGGAAAAGTAAGATGGAAACCAGCACTTTGGCTAACTGAAGAACTAAAACAGCTCATGAATCTCAGAGTCGCTGCAAGTCGGACATAAAAATGATATTGGTTATAAGAGGAATCGGAACAGAGTCAGCCAAGTTGTGCAAAATGGAAAAGCCAGGCATGCCCATACATTAAATGACAACAGAATCAGATCAGCAGTCCTATGGGAAAACATGGTTGGACTTTGTATAGGCAAAGTAAAAGCTGCATCTGATTCAGCTGTCTCATCCAAAGAACTGAACTGGTACTTCACGTGGCCTACAATCATGACTGAGCAACAAACGAAAGAGACTCATTGATTACTTCATGGGGGTACATGACTAGAGCAACAAAAAATTCTATTTAAAGCACGTCACTTACAGTACTGTTAATGAAGCTATCATGCATATCAGATCCATCATGAATATCTGATCAGTATCTAGTGGGCATGACAGCATCACAGTCCATGTGGTGAAGCTTACTTTTGAGCCAATACTGCTTACTATAATAGACATCTTCAACCAGTCCTCAACCACGAGTGTTTTCCTGAGGCCTGGAGACAGGGACTATATAAGCCACTACCAAAAAAGGACATTGCCACAGCACCCCCTGATTTCCATCCTATTTGTATTGATCCTGCTCTGACCAAGGCCTTAGAATATATAGTCCATAACCAGCTAACAAACAACCTAACCGCAAACAATCCACTAGACAAATACCAGTTAGGTTTCCATAAACATCACAGCACAACACTGGCGTTAATAAAGGTACCACATGACCTGAAACTTGCCACTGATGCACAAGAGGTGACCATAATATGTTTTTTAGACTTCAGCAAAACCACTGACACTGTTCACTTCGACATTTTACTTGCCAAACATAGTGGTCTAAATTTCTCGCCAAGTGTAGAGCATTGGTTGCACTCATACCTGATGTCTCGGCAGCAATGCGTCATGTGTGGCACCATAAAGTCACAATGGAGGCCTATAGTATCAGGTATTATCCAGGTATTTGTTATAAGATCCTATACGCTTATCATTCTATGTAAATGACATGTCATCAGTTTTGACCTACTGAAAATACCAAATGTACGTTGATGACATCCAGTTGTACCTTAGTGCAAAGCCAATAAACCTGAAGACAACTACTGAGAACTCCAATACTGACCTGTGCGCGCTATCAAGATGGTTGCAGGACATGAGGTTAAAGCTCAACCCATCCGAAACCCAAGTGGTACTGGAGTAGTGTCACAGGCTATTTTGTAGGAAACAGCATATTACACTCAAGGTTTAACTTAGCCCACGAAATATGTTGGTAGTCTTCTTAACGTGTCAGTTAGGCAAAGAGACTGGGCAGTGATCTGTGTGGGAAATTTTGTGCAGAGATGAAGTAACCCAATATGGGGAGTGGTATGGTTGTAGAAACATCGCCACCAGCTGTGATATTGGGTTGCTTACTCCATGCTGGTGCCATGCCAAAGATGAGCTCAACCCATAGAATAGCGCTGCAGACGACAAGTGTGATTGGCTTCTCCTCTTTGCAGATGTTTCAAATGCTGTTGATTTGGACCCTGGGTGAATGTCTGTCACACAGAGAACATTGTCTGCTCTGGCAATTGTAACATTCATCCAGTGTTCTGCAAGATGTTAATGTGAAATGTTATTTACAGTGCTGAAGGATATACAGGGTAGCACAGAAAATGGGAACATTTCCAAAAGCCAATAAAACTATAAGTGATGAAGGGAAGAAATTACACTCCTATTAACTGAAACTTTACAACTTTGCCCTTTACAAAACATTGACGGCATTTATCATTTTTTTAAAATTATTTCCTTTAGATGGCGTCTTCCTGCATGAATACATTCGTGAAGTCTGCTGTTGAGATCCTCACTGACTGCTGCAACATCTCTTTTGGGATGTCGTGTGGCTAGGGCCTCCCATCAGGTACACCGTTCGCCAGGTGCAGGTCTTTCGATTTGACGCCACTTCGGCGACCTGCGCGTCGATGGAGATGAAATGATGATGATTAGGACAACACAACACCCAGTCCCTGAGCTGAGAAAATCTCCGACCCAGCCGGGAATCGAATCCGGGCCCTTAGGATTGACAGTCCGTCACGCTGACGACTCAGCTACCAGGCCGGACCTCTTTTGGGATACTGTGAATTGCATGCGGAATTCTCTGTTTTAACTCATCCAGGGTTCTTGGTCGAGTCGTGCAGACTTTGCTCTAGAGGTAGCCCCACAAGACAAAATCCCAAACGGATAAATCTGGCGATGTCACTGAATCGTGAGATCACACTGTTGCCAAATAATCTCGCACATATGCCATTGATTGCTGTGCCGTGTGCGATCCTACTCCATCCTGTTGGAACCAGACTTCTTGAACGTTTGGAAAGTTGTTCAATGCAGGTGTAACGAAAGTTCGTAACATGCTTACGTAACGATCGGCATTGACAGTTATTGTGTTTCCCTGTTGATTTGCGAAAAAATACGGTCCGATAATCCCATGTGGTGAAACACCACACCATACTGACCCTTTACCATTGTGTAAAGGGCCATCATGAACGTCATTAGGAATTGGGTTTGTCCAGTAATGGTAGCTCTGTTTATTCACATAACCTGTGAGATGAAAATGTGCCTCATCTGACATCCACAACCCGTTTAGAAAATCATCGCCATTGTTTATTTTTGTTATCAGATTACTTGAACGTTTGGAAAGTTGTTCAATGCAGGCGTAACGAAAGTTTATTGCGTTTTTCGATGGAACGGCATGATAACATCATAAATTATAAAAACCTCGAAACTCCCTCTGCGCCGCTACCAAACTATCATTGTTTTTCTAAAACATTTTGATGGCTACCACACGCTGTTGTCTTTTCCACTGATCCATGATTACCGTACTGAAATGGTGGACTGTTTACTAGCTAACCGTCACAAACCTGCAGTGCTGCCACCTGCACATGGCTGCCACTACTCATTTGAAACACTCCCGTTATTCTTTGTCACCCTGTATAAGTTGAATTGACATACAAGTATTTGATGATTTCGTGAGATTAGTTGGAGAACAGCCTCTTTTACAGTTGCATGAATACTGCCAGGTGAAGAAGAACGATTAGCAGGGTGGAGCAGAGCTAAATAGCGGGTCGAGTCCAAATTATTTAATGAAATCGTAAGTATTCAGAATATCAGATGAGACAGTGTAAGTACTTGCACATACCTTGTATGTAAGTATAGAAATCAATGAAGCTACTGCAATGCCGCACTGGATGATCATTCTGGGCTCATTCGCCTGAATTATTGGGAATCCCTACCATCTTTAACGCTAGATGTAACAAACATCAACTTCTCAACTAGAGAAAATAATCTAAAAGTAGTAATGGAAAAAATCTAAATTGAAATGACTATATAACTGCAATTTGCAAGAAAGAATCAGTATCTCTCTATGCCCTAGAAAAATGCAAAAAGCTCTTACCTCTTGACCTGAAAAAGAAACTTGCCCAATCACTTACAGAAATATTATCCTGCAAGGCTTTTTATGAAAAGCTCATGGCACCTGGAAATGGTTATTGTTGCCTATGTTCTTTATATCTTTGGTTTGACTCTCTCATCATATTTCACTATCATAAGCACAGCTAACCCAGCTGGGTGCAGACTGGCGCACACATTTCCATACCTTCTCTCTTTACTATCTTATCAATGTACCCCGTCTCCCATATCTCTCCTCGATATTAATGCTCTTGTCTGAACTATTCTACGCACTTCCAGTGAAATATATCTGCCTGAGTGCCTCGTTCTTTATTTTTCACCTTTTTTTTTACTGTCGGTCATACCCAACCTTGTGTCATACATCTACCTGCAACAATGCTCTGAGGATACATCCCTTCTCTAGTACTATGACTTCTGTAAATGTAAGACGTGCAGATGCCAACTTCCCCAGTTCATCTGCTTCGTTAAACCTGTGACACTGTTTTCTTGTCCTCCAGGTAAACCTTAAGTCCTCCCAGAAATCCCTTAAACAATACTTTAACAATGTCTCCTCTTGGTGGAAGCTATAGTTCGTGTTAATTGGTTTTGCCATAACACAGATATTAATCACTGCATGAATCATTTGCATGTTCTGTTTCCTTGACTTCCATTTCAGTATACACAAACATTCCTTCCAGCTTACTGCCCAATGAAACTGCTGGGACTGATTTTCGACTCAAATTACTAAATGTACCATGTGTTTATAATTAAACTTTCCTATTTAAAACGTTATAGCATGGAAACTAATTACTGTATGAATACAAACTTGGTAGCATTAATGTCAAGATTATGTGATGCATGATTTCCATGTGTCACAGCACCACTGACCAATTCCAACTATGCCCACCACGTGCCGTGATTAGTCATCATGATTCATAGTCTCACACCCCTGACCAGTTGCAGTACAGTTGTTGATGTGTCAACCTGAGCTTTCCTCATACTCACATACCCACTCGATCACCCGTTTACAATTGCCACCACCAGGTACTCAAAGAGCAACAAAGTGCATACATTTTAATCTTTTACTTTAGCTTGATCTTAAATATTGCTGTAAGTTTTACAAATCATGTAGACTGCAAGGTGTCATAGTGGCAGCTGACAAACTGTCCCCATGGGAGAATGCAAAGATCTACAAAGAAAAAGAAATTACGGCAACCTACTGCCAATGAAAATTAAAAAGTCATGGTCCTGTGAGAGTGTAAATATCGAATTTAGCAACAGCAGAGCCAGTGCACCCAGTTCATAGTATTGGTCCTTAGTGTATTGATATACTGGCATCCAGTTAAGCATTTGTCGAGAATGCTAGTCAAGGAATTGGCTGTGCACAGCTTCACATAAGATGCCTCTTTGGCAGAAAGTTCTTGTGATCTTGGCACTTCGCCATAACAACAGATTGGCTCCTCATTAAACTGAATTACAGCCTGCAGTTTGTTGCCACAACACCAGGTCATTTTAGATGGTCTGAAGTCTAAGTTGGACACTCGTGCTGGGTTTTTTATATAACAAATCTGTCTGAATACCAGTACGGTGAAAGTTAAATATGTAGGCAGGGTGGCAAATCTGCTGTATACAAAGTGTGCAGCAACTGACAAATCCGAGTCTTGTGAGACTCTAGCAAGCATTCGGTGTTCTCATAACAGATGATCATTTGTCCTAATATGGCAAACTGAGGAGTGATTTCAGAATATACATATGTGACACTGGCATATACTGTACAATGCATCTGTACAAATATTTTTAGTTTCCTTTGTTGCTGTTCTGATCAGGAGATTTTAACATTATTCTGTCTAAAAATTGTAATGGTAAGTAATTCATATAATTAGTCCAGTGTCAGTCTTAGTTATTAGGAAGAATGGTGCTGTTCCTGTTATTACACCATATTTAAAACTTAGCCTATAGTGGTATAAGAAGGCAAATAATGTCATTCTTGTGGGACTGACTGTAGTGTGCACTTTGAGGTACCCATAGAAAAATAGCATTAATTTTTGTGTTAGTTTAGGCATGATTAAGGTCTCTACCCTCAGTAGCGTTAATTAAGGTTGATATGAAACAGACATAAAAGCAGTACGGTACATTAAGAAGAGACAGTGACAATTTTACATGTGTATAAAATTGCCAGTCAGAAGGAGAAACATTGGACCAATGTGACGTTGCCAATTACCAGGGTAGGTTTTCGTCTTTTTGTTGTATATTACCCTTCAGATTTTACTCTTGTTGTGGGATGCTACTTATTACTTCAGTATATAAAAAAAGATTTGTTTCTTGGAAACCACGTAATCAGCATCTTTACATTATTTGTACTACACACTTTGCAATGATATGGCAGTGTCCCAGTCTTTTGTCAAAGTTTATCTGTTTTTTGGTCCACAGTGACTTTACTCACAGGTGGCCTTAATGTTCCCCAGACATGTTTCGCCTTATGAGATATGGAAAATAACTCGGTGAAATATAATGAAATTTCAGCGAATGAGAGCAATTACATTCAAATATTTTGCAAACCTTAAGGCGTATCCCAATTCTGTTCATGGCAATGAGCCTAGAGTGACATGAACTTGTGCCACTCTTTCGAAGTTAATGCTACGGCGTGTAGGGCAGGGGCTTTTCTTGCAAGTTGTTATATCGATTTTAGTCAAACACTATTATTTTTATGAAGCTCTGCTTGCTCGAATGAACTTTTATCATTCTACATTTTTTTTTTTTTTACTGGTTACATCCATATTTGTAAGGAGAAGTTTCTTTAAAGTTCTCTGTAGTCTGTTTGGTTTGCAACACTTGAGTTCAGGAGTATGTTTGGCATTCTTTTGTTTTTTCCATTGAAGTCACACATGTTATCTTAAATATTTTTGGTAACGCAATTGTGTTATGATGATGTTGGATGTTCAATAAATAATATAATATTTTAATATACTTCGCCTATACTCGTAAATTTTATTGAAATAATAAAAAATATACCGAAATACGACAGTATTTGCACTGTATGTCAGCAGCTAGATATTTTTTTCTGATGCTATGGACTGTGCTATTCAATTTCCAATTACGTAACAGATACCTAACGGAGCAACATTTGATTGAAATTTGTTCTAATTCGAAGAAATTAATTGTGTAACTGATCGTTTATGTAGGTATGTTACTGCTGCTGATAAATTTTCGACATCTTCCGTTGTACAAGTATTTGCCTTGTCGAGCGAATGGTGCAATAGCTGAGTAATACCATTAAGAGTTGAGGACTGTGGTAATATGCACAATATTAATCTGCGTTCCATAAATATAATAGAGTAAATTGTTTTGATAGTTGAATTTTTTAAATTCTGTTCCCTAAATTTTGGAATTTTTATATTATGAAACTCAATGTACACACTTCCATTACGTACCTGCATAACTTCGTCAATACTGCACTTATTTGTCAGGGCACTCAGAAACAGCTGTAGATGGTGACCAATAGGAAGCTGCCTTCCATTCACGTGACCATACTGTGTGTTTTCGTGGAAATGCACTGTCAGCAGTAATAGTAGCGGAATATGCCAATGTCTTGTCCGTAATTAAAGTAAGTTCATTCCTAAAGAGTAATGTCTTGAAACTGTGCAAAGAAATATTGGTTTTCTGTCTTTTGTTAGTGCTAATCGCGGATAGTAAAGTGCATGCACGAATGGCTAACACTGTGAGTCGCCATTTTCTGCCGAATCAAAATTAAATGCCTCCGATGGGAGAATTATATACGAGATTTAGTCTCTTCGAGAGATTCGAACGTGTATGGTGCACGGTTTTAGTGATTGGGGTAACTGATAACGTGTAATCATTAACTGCTTATGGAATTGTATAAAGTGGGATAGTAAAATTTTATGCGCGTTTGATATTTTTATTAGAAGAGTAGCCAGAGTCATTCCGTACATATATACCGTATGGTAAAGAAATTTAATTAATCTTTAAATCTCTCTCACAGTGTTTTCGTGATTTTGTCGTGATTGATAGTGCATAGTGGTTAGCAATGCCAAGTAACTTAATAGTGGTGTCCGGTTTGCCTCGTGTAGTATTAAGTGATAGTCTCTATAGGGATGTGTATTTACAATGAATTATAAATGTTGCTAAGTGTCATATTTTTACTTGTGAGTAGATTAGTTTGTGTTAAAATTCAGAGGTAGTGTGCTCCGTAAAAAAAAATAAGGGGGGGGGGGGGCGAAGAGATTCAGGGAGAGAACGTTTTTGAACTAACGGCAGCACTTTAAATCATAGTTCTGAAACTACATATATTTAGGAAATATTGTTATGTAGCTAAACAGTTATAAGCTAACATAATTATTTTTGCCTAGTTTTTACCAGTTTTGAGCTTCTTGCCATTGCGAAAAGAAAGGTTAGTTTTAAGAATGATAATGCTTATAAATTTACAGCAAATTGTTAATAGTATTTAAAATATTTTGTTGTGGACCATAAATGCTTTATTCGGCTTTGAGAGTTTCTGGCATCTAGTTACTTCCCATGGGCAATTGTATAATTTGAATACACATCTCCACTTCATTAAGGGGTATCGTTAAAATTCATTTATAGGTCTACATCTTGATATTATTGTCACAGGACTTTAATACAATTGCTGTAGAAGAAAGGTCTACATATTTTTTTTGAGAGTAAGGTGTAACAGAACAGGGCAACTGAGGTCTCCTATAAATTTAACATGTGAACTATCGAGAATGCTGACCTAAAGTACAATCTTAGCTGTGTTTTCCATTGTGTGTACAGAAATAAAGGGTGGAAAGATTTATCTGTATGTAGCCCAGTGTATACCTTCTCACCAATTTTATGCATTTCTTATTTTCAAAGTTAAAATTCCAAGGTAAATTCAAAAACTTTCATGTAACAGGCAGATAAGAATATTTTGGTACATATATCATACATGAACTATCAAAAATGCAAAGAGTGGCAGGTGTGGGGTGAGGCACAGAAAATAAGCTAGGTCCACTTCACTTTCATGTAGGCTAAGCTAAATAATGCAGTTTGTACTGCCTGTTGGGTGACTTCTCTATACTGAGTGTATAAATGGTGAACATCTTTTATTCTTTTACGTAGTTCAGCTGTGACATTGTTCGGAATGTTTTCACTGTGCAAGTGAAAATGTTTATAGGTTGATGTATATGGTACAGCAAACCAAAGTAACACACGTTATGTGAATGACATCAAATATACAATTTTTGCGTTCACGACAGATTTTATAGTGGTAGAGCTGGGCATCTAATACAAATTACTAGTAAGGCCAATGTGAACTGTTATTACCGTAACTAACTTAAAAGCGTTTAGGGTGTATCAAAGTAGTCAGTTGAAAGCATGTGAGTGACAGTTACTTGGTTTGGTCAGGATGATTTAGTTTGATACATAGAGCAGAGTGCGAGAAAGAGATGACTGTACCCACTTCAAAACAACACTGTAAGTTGAGGCAAAGTTCTGAATTTGCTAAAAATTCCAGACTGGGTGAAAGATAAATGTCCACTATGGCCTTGGTGTGTTGCTGGTGAATACACTGATGAAGCAGTGATATTTGTGATACTTAATGGACTATCTGACAAGTGTTAAGGAAGTTCAAAGTGCCAAACTTCCTGAGGAAATGACAGTTGTAATATAGGTCAATACAGGAAGCTGTGATAATTGGTATTACAGAAGTGTCAGATTCCACTCTCTGCTTTGACCCATGACATAAAAATGGCTACTTCCAGCGTATTACAAAATGATGACAATGATGTCGCTGGATACTCACGCCAACAAATACGAATAAAAAGAAAATGGCACAATAACAACTCACTCCAAAAATAAAATGAAACTAAGGGGACAACTGCAGAAATTTTAGGGCTGGGACAAGTTAAATATACAACTATAAAAAAAAAAAAACCTCACCTTCCCAAAACAAATAATATCCAAAAAAAATTTAAATTACAGCATTCTGCTACACCAACAAAACCACAGGAATTGAACATTTCCCTTAACCAAAGTAGCTTAACCACAGTTACCAGTACCAAGATCCAACACCTACAACTCCGAAAAGTGGGACCAAAACAACAACTCAAACCAAAATACCCCATATTCACTCCATCAGTTAAAACAAACTGATGTACCATTAATATACAACAAACAAAACATCACAACTGCTATAGAATAAAACCAAAACAAAAATTACTTACCAACAAAAGCCTCCAGCAGTACTATCTAGTTTGCCCCTGCTCCCCCCCCCCCCCCCCCCCCCACTCATCACCCCCCAAAAATATAAACCTCCCGGGTCCGAGCCACTGAAACTCTAGTCAACCTCACATTGTCACAAACAGGACACCTAACATATTCGGCAATAAGACTGAACATCTGCAGAAACTGTGTGCCAGATGTCATATTGTCACCTATCATGGAACATTATGATACACTTGTAAACTTCACTGTCATATCCATACCTAACAAATAACACAGGCCAATGGCAAAATTTCTTCAAAAATGTCTACTTTGATAGCTGATCTTTATAGATTTTTATGAGTTGAATCCAAATCTAGCCTTAGGTTTTTTGTATCACCCATAGTTTTCGAGCAATTTGCTTTTTATTATATAGTATAAAAATCCTATGCTATACAGTAAAAGGGGAAATTAATGAAATGCTTTGATACAACATAAGCATGGTTTGTATTTACAGTAAGCTACTTAAAACAATGATATGTGTTAATAGAGGTTTACGCAGGCAAGTGCTCTACCATCTGAGCTACCGCAGCACGACTCACGCCCGGTACTCACAGCTTTACTTCTGCCAGTACCTCGTCTCCTACCTTCCAAACTTTACAGAAGCTCTCCTGCGAACCTTGCAGAACTAGCATCCTGAAAGAAAGGATATTGCGGGGACATGGCTTAGCCACGGCCTGGGGGATGTTTCCAGAATGAGATTTTCACTCTGCAGCGGAGTGAGTGCTGATATGAAACTTCCTGGCAGATTAAAACTGTGTGCCCGACCGAGACTCGAACTCGGGACCTTTGCCTTTCGCGGGCAAGTGCTCTACCATCACAGCTTTTACTTCTGCCAGTATCTCGTAAAAAGCTGTGAGTACCGGGCGTGAGTCGTGCTTCGGTAGCTCAGATGGTAGAGCACTTGACCACGAAAGGCAAAGGTCCCGAGTTCAAGTCTGTCGGGCACACAGTTTTAATCTGCCAGGAAGTTTCATATCAGCGCACACTCCACTGCAGAGCGAAAATCTCATTCTGAATAGAGGTTTAACTTGTCAGTTGGAATTGGTTTGGTTTTTCCTTCTCATTTTTCATTGATGCTTCGTTTGTAGCTTTTTCTATGATGAGTCGTTTGTTGAACTTCTCGCTAAAGTGACAAACAGTAGTCCCTCATCATGTTGGTGTTCCAGCGGCCATGGTAGTGTTTCTCCATCACTTTAATGTCCTGGTGAAAATGCTCTCCGTGCTCCTCACTAACATCTCCCATATTGTCCGGGAAGTAATCAGGGTGACTGTTCAAAAAGTGACCTTTCAGGCTCATTAAACATCCTAAAGCTTAAAACTTCTTTAACATTGTACCAATAATAGAAACATATTCTAGGTCTTTTTCATGTTCTGAGAACTTCGTAACAACTTGCTTGAATGAGACCCATGTTTCTTTCTCAGTTAAGGTCATTGTGGATTCAAAGTTAACATCAAACATCAATTTTCTAATGTCAGGTCTGACAAAGACACCTTATTTTAGTTTAGCTTCTGAAAGGTGTGGAAACTTTTGGCAGATATATATAAACATGGTCCATCATGAGGCAAAACCTTTACAAACTGTTTCGTTAGACCTAACTTTATATGTAGAAGTGGTAGGAGTACGTTTTTTGGATCTACAAGGTTTTTGCGTAGAATGTTCTTCACATCAGGTTTTAAAGACTCCCTCACAGGCCAGTTCTTTCTGCACCAGTATTAATCCCTAGCCCTTCACACAAGAAACATGGAAATTTGGTAAAGCTGCCTTGTTGACAAAGGAGCATGCATATTACTTTTAGATCACCACATATAATCCAACCATGAGCAGAATAGCCCATTTTATTTAGCACTATTTCTAGGTTTCATAGCCTTCTTTCATATGTGCAGAAAGTCCGACAGGTATAGATGCATACATGTTACCATTGTGTAATAAAACAGCCTTTAAACTAGTTTTGGATGAATCAATAAACAGCCTCCAGTCTTCCTTTTTGTATTAAATACCAAACTCATGCATCATATTGGGAATGTTTGAGCCGTACACTAAATCACCTTCTTGTTGACAAAACTTGAAAAATTGCTGCTCTCTTTCTGTAAATGTATATGCTGGTTCCAACAGCCAATAAGTTCTTTTCTTTTAATCTAGAGCCAAGCAATTCAGCCTTTTCTTCCGTTAAGCCCAGATTCCTAACCAAATCGTTAAGCTCGGTCTGAGTAAACAATTTGGGCTTTAGACTTTCTGTATTACAATGGAATTCAGCATCATCTGCTTCATCTAAATCAGATTGTACATCAGAAAATACTTCTGTTGGAATAGAATTTAAATCATCTGGTGGTTCAGGAACCGGCAAATCTAAACCATGCCCTACTGGTTGGATGGCTGATGGAAGGTTAGGGTAGCTTATAACCTTCTTGTTTTTCGAATTAAGACCAGTAATATCAACACTGCAAAAGTAGCAATCATCTGAATGATTCTCAATATCATCTCCATTCATTGCACCTCCTTTTTAAATTATTTTAACTGTATAAAAGCTGTTAAAGTCTTTAAAAATCGATTAATTTAATAAATTTAACTGTAAAATGTGAAGAAATGGTAGGCAATAGTTTTTTAAGTATCATATTTGGATTTTGTACCCTATAAAATGTATCAAGAATCATGATAGAAGGTTGTATACATGGAAGAACCCTGGAGATACTAAAAGGTATCAGATAGATTATATAATGGTAAGACAGAGATTTAGGAACCAGGTTTTAAATTGTAAGACATTTCCAGAGGCAGATGTGGACTCTGACCACAATCTATTGGTTATGAGCTGTAGATTAAAACTCAAGAAACTGCAAAAAGGTGGGAATTTAAGGAGATGGGACCTGGATAAACTGAAAGAACCAGAGGTTGTACAGAGTTTCAGGGAGAGCATAAGGGAACAATTGACAGGAATGGGGGAAAGAAATACAGTAGAAGAAGAATGGGTAGCTTTGAGGGATGAAGTAGTGAAGGCAGCAGAGGATCAAGTAGGTAAAAAGACGAGGGCTAGTAGAAGTCCTTGGGTAACAGAAGAAATATTGAATTTAATTGATGAAAGGAGAAAATATAAAAATGCAGTAAATGAAGCAGCCAAAAAGGAATACAAACATCTCAAAAATGAGATCGACAGGAAGTGCAAAATGGCTAAGCAGGGATGGCTAGAGGACAAATGTAAGGATGTAGAGGCTTACTTCACTAGGGGTAAGATAGGTACTGCCTACAGGATAATTAAAGAGACCTTTGGAGATAAGAGAACCACTTGTATGAACATCAAGAGCTCAGATGGAAACCCAGTTCTAAGCAAAGAAGGGAAAGCAGAAAGGTGGAAGGAGTATATAGAGGGCCTATACAAGGGCAATGTACTTGAGGACAATATTATGGAAATGGAAGAGGATGTAGATCAAGATGAAATGGGAGATACGATACTGCGTGAAGAGTTTGACAGAGCACTGAAAGACCTGAGTCGAAACAAGGCCCCCGGAGTAGACAACATTCCATTGGAACTACTGACAGCCTTGGGAGAGCCAGTCCTGACAAAACTCTACCATCTGGTGAGCAAGATGTATGAAACAGGCGAAATACCCTCAGACCTGAAGAAGAATATAATAATTCCTATCCCAAAGAAAGCAGGTGCTGACAGATGTGAAAATTACCGAACAATCAGTTTAATAAGCCACAGCTGCAAAATACTAACACGAATGGAAAAACTAGTAGAAGCTGACCTCGGGGAAGATCAGTTTGGATTCCGTAGAAATACTGGAACACATGAGGCAATACTGACCTTACGACTTATCTTAGAAGAAAGATTAAGGAAAGGCAAACCTACATTTCTAGCATTTGTAGACTTAGAGAAAGCTTTTGACAATGTTGACTGGAATACTCTCTTTCAAATTCTGAAGGTGGCAGGGGTAAAATACAGGGAGCGAAAGGCTATTTACAATTTGTACAGAAACCAGATAGCAGTTATGAGAGTCGAGGGGCATGAAAGGGAAGCAGTGGTTGGGAAGGGAGTAAGACAGGGTTGTAGCCTATCCCAGATGTTATTCAATCTGTATATTGAACAAGCAGTAAAGGAAACAAAAGAAAAATTCGGAGTAGGTATTAAAATCCATGGAGAAGAAATAAAAACTTTGAGGTTCGCCGATGACATTGTAATTCTGTCAGAGACAGCAAAGGACTTGGAAGAGCAGTTGAATGGAATGGATGGTGTCTTGAAGGGAGGATATAAGATGAACATCAACAACAGCAAAATGAGGGTAATGGAAGGTAGTCGAATTAAGTCGGGTGATGTTGAGGGTATTAGATTAGGAAATGAGACACTTAAAGTAGTAAAGGAGTTTTGCTATTTGGGGAGCAAAATAACTGATGGTCGAAGTAGAGAGGATATAAAATGTAGACTGGCAATGGCAAGGAAAGCGTTTCTGAAGAAGAGGAATTTAACATCGAGTATAGATTTAAGTGTCAGGAAGTCATTTCTGAAAGTATTTGTATGGAAGTGAAACATGGACGGTAAATAGTTTGGACAAGAAGAGAATAGAAGCTTTCGAAATGTGGTGCTACAGAAGAATGCTGAAGATTAGATGGGTAGATCACATAACTAATGAGGAAGTATTGAATAGGATTGGGGAGAAGAGAAGTTTGTGGTACAACTTGACCAGAAGAAGGGATCGGTTGGTAGGACATGTTCTGAGGCATCAAAGGATCACCAATTTAGTATTGGAGGGCAGTGCGGAGGGTAGGGGGAGACCAAGAGATGAATACACTAAGCAGATTCAGAAGGATGTAGGTTGCAGTAGGTACTGGGAGATGAAGAAGCTTGCACAGGACAGAGTAGCATGGAGAGCTGCATCAAACCAGTCTCAGGACTGAAGACCACAACAACAACATAAAATGTAATAATAAGGTATTTCCAGCAAAAAAGTTTTTCAATCATTGGCCTGTGTAATCAATAAAAAAATTAGTTACTTTCTGCGCAACAAACACCAAACTAACCATATCTAACAAAAATGCAAAACACGCAAGCAGGGAAAAAAACCCTTAATGACTCATTGAAAGCACTTCTACAACCCACGTTACCATACCAACTACCTAAACTCAAAACCACATTAGCATGATGACGGCCAAAAACTGAAATGAACCCAATACCACACGTTAAACTCGGCACATCCACCACCAGAGGGCACCATCAGATACAACAGCACGACATCTATAAACACAACCAACTAAGAAATGTCGCACACCACACCACTATTACATCATGGGTCAAATCAGATAGGTGGAATGAGATACTTCCATTGACCCCAATAAAATTGATGCCTCTACAATGGATGCAGGTTTAGAAAATACATATTTCCATCTTGTCTGGACAGTGGAAACGTTGTTACACAACAAATTGGAATTATTAATGGAAAATCATTTTGATCATTCATGTAGCACAAGAAATAGATAGTTGTGTTCTTTGTTATATTAAAATCATATGCTCCAATATGTGGGAATGAGAATCAACAAGACATTTTAATCGTGAGGGTAGGTCTACTGGAAAAGAAGCTACATGATACTCTGATATAGGAATGTTGCTGCTCGGTGGAAGAGTTTGTGTAGGATGAAATAAGACCAATGTCAGTAATCATTTCTTGTTACGTAAATACACCTATTACCGTTCATGAAATTCATTCTGATTGCCATTAACTCTCAGGAAAATGTTAAGTTTAGTGTACTACTCTTATCTCAGTAGTTATTAATTTATGCAAGCAAATTCTTAATGTCTCCAGAACTTTGAGATGGATTATTCACCGTTCATGGAAAATGTGCACAAAGATCAACAGTAAAGAACTGCATATTTGTTCAGTTATCTGCATTCATATATGGAAAACAGGAAAGTGTAGTATCAACAAAAGTTTAAATAGGAAAAAAGATGGGTTAGCAGCATAATTGGAATTATAAATATAACAAACTATTACGAATGAGACCCTTCATTTGTGATAGTAGTGTAAAAAAGATCAGAACTCATGATCAGCAGTCATTTGCTAGTGTGGTTTAACTTGCTGATTAGTTTTCTGTGCTGCAGCTTTACCTCGTAATGCTAATAATGATTGTTTACAATTAGGTATGTCCTCAGCTGTAGACTGCCTGAATATGTATTGCTGATTTACTTGCACAGTGAGGCTTTGAGGTACTCTTTCATGTGCTATTTTGCCTAACATTTTTGTAGTTCACTAGTACAGTACTCAAATAACATTTGCAAGTCAGATTAGATGCGCATTTTGGAAGAGTGACGTCCAAATTTTGACTTGCATTCCTGATTGAGATTTCTGCAGTTCTCATAAATCTGTTAAGGTAAATAAAGATGTTCGTTGATTTCCTTCCCCAGCCTTGTCCTGCCAGAGCTTATGCTGTCCTCCTTATTTTCCTTCCTTTTTATAGTTTGTAAGAAGTCTGGGATACTTCCACTGATGAATCGTAATGGTTAATATTTGTTTATGGCCATTTTCTGGTATTTTTCTTGTTGAGCACTAATAAATGATGGAATCTTGCAATTTGCCGTACTCTGCAGCCCCTCAGTGTGTCAATAAAGGAAGATTATGTGTACAAACACTGGTTTAAAAAAAAAGTTTGTAATGGAAACAACTCGTGTGCGTGTGTGTGTGTGCGCGCGCGCGCGCGTGTGTGTGTGTGTGTGTGTGTGTGTGTGTGTGTGTGTGTGTGTGAGAGAGAGAGAGAGAGAGAGAGAGAGAGAGAGAGAGAGAGAGAGAGGGGGGGGATTTGTCCCATAGCTGGTAATGTTGTGGACAGAATAGAGATACTTGAAATGGATTGTTAAATATTAGGTGCAATACGAAGTACAGAGGGATTTGAGGCAGAGGAAAAGATAGGAAACACTTTTTGAAATTGGAAATAAAACAAAGAAACCTTATTAAGAACAAAGTACTAAATTTAGAAGGCTTTCATTGCAGAAAAATAAATCTGTAACAACACGAACAGAGGAAAGATAAAGGCAACATGAGGAAACAATGGACTACTGGAAATGCGGGGGGGGGGGGGGTCGGCGAATGTTAATGTAGGATGGGTCACCATAGTCACGCATCGTAGAAAAATGGTATGTGGCAGAAGACATGCTTTTCTTGTATAATTTTTCATACATAACTTGTCTTCTTTGAACCATTCTATTGTGAAAGGACAAGAGGAAATCATTAGAGAGCTTTGTTCTCTATTTTGTTACAGGGATTAAAACATCTGTGAAAAAATCTTTGTTTTGTCAGTAAGTTTTACTCACTTAATTTGTTCCTGCGAATAAGACATTTCTGATAGCTCCTGAACAAATTTTTTCTTAATTTGTGATAAACTTTCTTCATTAAGGTCTGCAAGCTTGACAATTCAGAAGTGTATTATGAACAATTAACTTGCGTTACATTTTATGTCCAACTGAATGTACAGATTAGGGTGAATGTGAGAAGAGTTATTTTGTGAGCAATTTTACAGTTTCTCATTTTGTATAATAAAGTATGTCGTGACCTTCTCCATTAAGATGACTAAATTACAGAGTTCAGGTAAGTTATTTTACTCCTTTTTAATTTATTCCCATCTTCTTCGACGCCTGTTTGTTTGCTGTTCATTGTTAATATCGTAAAATGCATAGATTTTTGTCAACTTTACAGTTATTTTTACCTATGGAAAACTACCCCCTTAGACTGAGCTTATATAGGCTAAACAGTTTTGTAACAGTAAGCCTCAGGTAGAAGTTAAGTATTTTGAGGCTGCACTGCTAAACCACGTGGGAACATGAAACTTGATGTATCATTTTATGCCCTAGATATTAAGTCAGTATTCAACTCCTTGTATACATCTAATAAAGCTACTAAAGCATTATTTTCCTTAAATAATATTTTTCACCTAATAATGTGTGACAAATTCATTCTTAATACTGTTTTCATTGTGTGTTTTTTCTCCAATAACATTAAGTGGAACTTGTTCATACAAATATCATGGTTTTTTATTTTTATTTTAAAAGGAAAAATACAAGAAATGAAAAAAGTGGAACTTGATAAGTTTGCATTAAATAAGTTAGCGAGGTGAAGATAATTGAAATTGTTTGTAATCCTAATTTGGCAGTCTGGTGATTATTGTAATGTAATAAAATGCTGTAACAGCCCAATTATGGGAAGAAAGACTATTACTTACAACGGTGTGGAGTTATATTTTATTTCCGCTAGAACAGTTTTCATGTTTGTTCTGTAGTTAATTGATTGGTGACTGCATGAGTTATTTTGTGGCTCACTTGGCTTACTCTACAGATGTGTAACTGGATTTTATTAAAAGCTAACATCATACTGTCGTGGTAACATGCGGCAGAAACAAAGCTTGGTCACCTTTTCACCAGTATTATTGGAAACAAATTGTCATTTTGAATATTGATGGGTATATCTATATTATTTCCTAGGTATCTACTAAGATACATAAATTAGTGAATAAGTTGTGTGTCCTTAGATAATAACTTTTTGCCGTGGTGTTATAAATCACTATCACGGAAACAACACTGATTCTGCAGTGAAACATCTCACACAGTCTAGTACATCAGTTATTTGATGGTTAAAAGCATGTAACTGTATGAACTTTCGCTAGTAGGACTTACCATGTTAGTACATTCATGTCCTTTGGTACTCTCCATGTGCCACTCATCATATTCTGTTACCTCAAATTGGTAAGCACTCAGTAAAGCTTGGCGAGTTTATAAAAGTCTATAGCAGAATACAGTGGCAGGTTAAGATTTGTGTGTTTCTATGAAAATATGTTGTAATGTTGTTTATCCATTATTTCATCACAACACCACAAAGTGTGCTACTACAAAAGAAATAATTTTATGCTGCAGCCTACATCACCGGCTACTCAAGTGTAGTGGTGACTTAGGCAGGCAGATAAATCTTCACTGTATCTGGAATTGTCAGACATCAACCAGAAAAATGTTTTTCCAAGTTTGAATGGAATACCATTATTCTGAATCACACTAAATAATTGATCAGTTTGTTTCAAACATGTACGAAAGATTGAAATTGTATAGTTGAAATGCAGCAGTTCTGTTTCTTTTGTGTAAAAATTTAAATAGTTACATTGAAAGTAGAATGTATAGACTCTGGCAAGTTTCCCCTACTGGCTTGGAACATAAGGTGAATATATTAAAACATATTGTAATTTCTGTTCACCTATTACATTTGGGTGGGCGGTAACCACAGTGGTGATTTATCTGGAAAACTTGATACTCTCAGGGAATTAAATGTTACCTGAAAAAATCAGGGAAATCTCGGGAAATTTCATAAAATCTTGTGGAATTCTGAGTTTTTGGTAGCATCTTTTTTTGTTGTATTTTATTGACCTTAATAAACCACAAATTTTAAAATACATAATATTGAAAGTGTGTGAATTATATTATTCCTATAAATTATTGATGTCTAAAAACTGCAGTTAAACTACTACTTATGGCTAATATATATCTTCTGAGAGTAAAGAAAAGTTATTGTGAAAAAGAAAAGTTGTTATTGTGAGATGCTGACCCCTACCCCCAAAATCCTGTTGATTTATCACGAGCTTCTGATGTCATAATCTTCCTCAGCATACCTGGGATTCTCAGTGGTATTTTTTCGAAGTTTCAGCAGCAGCGCTAATAACAAAAATGTTAAGTTAGTCCCCGGTAGTGACTGACTCAAGTAGCATGTTTTGATAGTTGTAAAACTGGAATTTCACTTAAGATCCCAAGTGTAAATTCTGAATATACTGCAGCAGAAGTACTTCTGATATTGCAGACTGCAAAATAAGATTCCTTTGTGGTGTATTACCAGGAAAGTAAAAAAATTGTGAAATGGATTGTAAATTACTTATTTTGTCTTGTAAAAGGTACCTCACAGGGGAGGACTAACTTCACTGTCACCAATGAAGACTGTGTAAATTAAATTTTAAAACATGAAATGTTAACATGTTGCAAATTACTCAGTACTCTGGTATTACGACCATGCCTGTCTTTGGTAAGCACTTGGTCCTTCACCTCAAGAGTCCAAATTCTACACTAATAAAACACTTAATCAAATATCATCCTGACAACATACAATGAGTGAGTGCAGATTGATGTTTGTTCTTGTGAGCATCCCTGTACAAGCATTGTGTTCAGTCATAACCCCCGCCTCTTCTCTCTCTCTCTCTCTCTCTCTCTCTCTCTCTCTCTCTCTCTCTCTCTCTCTCTCTCGCACACACGCGTTCGCGCGCTCAAACTCACTCTCTCTCAGCCTGCATATGGTTAAAAAGCCTATGAAGCTGATACGTAGCAATTAAGTGAATCTTGAATTCTTTCATAAGCCGCATTCACAGTTCCAAATATCAGTGGCTAATCAGGATTGAGTTGCCATTGATTGTATGTTACAACTATGAAGTACAATTAACCAGTTTCTAGTAGGAGGTACTCATGTGCTCTTGGAATATCTGAATGCTCTTGTATGAATTCTACCAAGAGTATTTCATGGTGTGATTTTAATTATTTTAGTATTTCATGGTGTGATTTTAAAGATTCAAGGAAGTTTTCATCACATAGCAACCACATTATACAAGTGTACACACGTCTACGGAAAATTTGCTATGATTAGTGACACTATCAGTTTGTTCAAAGTATTTTGTGTACTACTGTGGCAAATTTACTATGCCAGTGAGTGAGAACCATAAAAATATCACTGGAAACAAAAACTAGAAAAATCTGAACTGGTAAAGGAGAGTACTGTGAGAATTCACAGCCAAATTGTATGCCGTAAAATTGTGCATAACTATGTGAATAGTCTTTTAACTTGTCACATATGTTGTTGTCTGTGGAGAGGTATCATTATTTCTGATTTTCTAATAAATATTAATGCAAAAAGGTAAAATCAATTGTAAAGGTGATAGTAATGGATGCGTCTCCTCCTAATTTACAAAGGCTGGGTTTGTTGTTTTCCATTTTTCTTTGTGGGGTTCCTATTTTTAATTTTGTATTATATTTGTGTTATTGAGCTGTATTATTGAGATATGCTATTTGGTATGAGCTGTTATATACCAGTTCTGTTTCCCGGCCTTGACAACCACTTAGTGTCAACTGGCCACTGTGTCATCCTCTGCTATATGGCATTTCGATGCAGCACAGAGAGGCAGGTGGTCACCACATTGCTTTCCCTCATTCTTCGAGTAGCTCCTCAGTTGACATCACGAGCCTGAGCACACCCAGTTCCAGGTCCTCCCTGAAAAGAAAATCCCTGGCTAGTGCACGCCTTTAGGCCTACTTGTTCTACTGAGTTTGGTTTGTAGCAATTTAGCTCAGTTCGAAATTTGGTCCATACAGACTGCCATTGGCATGCAGTATTTACTTTGATGTGTGCCATTTTTTATGTAAGCAAAACTGAAAAACTATGCTTGTAAGAAGTTCCACATATCTATTTGAACATGTAACTTGTTGGTAGTGCAAGGTAAGAGAATAAAATTAGAAAAGGAAATTGTCCAGTGGCAGGAATGAGGAGTTAAACAGTTTTCTTTGAAACTGTTTCTTGGGACAGTTGCCAATTTTAAAAGTTTTACAGGTCCAGCATTTTGCTCTTCTATGATCAGAATGTAGAATATCTGCACAATTCAAGCCTATTCTTTAGAAATGTACAATCCTTTCCATTAACATGACTACCAGAAATAAACTTTAGCTTTTGAGGCTGAGTGCACTCACTTTTTGAGAAAAGTTAAACAGTCAAGCTATTGGCAAGAAATGTGATGATCTTTTACTATCTTGTAACATAGGTGATACATATTTTGTACAGTGAAGCTAAAGTTTTGTAGTAAGCAGACACTTTCCTTCCACCCAGCCTCGTTCAGCAAAGCTGTCGATTTTCATAGTAGTACTGTTGCAGCACCTTTATAAGATACCTGAAGTGCACAGAACTTGTTCAGACAATGCACACAGTGACCTCTTATCCAAACAAGCAACTGATGTAAATATTCAGCTCTTCCAGATGCATAATTAATAAATCAAATTTTGGGCATGTGACCCAGTCTAAATTTTTTTTCCTAGCTGTCAATATAAAATTGTCAGTTTGTACATTATAGTGACTGCCCTTCCCTGGACAGCGTATCACTGAGACATTACTGCATGATTTGAACACATCAACTGTTGATTATTCAGTATAGTTTCCCTGCCATATTTATATGATCTGATATTACCATATTGTGCTTCCATTTATTATTCTACTAAATAAAATTGTAGGAAACATCTGCAAAACAAACTGCATCATTATATTGCAAACAGAAATGTGATTGCACGTATTGCAGTGTACTTTCCACAATGGGAGTGCTGTTCATGCTCGTGTATAACACGTATTTTTAGTGATCATACTCAAAACAAGCAGTTCATTTCAAGTAAAGCTGAATTCCATCTGTAGCAGCAGTGCAAAACATGTACTATTTTGCAAAGTCACAATCACAAAAAAGGCAGACAGGAGGAAAGAAAAGTGTAGTTGGTTTGTTAGTATAATGGAGATAAAAAAGATTCTATAAATATTCATTAAATTGTTTTTAATGTTATAAGCTGAACAAAATGCCTTTGGTGAGGAAAACTACACGCGGTAAGACAATTTTACACTAAGATCGTGTACGAAGATAATTAAGTTAGAGCTCTAGAAACATTAGTTATCAGTATTATGAAACTTGATTGAGATAAAGTGTACAGTATATCATCAAATACATACAAAGCAAAAAATACATTTTTCTGATTGACAGAAGTAGCACTTTCAGTAATGTAGATGTTTGGTCACTCGGCTTGTGGTTCTGTGTATAGTAACACTCGTATCTATGACACACACGTATACAGGGTGTTACAAAAAGGTACGACCAAACTTTCAGCAAACATTCCTTGCACACAAATAAAGAAAAGGTGTTATGTGGACATGTGTCCGGAAATGCTTAATTTCCATGTTAGAGCTCATTTTAGTTTCGTCAGTATGTTCTTCCACCTACGCTCAATGGAGCACGTTATGATTTCATACGGGATACTCTACCTGTGCTGTGCTGTGCTGTAGAACATGTGCCTTTACAAGTACGACACAACATGTGGTTCATGCACGATGGAGCTCCTGCGCATTTCAGTCGAAGTGTTTGTACGCTTCTCAACAACAGATTCGGTGACCGATGGATTGGTAGAGGATTTCTTTATCATAGTGAACTTGGCAGGGCAATTTGTCATATGTGCCCTGAGAATGACGTTAACCGGACCATTTTAATGTAGTATCTGACTTGGTGGGTAAGTGCAAGACCCTAGGTATATAGGGCTGCACCAAGTTTTTTTAATATTTTGTATCATCTTGGGCAATGATCTGTTGATGTGAAAAATGAATAGCAGCACTGTGGTTCATGGTCCATGTTAAATTGTAGGTTTCCAGTAACCGGCTGGATGAGTCAGTTCCACAGTTGGAGGAAGGCAGAGCTGTAACACCTATGTGCAGTAGAACGCTGTTGTTTTCAGACCAACCTTCAAGGAACTGATAAAATTACACTTTTAATATTCGTAAAATTCTGGTTTGTGTATGTAGAGCATGAAAAATCTTACAGAAAAAGTAGCAGCTGTATTGTTTACATAGTTTCTTGAGGAAAACGGAAGGGTATATGAAGATAATAAAATAGTCATAAGATAATAAAATAGTTATATTAGCTTGTATGAAAAATGAAAGCAGTTATGCCCAAAAAAACATTTTCTGGTATGCTGTAAAGCTGCAATTGATCCAAAACTTAGGTTGAACACCATAGTGGTGTACTAGGTAAGAAGCCTATACATTATCTTCCTCCGACTTGTGAACTGACTACTCGCCCAGCCAATAACAGGGGAACTATCTGTTTAATGATAGACCTCAAACCATAGTGCTCTGTTGCACTTTTTTCACATCGACACGTCATTGAAGAGCTTGACGACACTTGTTGTAGTATAACGAATAAGTAGCAGCAAAAAGTAGCATTGTGCTTTCCTGAGTGCTCTGATGGATTTCCTGTTACATCTGAAGGTGAATAAAACCATAAATTTTGACTCAAAGGAATTACAGGTATTGGCTGCAGGTGGGAATTGATTGAAATCAGTAGGGAAAATTGAAAATTCGTGCCAGCCCGAGATTTTAACCTGGGTTTCCTGCTTACTAGGCAGCTGTTTTGACCATTAAGCCATCGGTACACAGTGGTCATTGCACCTGCACAGACTATCCTAGCACGCCTTCTATCAGAGCCAAGTTCTCAACTTATCCACACACTCATAATATAGCACTCCTTGCCTGTTATCCTCTTTACTCGCAGTATTTTGCTAATTCCCATATGAGTTCGAGCCTAGTGTACATCTGCACTGAAGAGATTGATGGCTGTCTTGGCTTTCTTATGTGTCAATAAGTAAACAATCATGAAAGATAACTCTGTCAATCTCCTTCTTTCCAACATGAAAGAAAGCTTGTATTTCTCAGAAATAATGAAATGCGTCAGTTGAAGAAAGTGCTAACCCACAAGAGAATCTTTTGCATTGCTGCAATTTATGTGTTTGGTTAAATTCAAAGACTAGAACAACCAAGTACAAGAAGACAAAACAATTTATATCATAAGCAACATTTTCTAGTGATACATTTGAAACTATTACCTGCAGAAAAAGAAAAAAAAGGGAAAGAAAGAGAGGGAGTGAGTGCGAAGCACCAAGAAGGGGAGGAGAAAATGAACTGAAACTTCACAAGTTGAGACCGTTATGTGATGGTGTTCCGCCAATAGAGTCTAATTTACAAACAGTATGAGCCCACTTATCACTATGGCATTGTTTTGATGGTAAGGGTTGCCACAAAGCCATGTCCTGAGGTGATGGCCCACAACTTGTAACTGTACTTGACATACTGGCACTGGGACAGAATGGACATGCAAGCTGCCCTCACAAGTGTTGTATCAGGGACAGATCCTGGTATCTTGCTGGCACTGGGAGTACCCCAACATTGAGCATACAGTTAGTAGACACATGTGTCGTGTGTAGAAGATCATTGTGCTGTTGAAAAACTGGTGCCATATGAGAGGTAACACGTGGGGATGCAGGATGTCTTGTCATGATGCTGTCTAGAGTTCCCTCGATCACTGCAAGCTGTGACTTGAAGCAATACACAATGGCGCCCCACACTGTGAGACCAGGAGTAACAGCTGTGCCTCTCCAAACATTGGAAGACTGGGACCTCTCCCCAGGCTGCCACCACTTCATTGATAGTGTAGAACCACAATTTGTTGTCAAAAACAATGTGATGCCATCAGCAGTCCATAATTTCCAGTCACATTGTCAGTCCTAACGCAGTCATCTGTGTTGTGTTAAATGTAACTTACGTATGGAATGGTAATTCCCTAGTCAGCTGCTGCTACGTCTCCAACCTGTGGTGCATGATAACACAGTATCTTGAGCAGAGCGTACATTATTTGTTCTCACATGGCAGCTGCAGATAAGAATGTGTCGACATGTCTTGTGCACAATATGGCGATCCGCCCCTATGGAGGTCTGATGTAGCAGACCTAAACCTTGACGAGCACACTTGGCCTCACGTTCCAAAGCAGTCCGATATTGGGTGGCAAGTATCAGTCAAAATACCCTACAGATCTGAATATTGCATGATTAAACGAGCTGGCCAAATTGAGGCCCAAAATGAGGTCCCATCCAAACTCTGTCAGATGCTGATTATGCTGTCTCACACAAATATGGCATCCTAAACAGCGATCGCTCGACGTCTGATGCTGTCCCGCACTACTTATTGGTAACATCGCTAATGCACTTTGGCCATTCTACCTGTCACAGAGAATTGCAATTCCAATCACGTACATACTTGTTGGTGGTGTGTACAAGTATGAAGATATATTGACATCTGATGTATCCTATGGGTGCTTCACAACCCCCTCCCCCTTTTTTATGCATTTGAAAAAAATGGCAGAAATAATCATCAAATTAATCCTTCCTAAATTGAAACTTAGTGTACCCCTTCTATTAAGATTGAAAAAATTTTTGATTTCAGCAGTACATCAGTTAGTAAAGCAAACTGCAATGGCATTATGATCAAGATTTTAGACAAAATGTACTGTAATAAATGTAAATTTGAAAGTACAGTGAGTCCTGTGTATTGTTCAAGATTAGTGAATTTTTCCATTCGTATTAGCTGTATTTTGTTTTTGTCCTGGAATGGAAGCTCTAATTTTTTTTACTTACAGATGCTGCTGACAGGTTGCATTTCCCAGTGAAGTATGTGTGAAACATACTGTAGACTAGGCACTGATTATCAGAATTTGAAGCTACCTCCATCCTCTCATTGGTAAGTACAATTAGCACTATTGTGCTCATCATATGGGATAAAGGTTTTTAAACAGTAGTTGGACAGGTACTATATAAGTACAGACAGCTAACTTAAAAGTTGACTGTTTAGTAGTTAAGCAGAGTAATTCAACATCATGAAATAACTGAAGGTTCGAAGGGCAGGGGGCAATGGAATGCCATTTTACACTGGGAAGTGCTTCAGCTATGTTAACAGCCACTAAAATATTTTGAGGCACATTGCTTAAATAATCTGCAAAGTATGTTCCTGTGTGAAGAATTGTGCTGAACTGTATACTGAGTGAGTTTCCTAGTTAATAGGCAAATGAGAAACTTATACAGAAAAGGTAAAAAGTTATATTGTTTTATTGAATTGGAAGACTGAGTGCATTAGTTCATGACATTGGGAATAAGACAACTAACCAGTTGCTGTGCAAAGTCTTGTGATTTGGGGCATATAAATTGCTCAATAAATTCAGTCACTCAATTATCTTTTAGATATTTCGGGTTATTGCTTTTTGTCTTTTAACAGTGATTAGGAAGGGAGCTTTACAATTCATGAAAATGAAATGTGGCTCTTTTTGCTCTTTGGTGATGGGGGCTGGGTATGGAGGGGAGCTGGGGGAAGCAACTTTCAAGTGTCATGTATGCTGCATTGCAAGATTTTTTCCTAACACTTAATACTGCTATAATTCGTGGTGAACCCTGTATGAGAAAAATGCCGTGCTGTTGCATGGCTTGGATTCCATTTTTAAATGGTAGGTTAACATCACTCTTTTTGCCTCGCCCCTTTGTTTTCTTTCAGCTGTGGAGTGGAAAACTTCAAATTGTGGCTGAAGGTAAGATTACATCATTGCAAAGAGAACCATTTGCAATAACATGCTATGGTGTTAGCCATAAACTTTGTGCAGACTTTTTTTTCTTTTCTTTAGTTCTTCATTCTAAAATTGTTTTAAAATGTCATACTGACAGGCTACTTACACACTTTGAGAAATAGCAAGAATATTCTCTCATTGAAGTGGCACGTTCAGTTGTGTCACTGGACACTATAAATCTTATAATTGGGAAATTGACAGTTGATGACTTGTCTTGTAATATATCACATTGTCTTTTGTGGTTTGAACTACAAACATTCTGGGCCATTCCATGCCAAGTGGTCTGATTTCTTAAAAAGTTTCTACATATCCATAATGGATTTTGAATAAAATGTGTGTAAACATTTGCATGTGTTCTGCAAACTTTGCTAAAGTTTTATTTTGACTAGTTTAATATTCCCATAGATATACCGTATTTACTCGAATCTAAGCCGCACTTTTTTTTTGCTTTTTGTAAACCAAAAAACCGGCTGCAGCTTAGAATCGAGTGCAAAGCAAGCGGAGGTTCTGAAAAATGTTGGTAGGTGCCGCCACAACTAACTTCTGCCGTCGAATATATGTAGCGCTACAAAGGCAAGCTTTGTAGGCACAAAGATAAATACTGGCGCCAAAACCTCTGCGCCAGGAAAAAAAAAAAAGGGTGCAAGACGAGCTTTTTTTCTCCGCCCCGAGTTTCGACCACTGCATTTTCATACGTTGTCCAACGAAGTAAATACAAATTCTGTATTGCTCATCTTCGAATGTAGCAGAATTTCAATGTACTATGAAAATCCGACTGGTAAGACTGTTTGGGATGTTTGTCAATATGGCCAAGTCCACGTTCTCAATTTTTTCCTACCTGTGAGAAGAGATGGTTGCTAATAGGAACCTGATGAAATGTAAATCACATGCAGTGATATTCTTCACCATAAGAATACGAATATAAACATTGTGCCACATATTTTTCATGTTTGCTGCTATCTCATTTAAATCCTGTCTGCCTAATAAACTACGAAACTAGAGTGAGACAACAGCAAACGTGGCAGAATATACATATCGTTTCATGTTTATATTCGTATTATTCTTATGCCTAATAGTGATACAGTCAGAAATGAAGCACGGCAACTGACTAGATTTTTAAACCTAAGATGACTAATTTCTGTGCAGAATTTGATGTACTAAAGAAGCGGCCGCGAAGATTTTCAAACGGAGAAAAATTTTCACCTAACTCTCGTTCAGAACATGTTCTATCATAGGCAGTCTATTATTTGGTTCTTGTTGATCATTATCAAAGAAAGCAGCAGTGTAAGTAACAACAAATAGCAGTCTCTTGCCATTGTTTTGCTAATGAGACGATTCCTCCTTTTTTTTTTTTTTTTTTTTTTTTGTACGCGGTGGTAGCGCGCACAAAAGCAAGCCATGCCGCGCAGGTCGTAAACATGCGACTAACAATGCATGACACAGTACAGTAATGCATTTTCAGCTTACGAGTGACGTAAACACCTATAACAAAGAAAACGGCAATTATCAGATCGAAGCAAACTAAGCAATCGATTCAAACCAGACGAAGCACGTGAAAAAGGAAGGGTACCCGAATAAATACGGACGGAGCGCCTGACGCATAGCAATGGCTACCTGGTAAAGCTTAACTGCTATGCTTACGACTCGAACCAAACTACTGTAGCTGTATCGTCATTCATTCGACCTAAATTGTGTCTCATATTACAATGGACCAACTTTGTTTCAATTTGGAGGTGCGGCCTAAAACTATTCTCCCCCCTTGAATATAGAGTCTAATATTACAGGTGCGGCTTAGATTCGGGAATTTTTTTTTTTTCCTTTATTTCGAGTCTCATTTTTCAGGTGCGGCTTAGATTCGAGTAAATACGGTAGTCATTTGTTTGACCCCATAGTGCAGGTTTCAATAGTACACCCCTGAGTTTTTCAGTCATTTTGGGACATAATCTCTTTGGCAGTACTTTCTTAAAAGAAACAAAACTAGGTCATCTTGTACAACTTTTTGTGCTTTCTTACATGGAATATTAAAAAAAAGATTTCATGAGCAATTTTCGTATAGGTGATTTCAAGTGAAGTCGGCTGAAAAAATTATCGCATGGAAAAAAATGTGAAGTTTATCATGCACTTACTTCCAGAGATATACAAAGCTAAACTTGAAACTTTGTTTGTGATAATTTACCTTCACAGTGTCTCAGAATACCATGTTTCATTATTTTACTGGTTTCCAGGGGTGTACAAATTAAAGTTCACATTTTGTGTAAAAGCACCAAAAATAAGCATTTTTCAGTCAAATTTACAAAAAAATACTTCCTGTAAACTCTTTTAAACAGTTTCCAGTATAAAGACCATATTCTAAATTACCTAAAAACTAGATTTACTTCTGCAGTGTGAGCATATAAGGGGCTAAAAAATGATAAGATTTACAGTTGTTTAGTAATGTTTGTGGAAAGTAAAATTGGCAGTCGTAATGAATAGGAAGTGAGTTTGAATCAGGAAACTTAAAAACTGTGAGAAAGGAGTCTTTTGCTATTTAAAACATGTCTAAAACATTGAGCTCATTAAACTCTTTTTCTTATAAATAATGGAAGTGCGTAATGTATCCAGTAATAAGTATAGTCTTCTCTTTTTTTGTGTCTCGAGGTAATCACTTGAGCCTGCATGGCAGTTAGCATTCTGCAATCAGGACACTCTGGACACAAAGTAAATGGCAGTGTATGAATTTATTGAAGAAGGAACAAAAATTTGGAATCTGCCATGCCATCATTGCAGTGCTAAATATCAGATCTTCCATCTTTAAGCCCGTAAATTTGATCTAAAGGACGATGAATTTATCATCCTAGTGAATTCTACCAAAAATGGTTCATTCATCATTCAGGATGCAGCGCGAGGTTTCCACGAGAAAACAGACAAGTATCAAACCATGTGAAAACACAGTTTGCCCAGATTTCCCACACCCATTCTTTCACTGATGGCTCCAGCACCCAGTACAAAACTTTTAAAAAATTTTCTTGATCTGTGCTATCATAAAAGAAGCTTTGAACTGACAGCAGAATGGAATTGTGTTTCTCTCCAAGTCATGGAAATTTGCCTTGCAGAGGGATTGGAGAAATAACAAAGTGATTAGCAAGCAGTCTTGCAAAGGCCTGTTAATAGGCAGATTATTGTACCTATAGATTCGTTTCGCTTCTGCACTGAAAGCGTTAATGAGATTAAATTTGCTTTCATCACCAAAGAAGACATTGACGAAAATAGTGACAAGAACAGAGATTTAAATATGGGCTCACTCTATCAGAAACTAGAGAATATCAATTTTTTTCCCAACTGATGACATAGAGCAACTCAGAAAGAACTGGACACTTTATTGTTCTATGCACCAACATAGCCCAGAAACTTCATTTTGTTGGTCATCATTGAGTGGCAAGTGCTAGAGTCCAGAACAGCACATTATTGCAGTTATTCCAGCTCCATCAGTGACAGCAGTGGCTGGCAGTGCAGTATAGTTTTCCCAAACTAATGAAACTTGTAAAAAAAAAAATTCAAGTAGCTTGAAATAACTATAAACTTCAGATCTTAAAAGAAAGCTTGTCTAGCTTGATACCCTATGAAAACAAACTCTTATCATACTTGAGATCCTGTGGTAAAGAAACTCACCCATAGCTGCAGTTGCACAGCTTCTGGTATGGCCCCCATGATGATGGGGATGCTTGTTCCCTCACTTTAAAGGAAATCAGCATTAGTGAAGCCAACATAGGCCATAGGAACACATCTACACAATTTTTGAGGAGTACCTGTATGTCCCACATAACTAGCGAACTATGCAAATCTAAAATAAGCTATAGTTTTGGCCAGAAGTAAAAAAGCACATCAGTAGCAATAAAAATAAAAAGACACATTCAGAATTCTCATTAACTTCAGTTCACTTCCAGAAATGTCAGGCAGACTGTTACGAACATCACCAAAATTTACACATGACAGTGGTGTAAAAAGGCAATTTGTAAAATGTGTGTTCCAGCTGTTGTGCAACAGTTGTACTGCTGTGATCTCTATTGTCTTGCTAATGCACAGCTAAATTTTCAAGTTTATAACTAGTTTTAAGTGTAATTGTTGAAATAGGAAAACTGTTGAAATATATTGTCACGAGTTGCAAGAAATGACGTCCTCCTTTGTTTTGATTTTTTGGGTTCTTCTGACTTGTACTATCTTCCTATTTACCAGAATTTTTGATATAATATTCCCAAGTGAGTATTAAACAACTCTAATATATAATAAAATGTCAGATTTAATTAGAGTACCAGCACTTTATGAGCAAATTTTCACTGCGCCTTTACTTCTTCATTATCTTTTTTCAGGGCCTTAGGCTCGCGTTGCAAAATTAAATCTAGTTTTTTAGGTGATTTAGAAAATAGTCTTTCTAAAGAAAATCGTTTAAAAGAGTTTGCGGAAAATACTTGTTTGTAAGAGCAGGCTGAAAATACCTTTTTTTTTTGCGTTTTGTATCATAATTGCAAAATGTGCCCTCAATGTGTAAACTATTGGAAAGCAGTAGGAGAATGAAATTTTTATATTCTAAGACATTGTGATAGTACAAAGTTTCAGGTTTATCACGCACATACTTCAGAAGACATAAAAAGCTAAACATCTCTCTTTTTTTTTCCCCCAAGCGGCTATTTTTTTTGGCCAACTTTCCTTTGAATTATCTGTATGAAAATTGCTTATGACTCTTTTTTATTATTCCATTTAAGAGAATGCAAAAAGTTGTATAAGATGACCCAGTATTTTATGTTTTAAGAAAATATTGTCAGAAATATTATGTCTCAAAAGCTGCAAAAATTTGGGGGTTCACTATTGAAAGTTGCATTTTGGGGTCAAACAAATGACTTTCTCCACAAGTATTGAATTGGTAGTGATGATGGAACATTACCTCCCCGCCCCCCTCGACATCCTAGCAAGCTATGTTGAGCTGATATGGAAAAAAATGGCCAAGTGCCAGTAGGACTCTTTATGTACAAAAGGCAATGTCCCAATTGACTGATTCACTGACTCCTCATTGCCCAGCCCAAACTGCTAAGGATATAAACTTGAAATTTGAAGGGGTATTGATCTTATTCTGTAGGCATCATTTAAGAAGGGATTTTTTGATATTCCATCCCTAAAGGGGTGAAATAATTTATGAAGGGTTTTTTGAAGCTAGACCTATGGAAATTGGTATATTATTTCTTTGTCAAAAATGAAGAAATGTGTATTTTAGCATTGGAAACTTAGCCACTATGGGTGTTGAATAGTGGGTGAAAGGTTTTTGAAAATATGTCGGTATTAAAGAACTACTAAAGTATTTTTAAAGCTAGGTGTATGAACATTGATATTTGACTTCTCGGTTACAAATAAAAAAAAGGAAATGTATTTTTGGAAACTCAAGTCGTTAGGGGGTGAAAAAGGGGATGAGATGTTTTATGAAAATATTTAATTATGAAAGTGTTTTTAAAGCTAAATTTATGAAATTTTGAGTCTGGGTTCTCAGTTAGAAATTTAAAAAAAAAATGTGTTTTTCATTGTTTCCGGAAATTCAACTCCTGTGGAAGTGTATTATGGGGTGAAGCATTTTATGAAAATATTTCTTTGTGAAAGTCAAACAATGGAAAATCCAGGATGGAATGTAACAGTTATGAAAAAGGAAGTTGCCACTCACAATATAGCGGAGATGCTGAGTCGCAGATCGACACAACAAAAAAACACACTCACAATTAAAGTTTTCAGATGTTAAGGCCTTTGTCAACAAAACAACACACACACACACACACACACACACACACACACACACACACACAGTCTCAGGCAACTGAAACCACACTGCCAGTGTGTGTTTATGTGTGCGTGCGTGTCGTGTTGATGAAGGCTTTTATGGCTGAAAGCTATAATTGTGAGTCTTTTTGTTGTGCCTATCTGTGGCTCAGCATCTCCACTATATCATGAGTGGCAACTTTCCTTTTGTAATTGTTTCATTGTGAAAGCATTTTTAAAGGTAAATTTTAAAATTGGTGTTTGGCATCTTGGTTAGAAGTGAAGAAATATGTGTTTTGCTGTGTTTGGAAATTCAACTCCTAAGAAGGTGAAGCAGGGGATGAAAGTTTTTACAAAAATATTTCCTTACATTTAAAAAAAAATAGAGCTAAATCTTCAGTGTCAGTTAGAATTAAAGAAATATTTTATGGAAATATCACTACAAGAATTCAAAAGTCATGATTAACAAAAATGATGTTCTCCAACTACCACAATTGCTTTTTGGTCAGAAGTACATTCAAAAAAGACCAAGGCCTTAATTAGCATGAAAAGCTTAGAAGACATTGCTGTTTGTGAACAACACACAAATTTGATTAAAGTAAAACAAAAAAAAATCTATGCAGGCCTTACAGTGTTTGTGAACAAAGCAGCGGGCACTAAGCTAGTTATGTATATGTATTGAGGTGGCAAGTCGTGGAATAGTGTTATGCCAGGAAGTTTCATATCAGTGAACACTCCACTGCAGAGTGAAAATTTAATTCTGGAAATTCCTCAGGCCGTGACTTATTATGTCTTCACAATGTACTTTCTTGGAAGGAGTGCTAGTTCTGCAAGATCTGTAGGAGAGATTGTGTGAAGTTTGGAATGTAGGAAACAAGGTACTAGTGGAATTAAAGCTTTGAGGATGGGTTTGAGTAGTGCTTGGGTAGCTCAGATTGTAGAGCAATTGCCGCCAAAAGGCAAAGGTCCCGAGTTAAGAGTCTTAAGTCTGGCACACAGTTTTAATCTGCCAGGAAGTTTGATTTGTACATACACAGATAGTTGTAGTATCGCATACACCAGGTATAAAAGGCCAGTGTATTGACGGAGCTGGAATTTGTATTCTGGTGATTCATGTGTAAAAGTTTGACATGATTATGGCTGCACTGTGGAAATTAACAGACTTTGAACACCGAATGGTAGTTGGAGCTAGACACAATGGGTCATTCTGTTTCAGAAATCATTACGGAATTCAGTATCCTGTGATCCAAAGTGTCAAGTGTGTGCCAAGGATACAAGATACAGGCATTACCCCCTCATCACGGACAACGCAGTGGCCGATAGCCTTCACTTAATCACAGAGAGCATGGCACTTGCGTAGAGTTGTCAGTGCTAACAGACAAGCAGCACTGCATGAAATAACTGCAGAAATCAATGTAGAACGTAAGACGAATTTATCCATTAGGACGGTGGGGCCAAAATTCGACATTAATGGGTTGTGGTAGCAGATGACCAATGCGAGTGCCTTTGCTAACAGTATGAGATCACCTTCAGTGCCTCTTCTGCACTCATTACCATATTGGTTGCATTGTAGACGACTGGAAAAGTGTGGCGTTGTCATCTGGTCAGATGAGTCCTATTTATAGTTGGGAAGAGCTGACGGAAGGGTTGTACTGTGGCACAGACCCTACGAAGCCAAAGACTCAAGTTGTCAGCAAGGCACTACGCAGGCTTGTGGTGGCTCCATAATGGTGTAGGCTGTCTTTGCATGGAATGGGCTGAGTTATCTGGTCCAACTGAACCAGTCATTGACTGGAAACGGTCATGGTTGACTCCTTGGAAATCATTTGCAGCCATTGATGGACTTCATGTTGCCAAACAACCATGGAGTTTTTATGGATAATAGCGTGCCATATCACTATCTGCAGTTGTTTGCAATTGCTTTGAAGAACATTCTGAACAATTCGAGTGAATGATTTGGCCACCCAGATCGCCCAACATGAATCCCATCAAACATTTATGGGACATCACTGCGATGTCAGTTCATGCACAAAATCCTGCACTGGCAACTCTTTCACAATTATGGGCTGTGGGAGAGGGAGTGTGGCTCAGTATTTCTGAATGCGACTTTCAGTGACTTGTTGAATCCATGCCATGTTGAGATGCTGTACTACACTGGGCAATAGGTGGTCCAACACAGTATTAGGAGGTATCCCATGACTTTGTCACCCCGGAGCACATAGTTCATCCATCTTGGGAGTCGAGAATCTTGATGGTTTTTGTCTGTTGCCAGTATTGGTACTAGCAAAATAATGGTATTGAAAATTCCAAGACTTTCAAGAATGATTGAGTTTTAAGTTTTACATTTAAATTTTTTGTGTAATTTCGCACTTACTATTGTAATTCCCGAGAAAGACAGGTCTTAACAGGGAGACAGACTGACTGTCATATATCACATAACAAAAAATATTATTCTTGTGAATACAGTAGAACATAGCCAGAAACAACTTCCATAATCAGCATTCCTCCAGCCCTCTCTTTCATTTACACACACAGCCATTGTCACAGACTTGGGTTGACAGTTGTAGTGTTAAGTAAAATAATTCATTCTATATGGGTTAAATTATTTTATCAAAGATTGCTGCTATTAAAATATCTCACAAATAAATTGCGAGACACATGCATTTTGGGCAAATGCTTTTTTTAAATGTTGTATTTCTCTGAATTTCTCAGAAGTTGTGCCAAAGTGATGGCACTGATGCGAACAAATTATTGCATTAAGACATATTGCATATCTTATTGTTGTTATTAAAATTACAGTTATATGTTTTAATTTAAAGTAGGTGTGATGACAAGTTATATCACTGATGGTGGGGTTGGGGGGGCGGGGATTGAGGGAGTGGGGAGCAGAACAGAAGAATAGTCACCACACCTCCAGAGGCGAACCCCGGATCCACAACTGAGGCTAAAGGAGAAACTTGTTAAATGAAACTCCCTTTTTCATTAGCACATCAGAATATCCCAACTATTATAGTGAAAAATAGACATGTTACTTAATTGCTGCTCCTTGGGAAAATCTTGTTGCAGAAAATTATTTTTCCAATCATCAGTAATTGAAACTAGTGCTTCTAGATATAAGCAAATAGAAATAAAATATTTCTTCTTTGTAATTGTTGTTTTGGCCTGGGAGACTGTATGCAATCCCATAACTCCTCAAACAATCATTTCTGTTCTTTTCACCTGTAGTCCATTCTTCTTTTCCCCATTGTCTCTGTATCCAAGCTGATATCATCATTCCACACTCCTGTGGCATTTCTTGGCCCTATGCCCGCCACACATCCTGAAACTGCTGCTTGCAGTAGTCTTTCCCATGCTAATTAGGTGTGCTTCCCATGTCAGTCTTCTTTCCTTCATCTTGCAGCCAATATCACCTTTTAAGTATAGGTCTGCTAGTGCCTGATTTTTTTAAATAGCCTTGTGACTGATTGTTTCTCTTGGGACCAAAGATTTTCCTTAATATTTTTATCTCTAAGACTAGCAATTTTTGTTCATATGTTTCCCGTAATGTAAATGTTCCAGACCCATATAGAGCCAGCAACAGAATTACACTCTGGTATAGCTTGATTTTAAAGCTACTTGAAACTGCTCTACTGCACAGCATGTCCCACAAGCCAAAACATGCTCTGTTTGCCACTGCATGGCTACCAACTATTGCGGTTGTCTAATTGTTTCAGATTTATCACCATAATTAAGAAGTTACTAAAAAATTGCAGAAATAGACATTTTACAATGTGATATTAAAAAAATTGAAAAGGTACTGTTTACATTTCACTAATCATAGGCTACTAAAATGTTTTTTAGATTTTTATGATTTCCTTCCTGAGGATGTAGTAAACCTGTCTTCGAATGATTTATCACTAGGGCTTACTAGATACGCTATTCATTCCCTCTGTGTTGGCTTAAAGGATAGGAATAAAACTGCTTTTGAACCAAGTGAAATCACAAGGTCCAAGGCATTCATTTGTAAGCTGTTGAGAGTTTTTCTAAGTGGGTGACATCACAAAATGTGTAGTTCACCTGATTATCCATACTTGATACAGACAAAGCTGCTGCTATTACAGTAATGGCCACCTCCTTCAATTTTTTAAAATTGTGTTGGGAGTAAATTATTATAGACTGATGAAATTTTCCATAATTGTATGGCATTCTGTGTTTAGTGGTTTTATTCACATTTTTTAGAATTCACCACCAAAACACTAGTGTTTGCTGCTAAGAATTTGTTTAGTTGTTTTGTCAAAAATGCAAGGAATTAGACATTCTTTTGTTCCTTTGGCAAGTATTAGGTTTCCATTAAAAAAAAGGCCAGACAGATGATAATGCTAAATAAAACAGTGCAAATCATATCCAGAGGGAAAGTGAACAAAATAATAAGCTTCTTTAAATGTTCCAGATACCAATAGTCATGGATTTGCTTATTGTGTCGATTGGAATGAAAAAATGAAACTGAAAAAAAACCACAATAAAAAAGTGTACTGTAAAAGTAGGCATAGGTAAGTAAGTCTTCTGTATTTAGGGTCGTAAAGTGGAGTACAGCATTTAAAGGCGTAAATTGGCTTCTAATTTTTAAAGTTTTCCAAGGGAGGGGTCCCTGTACTGTCCCTCTATATTTGCCATGTGGTTGCTGACAGGCTATTCTCAGAGTTGTCAGGTATGCTATTGCAATTGTTGCCTTAATCTCAATTTCCACTCTGTTCTGCATACCAAAAAATCTTCTCCAGTATTTAAAAATGCCTGTTTAGAAGAGACTTCATCAACTGTTAATGGGGTACCATCATTGGACACCTCATTCTTGTCCTGTGTACTCAGTTTTCTCCTCATTAATTTGTACAACCCAGCCTTTCCTGCAATATTTCTTGACCAACTTGTCATGAGCTGCAGGGCCTCTTTGCGACCATTTATTAGAATAAAATCATCTGCATACAAAAGCAGATTTGTTGCATTGTTATTCAGTTTTATTCCAGCTGAGTTTAATTCTTGGCGTTGTCTGTCTTATATTTTGTAAAATGAAATTGAAAAGTTTTGGAGATAATCTCTGTACAGTTGCTAGTCCCTCATCAGATGCCTGCTCAGCAGGTGGGTCAAGGAATGCTCTCTAGGTATAATAGGTACTAAGAAAATAAAATACTCAGGGTGAACCAAAAGTAACATGGTCAGAGACAGGTCAAAAGCCAGTGAGAAGGCAACTCCTCTAGACTGGCTGTTGAAACGTATTGTCACTGGTCTTCCAGGTTGGGGGTTTTGTGAAGGGTTACCTTCCCACTCGCACAAAAATTGTGTGGATCAGGACTTGCAAGTGAACCCTTGGAATCTGGACTGCCTCAGCTGGAATTTGACATGGTAACAGAAAGTGGACTTCTCTTTTGGAATCTGGAAAGTAAGGAGCCTACACGTCAGGAACTGTGCATCATTAAGGCATTAGAGAAATACGAGCTAGAAGTTGTTCTCTGGGAGACCAGATAGAAGGGCTAAGACTTAATCAAGATAAGCAGTGGGAATACCCTGTAAAGGGACTGTGGTGAGCACCATGAGTTAGATACTGGTTTTTATGTACATGACTCAATAATAAAAGAACTGAAAGAATTTAAATCCATTAACAGAATCTCCTCCATTACAACTCTCTGTAAAAGTGAATGTCCTTAATTAATGCACATGCACCTTGTGAGGATTAGCAAGAATTTTACACTGAATTGGGCTATATGTATCTTATTGCCAAACCATAATGTTAAAATAATATTCGCTGATTTTAAAACCATAGCTCAAGACAACAAGTATAAACCAGTGATTGGTAATGCAATCTGCATCAAGCGAGCAGTGACAGTTGCACCCACTTGATCAGCTTCACCTTTGGCAATAGTAGCTGCATCATGAGTACATGGTTTCAACATAAAAATGTACATAAAGGGACATGGATGACACCAGAAGGGCATACTAAAAACCAGATAGACCACACGTGTATCCAGAAGTGGTGTGCAAATAGCATCAAAGATAAGCAAATCTGTAGAAGAGTGGACTACTGCACTGATCACTTCCTGGTTACAAGTAAGAGGGACATTAAATTTAAGATGGTGTGTAGAATAACTATATAGGCTACATATTGTGATATAAATAGATTTAAAGAGACAGAATTAAAAGAAAATACCAGTTAACACTAGCAGGAAACGTAATGCGACATAAAGATAGGAGACAGTGATAAGGAAATAAATAGGGCAGGCTCCAAAGTTCTAAGCAAGCAAGAGGTCAGACATTGTGTTGTTCAATAGTGTGTGTTAGGAAAAAAAGAAGAAGAAGAAGAAGAAGAGGGAAGGTTTGCTAGGAAGAAGTGGTTAGGAAATATGAGGGATCAAGGGTTAAAGGACAATATATTAGAATAAGTAAGGAAATGGTAACTATCCTAAGCCAGGACAAACAGAAATATTACAAGGGGCTAATACAAGAAGCTGCAGAGGACTATATCCATCATAGGACAAGACATGTATTAGAAAGTAATACAGAAGTAAAAGGGAAAGAGAAACAGTTGTTAAAGACACACAGGGGAAGATCCTCACAAATGGTACTGAAGTAGCATGACAATGGGCAGAGTACTTTGCAGAATAACTAAATGGCAGTGACCCCATTGAGTCTCTTTTCATGTGATGTACCAGATACCATAAACAGCAAAGTAGAGATCTCCTGCAAATAAGAAATACAACAAATAAACACAAACCTAAAAAAACAATGAGGCTTTCCGAGAAGATCAAATTTTGGGGCACCTGATATAAAGACTGGGGAACTCATACTGCTTAAAATAATTATGAAATTACTAATGAATGTTTGGGAATATTAGAGATTGGGATGACTGGAAAACAGCTGTAATCTGTCTCAGACTGAAAAAGAACTGCCTGGTACGTGATAATTAATTAGAGGGATTGCATTTCTCAATGTAAGCTTCAAACTTCTATATCAATGTCTAGTGGTCTTAGATGCAAAAGGACTTACAGAGGACTGACTGTAAGTGTGATTTCTGAAAGAACAGATCAACTATAGATCAGATTTTTATACTCACACAGGTAATCAGAAAGGTTGAGAACCTAATGTTTGTATTCAAATGTTTTTGGAAAAAAACCTTGTAGGAGCATAGGGGCACAGTCACTAATGTCTTGAAAGAGTTTTTTTCCACAAAAGTTAATACATCTATTGCAGATGTGTTTGGAGGAAATGAATTGGAGACTAAATGTCAGTAGAGGAAAGACAGAGCATTTTGAAGCCCTATCTGACCTTAGACTTAAAATAAAATATTTAGTAGTATTTAATAATTTGTTTTTTCCGCCCTTCTCCCTCGATTGAGCTGGAGGAACCTTTTATCCCGTCATGAGGGATTGCAGGCTAGAATAGTGAGAACTATGCTGTTGCAGAAAGGTGAAAAGTCTTGAGTGTTAATATTCTGTGATTTCGTTTTCGAGATTGTGTTGTCAGTATTTTGTGTTTACGTGTCTGTACACGAAAATATACTTATCCAAGACATTTTGTGGCGAAATGACTACAAACACAGAAGTTGAATTGTGAAATAATGCATCACAATTACGTTAATAAAGGAACATGGAGAATTTCTACTTATCTTAATTATGTTCATTCATAATAGTGACAGACGAAAAAATAAATGTGCCTCGCTCAGATTTGTAATACAGCGAAAGTGCAGAAGACATTACTTTTAAGTAGAAACAGAAGCGAAGCTGCTGACGATAGTCATTTGTTTTATGGTGCCATAGAAGTATCGTTAGGCGTTTGTTTTGTTGTGCAAAGATAAGATGCAATCAAAGCAGACAGTTTTCATAGAGCGGGAGGCGGAGACACTCGTGTAATTTCACTTATTGTTAGCTGTTCGTAGCCTACATGACCGAAATTAGGAGGTGAATGGAATACAACATCGAATAAGTATCACACCATTTTATTTACAATGTTGATGCGTGTGAACATATCTAGTAGTTTCTTAAATATTATGGTTCACATTTTATTAGCAGATCAAGCGCATCCATAAGTCATACGAGTGAGTGATCTTGTAGGGATTATGTACATCACAGAACATACGTTGGGAAGCAATAAGCATTCTGCAGCCTTTATGTTGCGGTAGTTTTGACATATAAGCAAAATTTGTTGGCCCTCATTAGGTGACTACGGCATCCCTCAGTAGTCGTGTGCTTTCGTTATCTTTCGGCTGTCTCCGCAAGGTTGGTACGTGGTGGGGGCAGGCGATAGGCTCTGCGCTACCAGCAGTCGACGAACAGCAGCTGTTGCTACATGGCGGTGGAGTGCTGTGCGCTGTGAAATGTGCCTGTCGCTGCTGGATAGTGCTTGTCGTGAAACTGTTGTCAGCTGACAAATAGCTTGGACGTAGCAGAATTTTAAAATATTCAGTCTACGTGTGACAGTTGTAGAGGACGAGTATTCTCGCAATCTGGTAGACGTCCGTTTTGAACTTTACGCGTCTGGTGAGTTACGCAATACCTGAAAAAGTGCTGTGATTTGCTTCGTGTTTTCTATACAAGTGCGTATTTGTCAGAAATAATTGTATTTTGTTTGTTATTTATGAACTGTTCTCTCTTTCATTCGTAAATACGTATGTGACGCATTGTCCTTGGTGCCTCCTGTTCAAGATGGCGGATTGCTGAATCAAAGCAATGGCATTTCGCTTGTTAAGAGAGGAGGTACGATTTTAAAGAAGCTGTCGTAGCCGAAAAGACTAAGAGTTGAGATTCTTCAAATGGTTTAATGCTGTAGGTTATACCTTCATTGAAAGGGAGCAATACTTTTCTCCCCCGGAGCTATTTGTGTTCGGGCGGGTATTCAAAAGTATGAGAGCTGTGGCACAAGCATCATTGTATCAAGAGCTCTGTATAGTTTTGTTTATAGACAAAGTGTGCGCAGTCAGCATACCTAGATAGAGGAAATTCATATGTATTGCGTAGGAAATGACTGATAGTTATAGCGACTACGTTCAATATTTTATGTAGCACATTTCTTAACCACTAACACGCTGCACAGATACTGGTTCTTGTAGGATGCCAATTCACGAAAGGATAATTTAGCGTTAACCGCTAATGGTGAGAAGTTTATTAGTGAATGGTTCATATGTGGATTGGCTGGGGCGGCGACGTTGTACACTCGCCAAAATGCTTGTATTTTCTGATTCGTGGCTGCTTAGACAAGGTTTTCCTCCGTACGTGTGTGAAATAACTAGGATAGCATACCTCTGCACAGTGAGGTAACCCTGGTTTTACGTGTTAGTTTGAATTTAGTCTAACATTAGACATTGCTTGTGATTTGTGGCATTTTACGGCTATAAGAGGAATTCGTTTGAAAATGTATGTCCGTACTATCGTGACCGTACAGAACCGTATAATCAACATCTGGTTTTGAATTTAACAAAAATAGGATACATTAAACTTTTGTAGAGATATTCAGTGTACAAAACGCTAGTGAAGATTCCTGAACTAGTCGTGGATGTATTTGGGCAGTTATTCTGTTTCATCTGGCTCAGAGAAGCGAGTTACAAGAGTCTGTCACTTGTATCTGGTCTTGCTGTAAGTGGTGCGATGACAATTTGGGTGTCAGTCAAAATTGGTGTTAGATGTCATGGTTATACTGCTCATGTAACAAGATTTACATCCACTACTAGTATTCCGCACGTCAATGCCTATAGAGCCTTTAGTTTGTTCTATGCCAAGTCCGATAGGTAGAAATATTCTTTGGTGCTGGTGGGATTCATCCGATGTGGTTTTGATCAGTTTCGTACCACCTGAGCGATAAAATTGCTTAGAGTAACGAGCATTTTCTTTCCCTTTGGCAGCATCTTTTTATGGATGTCAGCTGATGACTCCTGGGGACAGTTGGCAATTTTCCCAGCAACAGTGGCTCCTGCAGAAGCATTGGTCTTGCTATTGGAGGAAATTGCAGTTTAGGGCATTCGAATGTTGCGAAATTTACACAGCCCGTACTGCTGAAAGACTAAGGTTAACCAGATGGAATTCGTAAATTTGCGTAGCCTAAAATTGTAGTAGCTAGCTATACGGGTTATCTTGTAGGTTATCACAGATGGAAAATTAAGTTCCAAGTGGTTTGAAGTTTTCGATGTTAGCTACAAAATCGTTAAGTGTAACGTCGCTCTGCAAGGATAAATTTCGGATACTTTCATACTATGTTTGGCCGGTACTTTGGTTCTGCAGTCAAGTGATTGATAAAATGAATTAATATTTGCGCATTGTAATTTCATTGAGCAGGTTATTGCAAGTTCGGTTAGGTAGTAAATATACCTATTACCCTAAGATGCGATGACCTTTAGCGATGGTATTATTATTATTAGCCTATTATTTTATTATTATTATTGCAATGTGTTGGTTACTTCGCAGTTCCCGTTGAAAGGCAGTTGATATGCCCCAGTTTGTCAGTTATTTTGTAAATTTTAATGATATAATCGGCCACTACTTTAACTTAGCCTAGTTTCAATAGAATATTTTTATTTTCTAGTCTGTTTACTCGTTGCTGTGACCTCGTTTCTTCAGTCATTTCGCAAGACCCGGAATCCCCTACTAGTCGTCACCATCTCCGTGAATGTTCTCAACACTTGTATAGGCTAATGTGAAGATGTAGGCTGGTAATGATCTTCGCTTAACCCAGCCATCTATTTACTGCTCTTCCTCCAGGTCTTCTGCCTTCGATTTAATCATGTAAGATCGTCTTTTATATTATCCCCATCTATCCTCAAAATATGGCACGTGGGACAAAGGCCATTTTATGAACTACAGAAAAACTCATCTCATGTTCTTTCAGTTGGCTATCTGCCTCAAATTCATAATTCTGCAGAGTACCGTTGACTGTCACAAAACTTTATTCTGCAGCTGGTTTTGTGGAGTGCAGTTACTCTGGAAAACAGTCTTGAATTTGAAGCGATTATTGAAAAATGCGAGGTTTTCAAATTCTGTAAATCTTTATAGCAAGATTTTTATATTTGTAAGGTATATTACTTTTAAACCGCCTAGTCACAACTGAATAATAGTTGTGCCATATGCGTTTGGCCTTCTTTCTTTGAAAGACATCAGCAGATTTCGTGGATATTGGCTCTTTGTCCTTTTATTCACTTCGCCATCTTAAATAGCGAACTCTTCTAGCAATAAACGAGGGGCAATAATGTTCGCCTTAAATGTGTTCCCTTGGAAGCTCAAATTTGAGGAAATGAGTGATAGGTTGAAATGCTTACAGATATTCTACTGATTAATGCCTCCTAAGGACGAAAATGGTTTACCCGTCCGGCCAACTGCTCTTCTGGCGTATGGTTACATTCGCTCCAACACAACTGCTACACCACGATTCATCATTGCAATGTGGCCTACTTGTGACGTCAGCCCTCTCTGCCGGGACCAACGGTTTTTGTTGAAATCTCCTTGGCAACTCCTATACCATAGATGAATTCTTGATTAGGAATGAATATATTATATGCATGTTGTGCCATTTAAGGGAATGGAGTAAATAATAGAAATATTAATCTTTAACACTGTACTAAAAAAATCGTTTTATATTTACATTTCTTGTGCACTTGACACGTTCCACGTCATAACGGCTACCGTACCGTGCGATTGGTCAATGGAACAAGCAACCAACTGTGGTGTGGTGTGAGGTTTTGCTGACGTCAGGCTAAGCACGGCTGTTTCTTCGATACAGACGATCATTCAGATCGACGATGTAACCTGCTACATTAGTCGTGGCAAAGGACAGTTATCCTTGATAAACTAATCACGACTTCGTGGTGTAACCGGAAATAACAGCGCAATTATTCTCCGTTTTTGGGGGCTTAGGGAAGTTAAGCAACACCAATTAGACGTTAAACCCGTCTTGTACTGAAATACATTTTGGCATAACTACACAGGTTGCCCCGCCCCGAAGAGCTGTACTAGAAGTGACGTTATTGTTAATTGACGGACTGTTAGTCATCAGAGAACCGACATTATCATGAGAGGCAGGGCAAATAACGTAAGCTGGAGACAAATTAGCACCTGCCTTGCTATTAATACCTTGAACTTCAGAAATTGTTCTCATTAGATTTTTTGAGGAATGGTTGTCGAGATACAGTACTAGATTATCCATAAAGGTGTAGGGCCATTGTTTGAAACAACTTACACTTTCGTTTCAACTAGTAAACTTACAAATGCGCGTGGTGGTAAATGTGACACAGGAGTCGTTACGATGTTCCGTTGGTTGTACGGCTCGGATCGTGTGCGCATGCGTGAAGTCACGCACAGCTTGTGTGAAAGCCTTGTGGGCTCTGGCATGTCATCAGTCAGCATTGTGAGTTGGCCGCGGAAAGTCCCGTGACGAGGACAGAGGAGTCGATAGTCGCTCCTATATACAAGCAGAGAGGAATTCGTCTAATATAGCATTCCTGTGAAAGTGTCCGATCACAGTGTACTCATTAATGACGTACTCGACAATCCGCCCTTGTAATTGTTAGAGGCTTTTTCACGATTTGCCTCGAAGGAGCCAGTAAAAACGGGATAAAAAAGAATGAGTAGGATATGGGTTGCTGGTCACTTTTCCTCAGTACAAATTGATATATTTGCCTTAAATTGTTCATGTATTTCACTGGAAAGGGGAGCGAACGATAAGTAGAAATGACTGCACTTTGTACTGGCCGTGATTGCTTTTCTCTGACGCATGTCAGTTGCGGTGGTACCATAGATAAGTTTATCGCTCAGTTTGCAGCGACGTGTTGGGTGCGTGCTAGTGCAGACATTTATCACAATTTGTGTTTCAAGCTTCCGTTTTCTTCTGCTATGGCGTGCACGTAAACCTGGTTGTGCGTGGCTTAGTGGGAAAGAGGTTGCGCGTCTTGTGTCGTACATACTCAATTACTAGTGTGATTAAGAGGCCGTGCGTCGTAGGAAAATATTTACCTCTTAAAGGAACTCGTGCAACGCATTGCTTTGGCTCGTTTGAATTCTCACTCATTCACAACCTTCAGTTATTCTAATTAGAGGGCCGTCCCATAGTTAACAAATACAAATATTGTTGAAGTTGAGGATAATGCCATTTATGATACTCATAAGTAGTCTGTAAAGTTAGGATGTGATAATGTAGGAAAAAAATCTAAGCAAAGGAATACCATGTCTGAGAACGTTTCACATCATTGGTGAAAACACCTTCAAAACTATTTCGTTGGTAGCATTACATAAACTTAACCCAATTATGTTACTATTTGTATTGAGGTTTTAGGAAGTTAATCTTCTGAGTTATTAAACATGAGGTTTTTCTTCGGTATGACTCCGGATAATATATATCTGACACTTGTCAATCGGTGGTCTCGAGAAAGTGCTGACATTCTGTGATCATGGGTGGTGTTATGAAGTGGGAGTTGGGTGTAGCTGTTTCCTGTGCAATTTAATTTCCAAGTATAGCCATCTAATCCTAAACATTCTTCTGTTCTTTTCTTACTGTCATCATGTAGCTTCTGTATAAGGCAATACACCATGCACTTTCAGGAAAGCTTTCTATATACCTGAATGTATATTTAATGAAGCATTTTTCTTCTGAAGAAATAACATTTGTGACTACATTTAAAACAATTGTAGTTCTGGAGTCCATTATTTTGTTGCGTAAGTAGCAAAACTTAACAGCATAGACCCTTTGCCTACAATCATTTCTCTTGTTTCACTTTTGCCACTCTTATAACCTCCTGTTCAAGATACTGTCACAAAGTGAGGTGGTGCAGTGACTAGTACACTGGACTTGCATTCAGGAGAACGATGGTTCAATCCTGCATCTGGCCATCCTGATGTAGGTTTTCCATGATTTCCCTAAATTGCTCCAGGAAAATGCCGGGATGGTTCCTTTGAAAGGGCACGACTGACTTCCTTCCCTGTCCTTCCCTAATCTGATGAGACCAGTGACACCGCTTTCTGGTTCCCTTCCCCAAAACAAACCAACCCAAAATACTATTGGTTCCATTCAAACGATCTTGAAATGCTCTATCATCTGACAGTTACTAAGACTTTGACAAACATTATTCATGTATTCTCCCACAACTTAAATTCCTGTAAAGTAATTTGATATGTGGAACTAAACACTGCATGAATCCCATTTGCTAGCTTTTCATCAGTGCTTGTATTTTAAATAACAAATAAGTCAAAGAATGTTAGTGAAATGAGTTTGCAGATATCCATCTTTATTTTTAAATTTGGATATGTGACTAGGCATTATCATTCAGATTCTTTCATCCTGAATCTGTATATTTTACATTTGTGTTCTTGTTATGCTTGGGTGTTAAACCTTGTGCTGGAATCGGGAGAGGGAAATGATAAATTGACCTTTCTGTTCATCACACCTAACATGTTATTGTCTGTTACAAATGTTCTGCAAAAACTGATGGATATTGATATATTCCGCTGAGCTCAAATGTCGTAAACAACGTAGGTTGAGGAATTCGTATTCTTAAAGCTGCACAGTCTGTACAGATCTCGTACTTACCATGTGCACATCAGTGTTGAAACACTGCAGTTTGCTATATTGTTTGTGCATTATTCATAGTATGGGGACATCAAATCTTGGCCCCCCTCGAGACCTGTAGATGTTCAGTGAAAAAAATCTGCTGGCTGAGTGAACCAGGATTGTCACTCATTGTTTTAGATGGTGGGAAAGTCTGAAACACTTGTGCTCCTGCTTATTTAATGCTATGTTTTGCTCTCTTAAAGGCAGAGGCCAGTCTCTTGTGACTCAATTTTGACACACTAGACGGTATCCATTCGATAGTAACTCTTGTGAAATGGTATGTTTTCGAAAACATATTGGATCAAATATCATGACGTAGAATTTGTTTTGGACCAATTGCTGTCGTTAGAACATATAAAGAAACTTTAGTCCGCGTGAATCAGGCCGTTACGTTTGAGTGTTTTATTCCAGTTGGTATGAGATATAAGGAAGTTACAGATTTATTATAGTTGCTTGATATAATTAGTCCAGTGTGCATACTTAAATATGTTTGACACATTCATGGAGTTTAACAAACTTTTTTGGTAGTGGTACATAATGACCAGAATGTATTCACAGCAGCTGCTTTGGGTGGCTCCCGATGAGTGTTCTGTAGCTTGTCGGCTGTAGTAGGTCATAAGATTTGTCGTCGTTTTCATGCTATGATGCTTGTAAGCTGTAAAGGATGTACCAAGTATGGGGGTGTGATTATGCTATTTAATTTTTCAGTAAAGGAAGCAGTCTTAAATCCTTGCCCTTAGGGCCATTGCTTTCCAAGGGGTATAATTTTAGAAAAGTTCCCGTGTGACATTCAGATTGTGCCGAAATTTTGTGTTAACATTTGCATGTGTCCCCAGTAAACGTTGATAAGATTTTATTTTCGCCAATTTAATACTTAGATAGATTGCCATTTGTTTGACCCTGTAGCATAGCTGTCAACACTGCATACATGATTTTTCTGCAAATTTGACACACTATCTCCAACAATATTTTCTTGTAAGAAACAAAACTAGTTCATCTCGTTCAACGTTTTGCGCTCTCATAAATGAAATAATAAAAAATTTTCTGAGTGATTTGCATATGGATAATCTGAAACAGTTAAAAATAGGTACTTGAAAAAATGTGAAGTTCAACTTTTTGTACCTCCAGTAGGGATTCCGGGAACAACCTAAAACTTTCCAGTACAGGGTTTTAGAATGTAAAATTTCATTCCCCTACTGCTTTGCAATACATTACAAATTAAGGGCAAAGTTTATTATTTTTCAAAAAATCCCAAGTGTTTTTCGGCCTACTCTTAAGGGTCTTCTGCAAACTCTTAAACCATTTTCTTTAGAAAGGCCGTGTTCTAAACCACCTAAAAATTATTTTTTATTTTGAAGTGCAAGCAAATAAAGCTCTAATAAAGATCAAAGTGGAGGTGCATTGAAAATGAGTCCATATTCTGCTTGCAAGAATAGGCAGGCATGTGCAAACATTTATCAGTTCTGAGGCAATCTCTGTAGTGTGAATACTGTAGCCACCATGTCTGATCTCAAATATTGATCATGAATTGCAGTTTATTCATATCTATGAAAGGCATCCATGCTTATGAAATTCCGTTCATGTAAAAAGTAAGGAATACTATGATAAAATAGGGGCACTGCATACAGCATTGCTCTTGTGAGTTACAAAGCATTGGATCTTGCAGAAGCCAGAGGCACAATGATAATATTCTTTAAAAAACTACAGATGAGAAAGCAGTTTTGTTGCTGTAGCCTCTCTCCTGTTTTTAAATCAAAGATGTAACAATGATCAGGGAATTCAAATGTTTCTTCATACATCTTGCAATAGTTACGTCATTCATGAGGCCATATTCAGTTAATATGGGGATATGGTTTTCGTTTGACCACTCTTCATTCCATATCACGTTTCAGCCTTTTTTTTGTGACAAGCAAAATATCCGCTAAGGGCAGCGCATCGTCGTCAGTGACATTCTCTGGTAAACAAAATGATGGTTGCACAAGCATGCAAGAGCTATGTGGAGGCACGAGGAATTTGTGCGTGCTTGTCAAGCATGCAGTTACGTGTGAGTCTACCTTAAGCCAAACTTTCAGTTAGCGTCTAGTGGCCGTCTCTTGGGGGGCTATCGATGTCTTTGGGCGGCAGCTGCCGTGTGCCGACAGTAGGTCGAGTTGGAGATGTGGAGCAGGGAAGACGCGGACACGTGCTCGTGCCCCTCGCTGGGTCCGGCTGCCCGCGGCCGTCCGTATTGATCCCGCCTGCCACGTAATGCCCGGGGCGTCCGTCGGCACCGCCGCTGCCACTGTCATCCATGCTCCCAGCGATCGGCTCCGATTGGTCTCGCGCCGCGTTGACAGTCGCTTCTGGCGGGTAATTGCCCTCCAATACCGTCGGGTATTTCATACCATTTTTAAACACACTGCGGAGACTTCTTTCTGAAGATGCTATGAGGAGCTTTATACAGAAAAAAATGCTGTTATGCGACTTTAACTCGACATATTCTCCGTTAGCTCAGCGCATTAATGGCTCTTATGTTATAGCTTCTTTAACCCACATGAAAAGGTTTAGATTGTGCTGTAAACCACTCAGCAGCAGCCTTTCTGGCTTCCTCAAGATTCAGAAATCGCCTACGCTTGATATTTCTTGAAGTTCGGGAATAGATAACAGCCCCCCTCACAAGGGAGAATAGAGTGCATATTTGAGGATTTCAAAGTGAAGATCTGCCAATTTTCGCGTCGTTATGGCCGGCTTGTGAGGAGGATATTGCCTTACAGAAAAAATTCTCTCCCTCCCTCCCTCCCCCCCTTCTCCATGATCTTTGGAGACGAATCGTTTCATTTTATCAGTAAGTTCATCGTATTACTTTGTAGTAATGGTGTTATTGCATTGCAAGTAGTCAGTAAGTAGGACTCCATCTTTATCCCAAAAGACAGATGCGAGCAACTTGTCCTAGTCCTCGTGTTTTGAACTACTTTGAGTGTGGGGAACCAATGTCTCCATTTCTTTTTTACTGTTCTTTGGTCTAAGGATCATGGTTATGTATCCATGTTTCATCCATGGTGAAGAGATGATACAAAAGGTCTCAGATCCTGGAGAAACTGGACCAAAGTGGACTTCCAGCCACTCATTCATACTTTTTGGTTTGCAGTGAGACATTTGGAAACAGATTTATCAGACAGCTTTTTTTTATTGGAAATCTTGTGGAATAATATGACCCCCACACATTCTTGGGATCTTTTCAGCAGTTAACGCCTGATCATCCAGGATCATGACAGGAATAGCATCCATAGTTTCTAGAACTGTGATGAGATTTGGCCTTCCATTAAGCTCTTCATTTTCAATGCTTAAGTGCCTTATTTGAAATGCAATGTAAAGAACTAGGCTGTTCAATGCCAAAACATAATTAATCTACATAGATTTTAACATGGGAAAGCCAAGTGCTTTGGTCACCCTTGTACTTTCCAGCCCTGTCTGACTCTTTAAGATTGATTTTACCCACCTCGCCTACCCTTTCGCTCTCCGAAAATCACACCTAAGGTACACGGATGTAAAAAGAAACGTGACTGGTAACATTTATGGTACGTCACGGAGTTAAACCCTGATGTGCTCTCTCTCAGAATACATACATAGAACATAGTAGGGCTAACATTTCCATCTTGGCATGTTACCATTGTTGTACAGCAAACTGTACCATTTTGTCACTGAACAAATGCTGAGCAGTGCTTTCTTTAGAAGTGAGAATAATTCAAAAGATGTGAAATTAGATCAGGACAGTGTCTGTAAACTGAAGAGCTGTTCACTTGTGGCGAGGAAAGTGGGTTTTTCCGGAATAACGACGTAACATGCCGTATAGACAGGATGACTAAGGTTCAGTTTCCTGTATAGAAACGCAGTATACCATTCGCTGATTTACGTATATTGGTGGGCGTTTTTTTATTGTATTCGTTACTAATTTCTATATTAGGTGTTCTGTTAGCACATTTAGTGGAAAATAAGATCCTATGCGTGTGTGAGCACTGCATTGCCACTCATTTAAAAGGCACGCACTGAAGGGCTGTTCTGACACTGACAAACACCGAGTAGCTGCTCCTTGTGACGTAGGGGGTAGTGTGGGGACCGACGTGCTTTGGGACCATCTGAACTCAAGGTGATATGTTGACTCTGAAATTCGTTTAGTTTTGTTATGGTGAAACGACGTGTTTATTAAGCGTACTGTTTCGTACTCTGCGCAGAAGTGCTGTGTGCGCGTGTGTAATACGTGTAGCGAAGACAAACACCAGCCCGCCCATCGTTCGAGTGGTCGGCGTTAGCTGACTCGTTTATCAGCCTCGCGTGGAGTAACTCGGTTGTCGTAAGAGGCTGTCTGATCATCAGAAAAATGTGTGGCGTTAACTGGGAGCGATGGGTCACTACATTCAAAGCGGGGAGTTTAGTTACGCACGTTGCTCTGCGCAAATGTTAGTTTCAATATCCCTACAAAGAACCGTCTGATGGAAACAAGTCGTCCGTCACGTTGCTGTGGCTGAAATCGGTCAAGGAAGCGAATGTATGTATGTTTAACAGTCGGGGATTCATTGACGCTACTCACATAAATAAGTTTGCAAGTGCAAAAAGTTAGTTACACACCTCAAATTATGAACATACAAATTCCCACAAAACGTTTTAAAGAGAAACTTTCTTCTATTAGATCACACGATTATTAACTTGTTGTTCATTAAACCGACCTCCCCCCCCCCCCCCCCTTATCTCGCAAAAGTCTGTATTATAAAAAGTGTACATTCTAATTTGCTTCTCTGTTAGAAATTTAAGTTTCGTAAATTGATTTTTACCTTGGAATGATTGTAAGTTAATTCGCCAAATCTGCGACACTGTTTAGATGCAATGCCTTTGAATATTTTAAAAAACAAAATAGGAATGTTTGGATCATGTAAATTTCAAGAAAATTGGCATCTGGGCTTGTGCAGAGGAGTAATTTGAGAAAAACACGCATTTACGTTGAAATTTCGTCTGAAGTGATACATTGCTGTAAAGGTCCAAGACTATTGTAACTCATGTCGACGCAACCTGATTCCTGAATATCTTTAATGGTGACTCCTTCCACATACTTCTCGAATAACGCGGGTACTGTTTCACTCACATATATTCAGAAGAAATAAAACTAGTTAGCAGCCAGGTGGAGTCATTCTTTATATGGCTCTAATGCTGCAACTGAAGATGATGGAATGGCACATTTGGATACATCGTCGCTGCTAACTGCCGGTGTTCTCCTTCATGGGTACAGACGGCGAACTTGTTAGACTGCGTGAGGCAATGTTGGCTTGTCACTGAGAAAGTGTAACACAAGCGCGGCGAAGAAAGTGGCGCGCTGCTCGTCTGCGTAGCCATTTCGAGTTCTCAGCCCCCTCGAAGGGAAAGTAATGATCCAACGAGACGATTCGTCAGCGAGGGGGGGGGAAATCTCTCTCACACGCACACGCACACACACACACACACACACACACACACACACACACACACATATATATATATTTTCATTGGCGCATTCAAACTATGGGTGCTGCGGGGGATTGAAACAAGGATAAAAAAGTAGTGAAATTGAGGGGACTTGGAGATTGACACACGGCAGTAATATTGCACCTGACGCAAGTTATCCATTTCGCTGCTTATTTTCACACACTAGTCTCGCACAATGTGTTAGCATATGACAACGCCGTGATTACGTGATAAAATGTAAACTACTTGATAAATTCGTAGAACTTCGGCATAGACAGTCACAGAATTTGTAAAGAGTACAGGAATGAGGTGGACTGCCCGCAAGAGAACGTTAGGAACACACTCGCACAGAATAGGTTCCTGCTCGGATTAAGTTAAATCTAAATACGTTGTTTTCTGGAAAAATGCAGTAGAAAAGAGTATAGACTGGGTCGAAACAGTCGGCGAGCATGCCTGTATCGAATGTGGGGAGAGCTCTTGTAAGAGTGCCCGCTTCCTGACGACCACCTGCGGTCAGACGCAGCTGTGAACCCTCAGCCGTGGGACTGACCGCGGCGCGCCGGCGCTGGCGGCGGTCCAGGCCTTTGTGCGCGCCAGTAAACCCGCCGCCAGTTCGTCGCTTTTGGCATTTCCACAGGACGGGTCCACGAACAGCTGTGACGGCGCGGTCGCTGGGCTTGGGATGTCTCACGACGGCGTATTGGAGTCACGTGGAAGTAGGAGGAGGGTGGATAGTGGGTCGCCAGCGTTCTTCCCGGTTCCTTTTGGTACCGCTATATCCACCTTGACTTGAGTGAAGTTTCACAGCAGCACCGTTTTGGACGTGGCTATTCGCTATTGGGAGAATGCTAGTACAACAGTTCGAAATATTTAACGATATTTTCATAAGATAAGGAATAGATTTTCTGGTAATAGCCCAAGTTCGTCTCTATCATCCTACTATTCTATTGCAGCATCGTAAACTCGAGAGAGTCAGGATGTCATCTTTTGTTTGCATGTGAACGTTGTTTTTAAAATTTTTGTGAAGATGTGCACTTCACTTCCCGTGCATATGACAACGTGTATAATTACTGTGCAGATATTTCATTCACTGAGCAGCAGGTCGGTGTTGACAATTGAAGACTCTGCAAACCACTGTGAAGTGCATCGGAGAGGGTTCTTAGCTTTGTTCACAATCAGTGTTTCCTCCATTCCCATTCGCCTACAGAGGACCGGAAGAATGTGCGCTTAAATGTTTTTGTGCGATAATTAGACTATCTTGTCTTCCCGTCTGCACCCTTCTGTTGTATTCTAGGATGGGTTGCATTAGAATTGACTAAGAAGCGACGTTCGAACACGGACTAAATTTTCTTAGTACCCTGCGAACGAAATGGTCTGCGACCTATTCTATCTACAGCTGAGCATATGTTGTCATTCAATTTCATATCCTTGCAAATTTTTACTTCCAGGCATTTGAGTTGTTGACTCATAGATACTGTTATAGAATATTACTTTTCGTTTGGTGAAGTACGTAATTTTATGTTCCTGAACACACAATGCAAGCTGCTAGTAGTCGCAGTACTTTGAAATCGTATCAAGATTCGCTTAAATACTTATGCAGCTATTTTCCAGGCAGTATTTCGCTATAGAAAACTAAATCGTCTGTGAAGATTCTGAGGTTGCCATGTTGTCTGGTGGCACATGAATATAAAACATGCAGAGTAAAGGCCACAACGCGCTTACCTGGGGGCACGCTTGACTTCATCTATCGATAACGCTCTATCCAGGATGACATACTCCATAACAAAGCCCAATGTTTTTATTAGTGTCTTTAATTGCTGTTCGAATTGGCGAGGAAAATTCCTTACTCGTACATTCAGTGAATAAATACAAACTCGTAATCGTACACTGCCTTCCGTTAGTAGTATGTTGTGAACTCCGCAATATTTACGAAAGTATATAAACCTCTTTTACGTTTATTAGAAGCTTGTTTATAGACTTGACATAAAACCTCTCCTATTTCATGCTCCACAATGCGGCACATACATGGTTTTTTCCAGTTCAGTGTTTCGCAAATATTACCAATTCCCAGAGAAAATAGGAAAGAGTCACGCCGACTAAAACTTTTCGAAAACTGTCAATCAGAATTTCTTCCGTGACCTCGTTGTTAGATTTCACTGCTTTTGGCAGTTCGTCAGAATGCTGTTGTCTGAGAATTCCATGTTTCCTTATCTTCAGATTTCCTAAGAAAATCGTTTGTGACCGGCCTTTGAGGCCGAAACGATTGACGACATCTTTGTTCAGATCTGCTCAGCACAGACAGTATACGGTACCCAAATTACCAAACTGTCACAAGTCTTAATGTAAACATCTGTTCGTGGAAGAGCTTAAAGCTACAAGCTCACGCGCATGCACTAGTTGATCTATAAACTAAAGATGCTTTTGATTGTCCGTCATTATCTGAACATAATCAAAAAAATTATTTGAATTTTGGTAATTGTAATCTGTATCGCTCTCCAGTCGTCGCTGGGTATTGCGGATAACAGCAATTTACTCTAGGCCAGACGGGTCGTAAACATGTTTACTGTTATCGGACGTTAGAAGTAAGCTTGCTTTCAGTTTTCCTCAGACCAAGGTGACCTTACGCGTTTCCTCAAAACACACTAAGGGAATATTCTGACGTAGGAAAATTACACTATTGACTGTACCTATCGATACTCCAGTTATGCTCTTTTCACTTGAAAAAGCGGCGATAATATTGAAAAGTCACATATCGTAAATCATCACGCAGACGAGCGTCGAGAGTCCAATGGCTTATCTCAGCAGAGGGCCGTTTGAACGCGGATGGCGCACTGAACTTCGATGCCCTAGTTGCAGTAAAAGGTGTGTTTGGAGAGTATACTTTGAATTTGCATGATCAGATGTTAGAGCGAAGTCAGCTATACATGAATTATTCGTTCATAGCTGAAATATTTCTAAGCAAATTAAAGTTATGCACCAGGATCAATCACGTTTGACTTGACACGGACTTTCGAAAGTTCAGTTCTTTCTGTAATAGTGGGTCTCACCAGAAACCAGTACGTGTATAAGTATCGTTTGAAATACTGTTGCATTTTAACACGTGATATCTTGTAAATCGTGGTCGTGAAGGGGTGGCTGGTTTCAATATTCCATAATTGCCAAAAGATGTTAAATTCCATACGGACTGAACTCTACAAACAAAAAAGTGGTGTATCATGGCAAATATGATTGGGCCGAAAACTCTTAAAAATGTTGCATTAAATTTTCCTGGTCGTTAGAATTTTGCTGCAAAGATGTCAGTAATGTCACAAGAGGTTGAGGTAGGACTGATCGTAACGTAGGCCGAGAGACTGATACTTCAATTTAATAAATTTGCTTTGTTATGAACTGTTGTAGCGAATCGAACATATAATCAGCTGCAATGAATATAAGGAGTTTACATCCACATCGTAGCAGAAGTAAGAGACAGTATCGCACAACTTTAAACGATATTTCCCCTTACACCATACACAACTTGATAAAAGTTGATGTTTCGTCGTATCTTCACAAGTCAGACAGAACGCATACGGCAGTGGTAAGAGGCGTGTCGCTGCACTGTAAACTGGCCGTTTCAGAGAATACTTCCAGTGCGAGGTTCAGTGACAGTAAAATGTGACGAATTGAGCGTTTGAAGTAACTCCTTCGTACCCAACATTTGCTTGGACCGCGATTCCATTAAAATAGCATTATGCTATGTAAGTATCTCAGCACAAAGTAGCTACTTTTTCGGCTTTCGAATGAGAGCAGTTTCTTTAAGATTACTTAAAAAATGAAAAGACGTAGATTTGTTCCTCAGGAAAGTTATTTGGTACCTGTACCTCTACTGCAACTGCTGTTCGTGCTTCTGATTGGAAGCGAGATCGGTTGTAGCGTCTACCTACGCATATACACGCGTCCAGGAGCAGGTTTGCTCAAGGTCGCTTTTGTTCTACGCGAAGAGCACGTACTGGATATATCGAAAGGAATAACGTTAACAACTTGACGTCCAGAGATGGTGATTGATTTGCATCACATTCTCGTATTTACTCGTCGCCCACAGCTTTTCTCAGGTTAATGCTGATTGTGGAAGAAGCAGTAATGGAAGTTGGACGTAAAACATAATGCAGCTTACGTATTAGGTGGTTGACATATGTTTTAACTGTAATAATATATTTCTATTAATATGTCGGGACTGGTGGTCTAGCGCTTTCCTGGAAACCGAAAGGAGGTCGTGAGATCGAATACCGGCCCGTCCACGGATTTTTTCAGGCTGCCTTTAACGTAGCAATCACCTCTCAACGATGTGAAGATTCGCCGGAAACGGCACGTCGTTCCGATTCAGCGTCAGAATCCGAAGTCCCCTTACCCCTGTAGGATCACTGGGGTAGGTTCGATGTGACGTCCAGTTGAAAGTTGCACCAACTCGTTAAGCCACGCATTACTACTTTTAGGCAGAAAATATAAGGAAGCCATTGCAAAATATGTTTGAGAATCACCTTTACTGCCCCATTTATTCAAAGAATTTTTATCTGAGCTTTCTAAAAACGTGCTTATTTAGCGCAAGTGGTGTGAGAATGTTAGGATCTTCTTATAGCGGCTCCATTTGTACTGCACACGTGTTACGAATTTTCGGTCTTGTTTTGCTGTAACGCTTCCCTATTTAATACCAGTTCCATCACAACAAGCAAATTAAATATTACCTGCCGTAGTTATATTGCATGACAAATTTCCTTATTTGATAATGTCGTTCATGGGTTTCCGCCTAAATAAGTTTTTAATTTTGTTTTTTAACGTTAGCAGGGCTGTCGGTCAGGGAAATAAGCTGAGAATATTTGATCTTTCGCTGCAGGAATTCACCATTCAGAAATTGCTATTGATCAGTGAGCATAAAGATCCTGATAAGTTAGATTGTGAATTACTTTGCCGCTACATTCGTTTACTTCAGAAGACAGCCCCTTACCCCCATCGCCACAGCACATAACACGCTGTGGAATTGAGGGAAGTCTGATTTCGCTAGCTTGTATGTCACTTAATGTGATGATTATTAGTAGGACATTGAAATCTCCAAACTGTTAAAAATTGTTGCTTTTGTTAACATAATTATGCTTAAAAACTAATAATTTAAAGTGTTGTGTCGACGGATAATAATTACTATGGAGTGTCTCCAGTGCCGTGGGTGAGACTTACAGGAAGAATACTTCAGGTGCTAGTTCTTCAGTTTAGCTTTGTCAATTCCCTAGTGAACGTAATGAGCATGTCATGGTTCCTCCTCTGGTTCCTTTGTCTTCGTGAGGCTGAGCTAATGTCTGTGAAACGTTAAAATGTGCCTGTGAGAAACTATTCTTCGTCCAGTTCGTATATTACAGTTGATTTTGGAAACTTACTCATCTTCGTTATGTTCATATTGACAGTGTAACAAGCATGTATCGATATGTGAACAGAAATGGAGGCTATCATAGTTTGTGAAAAACTTTTTTTTTATCTTTGGTCATAATGTTTTCGATTTGCAAAGCGAACATACTGAGGCATCTCACATCGCCTTCAAGTAGTCGTCGTTTGCCTGATTTGACAGGTGGACTTCAGCATTACTTCACTAGTCACGGTCGCGAATTCTGCTGACAAATTCCTATGTTTAATGAATGCTGTGCAATTGCTGGCCGTTTACTACCACTTCCTCTTAACGTAGGCAAAACAGTTTCCATGCTGTTGTTCGAATTCATAAAACTGTCGACTGCGCACATCACTGAAGGCACACGGTCCGTAATCCTCGACGTTGTCGTGCCCCATACTATATTGCGATTGAGGACCGTTCCCAACCCGCGGAGCAACTGGCAGTAGGCAGGCCTGTGGCGAAGTCTGGTCGGCTCACAGAGCGTATCAAGTGCGGCGTTGCCGCGCGACCCGCGAATAGGCCGTCAGCTGTTAAGTGCGCACGGTTGCCGGCTCGCGCGGCCAGCAGTCCAGCACCTGCTGTCTGCTGGCGCGCGCGCCTGCGCACTACAGCCAGTCCCCTCCCCCCCCCCCCTCCACCTCCTCCTCATCCCTCTCGTCCGTGCTGTGTGGTGATGGAACCCAGTGTGGCCGCTGGCTGTGGGTTCCATTTGCCCAATCTTAACGCCTGCAGTTATTAACAAGATAATGAGTCTTCATATAGTCATTAACTTAGTAAACGGAGTATATCTGCGCCGTTAAGTGACTGCGCGACAGCCAAGTCCTAACAGTTATGTAAGTGCAGGTGGTTCCGTACTGGGAATGAGAGCAGCAACTAATAGTCGCGTTAATTCCTCTCTTCAGAATAGTCATTGCCAATTTAGAGCATTTTAATCCCGGAACTGCTGTAAACATTTCGTCAACGTGTAACATACAAGGGATATCGGCGATGCCCTTCGGTGATTAAAGTTAGGCTATGGTCACAGAGGAACTAATAGGTGGATTCCGCCGACGACCGACGTCGCCCGAAGACGGCCGATCTTTCCAAATCAGTACGCCACTACGTGCATGATCAGTGTAGGGGACCTCATAGCCCCCAAACTTACAGATTTCGGATGAAAATAGTAAAACTTCAAATCATTTTTTTTTTTTCAGTCATGGCAGACGCGAACGAAACATGGGCTATGGGAAACTGATAAGTTTAGTCAAGGGAATAGTTCGTGGCATCCTTGCCGGCCGAAGTGGCCGTGCGGTTAAAGGCGCTGCAGTCTGGAACCGCAAGACCGCTACGGTCGCAGGTTCGAATCCTGCCTCGGGCATGGATGTTTGTGATGTCCTTAGGTTAGTTAGGTTTAACTAGTTCTAAGTTCTAGGGGACTAATGACCTCAGCAGTTGAGTCCCATAGTGCTCAGAGCCATTTTCGTGGCATCCTGAGGATGAAAAATACCATAATCGGAATATAGCTCGGAATATGTGGACTGAAATCGCAGGTTTATCGTAAACCACAAGTAGGCAAAATCTTTATCGGGAATTTTAGGAGTACATTATAACCGCGAAAAATTTGTTAGACTGACAAGGATGGTGTATCTTATGATCAAAGTTATGGTAGTGGATATTTTTGAGTTATGGTTGGTGGAACATTAGCTGTCTACAAATTGTTACATTGGCGTTTTTATGCCAGTTGGCTGGTGTTTCATGAATCGGTTAGCAAATGTAATGCGTATGTTTTTGCACCTGACAATGCTTCAGGTGTTCAGAGTATTTTATTCCAGACTTTGTCAGTACACTGAATGACAGTCGCTGAAGGTTAACTGACATGTCTGCAATTCAGATAAATCAAGCAAAACAGATTTATAGGGCATGCCTAGGTGTTATTTGAGCTCTATTACAAATCCGATACTCACTTTAGATTCAATTCTGGCTCAAGTAAAACTAGAAATGACTTTTATATTTATCCGGCGATTACCACTTTCCAATGTTTAGGCATACACCGCGTTCAGAAAAGAATAGTTTCAAAGTTTCTGTGTGGCATGTGGGATGTTATTTACCATGCCCTAAATACCAATTTAGAATCCAATATTTCAACTACTACGAAATTTTTAATTTATTCTTAATCGAATTTTGGACTATGCTTCGTGCAAGTGCCATAAAAGACACTGCAATATAGTTTTTTTAATTAAAAGCTACACCGTACCTATAAGAATGTCGCCAGAAATCTTACGTCCTCTCTCAGCTCCACTGACCACCTTTTGTGGAATAAAGTTAATTAAATGATACGTGCTTACTCCCAAATTTTATCCATTCATTATCTAATAGAAACATTGACATTAACCATGTAAGTTAACCATTGTGTGCTCTTAATGCCATTGGCAAAACCTTTACACAACGAAGACACCACTGTAACATAAAAACCAATGCTATGAACGTGTTGTGTGGTGTATCATTGAAACTGCAATTTTCGTAATGCATGGGTATTTCGTAAAACTTGCCTGGTTATTTCAATAACTGAAGACACGGTACAGTACTTGAAACGTTCTTTTCGAGGCAGATATAGCTCGTTCATTATCTTCTAACAGTAAAAGTATTAATTTTATGTCAGTTGAGAGTAACACGTTGATACGAGACAGGCATTCGGACTCTTGAGTATTTTCAAGCGACATGTCAATCCAGAAAACTTAAACCTCAATAGTAATCTACATAAACACAATCGAAAGTACAGAAAATGAAACTCGTAGACAGTCTGAGGATACCGGTCGCGAACAGGCAACGGTCCTGTTCCGGATGATATACAAGATGTCTTAGAGCCTTCATATCGTTGATAAACACTTTTAATCTGTGTAAAAACCAGTCTGCTTTATTTTAATATTTAATTTACTGGAACAGTATCTAGCTCATGCTCATCAGCGGTCTTAAATTCTGTTTTTAAGTCTTCTTAGAAGCTTTTGCAGATGTTCTATTAATTTTGTTTGTATGGTTTGTAGAGCATTCCCACTTTTACTGAGAATGCGCTGGAAACCATATAATATTAATAAGACATCTGAAAAAATTTCTGTGAAGACTTAAAAGTAAAATGTAAGGTCGCTGGTAATGAGCATGTGCTGGGTAACGGTCCGGTAAATTAAAAAGTGCATGAAAAGCAAGTAGCAGTGTCCTTACACATGGTCTTAGCAAGAATAATGGTTTATTTTCCGTAAGAAATAACCGGTTTTCACGTATCACGTTCTCAGATTACATTTAGAGCAACATTCCTTTTGCAGGTTCCAATAGGCGTACCACAATTGCAGTACATAGATTTTAGTCTTCTTCAATACATATTTACATTCTTCATTCTTTTCGAATAATAAACAGACGGAATGTATCAGTATCCATGTAGCCGCCTGATGTGATGTGATCGCCACCAGTGGTCGAACAAAGTTCTTACCACTTGAATGGTGTATCTCAGTTGATAGTATTATTCGCTTAGTGATGATAGTGACGTCCTGTGTGCCCGTAAGTACAGTTAGGCCTAATCCCATCTTGTAGGAGCGCAGTTAGTTGGCCGATTTCTTCAGTGTATCAGCATGTGAATATTCCTTTAGCTATTAGGTAAGTATCCCATGTTTTCAAACCGTTGTAAAGCAGACTACATGTTCGATTCATCATGACTCGTTTGTAGAGACATCTCAAAGGTCAGGGGTTCTCATTGATTACCGCTAGTGGCCAAAACATAGTGCTACACACACACACACACACACACACACACACACACACGTACGTCTGTCTGTCGCATGTTTAGAGGATCCATTCGAAAATGAAATGGAGCGAAACGTTCCGTATCGTTGCTGACTAAGATAATCTTCGTAATTCCGTCTGTGAAATTCGCTGTTGTTCTTGGTAACAAAGCTGCGAATGTAGACGTTATCCTTGTATGTACATTTCGTGCCAGTTTTAAGATTAGACGTGTGATAAAATAGGACTCAAAGTCTTCGTTTTGTTAACAAATCTCAATTACTCAGCTTTCGTAGATCACTGTAATGTTCGTATGATAGGTTAATCACAAATTTGGCAACCTTGTAATTATTTCTGAGGGAGACGTGGCGCTATATGTATCTAAATATTTATCGTAGTAGGCGTAAACGTACACCACGGTAGGAACAGACGTACTATGGTATTGTGAGATCCTTTCCATTCCGTTGCGCCACGAATAAGGTGGTCATCCCATCGAATACAAAGAATTGTATACTTTTTGTAGCAAACATATGGGTTGAAAAAGGTTTTTGACCCTGTCATTATTGTTCATTTTGAAAATTGCGTGCACTGGGCAGATGACAGGCATGGTAACCTACGTTGTTCAGTCTCCTGGAAGTTGAATTGAAGAGCGGCGTATTTCAAAATGCTCGGGTGTAAGGTGAAATGCGGTGGAAGAGAAGTTTGGCACCGTCGGCAGGCGATCTTTTATCTGTGGCGGCGGCCGTTTGGCGGTGCACGCACCTGGCGGCTTTTCCGTTGAGGGCAGCGGTGTGGCGGAACCCCGCCGTGTTGCACGGCAACTGAGCTCTGGGTCCGGGGATTCACTTTCATCTCTGCTCTAGTGACTCGGCTGCGCAGTTTTCCTCGTTAGTGCCGCCAGAGGCTCCAGTAAGCCACGGCGGCGTCGCACTGGGCCACCGCGTGTACGAACGTTTCAGTTCTTAAAGAACTGTCGCGATGCGTAGGCCATGCTTTCTGTGGCCACTTTCATGCACACGGTCCAGATATCGTCTCCTAGCTGTCGTTTCTCGTCTTCAATACATAAGTGTCGATAACCTTCGGTTATTTGGAGCCGGGTGTTAACTAATTACAGCCGGTGCGGTGTTCCTGTGCGTAATCGTGCAGTATTTTGGTAAATTTGTGTAATGAAATGATTAGTGGCAGTAGAGGAAGATCATTGTTTGACTACTGTAAGCAATCTCAGATGGATGTAGCATGCAGTAGTTGTGCAGAGATAAGAGGCTTGCAGAGGATAGAGAGGAAAGTTGTTGCAGCAAACCGAACCCGTGTTCCTGCCAAATGCAATGGCAACAAAAAAAGTACAAATGTGACGATGCCGTTGTCTTAATCAACAAATCAGATGCCGCAGTTTCTGTAGCTTATATATTGTGAAGTGCTTCGATTGGCGGTCAACTGACCGGAGAACTTTGCGATAGCAGATGGTGGGAAAGCCACCGTTATCTCGCATAAGCAGTATTTTGTCAACCACACTGTAAGCAGTAACGTATGGATACGTTCCGTTTTCCTATTTAAGATGTTTCTCGTTACATACTATAGCTTCCTCCTTTCTACCCGAAATGTGCGCCCTTCGCCACTTAAGATTTGAGTGACTGTTGCAAGATGTGTATATATACAAATGAAGGTATCATTTGACATTTACATTTTTTGTACAATCGTTGAGTAGTGAATCTCTGGCTATAATAATTACAGAGGGACGCTGGCTAGTGACTATTTCATTTTACAAATAAAAACCACGTAATTGTAACTCGAGAAACCTTCACCTATATTGATCGGGTTTTATTTTAACGTTATTATAGTTGGTTTCCTCTCTGCATTAATCGAAATGTCCTGATTCCTCATCACCCATCGCAAACTGGCGGTGATAGAACCTTGAAATTTGGAGGGGTGTTGATCTTACATTGTACGCATTATTTAAGAAAGAATTTTTCGCACTTCCACTCCTGTGGGGGTTAAGTAGGCGATGAAAGGTTTTTTAATTATATTACTATCAATGCAATTTTGATGGTAGAAGTACGAAAATTGGTATTTGGTTTCACGGTTAGAAACATAAAAGTACGTGCTTCAGAAGTTAACCTCTATGGCAGGAGTGACCAACTCAATGGCCGCATGCGGCCAAAATAAATGTCACAGCGGCCCAAGAAGTAAACATATATCACAAGATCGGTAAAAAAATTCCATAATTCCGTTATGAAATATTCGATAAACTGAATGTTACATTTGGAACTCTTGCCATACTATGCTGTTCTCTCGTAGGTCTATCTCTTGTACGGCTATTTTTCCTGGCGTCTTGTGTTAAGTATATTATGTGCGGCCCAAATGTACTCGCCTTCTTTGAAAGTGGCCCGGGTAAGCTAAAAGGTTCGGACACCATTGCACTAAATTGATAAAACAATGAAAGTTTCTAAAAGTAAATAATTTGTAAAGTACTTGTAAAGCAGTTTATAACTAAATCTATGGAAATTGGTACTTGACTTCCGAAGAAATATGCGAGGGGATGAAAAATTCTGTGGCAATATCACCCCAAGGACTCAAAAGGCAGGATTAACGAAGACCGTATATTCCAGCTACCAGAATCGCTTTTTGGTAAGAAGTACTATGGCCGTAATTAACGTGGAAAGTTCAGTAGATTTTGAACAACTTAAAAAATTCGGTTAAAGAAAACTAAAATAGCGCAGACAATACAGTCTACGCGAGTGAGGAAGCGAGCGCTAAGGTTGTAGGAAGTGTGATGTGACAGTGCAGTAAGAAGTCAGGTTTTCTGCGCACGAAGTGTAATAGAAATTAAAAAAAACTGGCGATGGATATTTTTCCGTTTTCTTGGCTGCGCCTCCTTTCGTAGTGCTGAAATGTGTGCTACTGGTATCGATAAATAAAAGTAATTATCATTCGCTTGCAAGTTCTTTGTTGTTCGAAATGGATTTAAGGCGCGAGGCAGACAATCGCATGCTTGTGTGGTAATCTGGAATAAAAATCTTGGCATGGCCTCGTCGAGCCGATAATGATCTCGGACGACTTTTTGTCGTCGACTAGGAGTTACGACTAGCAACTGACAAGTTTTTCAAGGCCCCCATTTTTCTTGCCTCGCGAACCGCTGGGGGTGGGCGTCTAAACTTAGGACCAGGCGCTGCGTACTTCGCACAGCTTCTTGGCCTCCACGCAGCGGCCGTCGTATTTTGGATGGCGTTCTTGGCACTCGCCACAATGATCTAGACTGCACCACCGAGAGCCGTGTTTATATATGTTGCTGCCGCTTGGCGCTCACCGAAGGCGGTGTATTAATGAACCGGAAACCCTGATCCCTGCTTGAGACACTGCGTCTTTATATTGCATTTGTACACTTATATAAACCTTTATATGCGTGAAGTGGATGCATTGTACATGATGTATTGTTTGCATTTCTCCAGTGGACTAATGTTCACTGGTGAATGTTGAGTGGTAAGACGTATGTGTGAACTCAGTTCATCAAAGTCTGAGTAATCGTTATCGAAGTGTGGAAGGTCGGGTGCGTGCGCATGCACTGTTGCAAGCGGATAGTAATTTTTAGTTTCATCGGCTGTACATTGTTCTGCGTTATCGACTTTTCCCATCATAACTGGGTTATACACAGTTTGACTGTCATATATGCAAGTATTTTTGTATCGGTGGAGGATTGCGAGAGACATCCAGTTTTAGGTTTCCCACGATTTCCGAAAATAACGGCTGTTTTCGGGGTGGTTCCTTCCCTAATTCGAGCTTAGTGTTTCGTCTCCAATGACCTAACGTAGACGAGATATTAAATCCTGATCTTACTACTTTCCTGTTTTCAAGAAGTGCAAAAATCTGCAATAACTCATGATATGCTCGTAATTGTCCAATGCGATTTAGAAATGTAACAATTTTGATGAACAACTGAGAATTCAGATTGTCGCATAGCACAGACGACAGGCTAAACGCTAAATAACATTCTATTTTTATTTATTAATTTAACCAGCCATTGTACATATTTGACATTACGCTCATTAGAATCTTTTTTAATGTAAGATATAACCCAAAATTAACGAATTACTGTGACACAAATACTGCAGAAAAAGTTTATATCAATGCGTGACAAGTACAGCAAGAAAAACCAAGTTTTTAAATCTTACAGGCTTTCAAAATTTTTGGCACCATTTTTGGGAAAACAGCGATCTTGTAATCTATTTGAAATCAGTGCAAAAGCAGTCTTGGTTGAGATGGGTATTTTATTAAAACGACCGGTTTCGGCGTAGACTTAGGCCATATTCAGACAGCACCGTTAACTGAAGTTGACCTCAGTCGCTGAAACGTCTTCTAGGCTTGCTTATAATGCTGAATCAGAACATCTAGATTTCGATTTCCTTTGGTTTTCCTCATGCTATGGTGTATCCAGTGATTGTTCCTTTGGAAAGGACCAGTATTTCTCCCCATTCGTATCCAAACAATCCGTCTTTGATGCCATGACCGACTAAAGATTGAACCCTAATTTCCCGTTCTAACTATCGTACAGGGTTTTCTCGTCTTCAGATACTCAACGACATTTCAGAAATCGTTAGCCATATTTTCACATGAGGGCGCGAAGCATCAGAACCATGCCATTTTTATCAACGTATTCCGAACACTGCTGTGGAAACTTCTAGATGCGAACAATGGACGCTTGAGATAGTGCCTACCTGCCGGCCGCACAATGGATATTTGAACCTAGGGAACTGTAGATACGGCTTCTTCGCTGGCGGTTGAAGTTGTCTAGCTGGTGCTCGTTTTTGAGTAGAACACATTAGAGATGGGTCGTTCGCGAACTAACGGGTCCAAAGGAAACGGTTCATCAAGAGGAACGGAACGAGTGAGGAATGAATTGTAAGGAGCAGTCTTTCATAGTTCACTTCGGTCGCGACTTTCTACTTACAATTCCCGGAAACGGGAAACGGTCGGTCTCGTTCCCGCAGCGGCACGTCGGCCGGTCTCGTTCCAGCCTCGGTCGCGTTCCCGTCTGTTTCGCTCGGCCGGACTCTTCCTCCTTCGCTTGGCCACTCGTCGCAATTCCACTGCCGACTACTCAGTTCAGTATCGAGTTGTTCGTTTCATTCGCTGCGCACGCCTATTCTAGATTCAAACCATTTTCGAAGCCAGAACTTCCGGTTCTTTTCATATTATATTCAGCGTCCATGACCGGTATTTAAAATGTATTTTATAATTACGTGGTATGTAATACATCTTTTCAGGTAACAAAAGGGCATATCAGCTTACTTCACTATTTCGATAATCAGTAGAAGAAATACAGTAATTGTAAAAAGGCAAGACTTTGTTAATCCACATGCAAAAGAAGCCGGCACGGCACACACACGAGTGGCCATTTTCCGTCTTAACACTTACAACCGAATGAAGCTAGCGCTCCACAGTCTAGCGTCTGGTGTCACATTTTGTAAGGAGAATATAACTTCTACAATATTTCAGTGGTACAGGGCGGCGCACGAAAAATAGGCCCAGAGTACTAGACTACTCTTTGTAATCCACCAATCGTCATCTGTTTCATCGAAGTTGTTTGCATTACCTTATTTGTTATTTCTTCACTGCCTAATTACTACTTGTCTGTACCTGGGGCCGGTTTCTCGTGCGCCACCTTATTTTATTTCACTGCGATCAGCCACATAACTCTACAGTTCGCTAAACGAGCGAAAATTGTGTGAGAATTCGGTTATGAATAAGAACTCTGTACTCCAGGGGGGGGGGGGGGAGGAGGCAAGTGCCCCTCTTGGCGTCTTCCGTCTTTAGTCACCTATGCTACTAATTTGCAATTTTTTATAAGGACCATATACCAAGCACAAATGAACGGTCCCCAAAAAAGAGTGATCACTAGTGAACTAGTTCCCAAGGATGAACTAGTTTGCCCATCTCTAGAACACGTACCCCTAACCTTAAATACCATCTTGTCCATGGAGTAGATCTCGTTACCTGTGACTAATTTGTACAAATTAGTTCGCGTTTATAAATATTCTGATGCGCAGTTCTGGTAGGTTTCGCAATTGCTCTAATGTCGTCACACCTGTATGTGAACTTCTGAACAGTGTAGGAATTATCTGCACACTGTAAGTTTTCGTAGTTTCAGGTTTTAAGTATGACTAGGGAAAATATGAAACATCGTTCGCAGTGACGTCATGCCTCTGTATTTATTAAACTTCCAGTTTCTTCATTTTTCCCGACGACTGTAGTAATATGTCAACAGCAGGTGATAAAGATACCGTATCAGGTGATTAGTATCACAGAAGCCACAGGGTCATACGTCATTTTACAAATTCCGCACGTCACCTTACCCAGTTCGTCATGTTTGCATTGTTTAAATCAGAGCATGTAGGAAACACATTTATATTTAAAGTGAGCTGTGGATAGTGTTATTAGATACTTCGAAGTTCATTCCATCTCCTAATCACGTTCAACCTGAAAAACAAGAAAATTGTCAGTACAGTTGTGCCTCCAGGTGAATACTAGTCAGGTGGATGACTAATTTCAAAATAAAGCCCGACTAAAGGCTTAATGTTAACGCAAGAACGCTTTAAGTGCAGTCGTAACCAATTTAAGCGTGCCAGTACCACGTGAAACTCGTTAAAACCAACACTTTTCCTCGAAACTCCGTCGTTAAGATGGTGACTGCTGGCAAGAGACCTTTATTTCTGCTGGGCGGACTGTTGGAGCGATAAGGCGAGGAGTTAAAATGGCGAGCCCGACGGCCTCACTCAAAAACACGCCGACGCTGCGGTTGCGCCGTCACGGCCCAGGAATTAGGTGTGCTCAGGTCTTTGTCTCTGCGTCGGCCGCGTGCAGAGGTGGGGGGACTAGCCGTTTCATCAGTCTACTGCCGCTGCGTATGCGTAGGATGCTTGCAGTTGCTTTTTAAAATGAAATTTTCGTCTTTATTTTGCCTTGTGTGTGATAATTCTTTATATTCTTTGACATTTGCTTGTGAGTGTAGGGGTGAGAGATATACCGGATACGCTAATCTGCAATAGCGGAATCACCTTCAGCTCCTCCACATTGGAAGTAAAGGACTTGTTATACTAAGGAGCACAGGCGAAAAAGTAATAATTGAGGAAATTACACCTGTATGTATGTATGTGGACAGTTCACCATAAAACAAACATTGTTTTATGCCCGGTCCTCCACATATCCACCCTGAATTGCTCAAGACGCGGTCGGTGTTTGCAGCACCTCGCGTTCGGTATTGAATTGTGGGATCTTTGGAAGACTAGCACGCGCTTTAGATACTTCGGGTTATTGTGTGAAGTATAGTAGCTAAAGACACTCTCACGGTTATGTGGCTTATTTGTACCCAATCACGGCGTTACTTGAGCGATGGGTTTCGCGTACTCAATTCTCACTGTTTCTAGAATATCCAACAGTATTTAGGGAACACAGGATTTCAGAGTTGAACCGGTTGGTCTATGTTCATAAGAGCTTTCGAAGGACTCAAGCGAATTAATAAATACGACTCAAATGTATGTGCATACTTTAATTCTATTTGGAGTATGGCGTTGTTTACTGAGAAACGTCGTATTTACCAATGTAAACTGCCCAGAGATTGTAACACGTGGAATTTACATATACCAGAACTTCATTAATATGATTAAAGCGATGCGGACAGTATATAACGTGTATTTACGTTCGTGGTTTTTTCCCATCCAAGAGTAAGATTTACTGTGGGTAAGCAGTATGGTGCGTGAAAATCTCTTCACTTCATTATAGTGGATTATTTGCACGAATTCTTTGGTATATCCGTAGAAAACTGGTGTCACCTGTGAAAAAACTATGCGAAGATGTCTTACTCGAGGCACAGCGTTTAGGGGAAGGAAAACAGAGCGCCTGCAGCGATTTCCATTATTTGGCGTTATTGGTGTAAGAATTATCACGTTCTTGCTAACGGATTGATAATGTGGTCATACAATGTAGGCTTCCGCAGTGGGTATTCACGTTCTTAGTAATTTTGTTGTGGACATCAGATCGTGCTCTATGGTGGGTTTTATTCCTTAACTAATGAAATCGTAAAGCGGGAGACGTTCTGAAAGGGGCCGTTAAGATGTCGTTAGTTCGGCTAGCTGAGCTGCAGCTCGGAAATCGACTAGCCTCTGAGGAGAAGACACGTTAGGCATCGATCATCTCTTCGACCTCGGCTCTAGTGCGCAACAACAGAATCGCCAAGGAACGATGGTTGTGCTTTCAGTAACCACTACAAAAGATCGCCTTTCGCAAGACAGGCGGGTAGGCAGGCAGGTATGTTGGTTGGCTGCAGGCGTATTTTTGGCCGCCGCCGCCTGCTTGCTTGCTTGTTCGCTCGCTAGCGAGCGGCGCTGCCAAGGGCCGCCCGTCATTATCTGCGCCGGCTGACGTCACGGGCCCGGAGGCCGCCTGGGAGGCTTCTTTGTGTGCCGCTGCGGGCGGGCGGGCGACTGCGCCGCTGCTCCTGCCCGCCGCCTACGATCACGTGGATGTGACAGTAAACAGCTGGCAGCTGATAAAGGCCTTGTCGGCTCCCACTGTGTTGCCACTTCCGCTGAGCAAAGCGAGAAACTCTTCCGGACGTGAAAGTTCGCATTTTCGAGTAAAAACCAAAACACCATGCGTAGTGAAAACTAAGAATAGATTTTCCACTTTCTTGAACCCAGTATATATATCAAGACTATAGCTTGGTGCTTGTTCTAAATCGATAAAATTGCAAAAAGAAAGCTTTATCCTGAAGCTTACACATGCGAAACTGCAGAAATAAATTTCCGAGAGATGGTGATTAACGGAAAATGACTTAGCTCTTTCGGTGTCGTAACTTCCTATCTTGAACGTCAACCGTAAAATGATTATTGTATCCTCTCGTAGCGCACTTAACTCGGGATAGGAAGTCCAGGTTGAGACACCAACGTACACGTAGCCCATCGGTAAACTTCGAAGTTTGGAATCCAATGAAGCTTCTTGCATCACTACGTACAGAATTAGAGAATGTGTCATGCCGCTTGTATTAATTTAGAGAATAACCAATTGGATCAAGCAACCGAGGATCATTTTCCGAAGTAGTTTGGCGAACCATGGTGTGTGTTGAGCTAGTTTCGATATGCGAAAGGTTGTTCGCTGTCGGTGCCCCCTATCAGGATCAGTCAACTCACATGCGACGTAAGTAAAGAAAGACGAAGCTCGAATTTCGTAAATAGAAAATCACTGGGATGTTTAAATGATACATGTGAATTAGATTCCTGTAACCCGAAAGATAGGTTGTCTGAGCGTCAGCTGTTTTATACGAATAGTCACCAAATCAGCTTTCATATTTCGTCAGCACTGCGAAGTAAGGTTCAGTTTATTCGTAATACTTCCAATAACGGACAAGTAAGATTTCCTCCCGGATGTTGAGTGAATGGATGATTAAAAAGGACACTGTTAAGAGGTAAGATTATATTATTTACGCCAGAGGCTTAGAAAACTTCGTTTCTATGCGCACAACTAGTCTGTTTTGTCATCAGTCAGTGACTGAAGACGACAGGTTTTAGCACTAAGGAAATGAATGTGGTTATTGCAGTCGATAAAATACCTATGCAGTGTTTAAGAATAGTTAAAATTGTGCTAATTCACCAGTTAATCAGCATTTGTCTTTACATTTAGAGAAAATAAAAATTACATCTCTACGATTAAATAAAGGAAACGAATGATTTAAAAATCCCAAACTAAGACTTCCTCCTCGCCCCATAAAATCACTTCATAATTTTGAAAAGGTAGAAACAACCTTACAACCCAATCAAGAGTCAGATGTGATAGAGCGCTTACATGGAGAGGTCACATTGGTAATTAAAATATGATAGCCAAACCGCACTTCCATAGTCGATATTGGAGAAATGTTATTGGGAAATTACAGTAAACCGGATTTGAGTGTCCATGTAAACTTGCTGGCTTGGTCGTAAAGAATTCATTGGGAGAGATGACCTTATTGACTGAATGAAACACGCAGCCTGTCGGACGGAATAACTTGATGTCCAGTAGACTGTTAATCAGAAAATTAAAAGTGAAGGAAAACAGTCCAAGCAGACTGTTGTAAAAACAATCTCAGAACTGGTAGTGACGGAAATCATTTCGCTAAAAGAAATATTTCATTGGTACCCAGAATTGAGACACTGTACTTTACTTAGCAGAATAAGTGAAGAGGTTCGCTTTACAACCATTTGCAGTGCCTTAATCTGTGCAGAATAAGAAAATCCTGACTATACGCAATAGGCGTCGAACGAAGCCGTTCACATAGTTTAGTGGAACAAGCTCAAAGGAGGCGGCTGCGTGCCTGCCGTGCTCCACATCTTAAAATTTGCTAATTACCCCTTGTCGTCGTCGTTGTCTTCGGTCTTGAGACTGGTTTGATGCAGCTCTTGATACCTACATTTTTAGGTGAATGAGAAAAATTAAAAATGTCGCTATAAGATGGCAGCACGTGTCAGAAGCATTGGCAGCCTCATCTAGAATCTGCACCTACCGGCACTGGTGCCCAAGAAGAGTTGAAGTTAGATTTTTTGTATATATTAGGTTGAGTGCTACTCTGAGATGAAGAGGCTGACACAGGGGAAGAATTCGTGGTGGGCTGCATCAAACCAGTTAGACTGATAACCCAAAAAGAAAATTTGCGAAGCGTCATGGATGCGTAAAGTTCGGAGACAAGAATTCTAGTTCTGGCGTGGTTGCGCTTAGTCATAAATGATGTCTGAAATGATTGTATTGTTCTGAAATAACGAGTTTTGGGCGGTTTCAGATTAAAGCATAAATTGCCAGGTGTTTCATTTTCGGTTGTTGAACTAGGTTGAGTATCCTCGGGCTAGATACTGAATTTACTGTTTCCAGAAACAAAAAGCACATGTTTTGTGGTTGTCAGGCATGAACGGCAGTGAGATACGTAATACAGTTGCGCTGCCATCTAAATCCTGTTCAGTCCCAGGCAGTGTGTTCCTTCACTGTAAGCGATGAGTCACACAGAGGCGGTTGCGCGCTCGGTCGTGCAGAGGACGTCATACGATTATCTGGTAGCGGCAGCCCATTCGAAGAACTCAGCCGTCGTGCGGAAAAGTGAAACAGAGCAAAGGTGGGAAGCCTTGGAATCCACCACACAATATGCGTGCTCGGCCGACAAGACAGCTAAGGAATTGACGTAACATGATGTTGTACGTGAGAGCGTAACGGAAGAAGCTAAAGACACTTGGACGGAGCACGGAGCATAGAAAGTGACCGGTACGAAGTTAAGGTGGTAACAGACCAACTGGTGCGTCGATGTAATTCGAAAATTCCTGTTCTTATTCCATTCTCTAACAAATGTGTGTAACCTCCTGAAATAATACGTAACTTCATATACCTCGACTGAATTTATATTCTGATTCCATAACTACAGCAAACGATAGATGTAACTAACTATTAGAGGAATATAAACTTCGTTCGGAATATACCGGCACTAGAAGAAATCATATTGTTTGAGCATGGATCTTAGGTTGTTGTGCCTTATCTACTCCAGGATGCCCGCAATTGTTTACTTTTACTTTTTTACAATTGAAAAATTTCAGCGTTAGGCTCAAGTATCGAGATACATTTGTTAGTTTTTGGATCACGAAATATCTGCTATGGCTAGTGTTGGTAAATTAGCGGAAAGGGTGTTAAAATTATGGAAATAAATGTGCAGAGTTAGAGGATGGGACCGATGGAAATTAAAAACTTGCGCTGTATATAGCGGTGTTACAAGTCCACACGTTCTCAAACTTCACACTGTTCCGGGCAGTACTTACAGAATACTCTTTGTGTGGGGTAGTTAGTTAAAATATTAAAAGGTCTATTTATTTGCAGGGAAATAGTAGAAACATGGCATTGTGTTGAATTTGGGAGTATGTTATCAGAAATTAATAAAAGCTCTGTTCCCTAGCAATTAGATACGTATGTCTATTAAAGAATGAATGTGGGATGTTGTTAGACTGGCAAGATGATACCACCAGTCCAGTTTGTATCGACAGCTCACAGGTAACCATTGTACAGAAACGTAATGTTTCGTATGGAGTTAGTCACAAACGGAGAAGTTACTGCGGAAGTAGGGTTTTCTTAGCTTACGATATTCAAATGTATTTTATATAATGTGGTTTTTTGTATTTAGTACTGCGGCACGTCATTGATACTACTATTAATACCACTGCCTTTCTTTGACGTTCAATATAATACAGAGCCCATACCTTTAAATAGCATTATTCATTCATTTTCAGTGTTTAAATTTTCCGCCGTAAAACTCCATGATTCGCAGAGAGCTACGAATGACTTTCACATCATTTATCTACTGAAAAAATTACGGTAATCCACGATCAGCCTCGTCATATTCTGGCAAAAACTGCTAGTAGTGAGATGTAGCCGATTCGCTCACTTAAAATCAATGGCAGTGGGAAAAAGGTGGTCGCTTCAGAAAGTATATACGATCGATTAATGTATTTTAGCGGAAGCAGAGGGAGATGAGACTTAGCGCACCTCCAGCTGAATTGTCTGGTTTGTACTTTCTTTCTCGGTGGTAAAAATGATCGAAACTCGTTCTTTCATGTTCGGATTTGGCCCTGGTTCTGGCCCCCTATAATGGAACGTGGACAGTCGACTGTCATTCCAAAGCAAATGCTGCAAATCTCTCCGTTCTCGGCAAGTCCAGTCATGTGTACCACCTGACAGGTTGAGGGAGGACGCGCTGAAACGGAGCCAGCGGCTAGCCCAGCAACTGCGGGAAAGTGTGCCGCGCCGCCGTTAGATGACGTCGACTTACGGTGGTGACGTAGCCGTGACGACTTGGGTGAGCCGGCAGGCGCCTCGTGACGTCAGCGGGGTCTTGCGACTCGCCAATCGCGTGTTCATGTGTCCGCGGGCTTTCTTCCCGATAACGCTCTCAAGTGATTCTTTAAGGTCTAAAATAGTAGTTTATGCCAAGACTTCCACGGATGGTATCTTACCTTTAGAGGTGACAAGAAAATCCTCAAATTTGTAGCATACACAAAAATTCGTCAGAATATCAAGTCAGCGGCACATGTTTCTGAGAATTAGTATTTAAATAATGGGTACTTTGCCGTAAGTAGGTTTCTATCCTGCTAGCTGCGGCTCGAAGACGTAGCTGCCACTTTTCATATGCAGCATATATCACTGTGTGAATGTAGTTTAAAATAGTCAATTTTGGTGTTGGTAGAGGTCTCGCTTTCTAAGTATACATTCACAGGCTCTTTGCGACGACTAGTTTATTCCTTCCTTCTGCTCATCAGTTTCTTGTCGAACTGATGAGGTGTACCATTCGTTTCGGAAAGTAATTAGACAAGGAATTCACCTAGAATTCATAGTCAGACGTACACGTGCAAAACCAGAAGACATGTTGAGCAGAAAGCCGAAAGCTGATACTCCCATCTGAAAGAAAATATTAAATTTCTTCGGTTTGACCGATGACAATGAATCGGGGAATGTTTGGTGCCTGTTCTGCCATGTGAACATAACCAGAAATGTTGTTGTTGTGGTCTTCAGTCCTGAGACTGGTTTGATGCAGCTCTCCATGCTACTCTATCCTGTGCAAGCTTCTTCATCTCCCAGTACCTACTGCAACCTACATCCTTCTGAATCTGCTTAGTGTATTCATCTCTTGGTCTCCCCCTACGATTTTTACCCTCCACGCTGCCCTCCAATACTAAATTGGTGATACCTTGATACCTCAGAACATGTCCTACCAACCGATCCCTTCTTCTGGTCAAGTTGTGCCACAAACTTCTCTCCAATCCTATTCAATACTTCCTCATTAGTTATGTGGTCTACCCATCTAATCTTCAGCATTCTTCTGTAGCACCACATTTCGAAAGCTTCTATTCTCTTCTTGTCCAAACTATTTACCGTCCATGTTTCACTTCCATACATGGCTACACTCCATACAATTACTTTCAGAAACGACTTCCTGACACTTAAATCTATACTCGATGTTAACAAATTTCTCTTCTTCAGGAACGCTTCCCTTGCCATTGCCAGTCTACATTTTATTTCCTCTCTACTTCGACCATCGTCAGTTATTTTGCTCCCCAAATAGCAAAACTCCTTTACTACTTTAAGTGTCTCATTTCCTAATCTAATTCCCTCAGCATCACCCGACTTAATTCGACTACATTCCATTATCCTCGTTTTGCTTTTGTTGATGTTCATCTTATATCCTCCCTTCAAGACACCATCCATTCCATTCAACTGCTCTTCCAAGTCCTTTGCTGTCTCTGACAGAATTACAATGTCATCGGCGAACCTCAAAGTTTTTATTTCTTCTCCATGGATTTTAATACCTACTCCGAATTTTTCTTTTGCTTCCTTTACTGCTTGCTCAATATACAGATTGAATAACATAGGGGATAGGCTACAACCCTGTCTTACTCCCTTCCCAACCACTGCTTCCCTTTCATGTCCCTCGACTCTTATAACTGCCATCCGGAGGTAAAATAGTCTCCCATTCGGATCTCCGGGCGGGGACTACTCAAGAGGATGTCGTTATCAGGAGAAAGAAAACTGGCGTTCTACGTATCGGAGCGTGGAATGTCAGATCCCTTAATCGGGCAGGTAGGTTAGAAAATTTAAAAAGGGAAATAGATAGGTTAAAGTTAGATATAGTGGGAATTAGTGAAGTTCGGTGGCAGGAGGAACAAGACTTCTGGTCAGGTGACTACAGGGTTATAAACACGTCAAATAGGGGTAATGCAGGAGTAGGTTTAATAATGAATAGAATGAATAGGAAAATAGGAATACGGGTAAGCTACTACAAACAGCATAGTGAACGCATTATTGTGGCAAAGATAGATACGAAGCCCACACCTACTACAGTAGTACAAGTTTATATGCCAACTAGCTCTGCAGATGACGAAGAAATTGAAGAAATGTATGATGAAATAAAAGAAATTATTCAGATAGTGAAGGGAGACGAAAATTTAATATTCGAGTGTAGGAAAAGGGAGAGAAGGAAACATAGTAGGTGAATATGGATTGGGGCTAAGAAATGAAAGAGGAAGCCGCGTGGTAGAATTTTGCACAGAGCACAACTTAATCATAGCTAACACTGGGTTTAAGAATCATGATAGGAGGTTGTATACATGGAAGAACCCTGGAGATACTAAAAGGTATCAGATAGATTATATAATGGTAAGACAGAGATTTAGGAACCAGGTTTTAAATTGTAAGACATTTCCAAGGGCAGATGTGGACTCTGACCACAATCTATTGGTTATGACCTGTAGATTAAAACTGAAGAAACTGCAAAAAGGTGGGAATTTAAGGAGATGGGACCTGGATAAACTGAAAGAACCAGAGGTTGTACAGAGTTTCAGGGAGAGCATAAGGGAACAATTGACAGGAATGGGGGAAAGAAATACAGTAGAAGAAGAATGGGTAGCTCTGAGGGATGAAGTAGTGAAGGCAGCAGAGGATCAAGTAGGTAAAAAGACGAGGGCTAGTAGAAATCCTTGGGTAACAGAAGAAATATTGAATTTAATTGATGAAAGGAGAAAATATAAAAATGCAGTAAATGAAGCAGCCAAAAAGGAATACAAACGTCTCAAAAATGATACCGACCGGAAGTGCAAAATGGCTAAGCAGGGATGGCTAGAGGACGAATGTAAGGATGTAGAGGCTTGTCTCACTAGGGGTAAGATAGATACTGCCTACAGGAAAATTAAAGAGACCTTTGGAGATAAGAGAACCACTTGTATGAATATCAAGAGCTCAGATGGAAACCCAGTTCTAAGCAAAGAAGGGAAGGCAGAAAGGTGGAAGGAGTATATAGAGGGTCTATACAAGGGCGATGTACTTGAGGACAATATTATGGAAATGGAAGAGGAGGTATATGTAGATGAAACGGGAGATACGATACTGCGTGAAGTGTTTGACAGAGAACTGAAAAACCTAAGTCGAAACAAAGCCCCGGGAGTAGACAACATTCCATTAGAACTACTGATAGCTTTGGGAGTGCCAGCCCTGACAAAACTACCATCTGGCGAGCAAGATGTATGAGACAGGCAAAATACCCTCAGACTTGAAAAAGAATACAATAATTCCAATCCCAAAGAAAGCAGGTGTTGACAGATGTGAGAACTACCGAACTATCAGTTTAATAAGCCACGGCTGCAAATTACTAACACGAATTCTTTACAGACGAATGGAAAAACTGGTAGCTGACCTTTGGGAAGATCAGTTTGGATTCCACAGAAATGTTGGAACACCTGAGGCAATACTAACCCTACGACTTATCTTACAAAATAGATTAAGAAAAGGCAAACCTACGTTTCTAGCATTTGTAGACGTAGAGAAAGCTTTTGACAATGTTGACTGGAATACTCTCTTTCAAATTCTGAAGGTGGCAGGGGTAAAATACAGGGAGCGAAAGGCTATTTACAATTGTATTGAAACCAGACGGCAGTTATAAGACTCGAGGGGCATGAAAAGGAAGCAGTGGTTGGGAAGGGAGTGAGACAGGGTTGTAGCCTATCCCCGATGTTGTTCGATCTGTATATTGAGCAAGCAGTAAAGGAAACAAAAGAAAAATTCGGAGTAGGATCACATAACTAATGAGGTATTGAATAGAATTGGGAGAAGAGAAATTTGTGCACACGTTGACTAGAAGAAGGGATCGGTTGGTAGGGCATATTCTGAGGCAATAAGGGACCACCAATTTAGTATTGGAGGGCAGCGTGGAGGGTATAAATCGTAGAGGGAGACCAAGAGATGAAACACTAAACAGATTCAGAAGGATGTAGGTTCAGTAAGTACTGGGAGATGATGAAGCTTGCAGAGGATAGAGTAGCATGGAGAGCTGCATCGGACTGAAGACCACAACAACATCGAAATGACATTTTTTATTCAGTTAAAGCGGTTAAATATATTTTATATTTGTATTCAGGTAAGTGGTTAAACGTGTTTTGTTTCTATTCCTTTGTCATGTGATTTTAATCACCATATTAACGTTTTCAGTTGTTCTCGTTTCGTCTTACCATCATTCTTCTACCAGTGGGAGCCCATGTACATGTGAATTTATATTTAAAATATCGATTAAGGAACAAACATTGAATTAATATATTTACATGTGTGGAGCGTCAAAAATATAATTTTCGTTTAAAGACATACGTTTTCTTGGATGGTAATCATAACACAAACATTTAAAATAGGTTCTTACAGCACTATCTACCAAATACAACATGAAACAATGAAACAACATAGAGTAAAATATAGGACGATGAAGCGGAAGAAATTAAACCATTGTCGATAAACGGAAATAATGGAAACCACATGCACAGATCCAGTAGGAAAAAGAATTACAGAAGAAAAATGAGAGCTACTGAAAAAGTTAATACGGTGAATAAAATGTGGAGTGGATGTAATAAATTATTTAAATCAGTTAATTGAATAAAAATAATGGTCAGTCGTTTCGACGAGGATTTAAAAATTATACCTGGCGATATTGGAACTCACAATTCCTTGCGCAGGATTATTTAACCAAACGCCACGCAACAGGTCCCCGTATAACGTTTAGTTTTTAAAGCTGTAGAGCATTATGCGAAATTTGAAAACTTTTTTCGCCGATTATTCGCAAGTGAGAACCCGCCTGACTAATGATTGCAGGGTGTGATACTTGGAACTTTAACCTAAAGTACCGTATAGGCGGTTTCAAAAAGTTGGGACCATTCCTTGTGAGACGCTTCCGGTTTATCCTGCTCGGTAAGGGCCTAGAAGTACCAGATAGTGTTCGCGTAATAAGCTGGCGCCCAGCAGTTGCTCTGTGGTCAGCGTAATTGGAATAGGGTCAGCTGTGAAGCGGGACTGCGCACGTGCCTGCAGAGCCGCCTAGCGACAGAGGCGGCCGTGTTGTGAAATCAGCTGTCTGTCTGCCGGGCTGCGAGCCGTCCTTGGGCGGCGGCTTTGTTCAGCGGAGGGCGTGAAAGTCGCCCGTCGGAGCAGCGCGCGCGCGCGCTCACGAAAGTGGTACGGGGAACCCACGTGCGTAGCCTAGCGTGGGGACGCGGCCCTCTGCCTCTGGCGTATCATCCCTGTACTGAGACTCGCGTCCCGCTAGTGACTTTGTTTCTACATCGGCATCAGAATTGCGGGCGTTGTTATGTGCTGTGCAGTTTGTCACCCGAGTGACGTTCTGAAGAAATAAACAGCAAAGAAGTTAGAAACGAGAATGCCAGTGGTAGATACAACGTTTTAACTATCACCTCCAAACAGTAGTTAAGTAATTAAATTTTTGGTGGCAAGTATTTACCTGCATTATGGCACAGTACGAAGCCCGCCACTCTTGACAAAGTGGAGTATAGCACGGCGACTCATTTTCAGGCCAGTCAAGAACACTAAAGAAGTCATTAGGATTGGCCTAATACAACTGCAGTGTTTCCATAGTTGCCAGAAACGTATTACCGCACGATACTGCACTTAATCTATGGACTGGGTCAATTTCTTTTGCCCAACTACGCTATTGTGTCGCGACGATTTCAGTGTGGAACACAACTTTTTTCAGAGATAATTATTAAATCTTTGACTGCTCTTCTTCGTTTATTAATGACTGTAGCAGAACTAAAGGGGTCGACGTAAGGAAATGCTCGGCCCAATTTAGTAAAAATCAGTCTGATAGCATCTGTTTTCGACTGCGCTACATGCAAGTATCGAGGATATGTACAGCTAGAAACCTCTGTCCACCATATGAAGTTAAACTTATTCTGTTTAACATCTTTGTTTTGAATTTAATGTGAAGTATTTTCATATGGAGGTACGCGAATGAAACTGATAAAAGCCTAACGACAGTATTGGAATTCAGAAAAGGCAGGTAACGAAACTGCGATAACTATAAATACGTTCTTCTGTATTAGCACCTCATCCCGTCGACTTACAGAGTTCATAGTGGATACGTTTGACAAAGATTGTGTGGTAAACTCTCCTCACTGCTGAGAAGTGAAACAATAGTGCCAACCAAACATTTCAAAACATCCATTTACGTGTCTGAGAAAATACATAAAAACACAATTTTTAGACGGAAGTAATTAGCACATCTTTAATTTATACTTTGTAAGAAAAAACTAAGTTCCAAGTAACACCGAAAACTAGGTCTTCATTCAGATGAGTTGACTTTGTCACCGTTCAAACAATTTTCATTTGCGTTTTATTTATGTACGATGTGAGCTTATTTGCATGTCTATTGTGAAACCCATGTTTAAACGACTGAAAGAATAGTCTCTCTCTCCCTCCCTCTCTCTCTCTCTCTCTCTCTCTCTCTCTCTCTCTCTCATGCACAGCATTTTACGTAGTCACGCTTTGAGCTCTACAATCCGCACAGTTAATTGATGACTGACATGGACTTCCCACTCGCGATGTGACGTGCATCCACCACGAATAGTGGGAAGGGAAAATGTCGACCAGTAAAACAGGCTCTAAGTTGATCCAACTGAACCTGGATCGCAATAACTGATAAACAGCTAGTCGTTTAAAGGACAGGTACCATAGCGACGACCAATCAGGGAATAGGTTTGGCCACATCTGTTCTGTTGAACGTTTTCATTCCACGCTTTTACTTAGTCTTAGCTAAGACAGTCCAGACGTCGTATTAGGCCAGTAACGTTACGTGTTGGTCAGTTTTTGTTGTCTGTGTTGTTCCTGTATCGGCGAGTTAGCTTAGAAGACAGTGACTGAAACTAGTACAAAATTATCCTGCAAATTCATAAAGCTGTTATCATTTAGAGCCAATATGAGATACGTTTTGCCTAAGTAACTTAGACCCTTTATCTTGCTGCATATGACTGACATGTGCACGAGAGCTTCACTTGGCACTGTTTAAACCACAATAACATACCGACCGTCTTGCCTTTCACTTTTAGCACTTCTCTGGAATGACTTTGCGAAAATTTTCAACGCCAGCATTAGCTTGAGTTTTCTGAATGTACTTTTTTCCACGAGCGTTAGAGCGATGTTAGAAAGTACGTTTGTACGCAGCTCATTAGCAGGCCTCTGTTCCTGCGTTGGTACATTGAAGTTTTGAGAGAGTGTATAGTGCGAGAGGACGTACTACCCACCTCGCTGTGCACTCACGAAACCCAACTTGTTACATAAAAATATTTTCCATTTCACTTACAAAGTGTAAAATTCCCCATTCGGCAATACTTGGCAAGGTGCCCGCGCGATGTAGCCCTTGTTGGTCGAGGCAAACGTCTGCTCGCTGCAGATACTCAACGCTACCTGCGCATCCGCTCTCGGGGCAAGCTCCCATTACACACACTCGAAGTTACGTCATGTCCTGCCAGTCGGTGAGTGAAGAAACTCAACAATGAACCATTTAAAGTAACGTACTTCCTTCTGTATCTCGGTTGATACGGGAGTTACCATGCAACAGAATTACGTGCCCTTCGAATTCTGTGATTTGACGTAAAGCTTTTTTAAATACTTCGAACGGTTCGCGAAGTTAAAAGGTGTTACACCTCAAGCGACTCACCCTGTGAACACAAATGAGCTAGTGGTTGACGTCAGAAGCTCCATGGTGCCCATTCACGGCTAATGCTGCGTGCAATGACGTAGTGACGTCAGAAAATTTATGCGAAATGCCGGAAGAGTTAGACGCTGCGCGGTTGGCGCTGGGATTAGCAGTTAAACGTAAACAAATGTTAACTCAGTTGCTTATAAGTAAATGGAAAGACCCTATATTACAGGGTTACACGATTGCCAGTCACCAGAAGCAATCAAATCCAGTAAATATGTGGAGGTATGCGAATGAAATGATCAAAACCGTAACGACAACATTAAAATCTCGGGTAAGAGTTTGAAATTGATTGGAAGAGCCTTTGGATGTCCAGTTCACCCGCGGAGATGACATGAGACAGCCTCGTTCGACCGATGCTTGAATGTTGTTAGAGATTCTTGCAAGGTTAGATTGAGAGACTGAATAAAGATCTGAAGAAGAGCAGTGCGTTTTGTCACTTGTTCGTTTCGTAAGCGCGAAAGCTTCACCGAGATGCTCATCGAACTCCAATGGCGCACACACTTCAAGAGACAGTTTTGCTAAACTGTATGGTTTGCTGTTAAACTTAAGGGTCATCCAATATATTGCTTCCGAACGTGAAAGTAGTCAGATACATTGCTCACGCGGAGAGGTATGAACAGTCGTTTTGCGCGGCCTCTCGCAACTGCGAAACATTGGTCGTAACACTTACATACCTCGTTGTAGAAGAACGCACTCAAAAACTCCATTCAGTCGGTTGACTCTTTCCTTCGGATGAAAGCTGTAGAAATAAGGGAATAAACCTTTGGAATGTGTGTGCATACGGCAGAAACGTAGCAAAATAAGTCAGCATATCATTGTACTAACAGTACGGCAATGAATTTCCGCGAAGAATCTGAAGTGCGTCGCCCCGTGCCTGAAACGAGGAACATGAACAAATGCATTCTGCCATTTTACACTAAAGCAATGGGACAACTAACTGAATATGATTGAGCCTCAGGACAAACAGTTTTTAGATCTCAGTATCGGAGTATTACTTTTGGACGACGTATTTACCCAATAATGGGTGCACGACGATTTGGAATATAGCACAGATTGTTACCGGGTAAACTCAGGATACTCAGCTCTTTGTTGCAACTCGATGTATTTTTCCCAGTAGTCAAGTGCATTGCTGTCGACGGGTGAATGCCTTAGAAGTTAAACGCAATTTTCTTTCAGCGAGTTGTCTATGAAGTAGAGGGAAACATTGTACGCCGATGGCTATTTGTAAAATTCCATTCCACTTCCGTCGTCGGTTTCCCTTTCTGGAGGGCTTGGATGATTCAGGTTTTCCGTGACTTTCCTAAATTCCTTCAGGCAAATGCCGGGATGATTCTTTTGAAAGTGCGCGGCCGACTTCCACATCGTTCTCTAATCCGATGGGAGTGATGACCTCACTGTTTGGTCACCTCCCTCAAATCGACCAGCCAATCAATTAAATTTAGATTGGTCCATTATTATCGTACTGGTAGCGCGTTTGGTCCACACTAAGACGCTAGAATTTTATGCCGTGTAGTGTTGTGCGGTGTAGATTGTTACTATTTTGGTAATACAATGCAATTTGAGGGGAAAACCACTGGGGCTACCAGCAGTTTTCGCTGAAATTTAGTCGCAGATTGTATCACCTTTGTTGGAAATGTTAAGGTTGTGTTTTGAAATGCTACAACCGTAATAATCTCGAGACGGCGCGGTGGGAAACTGCTCCAGTTTGTATTTTGTTGCTCCAGTTTGTAGTTTGTTGTGTTGCTTGCCACAGAAAGCGCGCAGTGCTCTCCTGATGTAATCGCTGTAGAAAGACACGCGTCCGCATGAGAATTTAAGCCATACTTTGTTCCAGCGTTGCAGATTCGAGAAACTTTTGTCGTGTAGGGCGGTACTTCCCAGCAGTGAGTCATAGTACTTGAGGCTGCCATCGGGCGCTAAGGAAGTCGCGAATCTTTCCGTTGTCTCGTTTTTGTCGACCCTGGGCCATACTAGCGACAGACGTAGGTAATAGCAGGGACTTTTCTTTTCGACCTGCCATCGCGCTGCGCTCTACCGGAGCATTGCGAAGAGCGAAAGTTGGCCACGCCGCTGTCTCAACGCGGGCTTAGCCGATAACGGGATTGTGTGTTGCAAACCGTTCCCACCGCGTTGCGTACGCCGACTTACAGCAATGGCACCGCTGTAGACAGCGTATTAGGCGTGAAATTCATAGATATCTAGAATGCGCAAGGTAGCCACCATTTTATTTTCGCTAAATGAGAAAACACGGCTTCCCGTGCATGATAACAAAATTGTACGTACCACAAAGTTTTACGCCTCCCAAATGTTTGGCAGGTTTCGTAATGAGAAATGATCGGTTAAGAACATCGGGCAAATAAGACTTCAGTTTAAAAGAGAAGCTAAAACAGTTCATAAACCCCAACAAATTTTTCTGTAGAGAGTTAACCATCTACCGCAGAATTCAGTTATATACCTCACATGCACACTGTTTGCTAATGTCTAGATCGAATTTCTTCACGGCAGCATTAACTCGTTTCATATGTACAGCAAGACGTATCGGAAATAAGAATCTACGTGCGATACTTCGTTGTGTGCATCATTATTGACCATGCGGAACTTCCATCCTACCGGAGCATGGTGCGAGTGCCACTACTGCTGTCTTTCAAGGTATATACTTCCCTAAATAACCCAACGAAAATGGGTAAATGGGTGAATTTGTTTTTCAGGCTATTCTTTTCCCCACTGTCATTCAACCATTGCTTTCCAGTATTGTCTCGGACGGTTGCCGAAGATGCAGTGATGCTATTAAGGCAAACTATTATAATAATGGAAAAAAACGTTTTTGGTGATCGGAGTTTAGGGATTGAATATTCACACCGCTGGTGCTGAACAGTGAATAGGAAGAGTTAGGCTTTCCCCATAGCTCATGGATTTAAGTACTAAAAGTTGACCTACCAAGAATGCAGTGAAATAGATGTGTCCAGGGCAGATACTAAGTCTGCGCCTGAACAGTCTCGGCAGCTTGTAGCTGCGACAGCTCACGTTTATGGTAACGACTTTGCTACTTGGCGCACAGGTCACTTCACTCTTAAGCGAACCGCGCTCCCCTCTGCGGGTTTTGGTGCCCCGACCATAGTACCCGCCGATATTCGTGAACTATAAAAAAAAATACTGACAGGATTTAAGCGCACATTTCAGTAAGTATTGTAAGTTTTGTATTGTCTCAGCTTGCGACTGGGAGAAGTCTAGATGTTGAAGAGACTTAAGTTTCCGAACCGCTGACGTAAAATTTGTAAAATAAGTGATCGAAGGCGCAATACGCTTACATAAAATTTAAACTTATGTGCAAGATCGGAAACATTTGGTTTAGATGATGATGATGATGATGATGATGATGATGATGATGAGACTGCTATTACAAATCGGCCCGGTTTCGCCTAGTGGAATATTTTGCAGTGGATTGCGGCAAGACAGTTATAATAATAGCGTGCTTCTTGTTTTGGTGATGGTACTGTTACCTTCAAGGCCGGCCGGTGTTGACGAGCGGTTCTAGGCGCTACAGACTGGAACCGCGCGACCGCTACGGTCGCAGGTTCGAATCCTGCGTCGGGCACGGGTGTGTGTGATGTCCTTAGGTTAGCTAGGTTTAAGTAGTTCTAAGTTCTAGGGCACTGATGACCTAAGAAGTTAAGTCCCGTAGTACTCAGAGCCATTTAAACCATTTTTGTTACCTTCAAGTGAAAAGTACTGATATAGACGACTATAATAATTGGAAGTATTAAACGGCTTAGAGTTGTACAGTTTTCCTTAACATTATTTCTTGAAATGACAACCCAAACAAATTCTAAGAAAACTAATAAGGAAACTTGAGATAACCGTGCATGATACCAAGAAATAAAGTAGCCGGTAAAACTGTTACCTATAGTTATCAGGTCGTTTTAGTGGACATACTTTCACATCTTCAATGTGGAAGGTGAATAATATTTTTTAGTGGCTTTGTAACTTTTAAGGAAAAATTTCGTTGGAAATCGCTCGGCCATCGGGAATAGTTCGTGTAGTTGGCCAAATTAAAAAAAAAATCCTGTAATAATCCAATCATTAAGAGATGTAATTCTAAAAGCTTCAGCACACTAAGTATTAGTGTTACAAACTGTGTGTTTGTCTTGATGCAGCGTAACTGACGGCGCCCAAATACACGGACTTCATTTAGTATTTGAGAATGAGCACTTAGCGACTTCCCATACACTTTACACACATTTTCAAACATTTTCTCGCAAACCCCTGTTTCACAAAATAATGAAAGTTTATCGCTTACTACATTTTCTGTTCATGTAGTAAAACTTCATCATGCATGAAGTTTTATTACTTTTTTACAACTCACTCTCTCGCAACCGAGAGAGGTGGCGCAGTGGTTTGCACATTGGACTCGCATTCGGGAGGACGACGGTTCAAACCCGCTCCCGGCCATCCTGATTTAGGTTTTCCGTGGTTTCCTTAAATCGTTTCAGGCAAATGCCGGGATGGTTCCTTCGAAAGGGCACGGCCGATTTCCTTCCTTACTTCGAGCTTGTGTTCCGTCTCTAATGACCTCGTTGTCGACGGTACGTTAAACACCAATCTCTCCACACGCGCACGCACGAAAAATTATATAATTATTTGACAGTACAGCAGAAATGACGTCAAAAACGTTTAGGCGAAAAATTAGCTTTTACTTAAAATGGCGTGCACTTACGATTAGCAACAGACTTAAAGCATAATTCCAAATCTATCGAAAACTTTTACTCGCTTACATGCTTAATAGGCAAATTCAGGGTCACACACGAAAACGGGAATATTTCCACAATCCAATAAAACTGGAAGTGATGAAGGAAAGAAATTACGTTCATAGTAATTGAAATCTTACAACTTTGCCATTTACGAAACATTGATGGCATTTATCGTATTTTAAAAATTACGTCCTCCTGTACGAATACATTAGTGATATCTACTGTTGAGATTCCTCATTGACCGCTGCAACGTCTCAGTTGGGATAGAATTGCATCCCGACTTCTGTTTCAACTCGTCCAGGGTTCTTGGTCGAATAGTGTACTCTCTGCCCTTGAGGTAGCTCCACTAGAAAAAATCACAAATTGATAAATCTGGCGATCTAGGGGGCCAGGGAATGTTAACCGAATCGTGAGATCACACGGTTGCCAAATAATCCCCGCACATATGCCATTGATTGCCGTGCAGTGTGTGATGTCGCTCCGTCCTGTTGGAACCAGGCTTCTTGAACGTTTGGAAAGTTGTTCAATGCAGGTGTAACGAAAGTTCGTAACATCCCCACGTTCGGCATTGACAATTATTGTGTTTCCCTGTCCGATAATCCCATGCGGAGAAACACCACACCATAACAACACTTTACTAGCATGTAAAGGACGCTCGTGAACGTCATTAGGATTTGTTTGCCCAGTAACGGTAGTTCTGTGTATTGACATAACCTGTGAGATGAAAATGTTCCTCATCTGACATACACAACTTGTTTAGAAATTCATAGACTTTGTTTATCTTTATCACTTGTTGACAGAATCCGAATCGTAACCGGTAATCGCAGTCCTTCAATTGTTGCATCATGTGCAGTTTGTACGGAAGAAATTTTAAATCAAGTTGAAGAATCCTGTGAACACCCTCCCGGGACATTCCTACTGCTGCTTGATTACGAATTAAACGCCATGGGCTCCGTTAAGACTGACTCGCGTACATCATCAGTGTTCGCTGGAGAACGCACACGTCTTGGTCGTCCTGTTGATTTCTTATCAAGGGCAGATCCAGCCTCTTCTAGGTATTAATCCAACATTTTATCGCGTGTTTCGACGGAACGGCATCATGACGTCCTAAATTATAAAAACGTCGAAACTCACATTGCTCCACTACCAAACTCATTGTTATAGCTAACGCACGCTGTTTCCCGTGCCACTGATCCATGATTACGGACGGTTTCCTCCCTAACTGCCACACACCCGTAGTGATGCCACCTGGCCATGGCTGCCACTACTCATTTCAAACATTCCTGTTATTGTCACCCTGTATTTAGCACGTGAACTCATTTGTAAAGGAATCAGATGTTTGAAGGCGTTTTGTACATGAGAAGACAGGTTCTGTAAAGAATCGGTGACTTACTATTTCTAACTAAAAGCCTTGGAGCAAATTTAAGTGAGAAATCATGCTCATAAATTATAGCAAGAGAGAGCGGAACACATAGCTGAGTGCTGGTTACTCATGAGATAAAAGTGCTGGTCTCCAGACATTAATTGAAGAAAATTTGTTAGCAATCGGTGTAGTGACCTCAAGACAACTGGAACTGGACTTGCCAAAGACGGCGCCGAAACAGCACTGTAGCCCTTCAGAACGACGATGGTTGCCGCGTGTGGCAGCAGAACGTAGGAAATAGCGATGCGGTTGGTAGGCTCTGTGCCTGTTTACAGAGTGGACGACCTTTCCTGCCGCCGCTGGTGGGCGAGGTCATGAAAGTTATCGTCCTCGACTTCTCTCAAAACGGTGTGCACCGCTACCAAGGTTCCGTGGTTTGTTTCTAATGGCAGATTTGCGTCCCATAAAGCTAGAACTGATAAGCTCGGTTTGGTTTTAAGTTATATTTTGGAGAGGCTTCCACATGCTGCAATTGCCTCTACGAAAAACGTGAACAGAAGAATTTGCTGTATTTTTTAGGTTATTTGTATGCAACTGAATAAATTGTATTTATGACCTAATTCCACTTAAGCACTGTACGGGCACGGATATCTGTTGTCTTAACCAGTAATATAGTTGGATTCGAAGTCTCCCTGGAAGTTTAGATATTTAGATAAGTCGTACATATAAAGTTAGTAGGGTTCTGCAGTCAAATGAGGATTTGTGAACATCTATGAGTATTAAAGTGTGGAGTTTACAGTAAAACGGTCATTGTCTAGGAATGCGCCAGCTTTGAAGTTTCCTATTGTTGCTTTGTGTAAATACCACTGTAAAATTAAAAATTTCCCATCTAAATAAAATCCTGTGCACTAAATTTCAGAATTGAACTTAACAAATAATTAAACAACAAGAAATCAAATTGTCACCCGTATGACGAAATGAAACAGCTGCTACGTTTTGCTTGAATGACAATGTCTCTTTGGATTTTGTCAAGACAGTCCACTGAGTCGTCTGTTATTACGGTTCTGCAGTCATGAAACTTAAAGACGTATTATTGAAGTAGACTGCCGTTTTTTACCATTTAATTCGACATTGATTCCTTCATAGGGGAGCTCACGAACGTTCATAATAAAAAGCACAACGCTACGGGAGTGCATTCCGTATTCCTTCGTACTTTTTTTACACACTCCGGTAAAACCGCTTGCAGGAACGAATTTTTCCGTGAATTTGGCCGTCGATTGTGGCCAACTACTTAGAGGGAAGCGTTCCGGAATGTGGCAACAGGAGGACGTTCGCGGAATGCAACGGCTCGCCCTTTTTTCCGCCGGACACGACGGGTGGAATTACGAAACGCCGCCGCTACGTGGAAGTGAAGCCGCCGGCCGGCCAGCCGGCTGACTGGGCACGGGCCGCCCCCGGGGTCAACGCTCTGGCTGGGGCGGCGCCGGCCGGCGCGGGTTCGACGCCCGCCGCGGCCAGCCTCAACCCGCTCCGGTCCGCTTCGCCTCGCCTTGCAGGGGCAGTCACTGTGACGCTTACCGAGCCGAACAGTCTGATATGGAAAAAACAGAGATGAAAGGAATAAGCAGCAGCTGAACCGTAAATAGAAATAAACTTGGCATCGAAATTCGGGATAGCTTAGTAGAAGTAACGAAGCAGTTCTTTCTTAGAACCGAAGTAACGCAAGGATCATACTAGAAGCAGACTAGCAAACGCGAAGATGGAATTATTCACTAAGAAGATTCTGCTAGTATCGAAGATAAACCGTAATCGGAGGAAGAAATTCCACGTAATGTACATATGGAGCACAGCATTGTATGAAAATAAGACTTTGGGAAAAACCAGAAAATAGAAGCATTTGAAGTGGTACATAACGGACACCATGAAATTAGTTGCGTGGAATGAAAGGGAGCCGTAAAAGGCAAAAACTGTAGGGGTCGCTGAGGTCGGTATATTTCCATCGAATATAGAAACGTCGGGGATAAGAATAATTTGCGACAAGAGAGGAGGTCGTGGCCCATTGCATCAAACCAGTCCTCTGACAGGTGACTGAGTTAGCGACGGATTTTGTCTGTGACAGGACGCGCGAATTGGGGAGGGGCTACAGCATAGCCAACTAGTGAAGTTGAGTTCGCACAAATAATGTGTGACAACTCTGTCCGGCCTACCCCAAGAGCTCATTCTTAGGTGTTCACCTCTTGTAGACTAGAGTTAATTGAAACTACATGTAGATATTGAGTGCTTTGCATCTACATTTGTATACCTCAAACTACTGTACCGTGAATAATGTATGCACATGTTTTCCAAAGTCTAAAGCGCCATTACTCTCTTTCGAACCCTTCCTTACTCTTATTCACCACGTGTATGCGCGTACGTTGGTAGTCGGCGTTTCACAGTGTGAAGGCAAAATTCTCAAAATCTATTGTGGTGCGGCCGTGGTGTACTTGCTTCCAGCCACGTAGACGGGACGAGTTGTTCTCGCTCGTCTTCGCATAGGCCATAGCCCTATGACGCTTGGCTTCTTGCTCCACGTGTGGCGCTTGTGGTGTGCAGATCACTGTGCGCCACGGTTCATTGGACAGTGTTTTATTTTCCGATCAGTGGGCTGCGGCTGATTTGCCGACGGATCTGCAGTCTATTTTTGGCAACGTTCAAACCGATTTGGTTAGAGTTTTAAAGTTTTTTTGAATTGTCCAAGGTTTTTCTAAGATTCGAGGGAGATGGTTTTAATGTGCTAACAGTGTGACTGACTCACCTACATTTTACGTGAGTGGTGAACCACTGACATTTTTGTGCATCCCTTTGTCGTTTTACTTGTGTTTTAGTCTCTTGTAAAGCATCTTGTAATCTTTCCAGTTGTCTTAGCGTGTATGATCGCATTTTAGTGATTTTATCCACATTCGTTTCTTTTAATGTGTGTGAAGGCGCTGTTAATCTCGCTGTTGAGCGCCCTTGAGCAAAACACGCGTGGGGAGACCTAGGGCCGCTGACGTTTACTTGTTGGTGCAACCCAGTTGCAAGATAGTCTTCAGTTTCGGGTCACCTAGCGACACAAAAATTCATGGCATTTGTCGCGACTGTTGGCAAGAGTTCATTTCAAACCCTTTTTTTCTTTCCAATAAACTCAGCATAGAACGAAATGCTCTTCTGCTTTATGGTGATTTGTCAAATAGCATGTAATAAAGTAACTATCTCAGCGCTTAAAATTGGCGCATGGTCGCATGCAGACCAAGTAGTAAGTAGTCTAATTTTTTGTGGCCAGTCCGACGTAGAACTATATTTAATAAAATATACGTGAAATGTAATTATTCGCGGCTGGAATACTTTGCATATTCTCCATATAAGATAATAGTGTTGTGGAGTGTTACATAGCTCAGCCATATCCTATAACCGTGTGTATCGTATGTGTTGTACTAAATAGCATGCCAACGGAAATAAATAAAAATTGTGGTTCGTATTGCGAACTGAGGTACATATCGTCATGAAAACTAGGATTAAACATTGCTGGAAGATGTAAATTTTGCTTTGACGTATGTTTGGCGCAATGTTGTTCCAATGGTCGCGGTATCTTCTGCTTCGGTGTCTGTGGTACTGTGCGCCACGTACGGAGGTTTGTGAAATACTTAGACGCACTTCTTCACTTTGTCGTTTTTCTTGCATTTTCCAGTATAAAAGTTCGCTGAGTATATTTCGCTTTACGTCGCTTTTTATAGGGGAAGCATATATAATGGCCCTCTGATCCCGCAATATTTTGTTTGGTAATGTCGTGGTCTGAATTAGTTTCAAATACTTCGCATTTGATGTTCCTCGTGAACGTTGAAGTAATGTTGTTGCACCCGAATGTCTAAAACCCTTATTTGCGCATAGGCAATATAAATTTAACGAATTGGTAAGGAGGCAGTGTTGGGGGCAGTTTTCGAGATACGCAGTCAAGTGGGGAGTTCCCAGTATTCCCTGCGCAGAGTGCTGCAGCAAACGGCAGTGCCCTTCAGGGCAGGCAGCACTCGTTCCCAGCATGGCGCGGAACTGCTGTGAACGTTCTAAGTATCCAGTTAAGCGCCTCGCAAGGACTCGGCTAGCTACGCCCAGGTGTCCTTCGTCCCCTGCGGCATTAGCAAGAGGCCGAGGAAGCAAACACAGTCCGTGGCCTCGCTTGGTGTTACCAACCGCGAGTGTGGACATACGGCGACTTTCGAAGAGTCCGTAACTCCACCGTCAGCGAAACATCAGTCCGAACGCAACAGTCGTGTCAGCGGCTAACTGGAGATTAGTCAGTATAATCGAAGTCATTGACGAAAGAGTAGTTGGTCAGGAATAACATACGCATCTTAGAAATTATTAAATGTTTTTAAAGGGAACGCACTGTCGTTTCCACAGTTGATCTTTTAGTACTGCCCTCTTCGTTTCTAGATATCTTAGCACTTTACTTGCAGTAGATCGCTTGGTCGCTGTCTGTTTTATTTCTTGGCCTCTCCTTCGTTTTCTTCCCCAATTATTTTTTCTTCCAGAGTTCTTGTTAAAAACATGTCTGTCAGTTTTGTTTTCCTAATTTGGATAATTTCTGTGAGGTTACTCTCGTCGCTAATCAAGGAAATTTTCATTGCTTATATTTCTGCTCAGCTGATCATCGTTAGCGTTCTGCAAAGCAACATTTCCATAGCTTCCAAGCGCTTTCTTAGCCATTTAGGACCACACTCCAGATAAGCAGCATAACAAATTTTTTATTCATTTCTATACTACACTACTTGCCCACTAGTAGTTCTGCGTTCAGTGAATACACGTTTGGCTGTTCTGAAATTTCAGTAACAGTAAAACTAGACCCCACCACCATTGTTACACATCAATCTTTTTCGCCTTGCTTCTCGTAGAAGGAAATGACTCCTCGCATCCAACCCCCTCCCCGCCCTCGAGTGCATGTATTGCAAACAATACACTGGTCAGTTGTATTTTTCCGAGTCCCTTAGGACCTAGCACTTTTCGGATCGGACCTATCTTCGAGAATGATACAGAAGCAACCACTCCAAAGGAACCATGGCACAGATTGTTGTACGAGGGTTCGTTAGCAATATGTAAATGCGTTTAAAAGCGGGGGTAAGTACTTGGAAGTGTCACAACCGTTTGCGATCAGAACCAGACAGAACCCATTGGTCAGCGTTCGGCCTTGCGATCGATGTAGGGACGTAAACTGGCCTCAGTCCGTAGCTATGCGTTGTGGCTGACGCCGAATGAGGCGGAGCGGCTGTGGCAGCGGCCACCCTGGCACCCCTCCGCCGCTTCCCCGCCCCCACTCTGCCAGGAGGTGCGCGCGCAACTCCGGCTCTGCAGGTCGCGCCGCGCGTCTGTGTGCAGTCGATTCCTTTCCGAACTTAAAGCGGAAGGAGCGCGTGGCGTAAACCCCGCTCTGGCAGCGCCCGTGCACTTTACGAAACATTTCGCTCCTGCCAAGTTTTGAAGGTGTGAGCAGAAATTTTTTGTATTAATTCTGGTATCAACTTGGGAAGTCAGTTTCGTATTGTAACATCATTTTCCTCTAAATGCTTCCCCTTTAACGTGTAGAATACATGAATTAATTTTCGGATATGCTCCCCTAACACACACACACACACACACACACACACACACACACACACACACACACCGTTTTGAAAGGATTCTAGTGTAGCTAGACATCCCACTATGGTCACAGCCATAGGATTGGAGTTCCTCATTGACGTTTTTATCAAGCTTCGGTTGTTGTCAGCGACAAATGCCCCCGTTCTAACTGAGCTGTTACTTCGCAAGTGAAGTCTGAAATATTGAACTTGGCTTCTTGCGTTCGCAGTTTAGTATACGGTGACCTCTAAGATGCTAAATACTCAGTGAAGGCTTCAGTAAGTACTGACAACAAAAGCACGTATATATCAACATTATCAACAACGGAAATCTCAAAAACTAAACGTTGTAATACGAAGAAATTTTAATAAACGTAAATTCGCCTCGGAAAATGTCAGATTTTGGCGTTGGGAGGTTCAAATGGATTTAGGTTGTAGTAGTTTCGCATACACGGAGAGAGTTGCGCAGGATAGACTAGCGAGGGGAGCTGCACCAAACCTATGCTGGGAGGGAAGATCGCAACAACAAATAATTTATCGTTTAGTGCATTGTTTTATATTTGTACGCGACTGGGAAACACTGACTAGAAGGGTGACTGATACGGGCATGTTGCGAAAGAACATACGCAAATTCTTCTCCAATTATACTTACTGAAGTTCTTTGCTGTTTTGTAGATGGCAACAAACTCTGTTTCATTTTTTTTCGTTTTCTTCGGAATGAGCATAGCTTCTGTGAAGGCGGATCCGTGTACGCTTAATGTATTCTAACTGGGAAAGTTAAATAACACACAATTTAGCTAACCCGTTGCACGTCTGTTATATACGAGATAGCTGTACATTTTAAGCGGCGAACACTGGGGTGTCCTCCCACTGGTGAGACAGTAGTGCGCCATTCTGGTGATATTTAAATAGCTTTAGTCCACATGGCGCGAAGACTTTCAGATTCGCCCATGTACTGTTGAGTCGCCATAAGCTCCCCGACAGCTAGCAACACTGTTGCTAACTTGAAGCGCAAACGGTTGCAGGCTAAAACGAGAGTCGTCTATAGACGAAACGTTGTCAGAGACGATTGCAAAATCGCATGATTGGTTTCAGTAGGCGCGCGAAGCTGCTGCGTCCAGTCAACTGCAGCTCGGATGTCATCTTAAGGTGCCTGTAAACGTGCAAACTTGTTTGTCAAACGCGCTATTGTCCAGCCGCAAATTTGTTAAACAAGCCCCGATCACATACAAAGTAAGTTTGTCAGTTTAACCTCACTTTGAAGCAGACGCTATTGGTGTTCGTAAGGATTTAGATAGTAATGAGAATGGCACAAATGCAGACAAAGCAGTCCTAGCATTGACTTAGGCACTGGTTGAAGAGGAAGAAAAGGCCAGACAAGACACTGGTACCCTTGAAAATCTGCTAAAGGAAATATTACAGTCCGGATCCGATTATTGAATCAAGTCTTGGAATGGCGTAAAAAAAAAAAAAAAAAAAAAAAACTGGTTAAGGCCCTCGTAAAACAGCAAACTTACCTGTCAAATTCGCTACGGATAGGTCAAACAAGCTGTACACTTACAAAGAAAGCTTGTCAGTTTAACTTTATTTTTGAAGCATATGCTTCTCGTTCATTCCCAGTACTGCCAAAATACAAATGCAGGTAAAGCATTTCTAATATTAACTCTGGGACTGTGAAGAACAAGAAGCAGCAGCAAACGAGACGCTTGGCCAAGGAATTGTTTAAAATGAGAAATATGCACATGAAAACCTCCTAATGGAGATGTTAAACTCAGACCCTAATGTTTAAATCGACGTACTGCGGATGGACAGTGAAACGTTTAATAACTTTAGTTATTTCGCCTTTACATTGAAGAAGACGCAGGTATGCGAAAATGTATTTTCTTCTGACATTTCATTGAAATACCACAATGCGGGAACATACAATAGGAATAATTGTGAGAAGAACCGAGCACATAAATTTCTTTGTCATTGCACTTCGGCTTGTCTGTCAAGCTTAAATATATTGTTCATAACCTATTCTTGTGTGGTATATAAGGCTGGGAAGGTTGTGATACCGTTAGTTTTGTTATTTGTCACCGCTGTTTTGTTTTTATTCCTGGTCGTACAATCCCATAGTCACAGAAACTCACCATACAGTGAGATAAATTGTAATAAAGTAGTTTTCTACCGTACATATGCGGCGAAACATCGAAACGACGTCCGCTGTCTTGTCAAACTTTCCGTGAAACGCCAAACAGCACCATACGCGGTCAGACATTTGGCAAGCATAGTGAAGTTTGACAAAATGTTTGATCGTTTACGGGGACCTTTACAGCTCTACCGATCCGGACAGCTTCCTCCAATTCGAAGTATGTTGTCATGCTTAATTGATAGTTTCCAAAGTGCTTAAACACTTCTAGAATTTGTTGCGCCAGCGTCTTGTATCAGATTTTCTTCACAGATCCAGTCTTCTATTCCCGTTCCCTAATACTGATTTTACGAGATGGCATTATTAAATACCACTTATTGATATAGCGGCTAAATGCGTGCTCAAGATGTTTATCATTCGTCACCGGATACTAGCGGATTCTTCCTCTTCGTTGTAGGTATTACCTTGCAATTATCCACAGAGCTGCCATACATGACACAGGATAGACATTCAGTTCAACTCGTTCTGAAATTCCTCACGATCGTTCAACGACGATACTTTCCTTCTGCACAACAGCATCATCAGCGAACAATCTTAATAGTGCTGGTGACAGTACCTTTTGAATCTTTTTATATGTCCTGATTATTTGAGAAGCTACTACGCTTCCTCGCCACATACCCCATGTTACTTCCGATCCTGTAGAACATTGGCCGTTCGTAATAATGTGCTGGGTACTGTTAGCCAAATATTCTTCCAGACACGTCCAGATACTCACGGTCGTATCTTATTAGTGTCGATCGCCTTTCCAAAATGTAGGCAAACAGAATCTGCCAGTTCACCTGCATCCATTGTTTGTGACCGTGTGTGAATAAAGCAACCTGTTTGACACGAATTATTTTTCTCTAAATGCGTTTTGATTCTTTGAGAAGTTTCCCTCCAGGAACGGCATTGCAGACAACTTGCTAATATCTAGAATCCTGCTCGAAGTAGACATGCAGTTCTTTCCGTCTCCATCAGCAGATTTGCAAGATATCGGGTCTATAAAAACGGGCAACGTTACGATCTAGGGACAGTTTCTTCGTATGGCGCCTCGAATGCCACGAGTGAAGGGCACGGGTATTGGAAATAGCGCGGCCGCCAGTGCTAACGCAACTGCGCCCGGCTGGTACGCAGTACGCATGCGCGCCGCCGCGCCTGCCCGGAAGCCGGGGCGGCCGCAGGCGGCCGGCCTCAAGGCGCTTCCGATGGGCGGCCTTGCGGCGCGAGACGGACGGGACGGACGCTGCGAGCGGCCGCGGCCGCAGCCAGTGCGCTCGGGGCTGCCGCCGTTGCCTGCCACGCGACGGATGGGAATCTCACCGCGAGGTCCGGCCAGCGAAGCTCACCAAGGTACGACGACGGCCCTGCGGGAAGCTCAGCCCGGAAGCGAGCAAAAAACCGACGACGAGCGAAAGTGGATTTACTCCTTTACAATGTTAACTTGATCGCTAGAAACCGATGCGGATATTCAGTGATAATTACTTTATGCATAAATGTCCCCGCCGTAGTGAATGGCAGATAAATTTTGTGGTAATAACTTCGTGGTTAAGTTGGCAAGTAGTGTCGACACTACCATTTTTTAAAATTTGTATTATTTACGATTGCTAATAATAATAATTGGTTTAAATCACTACTTTCGCCCACTTGGGACAGTGTGCCAGTGGTTGGCAGTTTCCTGCAGCGGCTAGACTGACATATCCTTTCACACAATTACACGTACATCCTGTTTCCGTCATACTGGCAGCAGCCTTATGTCTTGAGCCACCACTGTTCAGCTGTCACTTAACCAATTATTGAAAGTTTGTGCAAAGTATGTGACTGTCATTTGGAGCCTTCGTCCCACGTTCAGATTCCTATTTGTGTTTCACGTACAAAATACTGTGCAGTAACAAATCGGCAAATCTCTCGACGTCCCTCTTTGATATGTCGGGAGTTCTGCATTGTGACACTTCCTATGTTGAGAAGTTCAGTGTGTTAACAGGACTGTGTGCTGTGCTGAATTAATGTGCATTTGACAGCATGCAGTATGTGGCAACTTACATAAACTTCGTTTTACTTCCCAATGTTGGGGATATGTTCCGCAGAAAACTTCACAGAATCATTTTTCGAGTAACTGTAATTTCTGGACTGTGTCGAGAATTGCAAACTGTGTGGTCACGATCAGCTTCTGTGTTCTCAGTAAAAATAAAATACGTTGAGAGGACTGGGGCAGTGGAAATTCGGGACAGTCAGAAGCCTATCGGAGCTGTGGTGTGACGAACAGATGAAAGTGAACAAAATCTTAACATATGGGATGTCGATAAGATTTGATTGTGCAGATGAGATATTTGTAGATCAGCAGATATGGATAACATTTGTTATCGTGTAGACATACCACAATTCACTGTGTATCACCTTAGCAAGAAGGCAACATCAAAAGTAATAAAAACAGACCATAATTTTGTTGTTAACTGGTGTAAAGTGTTCAACTTTTATGACTTTCTATGTCAAACCTGGGAAATTTGAAAGATACAAATCACCAGATAAGGAAATTAAAACAGCTGTTATAGTGTGAAATGAAATTGTATACAATAATTTAGTGGTCTTCAAATCTGAAAATTTCATATTACATCAACCATTGAAGTATATAGAAAACTTTGTGGTAAAACACACATCGAGTCTTGAGCACTTTGTGCCAACTATCACTACTTTTGAGAACATTTCCAGATGTGAGAGGAGGAGGTTGTGACTTACATTCATTAGGACCAGGAAGAACATTTCATCTGTTTCCTGTATGCTGTGACACATCTGAAGTGCTCCAAACATGACCTCAACAAATTGTTACTGAAACAGATTGAGCCTTAGGAGTCACCTTCTAGACACTGCTGTATTTCTTCATGTTCACCAGCATGACAATGTACAATCTTGTTCTTGGCCTGCCCCCATGCGCTTATTCCACAAATATATGTAGCAAATCCAAGCCATAGGTATGTTATGTCTTCAGTCAGGTGACCTACACACACTTTGCTCCAAGGTGATTCTGCACGACTTGCAAAATGTTACTTGTTACAAATGTTTGACAGTTTGTCTCTGAGCTGTCAGTAGCTCTCACCGCATGCTGCAAAGAAAATATTTTTGTGAAAGTATATCATGTGAATGACTAACATTTTGTAAATTTAATTTCATCAGTGAACAGTGTGATCAGGACCTTTTCAATGCTTGTTTTGATACTGTTGGTGTAATTTCACTTGTCTTTTGTGTGTGTGTATATTGTGGTGTATGTGTCAGTCCACCAAAAGAAAATTATTACATGCCAGTTTGATTTTTCAGTGCGCTTCCTGTGGAAAGTGTTCAAATACCTGAATTGTTTGTATTTTCAAAACTGAAGAAAGTGTGCGATTTTTAATGCAACACAGAGTTCTTGAATGCAAAGTGGGAAAGCCATTACTTTCCAATTTTGACAACAAGTGTTTGTCACTGAATATCGTAATTTGTCTCTCTTTTTAGGGTTTCATACCCCAATCTGTTGTCCATCTCTTGTGTGTTACGGACTCCGTTCTATCTTCCCTTGATGGTGTATATAACCTAAGCTTGTAAATAATTGCAATCAAAAGATGCAGCCATATGTCAGGTATTTTGATACTTACAAACTTGTTCTTCAGAACCTATTAATGACCTATTTACAGACATGTATGTTGTGGTGTAGCCATAAAGCACTCGCCCGGAAACCGAGAAGTCACGAGGTCGAAGCTCAGTCGGACCACTGACTTCTCAGTGTTCATTTGAACCTAACCTTCACCTGTCGACAATGTAAAGAGTTGCCAGAAGCAACACGTGGTTCAGGTTCCACATTGAACTGTAGGTCAGTCGCCTCTCCTGGGTTGGATGACTGAGGTAGTTTAGGGACATAAAAGTCGCCAAAGTAGCATCCAATAGAAGAGCATGAGCCCTGCTTGCACATGACAAGTTTTTTGCAGTAGTCTGAGGAATGTGGTTTGAGTTTTGGTAGCACTTCCTTAATTGTGTGATTGACGGGCATTATTCCCACACTTCGTCTCTCAATATGTTTTCCCGTGGTCAGATGTCGTGCTTTAATCCAGTTTCAATAAATTATATGGACAAGAGGTCAGAGGAGCTGAATAGTATTATGTTTCCACACACAGTAAGACGGTTTAAAGATTATTGCTCATTGTACTCGCACACTAGTTGAGCAACGAAAAAGGAGATTATCTGATTGGAGGAGTATAACTTTCATAGATAACCAAAAATTTACTTCATATATCATTGGCATTAAAGTAATTTGAAGAAATAAATTTCCTAGACTGGCTAGAAATCAGTAACATACAACCCTTATACATAAGGGTTGTATGGTGTGACAAGGTAGAAATGCTCGAACTGGTGATTTTGCAGAACCAGAAAGTAGGTAGAGCACAGTTTATTGCATTAAAAAGTGGCTTTGGTGATGGAAAAGTAAAACACATGTTGAAGACAATATTTTTACAGACCAGAATAAATAATTTGCTTTAAAATGTGAATATCCCAGACATGACTTAGTTATCTGTGTGAGGGTGTAGAGCAGGCAAATAAATTTTTGAAGTGTATTTAAGAGCAAAGATCAATTGCATGCACATTTCCAATCGCGCATGAACATACGGAAATATGAATGTATACATATGTTTAATGTAATTAAGTATGCAACCAAATTTGTTTACCCTAAGTTTAAGATAAAACATGCCCACTTTCATAAACAGATGTATGCAAAAAAGTGTGGATTACTTACCGTTAATCAGTTGTTTGTATTGGTAAGCTTCTGATGCTTTTTGTGACTACTAGTGTACTGCCTTCTCAATGGCCACACATTAATCCAAAGAGGTAATTTATTTCAGTTTTTCTGTATCTGCTCTTTGTATCATATACAATTCATTGTTGTAGATTGTCATTTACCCCCACACACCTATCTGAAAACTACTTCTTCTGTAGTGGTCAATCCAAGGATTGGTTTGCAACAGCTACAATGGCAGCTTGTCTCCATTCTGTGCGTCTTTCAGCTTTTCTCTTCATTTCTTTATAGGTGTTACATCCCACATCTTTCACGATTCGTTCCATGTACCTCAGTCGTGGTCTTCCTCTTGGTCTTTTTCCCTCGACATATCCCTCTATGATTGTGTTCAGGAGTCCTTTGTCTTAATAGATGGCCTGTAAATTGCACTCTTCTTTTAACAATGAAACTCCAGAAGCTTCTCTTCTCACCTGCTCTTTCCAGAACCACTTCGTTTGTGACCTTGTTGATACATTTTATGTTGAGCATGCGTCTATAGCACCACATTTCAAAAGAATTTAGCTTCTGGTCTTCCTCTGTCCCGAGAGTCCATGTTTCACACCCATAGCATGCCACACTCCGCACATATGATTTCAAAAATCTTTTCCTGATTTCAAGGCTGATGCTCTTAGATGTTAATGTTTTTCTTCTTGTTAAAAGCAGCCTTTGCTTGAGCTATTCTACTTCTCACTTCTGCCTTGCTCCTTCCATCCCTGGTAATACTACTGCCCAGATAAGTAAATTTATCAACTTGTTCAAGCAGTTCATTGCCTACATGAACTTGGACTTTCACTTGATCTTCTTTATCGCATGCCATTACTTTTGTTTTTGCTTTATTAATTCTCATATTATATTCTTCACCCATAACTTTATCCATTCTATTCAGTAGGACTACAAGATCTTCACTTTCAGCCAGGACAGCTATATCATCGGCATATCTTATCATATCTATTCGTTGGCCATGAATTACTACACCTGTCTGTGAATTTTCCCTTACTTTTTTCAGCGCCGCTTCAATGTATACGTTAAAGATAACAGGGGATAGTGCGCAACCATGTCGGACACCTTTCCATATCTGCACCTCTTCTTGTTTTGTCCGTCCACGGATAACTGCTGTCTCGTTTTTGTACAGGTTCCATATCATTTTTCTATCTTTATGGTCTATTCCTACTTTTTTGAGTACCTCAAACATCTTATCCCATTTAACATTATCAAAGGCTTTCTCTACATCTACGAAAGCTATGTATGTTTTCTGGTTCTTATCTAGTCGATTCTCTATTATTAGTTTTAGAGCAAATATTGCTTCTCTGGTTCCTCTATCTTTCCGGAATCCAAACTGGTCTTCGGAGAGAGTAGCTTCGACTTTTTGTTCTATGCGTTTTAGGATAATTGAGGTTAATATTTTAGAGGCGTGCGTAACTAGGCTGAGCGTCCTATAATTTTCACGTTTTGTAGCATTTGCCTTCTTTGGAATGGGGATCATAATGTTTTTCTCAAAGTATGTAGGAATTTTACCCTGCTTGTACATCTTGAAAACAACTCCTGATTCAGTTTTGCTCCTCCAGATTTCAGAAGTTCAGCTGGGATATGGTCTATACCAGGCGATTTGTTGTTTTTCGATTTTTTCAGAGCTAGTTGAAACTCTTCCTTTAATATAGGTTCATCTATGTTGTGTGCATCTACTTCTGTTTCTTCTTCCATGATGTTTTCAGACAGGTCTGTTCCGCTGTACAGTTTTCCTATATATTGTTTCCATCTTCTTGCAACTTCATCATCGTCATCCAACATATTGCCATTTTCATCCATCACAGCCCTACAGTTGTTTCTTCTGTCTCCAAAGCAATGCGTGTCACATTTATAGGCCTTGTCGATATTTCCCTTGCTCATGTTGTCCTCAACTGAAATACAGAGCTCCTCAAGGTATTTTTCTCTTGCTTGTTTTGCCCCTCTGTTGATTCTGTTTTTCAGACTCTTGTATTTCTCTTGGTCTTCCTTCTTCACAGAATTTTTTAATTTCCTTCTTTCTTCCATCATATTTAGTAGGTCATTAGTGATCCATTCCTTCCTTTTCTCTGTCCTTCCTTTTCCTATTAATTCTTCTGCTGTTTCTAAAATACCAGTTTTTATTTTTTTCCCAGCTGCTTTGGATGCCATTGCAGCCCTGTGTATTTGTTTTTTTGTCTGTTTCTAGTTGATAGTGCTTCAGTGTATTTTTGTTTTTCAGGTTTGTCAAATCCCATTTTCATGTACTTCTTTTTTTAATGTTCTTGAATTTTAGTTCAGTCGTCGTCATAACGAGTATGTGGTCACTTTCCACATCACAGCCTGGATATGATCTGCTGTCCTTAACTTGGTTTTTAAATCTTTGCTTCACTAATATGAAGTCAATTTGATATCTGTTAATGTCACCAGGCATTTTCCAAGTATATCTTCTTCTTGGATGATGATTAAAGAAGGTATTTGTAATGCAAAGTTTATTTCTTTGGCAGAATTCTAAAAGTTTATCCCCTCTTTCATTTCTTAATCCTAATCCAAAATTCCCTGCCACATCCTCTTCCTTACCTTCCCCGACAACGGCATTCATATGTCCCATGATGACAAGGTTTTCAGCTCCTTTAATTCTGCCAATTACCTCTTCAAGGTGGTCATACATCATGTCGATTTCATCATCCTCGTGCCTCGTAGTTAGCATGTATACTGGGATTATGATTGTGTCTCTTGGTTTAGTTTCCAATCGGACATAAATTATCCTCTCACTATGTTGAACAAATCCTTTTACTCTTAACCCCATCTCTTTACTGAGGATAATTCCCACTCCTGCAATCCCGGGATTGTCTTGTGCTGTTCCAGTGTGTGTGATTCTGTAATCCCCTGACCAAAAGTCGCCAGCGTTTGGCCATCTCATTTCTGAGACTCCCAGTACATCAGTATCCATTCGTTTCATTTCCATTTTAAAGTTTTCCAGTTTACCACATTTAAGAAGTGAGTTGACGTTCCATGTTGCTATCCTTCTTACATTAATGCTTTTGGATTTTGGTATCTCTTTAGTTGTCCCCGCCCGGAGATCCGAATGGGGGACTATTTTACCTCTGGAGAATTTAACAAAAGAGCTTTCCATCACAAACTGTTGATACTTGGGATACCCGCCCGGGTCTTTAATGGAGTAGTTTCGTGTTGCCTTCTCCATTCTATGCCGTTGGCAACCTTGTTGCTACTCCGCCTTTAGGAGCAGTTTCCCACCCCAAAGGCAAGAGTGTGCCCTTCCTTCTAGCCACTCATCCGCCCTCCTAGAAGGTCGTTGGCAATTGATAGAAGGTAATCTCCTTATCTCGGGAGATATTTGGCTTTCTGAAAACTAGCCCAGATATATTATGTTCATAACCTGTTGTTTCTGTAAAGTGCAAGAGATGTAGGTGTAAACTTAGTTCTTTAATTTTCAGGTGACAGAGTCCCAGTTCTAGGCGGAAACATCGACACAATCAAAGCAGCGCAGTGCAAGGAAGGCAGTCCCAAGCAGCAGCCTGAGCCATTAGCAACACACACTAACGAACACACACATTACTTGGACATAAACTTGCCAGAAATGGAGAGAGAGTCAAATCCCATGCAGGCACTTTGCCGTTCTGGATGTGGTTTCTACGGATCACCAGCTACTGATGGTCTCTGTTCGCTTTGCTACAAGGTACAGGAAGTGAAAGTGCTGTGTAAACTACACAGTTTTGTTATTTTTACTTATTGTGAATGTGATGTTGACCCTAGATGCAGTTGCTTGTATAGTATTTAAGACTAACACTAGTTTTGATTATATCTTGAAGTAATTGCATATCCGACTGTATTCTTAAAATTTGAAAAGTATCATGATTGTCTTCCATTGTTTCCTTCGTCTGGAGTGCATAAATTTTTCATTTTCATTATAAGTTTGTTAGTCAGATTTTTTCTTTTGGTGGATTGTTAAAAAATGGTACTAAGCTGCTCCTTTTTGTGTAATAAAATGTAACGTGATTCTTATTTTATGTAATATGTGTTGAATCCTGTAAAGCCCTAAACGAAGTTTCTTACTTCTATAAGTTAAATTGTGTGTCATTTCAATTTGTTCATGGTACTTCCCGTTGACAATAGAATTGCCCTTCGTATCTCATTCCTTAACTTGCTTCAGTACGGCTCAGTTCTCTCAAAGGTTTTGTTTTAAAGTTGAGCATTAATGGTGATACTCGACAGTACTGCAGACATGTTTATTGACGAAGAGCTGGCCTATATGCATTTCTTATAGGTTCACTGAATACAGTGGAAGAGCAGTAAGACAACACTACTGAGCTTTCCCTGATAGCAACCACCCATGTAAGTGCTGTCATGTGTCTAAAGATTGTTGCATTATGCTGTTTGGTGCCCTATGTTTTGGTGATAGCAAACACAGGCATATACTTTCACGGAAATAAGGGTGACTGTGATAACAGACGGAATAAATCGTGATTACATTATTACTCTGTAAAGAGCTGCTGGAGTCCATTCATTCCTTACATTAAAATACTCTGAAGGTATCCGTGAACAACCTCTGTTAGTTTGTCCCAATTGTGGTTCATGTGTGCGCGCTTCTCTCTCTCTCTCTCTCTCTCTCTCTCTCTCTCTCTCTCTCTGCCATTATTGGAAAGATACGGTGAAACTACAGTAAACAAGTACAATGGAGACTAGAAATGTTTGCAAGGGTCAGTTTTGCATATACTGTCAACCCCAATCACATGCTGACTTTAGATGTGCTGACTGAAGCATCCTCACTCCCAGGTGCAGTAATAATGTAGAATAATACATACTTCTGTATATATAAACAGCAAAAACAATCCATTATTGACAATTATTTAATTGTAACTTTGTAAATAATTCTGCCGTATATACATGTACATACGTACTGGAAGGGTGCCTGGGTGGAAAAACAGAGATTTGACACAGGTTACTTAATTACATTGAGATTAATTGAAACTTTGTAGCAATTCTGTTACATAAATCTGTCTTGAACAGATGATAATCGTAATACTAACTCTGACTTCACGAGATTTTCAACAATCATTACATAGTTTGCCTTCAGGTTTCGATGGTGATCTTGTTGAACACACAGTAGACCCATGTGGCAGTCTGTGCAGTGTTGTTGCTTATCCCGCTCCTTCTGTGATGTAGGTATGTCTGCTGACAAACTCTAACCGTCGCATATCGCACGGGGAATACCTTGAGGAAACAATAAAACTACAATAGAATTACTGCTCTGGTACAGAATGGTACAGATACAGAAATTTTGTGGTGTGATCTGTGCTTGTTCATGTATAGGGTACAAAAAATGGGTTGAAGGAGGAAGGTATATTTGCTGCTAAATGATTTTTAATGTATTAGTAAATAAGTCGTGCACAGCAGTTGGTATGTAATGATAGTGCCACAGGTCCTTAGTTATACTCGGGGGAACTCGTGTGCTCTTTATACACTGGTACAGTCCACTTGCATCAAATGACAGATTCAGCTAATGAGTTTTCAGTTAAATGGACAGTGGCGGAGATGGGTGAATCGGGTTTCGGAGGGTATGGAGATTGCAGAGATGACTATGTAGGATCATCTAACAAGTTCAAACTATCTCATTCCTGATCTTTGAGCATTTTCATTTCCCAGTTAAACTATTTCTCCTTTATATTTTGTAATGTATGAGTAACCACTGATGAGGACAAGTGAAACACGTGGCAAGCCTTCAGCAGGTCTCATATCTTAATTGTCAAAATGTACATAATCGGTTGTTCCTTCATTTCAGATGTACAACCTGTGCTTCCTCTGGGAAGTGGACCAATAGTAGAATGTTTATTTTCCAGGAGGCATTGAAGAAGAAACAGCAGCCACCTCCTACTTCGTCACCACCGGCAACGAGCCTGGACACTGCCCAGCCCACTATTCCTGTAATCGCGCCGCCTTCCACACCAGCTACCTCATCGGACCACACAGCAGCCACCCCAGTAATTGGGGGGGCCTCAGCCAAAGACGTGAGTGTAGTGTGTCACTAATGTGGCGATGTGAGAAGACCGTGAAGTGTGTGGCATAGATCTGAAGCATCTGTCTTATGTGTAAATGTTTCTTACTACCTAAAATCACCTCTGGTGAAAGCTTCATATAGCAAGCTTGTATTCAGTAGCTCAGCTCATGTTTTTGTTGTGGTCTCCCTAATAGAAGATACATTGCTCAGTTTTGTCTAAATTTCCCCATAAATGTAATTGAAAACTATTAAGGCAAAATACGATGATGTAAAGGAAAATATCCATTTCATAAATGTGTGAATGGCTTCATAGAGCTTTTATAACATTCACGTTCCTGTAAATGGATAGATAAAAAATCTGTTCATCAAGAAGCTGCAGCAGCAGGAGAATACACACAAAAAAGGTTCAACTTTTACAAGCTTTCTGAGCCTGTAGCAGCTGCTCCTGGCAAAGGAGTTGAAGTGTAAGAAAGAGGGGTGGAGGAAAGGGGTACAGTTTGGAAAAGTCATCCAGAACCCCCAGTTCATGGGAGACTTAGTGGATGGCATAAGAAGGAAAGAAGAAAGACTGTCACCCACCCTGACCTGGGGTTCTGGGCGACTTTTCAAAATTGTACCCCTTTCCCTAAACATCTCCAGTTCTTTTCCTTCACTTCCCTTTCAACTATTCTGCCAGGAGGAGCAGCTACTGGCTCCGAAAGCTTGCTTAAGTTAAACCTTTCTGAATGTATCTACTGCTGCTGCTTGGTGAGTAGATCCTTTTATCTACCCAATTATGTTATATTGTCAACAATTACATTTGTTGTTCTTATGCACGTCATGCTCCATTTTGTTCAGAAGGACGCAGAGGGAGCAGCGGGAGGCTGCAGCAGCAGTGCTGATAATTCTGTCAGCAGTGGGGATGCAGACGAGAGCTACGATGGCAAAGACTCTGAGAAGGAAGCTAAGAAGAAGAAAAACCGCTGTGCAACCTGCCGCAAGAAGGTTGGCCTTACAGGTGAGGTCACACTACCCTTCCTTCACATTAATTTGCCTGTTCATTCTACTCCTTTGATTAAACACTGTTCTTACATATTTGTATGCTTTTTATGCTCAGTCGTGGGCTGGGAGCAAGCTGCAAAATGTGGTAGATCAGATGTTTCTTCAGTCACCTGAACTTCCATTAAGTTTGATGTGGGTGGGGTCTTTAAATATGTGTACTTTTAATTTCTGAACTATGTGAGCAGTTAAATTATGTATTTCTTTCTTTCCACATACTGTTTTTATGGTATGGTGCAAGCAAAACATGCATAATGTGTTGAAGCATATAAAATATTTGAGTGTCAATGTTCTTCTCTCCTCTGCAACAAACAAAACATCAATGTCGGGCAGGGGCAACTGTCACCTTGATATTTGTGGTAATGTTACATAGTGTTCTAGCTATGTTGCAAGATATTTGTGTATTCATTGTTATGTACATGTTCTTAGATAATCGTCCTTTTGTAAAAAGTGTAAGCACATAAGATTCTAAATATTTGAATATTTAGAATAGGTAAGAACAGGAGGTCCACATCCCATGACAACCAGGAAATTCAAGAAAAACCTGGAATATTTTTAGAAATAAAGGAAATTTTCATTGCTTTGGTTTCCAGTTAAATTTTTGTAATTTTGGCTGGTAAGAACTGATGCTCTAACAAAGAATTTTATTTTATCCCGCTACTGCAGAATAATAGTGCAGCAATAAAACATACAGGAGAGAATAACACCAAAATAAAACTTCAATTGCAAAGAAAATTTGCATTTAATAAAGCACAGTGCCCACACAAGTGATTGCTGACAGTAAAATGTGTAAAAGCGTTCAGGACAAAGACTATACAATACTTCATAACAGCAAACTTTCAATGAGTGTAACATGGCAACTGTATGCATCAAAGCAACTAGAAAGAGTGTGTGTGTGTGTGTGTGTGTGTGTGTGTGTGTGTGTGTGTGTGTGTGTGTGTGTCTAACAGGTCACGGAAAAATATTGAAAATGGTGGTTTGAGAAATATTACTCTCAAAGTCAATTTAATTCCACACAAGATAAATTGTTAACTGGGAGAATGCGCGATGAATTTCGTAAATCGTGAAGCATTTTACTCAGATTCAAAACTTAACATTTTGATGACCATCTATTTATGCCTGACTTAAAATTTTTTTAGCACATTTGTGCTATATATCTTAAAAGATAAACACACACTCTCTCACTCTCTCCTCTCTCCCCTCTCTCTCTCTAAAAAAAAAGTGTTACTGAAGAGGCATGTTTATACTGGCTGAATACATTACGTGATATGCTCTGAATCAGGGTGTATACGGCCCGGGACATCCGGGAATTCCGGGAAAAACCCGGGAATTTTTTCATCCGGGACAAATCCGGGAAAAACCCGGGAATTTTTTAGAATTCCGGGATTTTTCGTTGTTTTAGATTGCAGTTAAAGTTTTGTAGGTGTGACGTGTAAGATCTGATACGCTGACAAAGAACTTTAGTCCACTACTGCTAAATAATATTGCAGCAATGAAACACAAATCAGAGAATAACACCAAAATAAAAGTTTAGTTGCGTAGAAAATGGGTAAATAGTGTCAAAGGATTTAGGTCGAAGATTATACAGTACGTCCGTAACAACTAATATGCATTCGATGTGTGTGACGTCACAATTGTTTACATTTCTAACAGATCACCAGAAAATATTACGAATAGTGGCTTGAGATGCGTTACTTTCGAAGTAAATTTCCACGCAAGATGATTTATGTAACGTGTGAGAATGTGCAGTGCATTTCTTAAATCACGTAAAACGTAAAACTTTGAGGATCAGCCATTTGAAAACTGTCGGGCCCAGAAGATAAGTCATTTATGCCACTATTTAAAATTTTACTGGCACATTTGTATTTGATATGACTTAACGTGTAACACACGCTAAAAAAAGACCGAGCTTCAAGTTAGTTTTCATATTTAATGTTGTACTTTCATAGATAAAAAATTATGCAATCGATGGCAAAAAGTTCCATTGACCTTCAAAAAAATGTGCATAATGTGTTACTGAGCAATGTCACAAGTCCCTTCATGCCAGAACACTTCGACTTTTCTAAGCAACTGATAATCATTTTGGCACGATTTTAATTGCCAAATTAGAGCCTGTTAGTTGGCCTACGGACTTCCTATCATTGTAGGACTAATAACAGTGGATGCCAATAGAGGATGCAATTCTCCTTCGTACATACACATCTGCTTACGAGTTAACCGGTGTAGAAACACACTTTGCTGAATTGAGCGAGCTCGGCCTACCTTCGTAACGTACGCGCCGCGGCCTGTCTTTCTCGTAGGCCTCGTGCTCGGAATAACTGCCGTCATTCGCTAGCGAGGTCACGTGACATGAGCTATGACTGGCTGACAAAAGTGCATCGCTCAACGCAATCTCTATTTTAGCGTTTCGGAAGCTACCGTGCTGTAATTTGTAGAATTTGTGTATATTCTTCAGCAATACGAAAATAAACTCTGTGCATATTGTCTCGCATCAAACAACTTTCCAAACGCATTGTTTTTCCTGGATTTCGTTTCCTAAAGTGCTGGGACGTCCTCCGCCGGTATAAGACCTTTAAGATTCAAAGGACTGATAGGTTTTACAGCTCCGAGGGAAAGTATACTGTTACTTAACACGGATGTATTTTCACCCGCTTTATACGTAATTTCATCCGGGAGAAATTGTGTTTTTAACCGGGAAATCCGGGAAAAATCCGGGAATTTTTTTTTCTTGTCCACGTAGACACCCTGTGAATGTCTGCAGTCCTTAGCTAGCGAAATGACTTGGCATAAGCTATAACTGGCTGACAAAAGCACATTGTGATCTGGATTTCAGTGCTTGGGAAACTACGGTGCTGAATTTGTGTATTTGGTGGAATTCGTATTTATACTTTCCTAATACGAAAATATGCAGTGTACCCGTGGCTTCGCATTGATCTTTCCAAAACTTTTTTCCCGTCCTTTGTTTGGTTGCATAAAGTGCCGGCTATTTGTATGATGTTGTATAAAAACTTTACCATTTAAAGGATTGATAAGTTTTACAGCTATGAGGGAAAGTATGTTGTCATTTCACATTAAAAAAAAAAATAAAATAAAATAAAAAAAATTTGGTATGTGGACACCCTGAAGAAGCAAATAATTCAATAGTTTCTTTGTAGCTCTGTGAAATGCCATGTGTGAGCTGTGATCCAAAAATAATACATGATATTTAAAAGCATTTCATTCATTCGTCTACATCAATGTTATTCTCTTCAAAATAGTTCTCATTAGTGCTATATGCTTACACCAGCACTTTGTCCAATGCTTGAAATGCTTTTTCAGGTGCTATCTTCAGAAATTTTTTAGCTCTGTGATTCATTTTTCTCGTCCATACTTGTAAAATAGCTACCCTTTAAGATTTCTCCTTAATTTTAGGAACTGAAAATAGTCACATGGCACCATGTCTGGCAAATATGGAGGCTATGACATCATTACAGTATTAGTTCCAGCCAATAATTCACTAACAAGCAAAAAATTGTGATAAAGTGCATTATTGTGATGCAAAAGCCACGAATTTTTGCCATGGCAGTCAGTTGCTTGCATTACATTAATGACAATTGAACTTGCATCTTACTGCACTGATGATAACCACGCAGTGGTTGAAATCTGTATCTGAAATAAACAAATTATTTGTGATTGACTGCTGTATATTTTTCTCAAATTTAGTTGCTGAGCACACCCATTCCATAGGGAATCAAACCCTATATACCCAGGTTTCGCCACCTGTTAGAACATGTTTCACTATTTGTCATTTTCGACTTTGTGTAGTGACTTGTGATCAGCTTGCATTCACAGTTATTTTTGTTAAAAGTTCAACAGTATTGAAACATATCCTCTCTTATTTCATAGGCAAAATATCCAAAAGAATTTCACGGCATGACCCAGTTATTATGAGCACCTTCTCAGGGCATTAGTCACTTGTCTTGCTGAATGTCTTAAAGGCCTCCATCGAGAAGCTTATAGCTCTCGTAAACACTTGTATCATTCATAGCACACACACTGAAGTAATATTTACATTGATACATACATACATTCCACTGCTTTATATTTTATTCTATTAGAAAAAGAACACCCCTCGTATTTGGCTGCTGTGTATGTAACCTTAGTGGGAATTTGAAGTTTTAAACAAAACTGAGCCAGCAAAAAGATTTCCAGTTTTTGTATATATGTACCTAGTTTTATGGGCCACTGCATTTTGAAGATAAATTTTTATACAAATATAGTGCTAAAGTGCTGACAAGGTTATTAACAGTTCGTTAGATATGGATATTTAGGCAAGTTTGTTCCTTTTTCAGACAAGGTACTTGTTTCATTTCTGTTTGTTGTGCTGCACTCTGTTTGAAGCCTTTAGAGTTGAAAGCTAGAAACTTTGTTAGTTCTAAAGATGTGTCCAAATAATTCACACAATAAGTCTCATAACTCAAGAGGGAAAAGGTTTGCTGATTTAGGTTTCAGACTTGAGGATTGTACAAAGCTGATGATACAGACAGCCAGTGGCAAAATAAAAAAATTAGGTAACATTCTATACAATCTCGAGAGAGATGTGCTTTTATTTCAAGATTTCCACAAGGGATGCATGGAAAGGACTCTGAAAACTACAGTTTCATTGAGGTATTATCTGTACCATTGAAGCATTATAACAAGAGGTTTAAATTAAGTGTTGTGGCAGTTCCAGTAATATGTAATATTTTGACTTTGGTCACATGCTACTTTAACTTACAAAGAATTTTGCCTCTGCATTCGCAGCAGATATTGCTAAGAATCTTAAAACGTTAATTTGTTGCAGGCTTCGAATGTCGCTGTGGTGGCCTCTTCTGTGCGGTCCACCGATACAGTGACAAACACGAGTGCACGTTCGACTACCGCGAGATGGGCGCCCAGGAGATCCGTCGCAACAATCCCGTCGTCGTCGGCGAGAAGATTCAGAAAATTTGAGCCACCACACAATCCCGTCCCCACCACCACCCTGCACTGTGCCTAGTTTAGAAGTCAGGACAGCTATTTCGTAACTAGGGATCAATACACAACTACTGACACAGAATTACAGGGAAAGGCAGAAAGTCAGCTTATACATTCACAAAATCTTGGAAATCGTGTAAATGGCAGCTGTCTCAAAATCCACGAATTTTTATTATTCATTAAAAATGCAGATTGCATTTGATTATTACGAAAAGCAATTGTGCCATTGTGACAGTGAACAAAGTGAACGTTCTGCAACAGTTTTCTCAGATTGGTGAAGGAAGTCGTATACAGGGACGAGACTGCTGAACGGAGGCTGCTGGTGGGGTGACTGGAGCCCGTGTGCACTTTTATATATAATATACATTCTATATACCAGTTTCGTGTTTTTCATATGTAGTGACAATAATGGATAAGTTAAGATGGGATGCACATCATCAAAGATATGCGTGTGAGTTATTTCCTATGCATGACAAGTGTCCGCGAAAGAAATTTGTCGTGCTTACTTGGACACAATCATTCTTTCATATTTTGTTGCACTGAGCTGCTTTCTCAGGGCTACAGAATACGAAAATAGTGTAGAAGGTTAATGCGTTTAGTCAGGGACTCCAATGGAATGAACTCTTTTGTTATTTCACAATGCATGATGAATTTGTCCCAGTGAGTGGTTAAGAATCTTGTAATTGAAATGCGGTGCTCATAAAATTAAAAAGTTTTTCACAGTTAGTATTCTGTTCTGCAGGGACGTGTAGGTGATTCCATAAATTTATTTTGAAATGTCAGTAATGAATAACAATATGCTCATATTACTTAGGGTATAATCTGTTGGTTGTTTGTTTTTGTTTGTCGCTTTGGCAGTCTTGCAAATCTGTACTGTTTTTTAATTTTAGTGTTTGTAGAAGTCGGTAAATTTCTGATTACAAAGTTAGATGTAACTGACCACCATTTCAAGTAACTGTAAATAAATAAGGGGACTGTCATGATACTACTTTCAGAATGCAAGTTTTTGTTAAATAGGGGATGTTGTGTGTGACCTTGTTGTTTCAAATTGCTTTTTGGTCTTGATTTACTTAAGAAGCATGGAGTAAAATTGTAGAAATTTGTGGAAATTCTCTTCAGTTATTGTTTGCATTGTGCGTGTGATTGTGTGTTGCCCTTAGAGACACCACGATGTCAACCAGTTTTCTATTCTACATAGACAACATTATTTTCTGCTCTTTGGCATGCTAACAGCTTTCTGAGGGCTCGCAGAACGGAAGCTACTAGACTTACATTGTTACGCTGTTGACATTTGGTGGCTCTTTCGGGTATACTTATTACTACGTGATATTGGGACTGAAATAAAAAGTATATATATTGCTTATGTAATCCAATAATTTTTTCTTTGCACATGAAGTCAGTTATCTATTTTCCAAATGTGTTTCTTCTAGAGTGCCATGCCACTTTAGACAGGCAGTCAGCTTTGCCAGCTGTTTCCAGCAATTGAAAATTTTGTCGTGGTGTTGGATAGGAAAATTGTATTATGATTTAATTTTTGATGTCACCTGTCATTCACATTTGGAATGTGAGAGATCTTCCTGCTGTGTGTGTGTGTGTGTGTGTGTGTGTGTGTGTGTGTGTGTGTGTGTGTGTGTGTGTGTGTGTGCACGCAGCAAGATCTCTCTGCATGGGATTAGTTAGTTGTGATTAAGCTGAGTCCATTAGTCACTGTCTGATGCTGTATGTTTAAAAAAGTTATCGTAAAGTTTTCCCCTCTACCTAAGAGTTTTTATTTACTATCACAATTACACTGTAACTTCTTATTACGAAAAACAGTGTTTAATTTTTAATCATCTACATTATTGTTCTGAAAACATTGTATGTGAGGAAATAATAAACCTTCCAATCAATTTTTATTATTCTTCACTAAAGAAAGCATCCTCTAAACAAAATAAATAATTACTGTATCAATCATTTGGCCCAGTGTAACTAATTTTCATTCAGTTGGGGTGCTGTGAAATGCAGTTTGTTGCATCAGAACAATCTTTGTAACATCTTACTCGATTTACCTCAAGGATTAGTGCTAATATAGACTTCCTATCTCCAGATTTAAGGTTCCTTGATAAATAAAATGACAAGCATCTCACTTGGCGGATAATACAGATTGAGAATTCAAGAGGTAACGTTATGAAATTGCTGTTGAAATGCAGATTTCATATCACCTACATTGACTTTCCCATGTATGCTGGCACGTTGGGAGTGTTGTGTTGGAAGTCCAATTTTGGTGTACCTGTACAGTCCAAACGGGGAAAAGTACTTTTCTATTTCAAAGTAGATAAACTGACATTGAATACATGCAGTTTTTTAAAATTAAGCAATGGTTTCAGAGTAAAGCCTGTTAAGAATTCAGTAGAACTTCCTCTTTATAATTGAAAATTCAATATAATGATCAGTCAAACAGAAGTAGATAGCCAGTTTATGGCAGGTTGTGAGATAGTTTTAATTGCTCATGGCCGTGTCGTTAGATCCTCCAGCACACGGATGTAATGGAGGATGTGTTGGATTATAAAATTGTAAATACTGCAGAAAAGTGCCGTACATTCTTAATTCTTACTTGTTTGCTGTAATTGTCAACTATTGGATTGCTAGTCAGTTTCCTCAGGTGGCTACAGGAGTCTGTGTTTAAGTCGTCTATTGACATATAATAAAAGCTTCCATTCAAAACTGAAGAAAGGCTTCCTTAAGATATTTGTAATACTACAAATTTCTTAGATTTCAAAAATTGCCAAAGATAACTCGGATAGAGAACAGCAAGTCTACTACTTTAACATTGTCTAAAATGGGGAGGCTAGCATTGTAGCTAGTGAGCTATAATATAGTAGAGGTGACACCTACAGCTGTATTAAGAGGTCTTATTGTATTTGCAATTGCATTTGATTTTACATTATAACTTCAAGCACTCATTAAACTAAAAAAATTCCAGATTTCTTATGTACAAGTGACCAGCAAAATGTTATTACTAGAACTATGGATAGTATATGTACAGCACAGTATAGTTACAGTTTCCCAGGTATTGTTGGAAAAGTCAGTCTGTATTTCATAAAATACACAATTACTCTGCTCCATTCAGACAAAATTTGAGAACATTATTAAGAAACTTATCTGTAGGTTAAGTAAAATTAATAGAGTGTCTCAATTGCACAGTCGTTTATTATAAATAAGATGAGTTTTGGCCTCTAGTAAGAGGCCATCTTGAGACAATGCACCATCTGGATGATGCTTGGATCAGCTGTGCTGACCTCAGTCGCAAAACTGCTTCAAGCATCGTCGTCAGCTGTGTGGTGTATTGTATGAAGATTGACTCTTACTAGAGGCCGAAACTGGTCATATTTTTAATCAAAGATTGTGCAGTTGAGACTTTTTTTTTACAATCAGAGGCTATGGTAAGAGTTGTATTAATAGGTAAGATCAGTGAAGACACAGTGATTAGATATACATGGGATTATTCAGTAAGGTGTAAAGCACTGGGGCGCACACGCACACATGGAACTTACCAAACAAAAGTATATTTCCTCCTCCCAGTCAATAGTCGGTTATCGCTCTCACTGAAAAATGGAGGTATCTGCCCACTTAGACTGGACTAAATTTTTGATGATGGACAACTTTTGCCGTCCTTTAGATTTCTGCTAATTAAAACACACAACCTCATTCTGACATACTGAGAATGTGACCTCTTACACCTCAGATAAGTAACTTGCTGTTTGACAATTTCTTATTGTTCATCTTCGTGTGTGTTTAAATGACTTGCACACAATAATTCAGCAGATCTATGTTTCTTCAATGCTAGAAACGAGTGTTGGCAGATTACATTTATTGACAATTCTGAGCAGAAAAAATGGCTGTTAACTCTTGAGATTCCAGGCACTTTTTGCTGAAAGACACTTCCAATGGTAACTGTAAAACTGTGGTAAGATACTGCCTGTGCATTACCGTATATACTCGAATAATCCGCGCACCCCAATTTTGAGGAAGAGAAAAAAAAATTATTTTTTGCTTTAATTTGTTTTATTTTGCAAAAAAATTTTCCAACGTTATGATGTGTTCAAAAGTATGTATAATAACTACTGGTTTGAAGCAACGCTGCTGTACAGGTTGATACATCGTTAAAGCGCAATCGATTCAGCGGCGTGCAGCTGGCCCATTAGACGGGCGGGCGGCCAGGGAACATTATCACCACCAGCTGGGACTCTATGCGTACCTACAATAGCAAAAAAGAAATGTGAATTATCTTGTGTAAGAATTTGTTAATACGGTATGTGCAATAAAATATTCTAGTCAATACCGGTATGTTTCCTCTCTTACCACTCTATTCATCACTTTCATCATTATCACTAGCGGGGGAATCATTGTCGTCTTCACCATCTTCCCATAGTGTCTCGTCCTCTGTTCCATCCAGTGAATTTATGATTTCACAATTTTTTTTTGAAGGATTTTCCACCAGCGATTGCGGAATGGAGTCCCATGCACTTTTCACCCATTCACAAATCTGGGACAGATCCGGCCGTTTGATGTTTCCTCTAGGTGTGAACTTGTGGTTTTCCTCAGCCATCCATTGCGTATATCGCTGTTAAAGTGCAGCTTTGAATGGCCGATTTATACACACCTCTAGTGGTTGTAGGATAGATGTTAGGCCTCCAGGGGTAATGCCCAAGTCAGTTTTCCCTTTTTGTAATTTGTCTTGCACTTCCTTAGTTGTATGTCCGCAGAAGCTGCCCAGGACCAACATGTTGCGTAAATTCATTAATGCACCAGGATGACGTTGCCAAACGTGTCGCCCTGTCAATTATAAGTTCATTGTCCATCCACCCTTTCGGATTCGCTCTCACTAATACCGGTATGCCTTTTACTGATATTTTCAGAATAGTTTTCCTTTTAAATATCATATAAGGTGGTAGCTTTCGTCCCTCGCCAGTTACACTCAACATCACTGTACATCCTTGTTTCTCACTGCCACCAGTTAGTATCATGATGCTGGATTCTCCTTTCCTGTTCACTGTGTTGTCGAGCGGCATCTCAAAATACACTGGCGTTTGATCCGCATTACCAATTTGCGATAATATATAGGACTTTATGGCGCAGATTTATCACATAACGATGAAAATTCACATTTTTTTTCCTCGTAATCGCCTGGAAGCCGCTGAGCGATAGTAGTTTTGCTCTGGAATCCTAAACCATTTCGGTTGAAAAAATCTTGATAGCCAGCCCCGGTTAGCTTTGAAACTGGTAATGCCTAGTTCTTTGGCTAAAGACAATGCTTTGTTGGCACATTTCACTCGTCACCACGCATCCGTATTGTCGCTTCTCATCTACATAATCGCAGAGCCTTTTCTCGAGGTCCGGATGCTTCGCTTTTTGGCCGCGAAATGCCCGGCGATTACCGGTACTATTAGTTTCTTGAAGCTGTGTTTTATTTTTTCGCGAGTCGCGAATACAACTCTCACTCACGTTGTACTTCCTTACGTGCTGCACGGTTTCCAATATTCTCGGCTTCTTCAATAATTTACACTTTTTCTTTAGCAGTGTACAAGCAATAAGGAGAACTTGTAGCCATAATTAACAAGTTTGAAGACATTAATACTTCACTCTTAACGTGCTACTGATGCGTTACAGACTGAGGCCACAACAGTGCAATAGTATAACGGGATGTATTGTTGGAGGCGGAGCAGTACCAACAATATTTAGAATAATCTGCACCCCCAAGTTTTTCGTCCTAAAATTCGGGGAAAAACATGCGCGGATTATTAGAGTATATACGGTATAATACACATTATTATGGCAGCACGAGCAACTTTTATTAAATGCTGCTGTACCCTTCAAAGTGATGTGTGTGTGTGCGCGCGCGCGCGTGCACACACACACACACACACACACACACACACACACACACACACACACACACACGTGTGTTCAGAATGTTCTACCAGTTGTCCATTTCCTTAACAATAGAATGGAGACATTTGAAAAGCCGCATATACAATATAATCATCATTGGAGAGTCTCTTTCCCCCACCCCCAGATGTTCTTTCAATTTGCTGGGTAATGTAAATCATGTAGTGCAACAAACAGACCTCCCAATCAACATCACTCGCATCTGTGTGGACTTTGTTAAATTGTTAGCACCATTTCATTAATGCTGGGTGTGACATTGCATTTTGTCCATATACTACGAGAATTTCATGGTGAATATGTGCAGCAGAACTGTCTGTAGGAAATCTCGTCTATGCAATTGCTTCTGAAAATGCACTACTCTTGTTGCGCAATTGCGTTATAATGGAGCAGCATGTGTAACTTACTTTCTGAAGTCCCTACACAGAAACAATGTAATGAAATGTCTCCTTAGCAACTGAGAGAGCTAATTTTGCTATGAAATAACAGTACTATGTTGTCACAGTTCAAAGAATTCCTAATATGTACAATCTTTGTTCTGGAAATAATTATTACAGCTGACTGCCAATTTTTTTTTCTTTTTGAGTGAACTATTGTAATAAAAACAAATCTTTGATCTTGATATGCAAGATGAATATACTTGCTTGCATGTTCGTATATCCATAGATGATACAGTAACACTGAAGAGGATATAACTTTTTTCTCAGTAATCAATCACCTGCAGCAAAGACTGTTTGCAATCAGTTGGCAGAATTTTGTCATTGTCATTCTCCTAGTAGCAGCAGACTTTGAGGTCGACCAAAATCAGTTGTCATTAACCCTAGATCGGACAGTCTGGGTCTCTGACCCAAGCGGATTTAGTTTTAAAAATACCCACAAGAGCACACTACTTGCGAGTCAACCATCCATTGTAGCTTTCAATTAATGTTTCTAAAGGACACTGCTTGTGTCATCATTTTTCTTTGTTTGCCAGTTGATTGTTGACGTGGAAGGAAGCGTGTTGTGGGTCTGCGAGACCCAGCCCGTCCGTTTACGTTAGGTTTTTCTACTTATGCACACTTCTTATTATACTGACTGCGAGCAATAACACTGCTCGAAAATGGCCTGCCGGCTTCCTCTAAGTCATAAAGAAATTGAAAAACTGTTACTAGAAAGTGATAATGATGATTTGGATGTAGATCCCGATTTTATTCCCGAAAGTGATCACTACACAGAAAACGAAATGAGCGACTAACAGCTGGACAGCAAAGAGAACATCGTTATTCTTGCGAGAAACGCGAGTACACTCACTAATACATCTAGAGATTCTGTATCAAGTAGTGTGGTTGCTTCTGGTCTCTCATCCAGTGAATAATCACCTTACTGTTTGTCGAGAGATGGACGAACTACATGGCAGAAAAAGGTTCCCAACTAAAATGTACGTACCAGATCACACATTGTAATTACGCATTTGCCTGGTGTCTGTGGGGAAGCCAGAAATGCTTACAACATTGTCGAGGCCTGGAAGCTGTTCATTGATGACGATTTGCTCGATTTGATAATAGAGAGCACAAATACTTACATAGATCACGTAAAACCACTTTATAAAAGTGACAGATACTGCAAGGAACTTTAAAAAAGAAGAGTTCCAAGCATTTTTGAGTCTTTTGTACATTTCTGGCGTTCTTCACGGAGGCAAAATTAAATCTTCCGTCAAAGTACATCACTGCGAAGATTTTGTTTTCTTCGGAGATGTCTTAGGTTAGATAACATTCACACGAGAGGAACATTAAAAAAAAAAGTTATCGAACGATTCACAAAAAAAAACTGCACAAGGCATTACACAAAAAGTGAATGCCTTCCAGTGGATGAGATGTTACTATCTTTTCGGGGACATCGTTCTTTCAGAACGTACATTCCTTCAAAAACCGGAAAGAATGGGATCAAAGTATTTATCTTGGCAAATGCAAAAATGTACTATGTAAAAAACTTGGAAGTGTATGTAGGGCAACAACCTCTTGGTTTCTTCCATGTGAGTAATGCAGCTGACGATGATGTGCTCAGACTTGTGGAGCCTGTGAAGGGAACAGGAAGGAATGTTACCCTTGACAACTGGTTCACAAGCTGCACTCTTGCAACAAAACTGCTCAGACTGTAACCTTACACTCGTTGGGAAACTGCACAAAAATAAAAGAGAAACTACATTGGAATTCTAAAGTCACAGGAAAAGAGAGATACATTTGTCCATATTCGCATTTTGCAACAATTTCACATTGGCGTCATATGTGCCAAAGAAAAGTAAATGTGTAATTTTGCTGTCTTCAATGCATACAAACAATAAAATCGATGAAGAAACTGGTAATATGAAGTACCCAGAAATTATTACATTCTGCAATTCAACAAAAAGTGGAGTGGACGTGGTTGATGCCATGTGTTCAGAATATAACGTTGGACGGCAAATAAGACACTGGCCATTGTGCATGTTTTATGCCACTTTGAACATTGCTGGTATAAATTCATTTGTGGGATACAAAGCAAACGCAGGACTGGGTATTTCTCAAGCAACTCAATTTGGAACTCATAAAACCACACATGGCACAGAGAGCTAACGAGAAGAATCTCCCAAGCAACATTTGAGAGCTGGCAGCACGTCTATCTGGGATTTCCATTGACAAGGAAGTTGTTCCAGAAGGAAAACGAGGTCATTGTTATAAATGCAAAGACAATAAAACAAAATATTTTTGTAAAAGTTGTGGAAAGTGGCTGGGTCTCTCCCATTGTGTAAAGTTAGGTGGAGATTGTGCAGAAAATACAGATCAGTATTATGTATATTGTAACAAGAGAAACTTTTTTTTTTTAAAAAAAAAAAAAAAATTATGCTATGCACTAAAATGTATAATATTTTGTAGTAGTGTGCTTGACAATCCTAATTTCATAACTTGTGAGGACGTGAACTGTCAAAAATAAAATAAAACTGAAACTTCCTGGCAGATTAAAACTGTGTGCCCGACCGAGACTCGAACTCGGGACCTTTGCCTTTCGCGGGCAAGTGCTCTACCATCTGAGCTACCGAAGCACGACTCACGCCCGGTACTCACAGCTTTACTTCTGCCAGTATCTCGTCTCCTACCTTCCAAACTTTACAGAAGCTCTCCTGCGAAGAGCAGGCCGCGAAAGGCAAAGGTCCCGAGTTCGAGTGTCGGTCGGGCACACAGTTTTAATCTGCCAGGAAGTTTCATATCAGCGCACACTCCGCTGCAGAGTGAAAATCTCATTCTGGAAACATCCCCCAGGCTGTGGCTAAGCCATGTCTCCGCAATATCCTTTCTTTCAGGAGTGCTAGTTCTGCAAGGTTCGCAGGAGAGCTTCTGTAAAGTTTGGAAGGCAGAAGTAAAGCTGTGAGTACCGGGCGTGAGTCGTGCTTCGGTAGCTCACATGGTAGAGCACTTGCCCGCGAAAGGCAAAGGTCCCGAGTTTGAGTCTTGGTCGGGCACACAGTTTTAATCTGCCAGGAAGTTTCATATCAGCGCACACTCCGCTGCAGAGTGAAAATCTCATTCTGAAAATAAAACTGTTTGAAATGTTCAAGAACGTTTTTAAATACTGAATAATTTTACTTTCAGATTTTTGGAGAAATGCAACGTCATTTTCAAAGAAATGTATGGTAAATTTAAATAGTAATAAACAGTAAAAGAAGTATAGGAGCACTGGTGTTGAAAATTTAAGTCTTACTTATTCTGGAATGTAAATAAAACGATGGATCTGTCAGACCCAGCACGTCTGTGTTACTTTTTTTTCGCCTGTCCGTTCTAGGGTTAAAAACTATTGATGTTGCGTACGTCGTGACTGAAGAGGTTCGGCACATGACTTAGTACGAGGGCTATCCACAAAGTACATTACATGTTGGAATTAAAAATAAATAAAGTATTGGAAATTTTTTTTATTATATACAGATGAAAGCCACACTTAAATACCCCCCCCCCCCCCCCCCGCTCGAACTTCTTCAGTATTGTCAAATCTGTATCATTTTACGTCATTTTCATATGTGGAAATAAGAAAGTCACACACAGGTCAGGTAAGTAAGGTGTATGGGGCAGCGGAACCATGCTGTTTTTAGACAGTTTTGTCTTAACAAACATGGCTGTGTGTGTAAGTCCTTTGTTGTGGTTGGAAGAACCAGTCGCCTGTTTGCCACAAATCGGATCTTTCTTGATGAACGTGGAGCTCCAAGATAACACACTAATTCCTGTCGACGGTCTGTGATTACAAGCTCTCGAACTTTTTCAATATTTTCGTCGATTCGTGAAGTTGCTGAAATGTCCAGAACGAGGTCTGCCATCAGTCGACATGTGGCCTTTTTAAATCAAGTAAACCACTCGTACACTAAAGTTTTTCCCTTAGCATCATCTTGGTAAGCTGTTTTCAACATTAATAGTTTCACCAGCATTTTTACTGAGTAGAAAACAAAATTTCACAGCTGCATGTTGATCACTTAAACTTGCCATCATAAAAACAAAACACTAGCAAAAGCAGCCACTGCATATGAACAGAACAAGCCAGATTGACAACATAGCTGGCACTGAACTGGCAGAAATGCGTACTACAAAAGCTCCGTCCACAGCAATGTTGTTTGGACTTTTTGGTTACCTTAATGTATATTTTGCACAAACATTCAAGAAAATAAGATAAATTCCCAATTGAATCTACACAATTTGGTAGCCCAAAAACAGGCTTCTCAAGTGATACAAGGAAATGCTCAAAAACTTCACCCAAGGAAATGAAAAATTCATAAGGAACATTGTAATGGGACAGCCAACTTGAATACATTCTTAGCACAAACTGGAAACTAGGCAGCAATCACCTGTTTGAGGGGCAATTAGGTGACCCCAACAAAATAAGTGGTTTGTTCACGAAGTACTTCCAAACAAATAATTGCTGATTTCTTTACTTACACTGAATATATTTGTTTATCACAAGTCACAAATGAAATCAGGAAGAGAACTGAAAATGCCTCACTATTCTTCATCACATTGCCAGCTGTCATATGGTGTCTCAAAGGACTGTTTGACAGAGGAAAACATCAAATTGTCTCCTTGTGCATATTTTGCTGATTTATCATGTATGGATGTCTTTTTTTTATTTCCCTATGTCAAACAAAAAAATTCGTGGACAGATATTTTCATCTCTTCGAGAAGCTGTTATAAAATATTCCTGGTTTTCTTGCAGTTTAAATACTGCATTTAATGAAATACTTGGTCTTCACCAGGAAAAATTGATTGTCACAGCTGATATGGTAGCTACATCCCATAGATGGCTTTTGACTGGTTGGCATACATTGTGTTGCCAGAGGTTGTGTCCACATCTGCACTGGTGGTGCTACTGCTTTTAGGAATTTACTATCACTGTATGTGTGGCAGTTGATTTGTTAACAGAATCCCAGGATGTAGAACCATGGGACAAGAATTTGGTTTGCTCTGTAATTTGACCCATTGAGAAAACCAAAAATGTTTTATAAGTGGGTGTTGTTGTGAGAAACTTGTTTTCATACCTCAATAACTCTGTTGGAGGTACTGACATCCCAGTGGAGAAAATGTTTCCAGAATTGGTTCAAACACATGCAAAAGTGCATAAATTTTGAAGGCAAGTATTATGAGAAGTATAATTTTTTGTAAAAATGTAAAGGCAGCCTTTCAAAGTAATTTTGGCATTGAATCTGTATGATTGTGTATTTTAGAATGTTTCTGTTGATACTGCTTTCCATCTAGATTCACTTTGGATATATCCTCATTGTATTCAAAATATGCTGTTCAAATGTTGTAGGAAAGTTCTTGTAGAATATAAATACGTTGGATTAAAGGAGACTACTGACCCTCTACTCCCGTAATAGTTGTGGCCCACTGTCCCCGCACCCACCACCCAACAGTTTCCCCTTCCTCCATCTTGCTCCCCCCCCCCCCCCCCCCCCCCCCCCCCCAATTTACATCCCAACATTGCCTTCAGCATGTGCCGCTTCCCACCGGCCACTACAATCAGAAGCACGTTAATTTATTGTGTAGATGCTATCTGAAGTATGTATTTCTAAAAAATTGTATCCTAGGTAAACCTATTTTCAGTTTCATGTTTCATTGATGAAAATAAAAAAGCAAGATGTGGATTCCACTGTAAAATTTCTACACTTGGTACTTGCTTAAAATTTTAGTCCACTAATCACCAAAAGTTTAAGATCTTCATCTGTAATACTTTAAAGGGGTGGTTGCTGTATGGAGAAAGTGGTAATAACCTTTGTAGTGGATGATTAGAAGTGGACAGTTGACTTCCTTTATCACAGGGCCAGTCACGACGTGCCAAACTGCACGAGCTGGTGGTGCGGGTTGAGGCTCGTCTCTGTCTGATCCTTCTTGTAAGTACTCGGTACAACGTGACATTTCATTTAGTATTAGGGTGTGGCATTCTTCGGTTGGCACAACTCTGTTCACTTCAGCATCATGGTGCCAGCACTGTTTACTTTTGTTATTTGTTTCTAGTATAGACATTCACAGATCCAATGCCTCTCGCACAGAAAGAGGCAGTGTAGCGATCTATCGTCTCGAGCCTTAAAAAATGAATGCCAGTGACAGAAGAGAGGGACGAGAATTCTCAGTATCTGTTATGCAGTCACATAATCGATGGGTACTGCAAGTTTGCTATGACATGACATTATAATACCGTGCACAAAGAATTTAAAGATTTGATTGACACTGAAAGAGCAAAAAATTAGTGAACGACAGGTAGGATTCATTGTTCTGTACATCAAGAAGTAGTTTGTGCTAAATTTGTACGTGAAGAAACTGGTGGTACAAATAGCAAATTTCTGAAGTCACAAGCATTATCCCACTGTCAGTTGCAACCATTGCATGAAATGAATAAAGAATATGGAATATGTTGGTTAAGTTGAAGAGCACGCGTGGAATGATTTTCTGATGTTATTCTTGAATTTATGAGGGAAAAAGGAGTGCAGGAATGGAAATTAGAACATCTGGACTATATTGCAGACCTCACATTTAAGTGGACCTGACTGCACACTGCGCACAGTAATACCGGGTGATCAAAAAGTCAGTATAAATTTGAAAACTGAATAAATCTCGGAATAATGTAAATAGAGAGGTACAAACGGAGTAGGAATATTGATAGGGCAAAAGTTGATAAATAAGATAATGAAGGTACAATATATTGATGGAAGACACGTGATGATACGACTGAAGGGTAGTTCAAAAGATTTGGTGTTGATACAGGTGTAGATGCCAACCAGCCAGCATAGACATAAGGAAGTGGAAGAATATTATGAGAAAATACAAGAACTCATTGAAAAAGAAAATGGGGGACTGGAATGCAGTGGTGGGTGAAGGAAGAGATGAAGATACAGTAGGAAAATTTGGATTAGGAATAAGAAACGAGAGAGGTAAACGACTAATTAGTTTCTGTAAAGAAAATTCATTAGCAGTGGGTAACACATTATTTTAACACTACTAAAGGAGACATTACACATGGATATCAAATTTGAATATGGAAAGATATCAGTTGGACTACATCCTGACACAAAAAAGGTTGAGGAACTGTTTGAAAAATGCCAAAGCTTATTCATGAGCAGATATAAATTTGGACCACAACCTAATAGTGGGTGACATACAAGTGAAGTTGAAAAATGTGTGGAGAAGTAAAGCAAAAGAAAGACTCAAAAAGGTAGGAAAGGCATCAGATTTGGAAAACCGATTTATGGAAAAGTGGGAAAGAGATAGTGCTGATGAAAGTGTTAATGACGCATGGATAAAAATGAGGGAAGGACTCAGGGACTCTGTGAAAGAAGCACTAGGAATTAGAGTATACCAAATTACCAGGAATGAATGACTAACAGAAAACATATTGAAAAAGATGGAAGAGTGGAAAATGTAGAAACTGAAGAAGGCAAAAAGAGGTACAGGAAAATGAATAATGAACTAAGAAGAGAAACCGAAGAAGCAAGGGAAAAATGGATGCAACAGAAATGCGATGAAATAGAGAAAATGGAGAAAGAAGGAGAGTATGAAATGACATATAGATTGGCTAGTGAGATAGTTTTTGAACGTAAAAGAAAGAGGAATAACATGGAAATAGAAAGAGCAGATGGTACTCTAGCAGAAGAATCACAGGAGGTTTTGCACAGATGGCAAGAATATATTGAATGTCAGTATGAGGAGGATGAAATACAAAGCAAAATTAAAGTTGAAGAGGAGCAATATGTGCCGGAAGATGGAAAGGGTTCACCACCTTGGAAGCAGAAGTAGAAAAGGCACTGAAGGAGATGAAGAATAGGAAGGCATGTGGAATTGATGATTTGCCAGCGGAACTGTTGAAGAGTCAAGGAAACAAGGCAATAAAAGAAATGGTCTACCTCTCTAATGAGACATATGACAAAGGGGAATGGCTTGAGGACTTCCTTGCAACAGTTATGATATCAATAGAGAAAAAGAGTAACACTAAGAAAATTTGAAGAGCATAGGACCATCAGTCTAATTTCTCATGCAGCTAAAGTGTTGCTAAGAGTGTTTAATAGAAGGCTATATGGCAAGAGGGATTGAAGAGGAGCAGTTCGAATTTAGAAGAGGAAAAGGAGTAAGAGATGCTATTGCCCTGTTAAGAACTATAGCGGAAAGATATATTGAAAAAAGTAGAGAAATCTTTGCTGTTTTTATAGATTTAGTAAAATTGGAAATGAAATGTCAGAAGGAAGCAGCATTGGATGAGGTGTTGGACAAGGTTGTTGCCTTTCCCCACTGTTGTTTAACGCATATTGCGAAAGGTTTAGATGGGAAAAGAGGAATATGTATTGGTGGAAAGAGAATAGAATTTATAAGATTTGCTGATGGCATGGTATTAGTGGCAGAAAGCGAGTGGGCAGTGAATAACATGCTGAAATACCTGAATGAAGCTTGTGTGGAATATGGGATGCAAATAAACACAGCAAAAACAAAGATTATGGTCAGCAGCACAAGACGCAGACTGTCCAATATTAAAATAGGACAATCTACCATTAGCCAAGTAAGTGCATTTAAATATCTTGGAAGCATAAAAAATGAAGACTTGAGATGTCAGCAGGAGATGAAAACTCAAACTGCCATAGTGAAGGAGGCATTCAACAGAAAGAGGAGACTGTTATGTGGCAAATTAGATAAAGATCTAAGGAAAATACTTGGCAAATGTTTTGTCTGGAGTGTGGCTCTATACGGGGCAGAAACATGAACGCTGAGACGAGAGGATGAAAAAAGGTTAGAGGCATTTGAGATGTGGATGTGGAGGAGAATGTAGAGGATAAGCTGGATGGAAAGAGGGAGTAATGAAAGAGTATTGGAAAGGGTTGGTGAGAGATGATGTCTGCTGAAGGTTATAAGAAAAAGGAAAAAGAACTGGTTGTGATATTCATTGAGAAGGGAGTGTTTGCTAACAGACGTTTTGGAAGGACTGGTTTGTGGGAGAAGCCTGAGAGGAAGAACAAGATACAAGATGATAGACGACATAAAGGGAAGAGGAAATTGTGTGGACCTGAGGTGGATAGCAGAAGACCGGACAGCCTGGAGAACTAACATGTGAAAACTTGCCTTTTGGCAGAACACTAATGATGATGAGATGATGGTCACAAAACATACCTCATACATAGTTGATTTGTCAATTCTAACATAATACACAGACTAATAAAAGTAATCTAAGTTTATACCGCATACTTTTACAAACATACTATTTTACATAGGTATCTTAAAAAAAACACCTATAATAGATATTGTGTCACTTCTTTAGTCTGCAAGTATTTTTACTAGGTTGTCACTCAAGAAATCTCCTGCACTATAGTAGATTTACTTTTTAGGTATTTTTCCAGGTCTCCTTCAATATGTTTTAAATTTGAGTCACACTTTCCCTTCCAAATTTTATGCTCACATATTGCACAATTTGAAAAATTACGTGCCCACACAATGATGGGTAGGAAATCTCATAAACTAAAGTTATTTTACTCCTTAGTTATTTAACAGATGTCCCATATATGTAATTATTTTGAAAAAAGAAAAAAATCTGGGATACCTGTATACTTGTGGCATCTGACTGTAATATATGAACTCAGCATGCCATAAGGATGCTGACTGCTGCAGATTAGTTATAGCTCAGTGAGAATTAGAAATAAGCGTTAGTTGTAATTGACAGGTAAACAATAAATGAAAAGAAAGGGGGAACAATCGGGTATACAGTTTACTGAGGAGGCAAGTAGAACTGAGGAGGCAGGTATGTAGCAACGCGTATGTCTATGAATAGCAAAGTGTGATTACTGTCTTGACTCATTTCAAAGTTTCATACTTTCCAAAAATCTGCAAGTAACACTCATGGCATCTATTTTGCACTTTTCCCTTTCTGTTAACTGTCAGGCAGTGGACTTCTGTATTTCTTATTATTAAAACAGAAACTCCTCCAGCTGTACTTAAGATTTCACATTTACTTGGCTACTAGTTTCGACATTGTGTCAACGCCGTCTTCAGGCCCGTACACTTTGACGATATCTAGTACTCAGCCACACACAATTGATATCATCAAAGTGTACGGGCCTGAAGATGGCATTGTCGCAATGTCGAAACTAGTAGCCAAATAAATGTTAAATCTTAAGTACAGCTGGAGGAGTTTCATTTTTAATAAAAATTATACCAGGTGATATCCCACCATCATCCAATTTAAATACGGATGTATGAAGATTCTGTATTTCTTGATGTCAGACCATGAGATTGCAGCAATATATGTCAGCTCCTAGAGAACGTCAAACGACATATTGTGCCTCATTTCGTGTACAGTGGCATCAGCTCAATTGAGAAATATGAATTAATGCACAATAGTGCAAGAAATGTACAGTAAGTAAAACTGTAAGAAGCCCTTACTGCGACAAGGGCTCCCACCGGAGACTGCATTCGGTATATACACTATATTGACAAGCTGCACGTGACTGTGATTGTATTAGAAATGTATCTGAAGATATACAGCACTGAACATAGCGGAACTTGTGGTCAACTACAGGTACATGGCATCAGGTGCGGGACCTTGCGGTGTCCACCAGTGGCCTTGTGGCAGTCGACATATTAATGAAACTGATGTTGTATGGGGTACTGAATACAATTTATGAAACAGTAACCTCAGACTTTTGCAGATCTTGATAAGATTTCAAATTGGTAAACCCACACCAACATATTTTAAATATTTATTCCATTCCATTGTAGTCTGTTATCTACAATTTAAACCCAGGCTGTATTGATTCTTACAGAAATTACACACTATTCATTCATACTTAATTTTATCCTACACAATACTACCTCTCGTCACCATAACTGTTTCTACCATTAACAATAATAATAATTATTATTATTATAATAATTAAAAAGCTAATTATACTGTGAATAAAAGCTACATCTACTACCAGATCTATGTCTACTACTGTTATGATAACTTCAGTTTTTGTTGACTGCATTCCACAATGCACTCCCAGGTCCATAGGCACGTCCTGCTGGTTCCTCGGACACTTGGAGGGCGCTGTGGTTGTATCTGTCTCTTCCACTGTTTGTTGACTCCTTGGCTGCAGGGAAGGATTCACCTGTTCTGAAGGGAGATCGTATTGCTGGTGACGAGTGCAGCCGTGTGCCGGCCCATGTCACCCAGTTCTGGTTCCTCGGTTGGTGAGACACGATTCTCTCTCGTGGTGTTACGATGGCTACACGTGGAGTGCCGACAGTTCTTCAGATGACTTCGCTGCATCGCTCATTGACCTTCTGTCATAACTTCGTGTAATGCACTAGACAGTGGCTGACTGATAAGTTAACACACTGTCAAGTTTTTCTCGAAATACCGTCAGCAGTGTTGTCCGAGATCTACCATTTTGTTTCGCAAAGCATTATTTCTCTGACATTGAGTTATCTGTTCTGATTCAGTTGGTACCGATCAGCTACACTGGCATACAGTGGACATCCCCAGACAGTATGTTCAGCCGTACCTGCTTCATTGCAGGCACACTCAGATGTCCGTCTTCTACAAATTCAATGTCAGTAGGCAGTGTAGGACCTGTGGCCAGTCAAGAAGTGTGTCGAGCATCTTCACGGAATCTGGTGCTTGAGTCCTAATCTCTTTCAAATTTGGCATAAAACGATATTTGTGCCTTGCTGTTTCTACTGTAGGTGGAGGATCTAATTTTGAATTTGCTGCATTCCTTGGGGTTTGTATTCCTATTAAATTCGGCAATTTATGATATTGTTCTTTCTTCAGCCAATACATCATCACTTTTTTCTGTATACGGAGATCGAGTGGACACATTCTGAGTATTACTTACAACATCTCAACTGACACAGTGCCAAAAGCTACCATCAGCTGAAGAAGTATTCCACATTGCACTCTATTAACTTTCCGCACTGGTGTTACGAGCAAAAGTCTGTGGGCCCAAAACTTGCACAGTGTCCCATGTTCACAGTTAAGATAGCGTTATGATATCTTCTTATTGTTTGCAATGACACCCTATAATTATAAATGGTGAGACTAATAATTTTGCTCATAATGTTCCTGCCTCTCTTACATATTTCTTCAGTATGTGCACCACAATTTTGTCGTTCTTTCTAGAAGCACCTAAGTATCTGGTTACAGACTTTCTCTTTATGGATCTTTCGCTTAATTTCATGATCGGGTCTCTTAGAGGATTCCCTTTTAATAGCATGTACATTATTTTTTCAGGTGCAATAGACATTTTTACTTCTTGGCATCTCTGATGTAATTGTTGAAGGACTATTTTATATCCATCTTACAGGTTGCATCTGGAACTTCCCTTCACAAGGATCATCAGGTCATCAGCATATGCTACTACTCCTACAATCTCTTCATTATTCTGTAGCTTTTCTAGCCACAACATGTTTATGCGGATCGTTTTTCACAAGTCTTATCACCTCATTTACAGTGTCTTACATTGGCTTCCCAATTTCGAAACTATACGGCTGAAAATTTATTCCATCAAGAAATATTTTCTCTGCATAGCAGCCTCTTCTGAACCTTCCCTAACGTATTGAGACATCAAATTGGTCTGTAGGACTTTGGAGCTAGGTGATCCTCACCATTACCCCTTTTCAAGATGATCACATTTGCTTTTTGCCATTTCCAGGGTGACAGTTATTGAACTGTATAAATAAACATAAATTAGTTATAAACTACAGTGTGCATTCACTTTATTCAACATGTAAACTTCACTACAGATATTCGGATTTAGGTTATGACACATTCGATATGCCTGCCATCCACAGTGACGATGTGGTACAGATGAATAGCGAAATTCTGCGTGGCCCGCTGAAGTTTTGTAACGTCGATACTGTGGATGACCTCCTGAATGGCTGTTTTTAGCCCAGCAATGGTTTTGGGGTTATTGCTGTCCACCTTGTCTTTAATATAGCCCCACAGAAAGGAAGCGAGTGCAATGGGCAATTGAGGCCCATAATAGTGGTCTCTGGGTACTCCAGGGCCAGAATGTGGTCCCCAAAGAGCTCCTTCAGGATACCAAACACTCTCCTGCTTCGATGGAATCGAGCTCCATCTTGCACGTACCACATCTTGTTGAAATCAGGGTCACTCTGGATCACGGGGATGAAATAATCTTCCAAAACCTTCACGTACCATTCAGTAGTCACCCTGCCATCAAAGAATATTGTACCGATTATTCCACGAATGGACATTGCACAACATAGAACCACCCATTGAGAATGAAGAGAGTTCTCGATCATGAAATGCAGATTCTGAGGCCTCCAAATGTGCCAATTTTGCTTACTGATAAACCCAACCAAATGAAAGTGACTGCCATCTGCTTGTGTGAGTAACATTGTTGGGGATTTTGTCTTTTGACAAACTATTTTATATGGCACACCCCACGGATCAAGATGTAAGTTCTGTGCCACAAATTGGTTTGTGTTTCAGACATTCAGAAAGATAAAATTGTGCTCCTCACAAAATGCAGCACCATAATATCCTATGATTACAATGTGAATGAATCTAATTGCTCTCAGCCAACTCCTAAAAATATGGAGGTGTAACAATTTGTACAAACACATAATGGAATGATCACATGAGCTCAGTCAAAGAGCAGCACAACTTGTCACAGATCTTTTTGATTCACTGGAGAGTATCACAGAAATGCCGGATAACACAGCTGGCAGGCAGTGACTACTCGCAAAAGTTCTGAGAGAGAAATTTAAAGGGGGATATGTAGGTGCTTCCATGTATCGCTCCCATAGGGACTGCGGAGACGAGATTAGCTTAATTACAGGGGCATTTAAGCAGTTATTTTTCTGCATTTCATATGTGAATGGAGCAGCACAAAACTGATATGTGCTACAGTCAGAAGTACCTTTGCTGCATAGACATAGACTAGGGCTAAATCAGGCTCCCTGACTGCTTCATTCTTGAGCATCTGTAGCATGTTTGTAGGATTGCAGTAAAGCAAGGAGATCATGACTGCACAAGCTCAGTTGCAATAAAACAAACTAATATTTGAAAGAATCAAATGGACAGACTATTTGTACTAAAGAAAATGAAAATAAAAATAGAACTTCTAAATAAACTTTTTTTTCCTATAACACAACTGGATTCCATGTCCATTAGCAAAATATAATCAAATTTATGCCACCACATCACTTGAGACGTATGGTAGCACATCCATTTCCACTCTGCTCTTGAGTTCCCCATCAGCAAGTCCCTCCCTGTAGCAGAATGTCTCAATGTTTCCCACACAATCACATTTGTTTAGTACAGGTGACATGGTCGAGTACATTACTTTTATGTGGGTCACATTCATTTCTTACTTTCCCTAGTGCCCATCAAGAAGGAAAACTATTAGGGATTTGGAATGAGCCAAGGTATACACAATTATGAGACACACACATCAAAGAAACTTCATCTCTGTACTATATTAATAATAAACCATCATTATACCGCTTAATGCCATCTGAATTTAATTGAGTAAATTAGTAAGAAAGATGATACCTCAAAAAGATCTGTTGGCTTCTCACCTCTGTTTATCGACTGCTATTTATCTGCTATTAGTAGCCTAATATTTACTTGATTACTATGATGTTTTTCAAAGTAAATACACTGAAGAACCAAAAAACCTGGTATGCCTAAAACCATGTAGGGCCCCAGTGAGCATGCAGAAGTGCCGCAACACGTCACGGTATGGACTCGACTAACATCTGAAGTAGTGCTGGAGGGAACTGACACCATGAATCCTGCAGGGATGTCCATAAATCTGTAAGAGGGTGGAGGTCTCTTCTGAACATCGCATTCAATAGTGGCATATGTGGGTGGGCAAATAATGGAAACTGATTAATATTTGTTGCTTGAATAATTGAAAAAAAATTGATTTGAAAGAATAGCTTAAAGAAATTGGAAGGTACCAGAATGAGATTTTCACTCTGCAGCGGAGTGTGCACTGATATGAAACTTCCTGGCAGATTAAATCTGTGTGCCGGACCAAGACTCGAACTCAGGACCTTTGCCTTTCGCGGGCTAGTGCTCTACCAACTGAGCTACCCAAGCACAGCACACGCCCCATCCTCACAGCTTTACTCCTGCCAGTACCTCGTCTCCTACCTTCCAAACTTTACAGAAGTTCTCGTGTGAACCTTTCAGAACTAGCACTCCTGAAAGAAAGGATATTGCGAAGACATGGCTTAGCCACAGCTTGGGGGATGTTTCCAGAATGAAGTCTCATTCTAGACATATCAGGGGTCCCATATCACTCAATCTGCACACACTGCACCATTACAAGAGTCTCCACCGGCTTGAACAGTCCCCTGCTGACATGAAGGGTCCATGGATTCATGAGATTGTCTCCATATGCGTACACACCCATCCACTTGATACAATTTGAAACGAGATTTGTCCAACTGTGCAACATGTTTCCAGTCATCAACAGTCCAATGTCAGCATTGATGGGCCCAGGCGAGGTATAAAGCTTTGTGTCGTGCAGGCACCAAGGATACACGAGTGAGCCTTCAGCTCCAAAAGCCCATATGAATGATTTTTCATTGAATAGTTTGCACGCTGTCACTTGTTGATGGCCCAGCATTGAAATCTGCAGCAATTTGCCAAATGGTTTCACTTCCGTCACATTAAACAATTCTCTTTAGTCATCTTTGGTCCCGTTCTTGCAGGATCTTTTTCCAGCCGCAGCTATATTCCTGATATTCACGGTACACTCGTGAAATGGTCGTACAGGAAAATTCTCACTTCTTCGCTACCCCAGAGAGCTGTGTCCCATTGTTTGTGCGCCGACTAAAACACTCACTTAAATCTTGATAACTTGCCATTGTAGCAGCAGTAACCAATTTAACAGCTATGCCAGACATTATACAGGTGTTGCTGACCACAGCGGCATATTTTGCCTGTTTACATATTTCTGTATTTGAATACACATGCCTACACCAGTTTCTTTAGCGCTTCAGTGTATATTCATACATCTTTAAACGTTGAGAGTTCTGGTTGCAGTACATTATTACTTGTCATATGCTGTGTGGTTATAATTAAACTGACAATGATCCAGTTGCTGCAGTGTGGGCCGTATACACTGCAGAGTGCTGAAATGTCATAGAAATGTTCTATAATTGTTTTCACTTGTGGAGTATGCTGAAAAAATAATGGTTCCACTTTCTACCATCAGGTGAAAATATGGCACTGTAACCCGTCAGAATGCAGTGCGAGTGCGAGTGCAGGAAATGGGGAGGAACGATCAAATATATTATCAGCATATCCAGTCCACAATTAGAGTGATACGTCATTGTATGCTATCTTTCATATTGAGAAGAGTCCGAATACATCCCTGATAGACACGGTCTTTCAGATATCCCCACAATCACATCTCACACTGATTTAGATCAGGGGATCTGGAAGGCCACACGTCTCGAAATTGCTTACAGACAATACGGTCATTACCGAAGATTTCTTGATCTTTCATCTGGGAAGTGACATGTGGTGTGTCACCCCATCTTGTGTGGAAACAGTGGTATGGGCTCTGTTGCATTCTGGTAAAGCTGCAATCATACATCACACAAGGAGGACGTTATAACGTACGCCTAACAGGCTCATGAATTTGTCATCACCTCAAACAAAAATGGACCGAGAATGAAGGAGCTTGTGAAACCACACCACACAATGACGTAAATTGAGAGCAGTGGATTTTCCAGCACAACATGTGGTGGAATAGAATCCCATGTGCAACAGTTCTGGCCATTCACAGCACTATGCAGAGAAAATGTGCCTCATCCACCCAAAACTATCCCCTGGTAACACGTCATCCACTTACATGGGTGCCAAAAAATGAAGTGCAAAGTTACAGAGTTGAAGCCTATTTTGGGGCTTCATGTGGTGCACATTCTGAATCCTCTAGGGGTTCGAGTGTACAGTGCACTGTAAAATCTTCTGAACTGCTGACCAGGCGAGAGACAATGGTTGTGACACAGCTTGAGCACTGGCCACAGAATCTGAGGCATGTGCTGCACAGTCGGCTACAGCTACAGTAACTTCATCAACAACTACCACGGGAATGGGCCGCCTCCCTCTCTGTGCACCTAATTCAATTGTTTCTTCAAATTTCTCAGTCATATTCTTTAGTGCATTTATTGACACCAGGCCTCTTTGCAGCTGTTTCTGTCAGCAGCATTACCACAATATAGTGCTGCTATTACTGCCATTTCATAAAATAACTTTACCGGCAGTGCAAGGTCTTTCTTCTCAACAGCCAATGTGTTTCACACGGTGAAATTCAATCTTCTTAACCCTTTACACCGACAGTCAGTTCACAAAACAAATCTACATGTCACCGAGCAACAAACAGTGTTCTGACCTCAGAACAGGAAACATTTCACATAACGACTGCTTAAAGTGCTATATTTTCACCTGGTGGCAGAAAGTGGAACTTTTATTTTTTCAGCATTCTCCATGACTGTACCTACGGTGCTTCAGCGTCCTGTGATGTATGCGGCCCGCAATACAGCACTCTGAATGCCATTAATTTAATTACAACTGTACGGTAGCTTTATAACAAAAGTCGTTACTTCTACCTGTCATGTAGTTAATAATGTTTCATTTCCTGAACCTAGATACTCACATGATTTGTAGGAAGAGTGGTTAATGAGATATGTTTTTAATTTTGTTTTGAACTAGTAAGAATTTACAATTTCTTGTTTTATGGCAGGTAGCAGCTTGTTGCATATCTTACCACCACATACATAAGTCCATTTTGAGCCCTGGCCAAGGAGGCAAAGTCTACACAAAAATTATTTTTTGTCTTGTATTGTGACTGTATATGTCACAGTTTAGCTGAATCCTGACTTTCATTGTTAGCAGCAAAAACCATTAAGCAGTAAATGTATTAGGAAGACAGTGTAAGAATTTCAAGATACTTAAAAAGATCCCTGTGAGATGCACAGTTATCTACTTTACACAATATTCTTACTGCATGCTACTGATGAACAAACACTTTACCTGTCCCAGAGGATGATTTTGTAAGACAATGGGTTAAAGAAAGATACAAAAAAAGCCAGCAAGATGCTTCTATAGGTGTAACATGCTTAATTAAGTTTCTGGAATAGCATGTTGGCTCCATTTTAACTTGTTCTGGGCCACAAGGAATTTTATACACTGTGTTTCATTCAGTGTATGACCATTTATGTCTTCCCCTGGTATTAAATGGTTGTTTGAAGTTGCATAATATGAGTCTTTCACACACACACACACACACACACACACACACACACACACTCAAAAACATCATCACCCACCCACACACAAATCTCCCTCCTTCCATCTCCTGTCTAATTTTTCCCCTCCTAGAGCAAACAACTACATCCTACTTCCTACAACAAAGCCACTCTATTCTCTGCCTTAGAACTGATAACAACATCCTTCTAGGACAGGTATACACATTCTCCTTCTCGGCAATTCCTTGCAGTCACCACTCACCAGTCTTGCGCCACACCCTGAGCATTAATTTCTACTGGGTGTTCGGAAATTCTCATTGACATTTCTAGGACTTCTAGAGGGAAAAGAGTAGAAAATATTTTGAATTGGAACCCATGTCCGTTTCTATGCTACAACCATTTGATACATGTTAGTAATGCGACCACTTATACAAGTAATTGATCAGGAGTGACCCAATACATCACTTGTTTTACAATTCCACTCATTAATAGCCAAAGAAGTTGCTCATGTATTCATTGCTGGGTTCTGTTCTACATCATACAGTACGACCTATTCCAGTCCACATGTGTGGCATCTCCTGAGAACACCACGGTCATGCCTGCAGATGGTGGAGGTACCCTTTCTCGAAGCTGTCACACAATTGTGGCGAAAAGGGTATGCGATGGAGATGGACATTTTGATAAAGGTGACGAGCAGCTCTTCCATTACCGTGAGCCATTCAGAAGGATCGAGTCGGATATTCTGCAAATGTGTACTCGACTGTGTTGCTGTAACATTCACAGACATGTGAATGACATTCAAACCACGTCAGAGATATAGGATAGACGTCAAATGACAGCAGACGATCCAATGTAACCACCCCCAACCGTGACTATCCTGTTGTGTATGTACCTAGAAAACACGTTTTTAAATGGCTGTAGCATGAAAACAGCACATTGTACATTGGTTGCTACTCAGAATATTATGTACTGACTCCCTCTACAAGTCGTAGAAGTTTGTAGCGGGAATTTCCGAATGTCCCACAGGTCATCCCGAGTGTCACATTTTTTAAGCCACAGGAAAAATCTATGTACTAATGTTACTGGAAGTGTGTTATCTGACTGTGCTGCCCCACTAAGCCAGCTGTCTGACATTGCTTATCTGTGAGTAGTTGTTGACATTTGCAACAGCAGCCAGCTGCATAAAACTCCCACACCATCTCGTTTCTATTTCCTGCAAGTCATTTCCATCTAAATTGTTACAGTTTCAATTGCTTCGTCACCCATTCTGTGTGCCAGTTGCCCACAAATATCAAATTCACTACACAGCCTATCGGCTATGGGAAACCCAGTTCAGTGCCATCTGGCAGTGGCAGCCAGCCTCTGCGTGCTGGCATACCAGAACTGTGCCGGGCAGAGGTGAGAAACAGAGGTACGGGCAGTCGACCCGGTCAGGGAGCGCACGGCACGTGAACAGACACAGTCAGTACGGAGAGGAGGAATGACACTAAAAACTAACAGCGGAAGCTGCGGTTCAGCTCGCGGAGTCTTGTTGCCGCACTGGGTGTACACCGGAGTGAGGCAGGGTGTGTGGATGGGTAACTGCTGTCATTTAAAGCAATGTGGCCAAAGTGACTTGTTTGATGCAGTGAGAAAACGAGTATTGTACTGTGTCTGCACTCTTAATTTGGGGTAGACCAGTGAATGCCTATACAGGGTGTACATAAAGTCAGGGAACACTTTCAATTATTTATTGCAAAAGAACTAAACATTGCACAGATGTCATACATATTGCATTTTAAAGAGAAACTCTGAAAGTATTTTTTACAAACATTCGATATGCGAACCTCGAGTGACCCGGTAGACGTAAATACGGTAATCGATTTCTTACTGTACCCGTCCCAAAATGGTACCGTCGACTGTGGCAGTCGCGTCCCGTGTTCTCTCCCGGAGCTCTGCTACATCACGTGGTAGAGGTGGTATGTACACCATATCTTTAATGTGTTCCCACAGAAAAAAGTCACACGGAGTGCGATCTGGTGATCGGGGATGCCATTTCACGAAACTGCTGTCCCCTTCTGTGGCACAGCCGATCCGTCAATGTGGCAGCTCTGTGTTCAGGTACCTACGAACTTCACGATGAAAATGGGGTGGAGCTCCATCCTGCTGAAAGACGGACAGACTTTCCACACTGTCATTGGAGCCATTTCGAGTTCACGGAATGCCCGACACACCAATTTCTTTGGACTCCTTACGAATGTCTCTCGTACGTGCACCACATTCACTTCCCTCACACTGGGACGTCCGCATCTCTTTGCCGGGCACAAGCAACCCATCGTAACCAATTTGTTGTGCCAGTGGTAAATGGCCTTCCTTGTCGGTGGCTTCTTACCGTACTTGGTTCTAAACATCCGTTGAACAGCTGTAGCACACTTGTTGTTGTCAAACTCCAACACACAGAAAGCTCGCTCCGCACCTGAACTTGACACGTTAGTGACTAGTGCTGACTATCGTCAGATTACCAAACTACGCTGTGGCAGTATACGTGAAAAAAAAAAAAAAAAAACTTTCAGGGTTTCTCTTCAAAATGACATATGTATGATATCTGTACAATGTTTGATTCTTGTGCAATAAATAATTGAAAGTGTTCTCGGGCTTTATGTACACTCTGTATGTTTTGGATACAGAAGCCAGCTCCAGCTGTATTTGTATTGTGGGTGTCAAATAACAAAATTAGTCACCAGTCATTCTCTGCATGAAGATAGCGCATCGCCCCATGAAAACGGACTGCATTACATGAGAGTGGTGTGAGCACGGGAGTAATTTCATGTTTCAGTTTTCTAAATCTGAGTAGTTCCTGGTGGTGTGTATTTGATGGATGCCTCTACTTTGTAATGTGTGACAAATTTGTTTTTTGTGGATTGTGTCTGACTGTTTGAAACTGAACTGGTTCGCCACACGAGACGAGCTCTCAGATATTCCTTGTTATTCTGTCATATTTACTCATGCCTTATCAGGTTGATTTTTGTTCTGTGGATTAGGTAGGAGTAGTATTTTATTAATGGGTTATCTTTAACTTCACTTGTCCCTTTTAAAGAAATAGAGAAGTTTTAAAGAAAAACTGTGTTTTCTTATATTAAATAAATTTTGAAGACTGCTCTCATTGAGGTGGTGTGTCAATGTATGTGGAATTTTTGTTATGAGTATTCCTTATGAATAAATGCACAGAATAAGGTCCAACCAGTGTGTGTGAATCAGCCCAGTCTACCACTCCACCCTTTTAATAGTAATTTTGTATTGTTTCATTTAAATGCCAAATCACACTCAACTGGTACAACATTAAGAATGATGAACTCTGAAAAAGGAAAGTATTACATTGTGAACACCTTGTCTGAATGATACTGAAATGACACTCCAGTATTTGTATTCCTGTGGGATTTTTTATTAAAATTTCATCCTTATGTGAGCTTATTTTCAGTAGCAAAAAATGCTTTTCTACAGATGAAGAATGGTACGACTACACTGTGGCTCTTGTTTGTATCTAGTGTTACTGGAGCTTTTAGGGTGTGGACTACAACACAGGATGTCCAGGGGACACGGACACACAGTTCACTGCCATCTTTGGAACTTTGAGACAGGTCGACTTGTCGGCATAACGGACACGTTAATGTCGTACCGACAGACAGTACGAGTAGCTGGCTATTGTGCAGTGTCTGCAGAATGAGAGGTCACGAGATCGACTTAGGATGACAGTGTGCCAAGGGGATCAGGCATAGGTCTGTCCAGAAGGACTACAGTACGAGATGAACTTACGATTTTATGATTAGCTCTGACAAATAGAGGTCAACAGCTGAAATCTGGTGGGGTGTCGCTATGAGCTGTCAGGAAGAGCGTACAGGAAACTAGATCTAGATATCAAGTTCACCACTGACACTGTGTCACAAACAACAGACTTGCCTGTTGTAGAGTTAGAGTCAGCTGGGACAGAAAATGGCATCGCACTCACTCTTGTCTGTGGCAGTCAGATCAATGGGGACGTGTCTGTAGATGACTCGGAGAGAGGACACAGAAAGAAGTGAGACCTGCACTTCTCCAACTTCTTGAACAGTGGTGTGGAATGTAATTGGAGACATATACTTTCCTACAAGCTTCCAGCTAACAATCTGACACAGCATTTGTTTGAGGCATAGCAAAAAACTGCTCAAGATGACATTTGGAGGCTGTTTGTTTCTATGCCACAATGAACCCAAGACTTTATTCATGCATGTGGGAAGATCACAACTTGTACTAATATAGGCAAAAGATTCTGTTCACAAATCAGCACGGTCTTAGACAGTATCGCTTGTGTGAAACTCGACTTGCCCTTTCCTCACATTATAGCCTGCAAATTATGGATGAAGAGCAAAAGGTGGATTCTATATTCCCAGATTTCCAAAAGGCATTTGACACGGTGCCACATTACTGACTATTAATGAAGGTACAAGCATACAGAAAAGGTTTCCAGATATGCGAGTCACTCGAAGACTTCTTAAGTAACAAAAGCCAGTAAGTTGTCGTTGACAGTGAGTTTTCATCAGTGATGAAAGTATCATCAGGAACGCCATAGGGAAATGTGATAGGACCCCAACTATTTTCCTTATACACAAATGATCTGGTGGACAGGTTAAGCAGCAGTTTGCTGCTGTTTGCTGATGATGCTGTGGTGTATAGAAAGGTATCATCGTTGAGTGACTGTAGGGGGATACGAGATGACTTAGACAAAATTTCTAGTTGGTGTGATGAAAGACAGCTAGCTCTAAATGTAGAACAAGGTAAGCTAATGCAGATGAGAGGAAAAAGCAAACCTGTGATGTTCTAATATCGTATTATTAGTGTGGTGCTTGACACAGTCATGTTGATTAAATGTCTAGGCATAAAATTGCAAAGCAGTTTGAAATAGAATGAGCAGGTAAGGATTGTAGTAGGGAAGTTGAATGGTAGATTTTGTTTATTTGGAGAAATTTAGGAAAGTGAGTGTTATCTACGTATAAAGGACGGTGCA